>NC_064766.1:19789411-20989411 GCF_011397635.1 Epinephelus fuscoguttatus | reverse complement strand
AGCTAATAATATGCAGTCTGGAGAGAGGCTGAAAACTGAGTGGGCTCATTTGAAGCCTGCAGGTAAATAATGTTTGCTTTCCACGGTATTAAAGAGAGCATGAAAATTAACACACAGAAATGAATATGCAATATAAAAGAGATGGCAAAGTAATAACAAAAATATAGGTTTCTAATAACAACAACAATAGAAACAAATTAAAAAACAGGTGAATGTGCATGTCGGCGTATGTGTGCAAGGGCGGATTGTGTGTGTGTGGAGATGATTATATGAATGTTGTGAAGCAGCAACAGCTTCAGACGGTGGCTGTAAGAAAAGGCCCGAGCCTCTTTACATATTGATCCCCATGTAGGTGAGGAAAAGTGGGTCGGCAAAATATTAAATCTCAAACCGTGGAAATGATTTTAAAATGCTGTGAGGGCTGTTTGTGGGCGTTTGCATGCCTAACAATGACTGAAATTAGTTGGAACTGCACACCATGCACGTGCTCCTGCAAGGCATCAACATGTGCTTACACTTGAATTTGTCTGTGTATGTCTGTCTATCTGTCTATGTGTGTGTGTGTGTGAGAAAGAGACAGAGATAGATAGGGAACCGGTTGAGTGACTGGTGGGTGTGTGTAGGGGTGTGACCCCGGTGACTCAGCCACCAGCAATGTTCTTCTTCAAGGTGAATGAGTCACAGCGTCCCTCCGTTGGGAGATTTCTCTTTCCAACGGATATTTGCCTCCCTGACGAATATCTGCCTCGCCTTCAGTTCAAAAACTGAACCCAGAAAGCTTTTAAAGATACGTACCAGCGTTGAACATAAAAAACTAATATAGGAAATTATGGTTTCTCTCTGTGAAGGTACAAGTTTATTGGCTTAGCTATGTTATTATAAGAGATGGCTGCAAATTAGTCCAGAGAATTCATTTGCATTTTTGATGCATAACCACAAGGTCGTAACAGTTCATGCAAAACTAAAAGGTATCTACGATAAGCTGCAGCCACCTGTCTCTGTAAGGCATCAAATTCAGTACAAATAAGCTTAATTTTCACAAACGCATTATTCTTTTTGCCTCTCAAATGATGCCGATTATATAAATCCATTATATTAGGGAGTAAATGCACTTTAGGTTTGTTTACCATTAACTACATCCCTGCTCGGCTTACTGGAAAAAAAAAAAGACAGCACCACTGAATCATATTGTTTTTCTTTTGCTGGAAATTAACACTTTGGCTCGCTCCACTCTTCTCCCTCCTTTTTTCAGCCTCTCCTCCTCCACCTCCTCCTTTCCTCCACCTCATTTCTCCTGCTTTCATCAGCATTGTCCTGCTGTTAAACTGCTCTTCCTCTTGAGCTCAGTCTCGCTTTCCACAAAGCAAAATTGATTTGCAGGCTGAAAGTTATTCCAACGGCGCTTTTGCCACTGAAACTGTAAATATTTTTTGGTGTTATGAGAGCGGTCATCATGGTTGAAGAGTTCTCATCTGTTCTGAATAAATTCTGCCCTGAGGGGGAGAAATGAGAGTTTTGAAATAGGTCTCCATCTTGGCCAGGTATTAAACGGGAATCTTATTTTTTTTTTACAACTTCAGGCAACAGTTTAATTTTCCCCTTACACTGATATAACAATTTGGTTTCCTGCATATGCTCAGAGTGCTTTATTTGTATTTGTTTGGGAGGCAAACCTCCATTTAGAGCAGGATGTATGTTTCAACACGTCGAGCCGCTGTTGGTGCAGCGGCTAAATGAGCCACTTGTTGAGAGTACCACAATGCTGCTCTGAGAAACAGGAAGAGAGCAAACAAAGAACAGTATGGAGCAGACCTGGTTTTCTGGGGGCGTCATTTGGCAAGGGGTCACACAGGAGGTTAGTGTGATCGATGGGGTAATGGCTTCTCTTTGTCTCTAATGAGGCGAAGGAAGGAGGACACGAAGGGAGAAGGAGAAGAAGATGCAGCGAGACATATGAGGAGGAAATAAGTTGGAGAAGACAGGCTGAAAGAATACAACATATTTGTGGGATGTGGTCTCGTTTTTATTATTTATTCTCAATTTGAATCCTCCTCTTTTGTGTCGGGAAATATAAAATATTGCGCAGATTTTTCCATTTTTCACAAGAGTTTGAAAATAATTTTTTTGACATATTTGTGAAAACAGTGTCAGAGCTTCAAGCCTCTTGCGGAGTGTTTCCCATGGCAACAGCTGACTAATATTTATGAGGTATCGTTTCAAGGAGATGCGCCATTAATTTCCATGCCTAACTGCTGACCGGTGCACGTCATATCCCTGTACAGCCTACAAATATACAAGACATGTTTTTTCCTATTTTCAACAAACACACAGCGTTAGTTATGTACCATTAGGGACTTATGCGGCCTCTTTTGCTACTTTAACCCTTTGAAACCTGAAGCAACATCACTTTTCTTGTGCTGCCGCCTTTCACAAGCATGTAAACCTTTGTACCCCGAGCTCATTGATTTCTTTCAAAAACACACAAAAAAATGCAATGGGCAATTTGGTGAGAAATGTTCCAGTAATTGCAAAAAAATAATAGATTTAGAGAATAATTTTTAAAAAGCCAGGGGAAAAACTATATTTATAATTATCATTATTATAGATTTGAAATTATTTTACAGAGTTATTATAATTTTAAGGCTTTTTCCCCAGGTAATTTCCTTGTTTTATCCTAACTTTCTTTTTTCTTTTAAAATAATTTTCTTGTTTTTAATTTTTTCTTTAATCTTTTTTCTTTCCTATTTCCTGCTTATGGGTCAAGCTGCAGACCACTGTTTGAGACCAACAGACGACAACACCGGTTGTTCTTTGGTGACCCTTCACATTGTTTCCGCTGGTGTTTGTGGCTGTGAACTTGGGTATTTTTAACAGCACAACACATTGTTTCCCAGAAGCATTTGTGGCACCATACTGAGGTATTTTTCACGGACACATCTCTGAGTTTTTCCAGCAGCATTTCAGCGTTTTTCACTGACATGTCCCTGCTTTTCCAGCATCTTTCGTACCACCAGACGTGGGAGTTTTCAACAAAAACACGACCTTTTCTTGGGCTTAAACCTAACCACATCTTCACATCGTTGTTGAGAAATGTGCAAGCTACAAAATAATGTGCAAATGTAACAAATCCATGGTTTGCAGAAATGTATAATGCCGACATTTTTTCTTGTGACTGGGTTGTGTGTTCATCTTGCATTACAAAAATGGGCAGGGTATAGCTAGCATCAGCTGTGTCTCATTCATGGGTCCAGATGTGGTGAGTGTGGATGACAAGACTGTCCAAACTCACTACAGACAGTCAGGTGGAACCAAAAATCTACATACTTGGAGAATGCTAATGTGGGTGACACTGTCACTGCAGAAAAATACATTTAAAAAGTGGAAATTAAAATATTACCAAATAATTTGACAATTTAAATCAAGCACTGAGTGTGTATATGCAGATTTCTTTTAATTTTATTTCAACTTCAAATGCATAATTTGGATTTTTGTGTTCTAGTGTTTCCCAAAATCATTATACCATCACTCACTCTCCTAAAAAAAGGCATAAGACATCATTGCGTAATCATGGTTTGTTTTTTTCAAAGGAGCAGCAATGAAAAATAATATCCGAAAGAAAAAAGACAGTAGGAAAGAGAGAAGAAAACTAGGAGACAATTAAAGAGACAGAGATAAATGAAGGTAGGTGGACAATAAAACAGGGCGAGGGCGAAGCACCATCTGCCCTGCAGCCGTCGCACACATTAAACCAGCTCCTCTGACTCTCTTGTCATTTGGTTTGCATGTTCCTGCTAGCTGCACGAGAGCTTTCAGCCAATTAATGTTAACTTCACTGGCAGCCGAGATGACTATGATTAAAATTCTTTTAATAGGGTTTTTGACTATGCTTCAGACGCTTTTTTGGCACCTGAAATAATGGCGGCTAAAGCCACTTAAACAGATAATGACGGCTCTCTGATCGAACAGGCCTGTGGCAGCATAATGACGTGGGAAAGGGGGGAAAAAAACACTCAGGATTTTTGTCAGTAGTGAGATGTAATTGTGGGCTTTTATTTAACGAATTAGTAGACTTTAGTTTATTGAAAATGACAGCCAAAGGATGTGGTTTTCTCTGCTGTTGATAAATTCCAATTGTGACAAAAGCAAACAAAAGCACTCAAATCATCGTTAGGTTACTTGATAGCATTTTTGATTATCTGTGGCGTGATGTGGGCTCTCATGCTGATTGGATTTGATTCCTTTGGATAGATTTAGTTTACTTTCTGTGTTCTTCCATTCCGATATTTCGTCGTGATAAGGTTATGTCATCGCGCTGGCCTTTTGTTTATGTTTTGGCAGGCCCTTCAGAACAATAAAGATTGAGTGTTTATAACCTGACTGCCTGTTAACACTCTCACACACATACTAAACAGAACAGCGCTCAGTTGAAGCCCATTGAATGTGAGACTTTTGTTTGGTGCGTAAACTCCTTCAGCATACGGCACAGTGTATATTTGGTACTTTTACTTTTATTTGTCTGCATCCCGCTGCAAGATTTGTTGACTCATGTTCCAATAAACTCTTATATTACAGTAAACGTCTAATGTGTTTCAGTTAACGAATGTGGTTTCTTCTTTCAAATGGAAAATCTCTTAATGGGAAAAAGTCATTCCAGGACACTCGCTGTGGCACGGTGCCTGTGACTGTATGTGAACTGCAGAGTACAAACAGAGCTGCACTTTTATTAAAAAACACGGACACACACGCCCAGCTTGTTCCATTCATGTTAACGCGTGGGTTGTGTTAAGCAGGGCAGCTGTCTGGATGGATTTTGTTAGTTTGTTCAGGTTAGGACACGGCAGAGGCTGTTTAAAGGGTGAGTTCACCCAGATTCATCTCACTTTGAGTGCATCTATCTGTCCATACTGATAGATTTGGTTTTACTACTGAAGACTGAGATATCTGCTGAGCCTGCTGCCATGAAAGGCAACAGTTTTCATCTTTTCTACAAAGTAGTAACAAATGTTTTTAATGAATAAAACATTTTTTAAATATGACCTGGTCGAATACACACAAAGCTATCTGCACTATAGCTGCTCCGACATGCACGTTGTTATGATCGCACCTCATTTGGTCTGTCTGTGTGTGATTATGAGAGTGTGTACTGTATTTATGCTCCTGACCTGAGATCCACGGCTTGAAGAGGAAAAACTGTTATCGATACCATCTCTCTAAACACTGGCAACCGCACAGAAACGCCGTCTGTCATAAAGTGTCTCGAATGAGTGTAAAATCAATACTCATCCCTGAAAAGTGAGATTATCTAAGACCCGTGGGCAGTTTCTTACACGGCGCTGCAGTGTACAAATCAAACCGATGTGGTGTCACTATATAAGTTTGACCTCATGAAACACTTTGATAACAACTGGAGTAAAACTGAATGTCAGCCTGTAAATATTATATTGCCTGATTTATTGGGAAGCGCCATCACATGCTGCCTCGAAGTGAGTGTTGTATTAACTTTGTCAGAATGTCCAGTTTGTTAGCAGACAGGATCCATTTACTATTTAAATACTGATTTGGCAAAACAACCTTTAAATAATTTTTTTTTTCTATGAAAAAAGACAGCATGCTGATATTTTTTTAAAATAAATAGATTATTTTTGCTTCTTAGAGTATCCTTATTTTTGTTTTTTTATTTATTTTTTTTACGTTAGTGTACTGGCTTTTTTTTTATCACCTGGGACTGTTGATTTTGGCTACACACACCTGACGCCATTTCTTAACAACCCTTGATTCAAGAACACAAACCCTTTCACATTTTTTTTTAATAAAATAAAAATAATACATCTCCTTTTGTTATTGACATATTGATACAGACTATACACATGTTCTATTAAAAAAAGTTTTCATATAATGTGTATAAATAGCATGTAGAGTGAGTTCATACATGAACACATCTTAATTACTGGAATACGCTGCTATTTAAAAAAAGAGAGATTTTTGTTCACTAAGGGGATCATATACTGTACGGTATAATCATCTATAATGATATGTAATTACGCAGTAATTATATACAATTACATATACTTATATATTTCACATATATACTGCACATATCCTTAAACCTTTAGAAAAATAAAAGCTTTTAAGAAATTTCTTGAAATAAATCCATCTTAAAAGGTTAAAAAAAAAAAATCACCATAATTTAAAAAAAAAGAAAGAAAAAAAATCACTGGTGTCTCACACATGCTCAGCCCCGTCACGCCCTTAAGCTTCTTCACCTACAAAAAGAAAAAAGAAACTCTTTAGATGTGTGTTCTCCGTCAGTGTTACCTGAAAGTCAACACCGCGGCCTGGCTGCACGCAGAGCACAACACGTTGAGTACATTGTGTGATGAAAAATGAACCCGTGTATCAAGTTGATGGCAACTATACAAATGAGGCAGTTATGAAGACCACCCTGATGGATTGCACTGCAGCACGCAACTTAACAAACAAAGAGGCAAAGTTGGGTCTTTGCGCTTTGCATTAAAATGTGTCTTGTATCCTGATACTGTAGATATTTAACCTGATTACATTTACACCTTTGGTCAGGTCCGCTCTGTGGACTGGATGCTGACGTGCTGAAGCATTGACTATCATAGCAATAGCATTGCGCTGTTGTTGAAAGCTAGTTCAGAAGCTCTGTACAGATTTTTGTCAGTTTTGTTTCAGCCTGGCTTGATCCCAAACTTTGGACCTTCTCTGTCCTTTTCTCTCTGCACATTCTGTTACAATAATCTATGTGAAACACAGTGTCCTGTATATAGTTGTATGGATTTAACAAAGCTACAGTGCGAATAATTTGCATTTTAGTAATTGAGTTACTCCAGTTTCTTGAGGATTCATCTCAGCTCTAGACTTTTGCTCGTTTTTTCGAAGCAGGAGAAGAAGCTCTCTTCAACAACTGGAATGCTGATGAGAAGAGAAAAGGAGAATGGATAGTGAATGCGACCTTGACGGATGAAGAATTCTCTTCCCTTAACCTTACCCCTTGGTTTCAAGTGCACTCGCCAGACAGATTCCCCTCAATGACTAAGGGGTAGTGTTGACGGGTAGGGAATTCTACCTACGAATTGGGATGTCACTTCATGCAAATTAGCGTAAGAGACATGTTCATCTACGTAACTCGTTTCGTCGATGTAGGCTTTTTGCACTCATTTCCAAAATGCCAGCTCCAGTGGTTGTATTGCCTATTTCGTTGGCTGTCTGCATCCTTCTTCGTTTAACAAATCAACGGAGAGGAAACACAGCAAACAGAAGACGCCTTTGTCGCCTTCTTCTCCTGAACGATTTGTTTCAGGTATGTCGATTTAAAAAAGAAAAAAAAACTGGATTGTTTGGCAATGCATCCTGGGAAGTTCAATCTTCCCCTCAGTTGAGATGGGCTCGTAAGTGTGCATGGTATGGCCCTTCAAATAAAGTGGGGATCTTAAGGGCTGAAAAGCACTTCCCTAAAGTTTGGGACACCCTAGCTCTTCGCGGTAACGTGCAACAACAAGGGCTAGGGCCAGTTTTGAGGGGAAGTGTGAGTGTTGGGTTTATCTCCCTAAGTGGCTGCTACCTTGCTGAAGATTGAACAGTCACATGTGATTAGGTATTTTCACCCACTCTCTTGCATTTATCCTTGCCTTCAATGTGGTCACAGTCACAGAGCATCCCAGAGCACCTCAGGTGGTGTTCTGGCTGATCGGATTGCAATCCGTCCTCAGTGGGTTTCATGGTGCATTTACAGCTGTGCTTTCATGTGATCAACTATCTGATTGCAGTTTGATCATCCGAAACACATTTAGATACAAGGCGTCAATGCTGTCAAAGTAGTGTTTGTAGTGCGCTTGTAGGAGGAGTGACAGAGAGTTCAGGTGACTGGAAGGATCCTGCGTCATTTTATTTTTCATCACCTTGTGTTTCGTCAGCTGCGCACACACTTACGCTGGTGTTAAGAGACGATGGTATGTTGTGTTGGAAAGCACGAAGGAAAAGACGTGTGTTACTGCCAAGAGGCAGTCGAGTGATAAATTCCAAAATGTTCTGATAAAGGTGCACTCCTGCTGGCTGAATTCATCGGTGTTACTAAAAATACGGAAGGTGAGTGGACTGGCCACTCCCTGTGCATGCCCAATAAAAGATAAAACATGAAAGTGATGGGTGACCCTGGGAGGTGTGTAATACCTGGGCTTTGTCAGGCTTTCACGAAGGTGCAATCTCTCTCACACACACACACACACACGCACACACACACATTCACACTCACACACATTCACACTCACAGGTCTGATCTGTGCCCAGACAGGCGTGTTTGTACTAGACAGAGTGGCTGCATTTTAAGTGTCTCTTGGCACCATCACTAATAATACCTGCCTTGCTCCAGGTGGCTTGGCATGCTCTCCTACACACACATACACACCTACACACACATTTTATGCATACACAAACATACATGCAGACAATGAACACATGTTTTCAGTGCTGTGTGACAGTTTGATAGCATCTCGGTGAGTCGATGTTACCTGTGTTATTCAAAGGCTGGAGGAGGAGATCTCCTGAGTGTGTTCTGAATGTTTTTTTTTGTTGTTTTTTTTTTGACACATCAGAGTGATTTATGCCTTCAGAAGTGCTCTGTGTGTACATGCATGTGTGTGAACATACTCTTGAAAAGTATGAGACAAATGCAACTGGAGGCCATGGGAATTTTTCCCATCTCTGCCTTCAGTCCCACATGACGTGAATGCGAGGTACTTCACGTCACTCTCTGTTCTTACAGCGCAGCCAAATGAAACACAGCAGGTTCCTCCCTTTCATTTTTTTTTTTTTTTTTTTTTTATGAGAAGTTGCGAGGAGTGTGATAGGTTCACAGACAGGCTGGTTAGACACTATCAGCAAACAAGATCCAGGGCCTGGAGGACAGAGATGAATGGAAGCCATTTTATTTTTTTTTATTTTCCAATTTTAAAATCATCATTGCAAATTACATAAAAAAGCCAACGGAAATAAAAAAGAAATGTAAGAAATTATTTTTAAAATTTCTATGGGTTGAATAATTCAGTTTAATTTTAGGCCTTTTAATTATTTTTTTTAGATACATACATTTTATCACATAATATATATATACATACATGTAGCTTACAAGCTTACTAAACTAGTTCTTATCACTGACAACACTAATGTTGCCTTTCTAAAATGACACATTTAGAATGGAGAGAAAACAGTAGTAACACATTTAACATGCCACTTTATAAAACACTGTTTGATAATGATGTAAATTGTAAGACATTTCAAATTGCATGTCACAAAAATATCATAATGTACCTTAAAGTTCCAAACATAATGCCAATATTTGACTTAATGACAAAATATCATCAGTTAGTTTGCATAATCAGATCCTTTCCTTTCATTCTAAATTGTGTGAAAACAACCAACTCTAAAACACATTTTTTGTTGATGAATGGATGAAAAAATGAGACAAATGCAAATGATTTGCAGTTCAATTTAATAAACCTCTTTGCCCCTAAACTTGTTGATTGCTTTTCAACAAAACTCTGCCAATCTTTCCTAGCAACCAGTGAGGGGCCGCACACATTTTGTGCACTCGAATCCATTGTTTTAAATGTAGATGCGCAGCAGGCACGCTCAAACACCAGAGCAATGCTGTCACAACACACGTGTGAGTGTGCCTATCTTTTAGGGTATGATGGCTTTGCCTTGAACTTTTGGAACCTAGCAGCGCACACCAGCACTGCATCATAGCCCACATACCAGAGGTCCAGAGTTCAGGGCTCATCTTTTTCCACTGTTGTTTTTTAAAAGTGTATTCAGCCTGGAAGGGTGTCTGTGGGACAGATGTAAAGCTTTGAGTTGCCTTGCACTAAATTGATCAACTTGTCCTTCATATTTGTCGTCATGGAAGAAAGGGGAGACATCTGGCAGCTGTGACTGGTTGTTCCTAATCACATGACATGCAGTGTGCATTGCTGTGTTTCAGGCACGGCTGTTGCTGCCTGAAAAACAGGCGCATGGGAATGCTTGCGTGTTGCGACAGTGTTGCTGTTGCTTTTGAGTGCGCCTTCTATGCATCTACATTGAAAACTATGGATTTTAAGGCGCAAAAAACATGACGTGTACGGCTCTTAAAGACTTTAATAGTGCAATGTAAGTCAATCAAACACTAGAACTTACAAAGGACTTAATAAACAAAAACTTAGTGATGGATTTTTAAAAAATGAGGACCTCAGTTTGTGGGTAAAAATCAAAAACCAATTTATTTAAAAGAATGAATTAAAATTTGAGGGCGTCAGGCAAAAGCTCCTGTATCCAAACCCAGACCCCCCCATCTATCATCATTGTTACACCATGGAATGAAATCACAATCACCCACGCAGTCCCTAAGAAAAGTTTTGACAGTTAGCTCTATGGATTATTCACAGAAGCACAAACGCTGCTTCTGGAAAAAAAAAAAAAAGTTACTGTTGAATGTTTCAAGTGTGATTTTAAAATGCACCACAACCAAAATTCAGTTGATAATTTATTGTATTGGATGAAGGCAGAAATCTCAGAGATGGACATCTTGAGACCTGAGCAAGTAAAACCAAAAGCAATCTGCATGGCGAGATACTGCTGGAGTTTGGAACTGATCCCTTGCATTTCTTTCTATTGGCGATGATGCCTGCACACAAACAATGCAACCTGCTGCAAGATTCACTCTCTGATAAAAAATTCAACAATCTACAAGTCTACAATCTAATACGTGTCCTGCTCTGTCTTTTGGGACCAGTGTGACGTCCCAGGTCACTGAAGTAATCTGTCATCAGCGTCCTGCTCCAGTATTACCAACATCTTTGTCCTGTGTTCTCTCCATAGATGATTTCAGTGACGTGCTGCAAATATTTAATTTTATTCTAGTGGCGTGACACCTTTGTCTTGGTGCATGAAAACTCTAGCAGAGAAAACAGTGACGTACCTTTCCGTGAGTAATTAGTATTTATCAGACACATGCACACACACTCTTAGAATAACACTGAGGGAAAAACATTCAGCTCTAAAGTTTCAGTTCACCATTTAATTGCTTGGGCCCAGTCTACCATTAAATTGCCTATACGTCGGAGAGTCGATGGTCTGTATACTTTCCGTAATCAAACTGACATTACCCCCTCACATGCACTCAATGAAGTGAGGTAACACCAAGTGTGCGCTGCTCGGTGTTACCTCACCTCATCGAGTGTGTTTATATGTGTGTGCCTGCGCTATAGTGGGGCAGTAGAGGCAGCGGGGGGACACTATTCATTTTCAGCTCAAATAAACCTGGGAAATGAATACAGCTCCCTCACACCTCTCCTCTGCACCCCTTAGTCTATACGTCATATGCTCACATGTGCAAACACACACATGCTACTTTGTGTTTCTGTGCTCCATTTATTTTTAGACCAGAGGCAGGATATTGGGTTTCATTAAATGTCCCAGACCCCTTTTCTTTTCCCTCCTTTCGCAACTGTTCCTCCACCTCTCTCTCTCTCTCTCTCACTCCCACACACACACACGTTCAGTCCCAGGGGCAAGGTGGTGGTGCTGGTGTGGTTTCCTGCTTGTGTTGTGACGTGAGGCAGTTCTCCCCACTGGTAGAAAGGCCTCTTTGTGTCTGACTGTCTCTGCCTTTCCACCGCTGACAATTATTTTCCCCTCCAACCCTCAGCTGACGATTTGGTGCTGCTGTCGTCATTCTTCGTCCTTCTATGTATTTGGAAAAGAGGCAAAGAAAGAAGGAGAAAGGGGACAAAGAGGGTTCAAATTTCAGCAGCTGCACCTTTCATTTTCACTACTACAGTTCCGACTACGGCTCACAAAGGCTGGAAATTGCCTCAAACTGTTGAGCTGAATCTCCTTCTCATCAGCTTATTTCACATGGCCAGGCCACCCAGAATTATCGGACTTTGATTTTAATTTTTGTTATTCTACATTTATTGTGAGGCCATCAAGGCAACAACCACAAGGCAATTTCCATCTCCACACGACATGGAAAACATTTTGCATATAACACCCAAATTGAATCACCAGCCAGTTTATACAACATGCAACAATCCTCCGAGCCGAGAAATCTGTCAGTTGGGTCCAGTTGCTCCATTACACATCACTGGCCGCGTCTCATGGGGCCCCCCTAAATCATCTGATGTGGTTTTTGGGGCCAGAGCAGAAGCAGTGGTGTCAACAGTCATACTGGTGTTTCTGCTGCAGTTTGAGCAAAGACTATTTTTCTGTCCTCACAAACACACTCGATACACATCAGTTTTCTTCCACAGAGCGTGCACCAGTGCCAAGAAAAACCGCCACAGATCATTAGCCCTCACTGCCAGACATCCAGTTTTTCTCACAGTGATTTGCTGCTCTCAGCTCATTGTTTCCCCAAGTGACTCTGGCTCTCTGTCTCCCTCTTCAGGAGCAATGGCTCCTCAGGAGATCATGCCACTGATATTTGCTTCATGCCTTTCTTGTCTCAGTGCTACCTCTGACTGCTTCTGCCTTCAATATATTCGATCGTCTTTTTGTTCTGATGCACGACTGCTTTCCTATCGTGTGCTTCGGGGCTGAGGAGCTCCCCAATATCCCATTTAAGCCTGTGCTTTGAAATGAGCTCAACCATAGAGCTGCCACTCTCATCATGGTGGCAGGCATGGGACTGAAGAACAGCTCTCCAGAATCCCACTGTGAGAAAGGCTGCGGCGTACTTTTACCTGATGCAGCTCATGAATTTGAGCGAGTGCTATTGATTTAGCCTTTACTTCATGACAAGAGCCAAGCAGTGAAATGATCCTTGGCCAACACATTTGGTTTCACGCTGCAAGAAAGAAGACAACAGCAGGATGAGATGTAAATTTGCTAGCAGTGGCTTGTTCCAATAGGCTGTGGTGTTTATTTTCCAGTCTTATGCCATTAAACCATTGAAGAGGAACTTCAAACAATGAAAATCCATGTAGAAAACATGATGGAAACAAGGCATTCATGTTTGTTTCATGTACTAATTTAAGGAGTGTCCTCATTGGTCCACAAAGATCTCATGTTTTTGTCCTCCGTACTGTTTCATCTCTCTGTCGTGTGTTTCCTTTGCACATCGCAACATTTGGTTTTCATTAATACACCACCTTTTCCACCTCAGCCAAGCATAAATAGCTTCTTATGCCTCTGCGCCAGCCACAGCTGTGGCCAGAGGCATTGTGTTTTCCTGTTGTCTGTCCGTCCATCCGTCCCGTTCTAGTGAACCCTATGTCTCAGGAAGGTCTTGAGGGAATTCCTTGAAATTTGGCACAAACATCCATGTGGACTCAAGGATGAACGAATTAGAATACAGTGGTCAAAAGGTCACCATGACTTCACAAAGCACCTTTTTAAGGATTCATGTGTAATGAATAAATGATAAAGTGATGACATTTTATATATTGTAGATAAGGGACAAATGTCAGCTTCATAACACTCTGCAGAAAAACTTTTCGGGCACCATAACTCAGAAAACAGAAGGGGACATTGTGACCACATTTGGTCAGATACTGAATTGGTGACACTAATCTTGGGTGTTCACCGGGGCTGGGTAGCATCTAAAACATGACAATGCTAGTACCCTTAAAGTGATACTAATGCCAAGAGAGTACTTCATTTGATGCTGACTTTTTCTTCAACTTCATTCGACACCTATCACTTTAATGGAAGCATTCAGTCGCGTCAAATGCCACCGTACTTTCGAATGTTTTGGTGGCATCTTGCCACGCTGAACTGCCAACATCATCAATTATATCATGCTCTCGGTACCCAGGAGCTTAGTGGGTAGAGCAGGCGCCCCATGCACAAAGGCATAGGCCTTGCAACAGCGGCCATCGGCTTGATTCCAGCCTGCGCCCCTTTGCTGCAAGTCATCCCCTCTTGCTCTCCCCTTCATACTTAGACTGTGTTATCTAATAAAAGCAAAAAGAAGCAAAAAATCTTAAATATACATACATATATAGACCATGCTTGACTTGACAGCACCACAGACTGCATATAGTAGCTGCTGAGGTAGTGGGCTAATCTCACATTGCATTCATTCAGAGAACCCTTGCAATGATTTGTTGCAAGAAAAAACATACAAATAGTCTATTTTCTCCAGATCTGGGTACAAAAATTAATAAATTCTGGTTTTGTTTGACTGAAAAAGCTGAAAAATGCTACTTTACACTAGGATATTTCGGTCAATACCTTAAAAAGGTATCAAGTATTTATACCTAACCCTTGTGTCCACCATTAAAGTGTGGTGACTGTATAGAGCGTTTGTGCTGCTGGGTTGAAGATGTGCATCCTGGTTTCATCCAAAAATACACTTTAATTTCTTCAGAGGCATCACTACAAATGAGTCTGGACAGACATGGATTGTAAACTGCAATTTGAATGGTTGTCGGACACATGTAACCCCAAGGTGATTTTTCTAGTTTTCAACCATTTTATGTAATCTCATTTCCACTCAGATCATATTTTACACAATTTGAAAATGAGCATAAAAACCGGTGGATGGACACACTGGTCATAACAAACACAGTGAAAATGCTGTCATGAGATGAGTGAAGTCTATTTGAGATGACAAGCCACAGGGGATAACCATGACTGGAGAAGCCAAGAGATCAAATTGCTTCAGGCAGTAATTTCAGGTAATTGCAAAGCACTTTATACTAAAGAAAATACTTGAGTCCTTCAGGCGTTACGTCATCTGGAGGTCATATATTGTGCTGTCAAGGTAATCAAAGTCAGATGCAATGAGAGTTTGAACTGATGGATTGTCTGTCTCTGTCAGTGAGTGATGAATTGCCTGCTGACCTGTTCACCAAATGAGTCTCGAAACTCATTTGGCGTGAATACAACTCTATTTACCAGCAGGCACTGGCAGGAAAATAATGGCTGCGTCAGAGTGACATTGAAATTAATTCTCATACTAGCACACTTCCAGTTTACTGTCAAGTAGGGAGGCTTTAAACAGGATGGTAAATAGCAGCCCACGCATCTCTTGAGGCTTTTCTCCAGAGCATTTTTCATCAGCGTTGTTGTTACATTTTCTAATCTGAAGATTAATTTCCTGTGCTAGCAAAACATTCAGCCCGCTGACATTATTAATCTTGTAGAACAGTTTGTGTTGTACTGAAAAGCAGGTGAAGAGGTTTATGAGATGTTCAAAGTCTATTAGATAAAACATCTTATTTGAAGATGTTTACCAAGGGACAGATAAGCACTTTTAAAAGCTGCTGATACCTTAAAAATTAACATTATCGATTTTCTTCTGCTCACCTAAAGAGCTGCTGCTAGGGAAGCTGAGAGGGAACACAGCTCTGACAACAGGTGATATATCACAGCTGAACTGAAGCCCACTGAAACTGAAGAGCTGCTGTTTGTCTGTCAGGATGTCAGACATCCAGACAGCAAGTGTGGGCAGGTTAAGAAGGGATGACAGTTGAGTGATTATCTGTTACGAAGGTGTGAGTTAACGAATGTCAGTGTCATGATGTCATTTGAATGACAGTGACCCCTCATTTACTTGGCTCTGCAGAGCAAGAAATAACCCTGTTAAAGCTGCTAAATGTCCAATTAAAGCTGCACTAAACAATGTTTTTACATTAATGTTGGGTTAAATGTAATGTAGAGGTCGCTCAGAGTGATGAACCTACAGATAATTATCACCACACTGTGCAACTCCTCTCAGCTCTGTTGTGTTTAATTCTGTCTTTGGCTCATTCATGATTGCTGCACACTTTTCAAATCGAATTTAATGCTTTTTAAGACCATTTTAAGATCTCAACAGAAAAAAAATGTAACACTATTTTGAAGGAAAAATAAATGCACATTAGGGTTGAGCTTTATGTTTGAAATCAACTTGACAATAATGGGAATATTTTTCTGTATATTTTGTGTCTCCATATGTAAAATCCCATAAAGTTAATTAATGCCAAATCCAATAAACTGTGTCCCCCTGTTAGGCTTTACACTCGGGGGCATTGTAGTGGGGGGAAAGTCGAATTGATTACCCAGGGGTTACAGTGAGAGGGGGCGCTCAAAACCCTGAGAGAAAAGTTTGGTTTTGTTTGCACTCTTTTTTATTTCTAAGTAATAAGTGCCATAATTAAATTCCAATTGGCTGAATAAATTGGTTGAAAGAGTGAACTTAGTGTAAAAAAAAAAAAAATAGTGGAAGCGCTCTGATGTCCCTCTCACCCCTTAAAGGCACCTAATGGTTTAGTCTGCCCCATCATAGGATTTGTCTCCCAAATGAGAGCCAAGTGAGTGACTGCATATGCTGCTGGAGCACCAACGTACACTGTCACGTCTTTCCCCAAGAAAGGGAAGTTACAAGAAGGAAAAGAAAGAAAGAAAGCAAACGGATTTTATAAACAAAAAATTTAAAAAGTGTGTGAGAGAGACATTGCTCAAGGGGCAACAGAGAAGCTTACGCATACGGCAAAGAATTTGGTGCTACGTTGATGAATCTGTTTCAGATATTTTAACCTACAATTGTAATTTTTATTACAGTTCCCTCGGAATTGTTAATTTATTAACACAAGTAACGCCGCTCTGATTGTTCTTGCACACACAGAGTAGGCTATGATTAAATCTCTACATTAAGCTACAAAAATTTAAGACCACAACTCTATTTTGTTTTTACCTTTAATTCTGAATATCTAATTAAGATTTTCCAAGGATCTGCAAGATCCTGGCTCGTTGTTTTGGTCATTCAACCAGCAAACAGACTGTTTTTGGTCCAGAAATATGACTCTATAATGTTGCTTTGTCTGATTGATGTGTAAATAGCCAACTGCTTTCTGATACATCTGCTATATAAACTACAGAGGGTGATAATATGTCAATATGGTGTTGTGGCTTGTTGCCCCAACATGTGTTGTTCGCCCCCATGTGGCCAAAAAGGAATTGTTTCAAGTGTAAGTGAGTGTTTAATGCACAGGTATGCAGGGAAATTAAATCATGTGACAAATAGTCATAAATTCTGTATAGATTGTTTATTTAAAAGGCAATTTTTTGGTCATAACTACTTTACAGGCAAAGTTATTCCATATAAAATACACTATAGTACATAGGCCAAAGGCATTTCTGATCTCACTCCAAAACCAAGGGCATTCAAGGCAAATGTTGCTCTTGTGTAGGACTTTACACAACATCTGATAACTTAACACATCTGTTGGGCACACAATCTGTGTTTAAACTCAGGCCAAAAGTGTTGGGTGGAGTGGAAGTGTGCAGGCCACACCAAACTCGTAAAATCACGTCTTTGTGAAGTGCGCTTTGTGCATGGGGACACTGTCACAATAACAGCCTTCCCAGAACCAGTGCCAGTCATTTGAATGCACACTATTGTCTAAAATATCATTGTATGGTGTAGCATTACAGTTTTAGAAGGGGCCTAACCCAAACCGTAAAAAAGACATGGACCGAAAGTACACAAAAGTATGTCAATAGAGACGTCCAGTGTAAAGTTTAGAGGGAATATTACAATGTCCTTTACAAACATTGTTACAATAGTGTTCTAAAACATGTAGCAAAAATACATAAATACGTTTGAGAAAAAGTATTTCAGACATTTAGAATTCATCATTTAAGATGCTGAGGTAAATTTTATAAAATAAGAGCAATGCTGATTTCAGCATAAAAACTAGAGGGCTTGGAGAAAAGACAAATTACTGATGTTGAAGAATACTCAGACAGTCCATGAAAAAGCCAGAAAGAAGCCAAATGATGGTCATTCAGGCCATCTTTACCACAATATATCATTTTGGAAAAATTACACCATCACTGCAAAAACTGGTTCACTCATTGTGTTACTTTCTATTCACTTTTTTTTTTTTTTACAAGGCTTGGTCCAATTTCTTTGCAATGTGCTTGATGTACTTATAGCACAAAAGGGAGTGGTTCAACCAAGAGAGAACGACCTGAATCTTTAATGAACAGCAAGACAGTACAAACAGGAGATAGTGTAACCACAGAATGAAAACCTCTAACAACTCACCTCCTTTAATGATGTTAACAGAAGCCTTTGATGGAGGAGGTAAAGAAATAAAGGAGTGATAGGCGCAGCAGAAGAAAAGAATGCACCTCAACTGAGAATTCACCTTTTGTTGAATTTCTTTCTCAGAAATTGGTCATATAGCCATGGAAAAGGCAGGCGCCACAATTTGGAAACTCTGGTGTTTGCACTGTAAACAGGGGTGTGTCCCATTTCAAACCACAATTTTTTTATGCAACATTAACCATATTTAAAGTGGCTTTGGTCTATAATGCTTATCTATTTATATAACAACAATTTGAGTTACACCTTATTGTTGTTGTTGTTGTTTAGCTGCCTGGCCCACAGCTTTACTGTTTCTGTTCCATCTCATCACCTTCATAATGTTTCGACTGAAACAAAAAATGCCTTAAAAGCCTCCTGCACACTTCCTGCTCAGCATCAGTGGTAGACTGACACTGTTTCCAATTGGCTGGTGATCATTGTTAAGCATTAAGCTGCTTAGGAGACAGATATTTCCCTCAGCAGTTGGTAGAGACCAAAAATGGAGCTAAAAGGGTGTATGACTGCGTGAGCTGGTATAAATCACAACAGATCACAGCCTCAGGTGGTTTATTGCTTTTATGAAACAGTTAGTAAATATACAGTGTTTCATGAAATAAACATACAGCAACAAAAATGCCATAATGTTTTTATTTCAAATAATCATTTTCTCACAAATCAATGTTGTTCTTTGGCGACATTTAGCAGAATGTTTGCCAAGCAACACATAGATGCAGTGGAAAGTGCAAACAAATCCAGTGGGGATGAGGCAGAGGCAGGAGCAGAGTCAATCAACGGGCTAAATCCAATAAAACCAAGACAAGGACACAGGGAAACTAAAGGCTGGAACGCTCGACACACAAGGAGCTGGCACTGAGAGAAAACATGGGTACATCCCAAGTCCCTTAAAATTACTGCTAACCACCTAACCTAGCCACCTTACCTAACTGTCCCTCCCACTTAGGAAAACATGCAAGGAGTCAGGAGTTAGGAGTGAGGAGCGAGGACTGCTGATTAAGAGACATGAGACGGCCTTACTCTGAAGCGTCATGTAAAGCGACGTCCTTTTCTGATGACGGCAATTTTATTTATAAAGCCCAATATCACAAATCACAATTTGCCTCACAGGGCTTTACAGCAAACGACATCCCTCTGTCCTTTGAACCCTCGCAGCAGATAAGGAAAAACTCCCCCAAAAAACCCTTTAACAGGGGAAAAAAATGGTAGAAACCTCAGGAAGAGCAACTGAGGAGGGATCCCTCTTCCAGGACGGACAGACGTGCAACAGATGTCGCACAGAACAGATCAGCATAATAAATTAACAGTAATCCGTATGACACAATGAGAGAGAGAGAGAGAGAGAGAGAGAGAGAGAGAGAGAGAGAGAGAGAGAGAGAGAGAGAGAGAGAGAGAGAGAGAGAGAGAGAGATAGAGAGAGAGAGAGAGATATGCAGGTAATGACAGTAGCTTACAACAACATTAATGAAAGTAATAATATTAATTAATATTACCTATAGGCTATTAAACATTATTCCACTCACATGACATGCAGGACAATTAATGGTGGGCAAATGGACATGAGCAGCTGCACATTTAACAGCCACGCATCACAGACAGTCCGCTGAACACCGCAACAGGTTGTGAATGAAATAAACTTAATTACAACATGACAGTCTTACACGAAATATCATTAACGTTACTCTTTGTAGTCACGTAGGCATGTGAATGACAGCGTTTTATTGCAAAGAATGCATGTAACGGGTACACTTGCACTGTTTCTCCATCATCTCATTCAAATGAGCCAGATGTAGGGGACGGGTATTTATACGTCAGGGCCTCAAGCTGAAAAAGACTTCCTGTTAGGAACCTCTCGTGTTACCTTACTTATCGCACCTAACAGATCCCTCCTAACTCCTGATGCTAACTCCTTACTGGCAGGAATAAGACACATGAGACAGCCTTAAAGATGGCGGACTTCGAACGACTTCCGGTTCAAGTAAGGAGTTAAGACTTAGCAGTATAAAATCAGAGACTTGGGACGTACCCCATGACACACACTAAATACTCTAGTGAGGGGGAGGATAATGAGACACAGGTGAGGCTAATCAGGGCAGGACAGACAATCAGACACAGGTGACGCCATCAAGAGGGAGGGAAAACACACACAGGGGCAGGAAGTGAAGTGATCTCATGTGAGTTTCAGAGTAAAACAGGAAACAACATGAATGAATGAACTAAAAAACATAACCTAAGAAACTTAAGCTGTGACACATGGAGCGAGAGAAGTACAACCCCATGGGTTTTATTATACGTAACATTAGGAGAAAGAATAAAAGCGTTCTTGTCACATCTGTATCTACCATTAGCAACTATTACTCTCACTTCCCCCAAGCTGTTGTCACTTGCTAGCGAGATCATTTTTGGAATGATATCACTAGAGAAAAGTGAGCATAATAGGCCTTATCTTAGGGCTGCTGTGAAACTGCGCCTACTTAGAGCAGCAAAAAAGTTGTCGGTAAAATAGACAACCATGAAAGGATGGCAGAGGAGATACCCGCACACCAATGCAACTGGGCTGGACAGCCACAGAAATGTTCACAGCCTGAGATCAATGCAAAAAAGCCAATTTATTTCGAACATCTGTGCACAAAAAGAAGGGTGCTCAAAGTGCAATAAAAACAGCAGCAAACATTTCAGTCCTTGACGATCATCAGTGCTACTGACATGAGTGCTTCACTGAACAGATGTAGACACAGACAGATTACTGCCAGGTGTGATGAATCAGTCAGCTGGTGCCACTAATTAGATGAGATCAGCTCTGAGGAGCAGGGGCCTGATTACCAAATCACAATCAGCTGTCCAATGAGTATTGTACTAACCACAACATGCTCAAACACCAATGTATGATAGCAGCACATATACAAATGTACAAAAAAACCAATTAAATAAATAATAAAAAATGATTAAAAAAAATAACATAAAATAAAATTAAAAATGAGAAAGCATTAAAACATAAACTATAACTAAATAAATAAATAAATAGATAAATAAATAATAAAAAAGAGAATATACAAATATGACAACGCAAAATAGATACAAATACAAACATGCAGGCTATGACTATGAGTACCCAGATGGTGCACTCAAATCGGTCAAGAAGTTGAGCGTGGAACTATGGAAACCACTCGCCACCACTCTATGGTCGCCATCTTGGCTACGTAGCGGAAGAGGAGGGACCACTTTTCAAACTGGAAATGGCGGCCGAGGACTGTACTTGTACAAATGTAAGTTATACATGTGTTTTTGCACTATGTACCAGCATACTGTTGTCAGGTATAAGCCAGCAGTATGTTTACTGGGTTAATTTAGCAGTCTGTAATGATTTGGTACCACGAACGATAACGCGGATGCTAATGCTAGTTTGCTAACTAGCTAATTTGCGCTCATCATTTCTGGTGAGTGCACAACGGCCGTGTTTGGTTTGAGACAACACTACTCTGTCGAAATTTGCGCACCATGCCAATAAGCACATATTGCACATAGTATAGTGTACTAATGGAAGTATGTGATTTGAGACACACTAATAGAACATGACGGCCACCCAAATGTAAAGCCAAAACATGTCACAAACCCTGCCCCCTCTATGTTAGCAGATGAGACATGGGCCAAACTAAAAAATCCAGTTTGACATTAAATAAATCTTAGGTAGCTCTTATCATACGGATGTAAATTTTTCTCATTAAGTGTGGTAAAAACTAGTGATTTCATATTAAAAAAAGTGGGGCTTAAGGCATGAATGACAGCTGTGTGTGCCAGCTGATATACATACTGTCAGTGGGTCTGCTCATGATTGTTTGGATGGGCATATGGACTGGAGCTCTGGCTCCAAATGACATCACCAGAGCAAGATGGCAGCAGCCCATTGCAAGATATTTTGGCTTCATTTGTGTACAATGGGAGGAAGTGGAGACAATTTGTCCATCTTTATATGCAGTCTATAGGTGGTGATAAAAGGCCGGTGGATTGGGCTGCAGCAATGACAGGTATTTCTCCAACACAGCAACAGGACACAGTAGGTTCCCTGGCTGCTCGAACGTAATTCCACATAGGCTCTCTTTGTTTCTTTTTATGGCATCTTTATGGTTTTTGTGCATTCATTTAATGACAGCTTTGCGTGTTTATGACCGTTCTCATCCTGGAGTATGATGAATGATTTGGGTTTCAGATGGCGGTTGCTCTCTTTAGCTCTGTGTCCCATATGTAGGTGCACAGCAAACCAGACATTTCTGATAAGACTCTCACATGTGTGTGGATTCAGTGTGAGCACTTGAATTCTGAAAGTCTGCCTCCATTAACGCAAGTTTTTTAACTACCCCAACAAAAATGTTGTTGCTAGTAATACATTCAGGATATGCTGATAGGTGGACCGTTGCTGTTCTGGTGTTCAGCTTGGTTTCTTTTATTTTCCAGCTGTTCAGTTTCTCTCATTAATGTCAGTGTGTCTCCTTTCTTTTTAATCTTCCTCCTCTTCCTCTTATCCATGCTTATCCCACCCAGTAAATCAAAACGCACAACAGAATCTGACATTCTAAAACACTGCTTAATCGGCACTGCTGTGATTCGGAGTATTTTACAATCACTATCAACCATAATGAAGGACCAGAACTATCAGTTCTATAAACAGCATTCTGATTAAGTAACTGTTCAGCACTTTGCGGCCCACTGTTATGTGCTGCACTGTTTGTACTTTCAGTCCTGCGGACTCTGTTAACTACCTTAATTACTGTGTTGTTCTCACCACAGGGACAAAATCCTGATCTTTCACCGGCTTATTTCTTCCTGGCATGAAGAACATTGTGCAGTAATTAATTTAACAGCTTGTCCACATTTTGATGAATCCAGTTTATTGTTACTGCACCAATCAATTTTTTTCAACACCTTTGCTCCGCTCTTTGGTCAAACTGTTGTTAATGGTGTCTCATTATCATTATCATGCTGCACAGCTGTGCTCTGTACGCATTGTTAGGGCGATGGGAAGAATGAGTCCATTTAAAAATATAGGTGATTAACATTGAAATGTTGGTTTTAAAGAATCTTCCAGTGTCCATGTTTTGTTTAGTGAGATGGTTGCTGCCAGCCTGGTGTTTGTTTTTCCAGAGCTAAACTGTTCTTCCTATGGTGATGAAAACACAACCAAATCTGAACATTTATGGGTTATTTCACGGTCTAGATGGAATTTAAAAAGGCTGAATGACCACTTTAAGGGGTGAAAACAGCCTTTCCTACAGGTTGTGACTGTGGAGATAAATAAAAGCACCCAAACGTAAAAATAAGAAGGAACATTGCAGCACAAAAAGTAATAGTTTCACTTGAAAGCAACTTTAAATGATCAGTTATAACGTAAAATAAAACCCATGCAGCTTTGAAACCAAAGCAGAGAGCATTGAGATGTAAACAGAACAAATACAAGTCAGTGACGGAGTAACTTTGTCTTTGGTCTGAAAAATAAGAAACACAAAAATGTATGTTCTTGGAGCCAAAGACTAGCTTGTATCAGAGAAGTTCTTTGTGTGGAGAGAAGCATCCAACTATCTGATTCACTGCTTCATAACACTCAGACATGCAGTTTATGGTGATTCTTAGAGGTCAGTAATGTCAACTTGAGCTTTTTTCCATGTTTAATTTATTTTTCCTCTTCTGTACAGCCTATAGAAAAGTGCTGTCTTTGATCTTGTGAAGGAAGAATGAAAAGCTTTTTGCATAATCCGTCCTCAAGTAGACGTGAAGGTGTTTGAAGAGCTTTCTTTATCATTTAGTATAAAACAGAGTGGATATCCTTTGAAATCTTCTGTATAACCAGACAATGCCCTAAACATAAGAATGCAGAAATCATTTAAATAAATTATTATCATAGAGATACACTGAGGAAAAAGCAACACATATAGCCTGCAGTTATATCAGAGGCACACGCGAGGTCTGATATCAGCTCCCACCACCTGCATATTGCAGGTATGTTGTTGGCAGTGTCAGGTAAAATCATCAGGCCATCTGCCACTTTGGCGGAGAGGGAAAAGGCAACACAGAAAGACATGTTTAGTGAGGTGGGCATATGATACGATATGGATAGAGCTACACATTTAAAAGTCGCTCTCAACTGCTGCATAAAGCAACACTATTGGCTGTGAACCTCATTCGTTTTGACTGACAGTCAAAGTTCACTAAATTCTACCCAATAACCATCAATACAAAGTTCCTTGTTGTCCCAGGCTTAGTACACTCTATATGAACTGAAAAGTATTGATATTATATCGGGTACATTCATATACAGGTATGAATATGTTAAGCACCCCCACACCCTTGCCACAATCTAGTTTAAGCAGTGTGAATTTACGCGTGTAATATTTTTGACAACATTTTTGACACTGAATGTCTAAATGTTCGAGATGTCATTCCTTCCTTTAGTGTAGATTTTAAAAGTGGTGGATAAAATATCTGAGAGGCAGTATTCTTTTATATGTAAAGGTGTTCTAGCTACAGGAAAACTAGGTGCTTAACCTCAAAAATATAAATCGGTTTTAACGTAAAATAGATGGTCTTCCTCAAAGCCTCAGAGAGTTTAACAGCTGGTCACTGCTGCTGTATACATTTACAGCACAGCCAAGACAATTATTGTGTCGTATATAAGATTAGACAATGATCTAATTGAATTAGATCATTGTCTAATCCCACATAGCTGGACAAAAGGCCACACCCAAACTGAGATGCAGATTCTCAGATTGGCAACCAGAGGCATAGCAACTGTAGTAACATAGTTATGAGAATAAGGACCACCTCACAGCACCATTTCACATCACATATTATTAGCAGTGAAAAAGCAACAGCTGGGGAACGTTAAAACAAAGTACTAAATACAACAGGTGTTGCTCTTTGTACAAACGAAATGTGATGAGAGAATTTATGCGAAGAATGAAAAACCAAACTTGAGTGAGAAGTTCAGATCCTGCATACCTTTTCACCTCTGCACAACAATTCTGAAAAGTCACAAAAATTGCTGGAAGCAGCGCACCGATTCCAATGTTGGAAAAGGAGGAGGAGGTTTCAGACATTATGACCTACCATAGAACAAGTCCACCAGAGCATATCTTTACATTTCTACATGCTATAGTGCCATTTTTATTAGTGCTTTAATATACTATCCATCAATACAACCCTTATATCCCACATTTTAATAACATGTATGGACTTAGCGTAACCGGGAGGAGGCCTCGGGGCCGGCCCCAGGACACGCTGGAGGGATTACATCGCCCGGCTGGCCTGGGAACACCTCAGGGTTCCCTCAGAAGAGCTGACAGAAGTAGCTGGGGAGAGGACTGTCTGGCCTTCTTTGCTGAGGCTACTGCCCCCGCGACCCGGACCTGGATAAGCGGAGGACGACGAGTACGAGAAGGAGTTATCGTAAGTGCTATATCATAGGCAACTGGACTTGACTGCGTTTCTTGAAGACGTTTCAGCTCTCATTCAAGAAGCTTCTTCAGTTCTAAATGACTGGTATGAAGTTGCAGGCTATAAACCCTGTGTGGATTTATGTCCATACTAATGAAATAAATTGCTAAAAAAAAAAAAGTGCAATAAACTACAAAAAAATGAAAATCTTTTTCCTTACATATTTTTCTAAATACACGCAAGAAAATCACGTGACAGTTCATGCTCAGAACGTGATGGCGCTTATTCCAACGTAGGAAGTGCTGTGAATACCTGCAGTCTGGATTATAATGTTTTTGTCGTGTGCGTTTTTTACTGGATTTCTACAAACCCATTAGTGCAAGGAAACAACGCTCTGGGACACGATGAATGCCTGATATGTTAGTGAAACTCCTCCAGTTTTATATGCAGAAAGAATTATTGCTCTGTCTTATTTGGTTGCAATTCTTGCAACATTTAAAGATATGCAAATGGCTCACGGGTGCTCCAGTAGGTGCTAAAGAGCTATCCGTCCCACCAACAGTCCTCTTGAAACACACTGACACCTCTAGCAGGCTAATATACACACATACACAAAGGTCACCTAGGTTTTGCACAAATTTAGTCACCAAATTATTGGAAAAAAAAGTGAAATTTTGACACCAGGTTCAGACTTTGGTCAGTTTTGGGAAGTTACAAAAATTGTCAAACTCAGCCTCTTGACAAGCACTGGAGCAGAGCCGCAACGATTAATCGATAAAGTGTCAACTGTTAAATTAATTGCCCACTAATCTGATACTTGATTAACTGGTTTGAGTAATTTTTTAGATGTTTGCATGAGTACAGAGTTAGTCTGTGCTGTGCATTGACAATATAACACTATATCCATTAAATTCCAAAGTCCAAAGACATGCAGGTTAATTGGTGACTCTAAATTGCCCGTAGGTGTGAATGTGAGTGTGAATGGTTGTCTGTCTCTATGTGTCAGCCCTGTGATAGTCTGGTGACCTGTCCAGGGTGTACCCTGCCTCTCGTCCAATTTCAGCTGGGATAGGCTCCAGCCCCCCCGCAACCCCCAACAGGATAAGCGGTTACAGAAAAATGCATGAATATCCATTAAGTTTGGGTTTAATTACCAGGGACAACAGACTCTGGCTGATGTGAGGCATCTTCATTTGTTTGGTTATCAATTTCTTCATTTCAGTCCAGTTGGTGTTTTTAGAGCTATCACAAAAATCCAAGTTTCCATGTCTTGATTACAGTGTGGATAGTATGTGTAAATAAATGTCAAACGCATCATCCAGCAAATTTTTGCTTGCTCTAGGGCTGTTGCTCAAACTACAGATTGTACTACCACAGACATTGAGAGTTTTGAATAGGGTCAAGATAGAGACCCTCTCTCTCTGCCTTTCAAATATATTTTAGCTCAGTGTTGAACTGTAATTTGAGATCATTTAATATCAGGCAGATGCCAAATTGTTGGCTGTGCCAAAACAGACAATTGGGCATAACGTCACCCACCATTGGTAGAATTTATTGAACCACTTAGCTGGATTTCATTCTAGTAGTTTTATGTTTTCTACCCCTTGAGCAAAAGCAAATGCCACAGCCCTTTCCCCCTGTTTTCTCTGGTCATGTTGCACCAATTTCATAAAGTGTTTGCAACTTTTTACTGCAAAGACAGCCCAGTTTTATAAAAAAAAAGAGACCATCTTTCCCTGCAGTGAATTCCTTCTTAACGTGAATACTGATATGACATGACTGTGGCAACCAGCTGTTAAGCAGTACTCATGCTCTAGGGGCGACTTTACGACTTTCTTTTATTATGTTCCCTGTTTTAAATGCTTTGATGACTTATGAATGAGTTTAAGTTTGTTGAGATAATACATTAATAATAATACATTTTATTTAAAAAGCGCCTTTCTCAACACTCAAGGACACTTACAGAGCATTAAAAACACAATTAAATCACAATTAAAATAAATAAAAACAACAGACAAGAGTGACACAAAGTAAAAATGGATGTGGGCAATTAAAGGGAATATGCAATTTGGAACAGATGGGTTTTGAGTTGTGATTTGAAATGGGGTAGAGGAGAGTCCATGTTTCTGAGGTCCGGGGGGAGAGAGTTCCAGAGTTTGGGAGCAGAGCGACTGAAAGCTCTGCTCCCCATGGTGCTGAGCCGGGCGGGGGGCACAGAAAGGTGGAGGGAGGAGGACGACCTGAGGGAGTGAGAGGGGGTGGCGATGTGGAGGAGATCAGACAGGTAGGGGGGGGCGAGGTTGTGAATGGCCTTGAAAGTATACAGAAGGATTTAAGCTGCAGTATCAACAAAGAGAGACTCTATAGAGATAATGGCTTACATTGAGAGATGTGTCATAGAGGGGTGTCCAAGCTACAGTACGCTGAGTACAATGAGTACACAAGTGCCCTGTGGCCTTTATGTTACTGGCTTAAACCTTTGTAATGAATCAAGCCTCCCACATTCTGACAACTTGGCTGTTTCCTGCAGCCTTTATTTAGCGCTACTTGGCTCTGAATAATGCGAGTCTCCTGTGCTGTACATGTGTTCAGCACTACAGCGCTAAATAGACAACAATGGAGTTCAGACGAGTAATTGTTACTGAGGTCATCTTTACCAAGTACGTCGGTGCATAGTGTGGGCAGATCTTCTGTTGAGGAATGGTGAGTCATGGTTGTTGTTGCATTACTGTCTGTTTTGTTGTTCGGCAATGGGGACTGTTCTTTTGTTAAGTTTTCCATTTGGTACCATGTGACTGCTGTATTGTACACAGATGCTTATGAGGCATTGAAAGAGCACAGATAAAAAGGCAAAATGCACTTGTGTGTTACAATGACATTTGTTTTGATCCGCGACATTTAAAGATAAGGGTTTTCTTTATATTCCACAGACTGCTCTGCTCTCAGCAGTTGGTGGTCAAATACCACTGAACTGTTTGGACAGCAGCAGCATTTTATGGTTCAGAATAGCACTGATTCCATTTCATCTGTCCGGGTCCATGTCATTGGTTCGACAGCCCATTGGTTCGACATCCCATTAGTCCGACTGTCCGCGGTGCTGAACGGCTCGTGGCGGGCGTATGGTGCGCCGTGACTGGCTTGAGGCGGAGCAGACTCACGGCTTATGTGTTTGTCACTTTCTTTTTCATTTTAACCCACACCATGATCTTTTCCTGACCCTAACCAAGTGGTTTTTGTGCCTAAACCTAACCAGACCTTAACCACAGGGCATCATGATGATTTCGGAACGGACTTCGGAACAATGAGTTTAATATGGTCGGAACAATGGGATGTCGAACCAATGGGCTGTCGAACTAATGGGAAGTTCCCCATCTGTCCAAGGTTGTGTACTTAGTGGCATCCTCCTTTTACAAGATTAAATTTTCTGTCTTCCAGCATTCCTCCTTGTCATGTTGTGATGTGGTTTTGCCTCAGTTATAACAACACTAAGAGTCTGCAGCCAAGCTTCCCTATGAAAATCCTCACATGCTGGTGTTTTGCAAGTAGAATGTTTACTGTATTCATCCTCTTAGGTAATGGTATTAGCATGCTAATATTTGCTAATGAGCACCGAACACAGAGTACAGATGAGGCTGATGGGAATGCCATTAGCTTTGCAGGATTTTGGTCATTAACAAAAGACAAATAGAAAATTTGGCCTGAGAATGGCTCTCCATGAAAAGTGAGAGGTTCACCAATGTTGTTACAGTCTATTCCGCGGGGACCATGAATGTCTAAACTAAATTTCATGGCAATCAATCCCATAATTGTTGAGACATTTCACAATCAATCAAAAATGCCATTCTCATGGTCGTCACTTTAGACAAAAAGTCAGGGGATGACCAAAGTCATGAGGGTACATCATCTGGGAACCATCAATGTCTGTGGATACATTTCATTGGACGATTGAAATCTTTGACCTTCTGGTGGCATTATAAAAAGTCAGGTCTTCATCAAAGTCATCATCAGGTATGTCCTGTGAAGACCGTGAATGTGTGATGACTGATGACTGATCAACAAACCTTATCATGTGCTTCTCTTGTTGTTCTTGTGCCAAATGAAACTCTTAAGTTGCCTGTATGTCTTCATACAAATGCAACTTATATTTCATACAATTTTAAACTATATTTTAAATCTTTTTTATTATGATTAACCTTGTAAGTAAAGTCCTACTAGGCACTTATAATCAGTTCTAGAGCAAAACCTAATGTAACAGGGCCTCTGCATAGTTCAACTGCTGCACATTAAATTACCCGGATGATTGGCCCTGCCTCCGCACTGTGTGGCCCATACAGCAGGCATGCTAGATTGATAAGGTTCATTCTGTCTTCTTTTTGGAATTGTTCAATATTTTCTTATCTTCAGACAAAAAAATGTAGGAGATGTATCTTTTACCTGCTTGACAGTCCTGACTGTGACTCCAGACTCTCCTCAGAGGCATCATCCGACGTGTTGCTGACGTGTCATTTATCAGCTGGATAGCCCAACAGACCTATCAGAATCTGTCGGGCCCGCCACACCCCCCGCCGCTGGATGGTCTCTGGAAGAGGGAATCCCAGGTGTGCGAGAGGGTGTACGCCCCCTCGTCCTGGCTGATGGTGCCGCTCGCCCGCTTCCTGATTTTGATTGCCTGTTTTATCCAACAACTGTCAAGCAGGTAAAAGATACATCTCCTACACTTCTTGTCTGAAGATAAGAAAATATTAAACAGCAGGCATGCTACATCTGGTTTAGTGCCTTGCTAAGTTGAATGGGGAAAAATGATTCAATGTCGTGGCTCCTCTACACTTTCCAAAAGTTATCGGACTGAATGAATTAATTTCTGGTATGAATCATTTCATGTTGGTTGTGGTGCTCAACAGAAGAGTAGCCACTGATTTGCAAATGTCTCTTCTGCCATACAGTATGAGTCAAAGGTCTTCCTGGACCTCATGGCATCAAGTGACGGGTGAGATTCCACTGTATGGTGACTGCCAATATGGGGGCTAGCAAGGGAGAGCAAACTGTACCCAGCATGCTGTTTAGTGGTGTAATAGTTAATAGGAGCTCTCTACACAGTGTGTACATATTACACTACGAATAAATATGTCCCATGGACACATGCTCACAATGGACACCTCAGTTACTTGGGCCCGCAGCAGCACACCCACCAAGTGAAGTAGTTCAGACGATTGTTGAGAAACTCGAAGGACATACATACATACATACCTTTACACAGACAGGCTGACAGACAAAAAGAGACTCCTTCCATTTTATAATTCGATGCAGGGCTCTACAATAGCAACGTCTCTACTGGCAGGATAACGCATGATCGGCACCAACAAAGTGAGTTACAGTTTTAAATAGTTCCATCACCTCTTTCCATCTGTTTAACCATTCAAGACAAACAAGTCATCACTGCTGTTCAAGTCATTTGCCTACCCAAACATTTAATGGTCTCTTGGTTTTATTGTTAGAGGGTGAAGCGTAAGTGAAGATATTTCCAAACAACCAGAACAGACGTGAAGTAAAGTCACAATGTCAGAGTAAGCCTAGATACAAGAGAATACTTAATGAAAAGCAAGAGACATACATGTTATTGATGACATCAGTTCCAATGGATGCACATTACTCTATGTGGAAGAAATGCAGCACGATAAGTACACAATAAAAAGCAACAATCGTTCATTGGCATCATCATGTTAAGACCTGTTTCACAGAAACACTTACATAAATAAAGTTTGTGACGCACTTCATACCCTTCATGTCATGTCATTTATTCCGTGCTGATGAAACTGAGTGACATTTCCTTTCATTGGCAAAGATTATAATTATAGATGGAGCTCTTATCACTTCCTGCTAAAGTTGTGAAACTAATTTGAATGAAATTAAAGTCAAGGTGTCTTTTTCAGTCAAAGAAAGTCATGGTGATTTGTGTGGCTAGGAAGTATTTGCTGTGCTAAAACAGTAATTAGTTCCTATTACTGAACATGTTGGCGGTCATAGATAAAAGTTGTCCTCTGCTGTTTGCAAAATATGCTTAAATATTACCTCAGTTAATGAGAGCTTTTAGTTGCCTGTTTAGGGCAGCCAAAAGCAGCGCTCTGATTTTCCTTTCAAGAGACTTTGATGTAATTCAAATGAAGCCTTGATGACAGCAAGTCCCACAGTGTCTAAAATTCAAATGAGAATAGCATTAGCAGATTTTCTATGAAGTCCTGATTTTGAATGTCACTGTGTGGGATGTTTAGAAAAGGACTGCATCTAAAAGCGGTGAGCTGGCAGTGGTTCTGTAAATATATTAACAAAGAATGGCTGTATTTCCATCTCCAGACAGCTGCTCCCTGAGCATGTTCTCCTCTAAAGGCCACACAGGTCGCCTCCACTGTTTAGAATTTAGTCCACCTGACAAGATCGTACAAGGGTGTTCTTCCTGAAAGGTGTGACAACTGATTCTGATAAACAACACCTGGATGCACCTGGTGAAAGTACACGTGCAAGCCTGTGTATGTGCGTGCGTGCTTCTAAACCGTGCACATGTGTTGAGGAAGGTGTGAATGTTTTTGTGTGGGAGACAAAAGAAAGATAAACACTGTCCATGCTTCACCGGTTGTGACCGCTGCTTCAGCCAACTCCCACTTATCACGTTTGGCAGCAGAGAAACTCACATTCACTCGGATGCCAGCTTTGTTTCATTGGATTCTCACCAAACAGAAACTTAAACCCTGTGTTATCTTGAGCATACTGTTTCACATCAGGTTACATGTGGTGAAAAAAGAAACAACAAACATCCTCAGACAAACACCAAAGAGTTATTTTCAAAACTTGTCTCACAATATCGTGGATGAAAATATAACTTAGACAACAAATGTTTTGGTTAATTGTTTGGCAAGTTTAACAGAGAAAGGAGAGGGGCTCCATCCTGCAGATCTACCCTGCAACAAATCCACAACTTCAAAATACAGCCTGTTTTTTTAAGGATATGTGACAGTTTGGGAGATGTCCCTTTTCGCTTTTTTGCTGTCATATTCTGTGCACTGGTTTCGTTTAAACTATGTTCAATGACAGACTTTTTATCAAGGGGGCATCCATGTTTGTGTAAAAAGTCACAGTTTTTCTTGTGAACGTTATTTAGCAGTTGGAAACTCATAATTACAGTAACTCCAATATGGCATGAATGCATCAAATATACAAAGCTGGAGCCAGGAGGTGCTTACTTTATCTTAGCATACAGGCTGGAAATAAGAGAAATTAGTAACTCACTGGCTAGAAATTAGTAACTCACTGGCTAGAATAAATGTTGGCATTTTATGTTCCTGCAAACCACAGATATATAGGCTCACAGTTGTATCTTATTACACAGAAGGTATTTTGAAACTTTATGTTTTTTACATTTCAACAACGCTGTGCTCAACATTAGGTTATGTTTAAGCACAAAAACCACTTGGTTATGGTGAGAAAAAGACCACGTTTTGGCTTAAAATACCCAGTTTTGGTACAATAATCCCGGCAGGAAATGCAATTGCTTATTTTGGCACTATCCCCTTGGAAACACGGGTACTGGTCGCTTAAAAACCCTCATGTTTGGTGACTGCAACGCTGATGGAAACACAGCGATGACTGGCTAAAAGAAAAAAAAGTTTGGTCTTTTGTTAGTCTCAAACAATGATTTGCAGCTGTCTGCAGCGTGGCAGGCATCTTGCCTAGGTGTCACACCATCCACCATGCACAAAAGTAACATATTTGTAGTTTGCAGAAATGTTCATCCATCCATCCATCCAATTTAGTCATGCATTATCTAGGGCCTGGTTTTTGGGGGCAGCAGGCTGAGTAAGATACGCCAGACATCCCTCTCCCCATCTTACAGAGGAAACTCATTTCAACTGCATTTATCTGCAGTCTCATTCTTTCGGTCACTACCCAATGCTCATGACCACTGGTGAGAGCTGGGACAGAGGTGGATTGGTACAGTGAGAGCTTTGCCTTCCTGCATAGCTCCCTCTTTAACACAACAATACATTGTAACACAGTGCGGCGTCAGCAGTGATATGACAAACATACAAACGTACAATGCTAACATTTTCTACTGACAATCTGCCTGGAAATGAACTGACTCATATGTTGTTTGTTTCATCTGTGTGCATCTGAGTTTTGTTGTTTGTGTTTTTTTGTCGGGAAAATGAGGGAAAATTAATGGAAATAAGGGAAAGAGATGCAACAAAAGTTCACGGTTTGCTTATTTTTTAACTTTAGATAGGGCTGGGCTAACTGTGTCCCCTGGTTCCAGTCTTCATCTTAAGCTAACCTAATAACCTCCTGGCTTTAGCTCCATATGTTAACAGTCACAGTATTCTTATGTAACTCTGCAAGAAAGCGAAAAGGTTTATTTTCCAAAATGTCAAACCTTCCTTTAAGAAATTGTGTAGTACTAACTGCTTCCCAGAATGACAGGCACAGAAAGAGTTAAACTTGCCTTCTCCTCTCCAGTGATAAGAACAAATGTCAGCCACATAAATGAAAGAATAACATGTCCATAGGCATCTGTTCTAGAGTAATAATTGTCCATTCAAAATGCACATTCAGCCTTCAGTCATTTCCAAAAAAGCATATTCTCATGTGTCATAGAATACATAATATCATCAGCTGTCCAAATGCTGAATAGTTTATAACAAAGCTGACGACCCTGTCAGCCATGATCTTACAGGGATTGGGACTCCCGGCGGCAGCTTTCAGGCAAATCTCCTCTTTCGTCACCCGATGTGAACGACTGTCTGACTGTGTTATTTGGCAGTGGGTTTGGCAGCTCGATAGATGATGTTAGTGCCTGGCCTTGGCAGTCAAACAGGTAATATATTGTGCCAAACACTGTTAGTGTCCATCTGTATTATGAGTCTCTGTTTCCCCTCGTCAATTGGTTAATCAGTTGTATTTATTAACATAACTTAAACATGTCTGCCAAACACAGTCTGTCCTTTTGAAATCAGCCAGTTGCTCTCTGAAGACTTTCACACACTGAACCCATGGCTGGAAAATGTTCAGTATTTTATTGTCTTTTCTTGCAGCGATAGCTCTGGATGCAAACAATAATCCCATTCTTGCAATTTTGAATTGCCAGATTTAATTTGTTGCATTATTATTGTTGCCTTCCTCTGCAGCAACAAACTTGATCTCAGCGTTGGCAGTCCTGGAAGCCATGCTGCTATCTCTGACCTTATGCTTGAACAGAAATGGGAAGGTTTTCCTAAAGGACTTTTGGAAGGTGGCTCCCATGAAACCGTAAACTATGGGGTTGACCGAAGAGTTGGCGTAGGACATGCAGTTGGCCCATGTCTTGATCTTGTATGTGGCGTAGTTGGGCTGGTAGTTTGGATAGAAAGACTGGAAGAGGACGAAGATCTGAATGGGACCCCAGCAGATGGCGAATAGGAGGACGATTACCACAACCATCTTGGAGACTTTGCTTCTGATACTGATAGTTCTCTCAGACAGGAGGTTGACCTAAAGAGGAAAGGATGAGAGGAGAGATGCGATCAAACCACTGACAGTGTGTAAAGATGGATAATGCATCTCCATTGTCTTCTACTGTACAAAAAGCCAAAATATCTCAAGAGTACCGGCTGCTGCCATTTTGCACGGTTGACATTATTTAGAGCCAGAGTCTGCGCCATCCAACTAATCCCGACAATTGCCATTTATCTCAAGCACACCAATTAGTACACACAGCTGTCAATCATGAATACATATCCCCTTTTATGGCATGAAATGTCTGGTTAAAACCAAAAAACAAACAACAAAGAAAGTTGTTGTGTACTTTGATGTTTTAGTTTGGCCCATGTCTCATCCACTAACATGAAGTGAATGGGGTATACGACCTTTACTGCCACCCGCCACAAGGGGGCAATCAAAATGTTTTGTCTTCAGTTTGGGGAGCTGTCATGTCGTCCATCTTTACTGTCTATGGTTCAGAAAGAAAGCAAAGTGAATTTTTACCATGCATTTGCATAAATTTGACCACTGAACCATTTGAGCAGTCTGAGTTTGTACCTCCCAACAGCCAATGTACCAACTGTATAAACATAGCGAGAGGCTAGCTAGCAACTGAGTGTGTGAACAGCAGGATGAAGTCCTACGAAAGCCCCAAGCACAAATGTTTTGCTCAAGTTCATAAGTTCAAGTTCATCAAGTTGATATACCGCATTCATAAGAAAGAGCCAACTTACACATCCATCAGTTACGCAGAGCAACATGATCATTTATTCGGAGTCATGTTGAATAAAAATAATATTGACTCCTCTTATAGCTCTGTCTTTGGTCTCCACCAACTCTCCATCTGACTCATTGGCTGCTAAATTCTCCACTATGTTAACCAGCTGGTTGCTAACTTTGTCTGCATGTCATTTGATCCTGAGCAGGTAGTGTACAGTTGGTTTTTAGATCATATAGATGCCTACTGCAGTAGTGAGGGTCAAGTTAAACATCAAAGTTACAGGCTGTAAAACAAAAGCAAAGGACTAAAAGATGCTGAAATGATTCACAGAGCTAAAGGAACCTGCAGAGTTGGCTTATAATTCTCTGTGGGTTTGTCACTATGAGCGACACCTTTCATATTACACAGTCATTTGATCCATTGTTATTATGTAAAGCTGCTTTAAAGAAAAGTGCTTTGAAAGACATTTTCAAAGACCGCTAACATCAAAGCAAGATAACACATAAGACAGGTAGTGCCACTATATAAAGAAGAGAAGAGCTTTTTAACTTTAAATTATAACAGTAGTAATGAGGGTTTGGAGTCAAAACTTTGAGCCAAGTCAAGCAATTACATTAAGCACAAAACAAGCAAAACAAACGTTGTCCATACCTGATAGTTGTTATCTACAGGTTCCACAGTGGGCTGGCCCACCCTCTTCACCATCAGAGTGTAGCAGAATGAGATAGTGAGGACAGGCAGCAGGTAAGCAGCTATGAACTGGTAGAGGATGAAAGCCCTCTCATGTGTCTTTGAGGGAAATCTCTCCATGCAGTACTGCCTCGGGCCGTACCAATAACCCTCCTCTATACGCTGGTACATTAAAATCGGGGTGGACAGGATGAAGGAGCCTGGAGAGGACAAGGACCAGTGGTTGAGATCATTCACATTATTTTCCTTTCCCTAATTATTCATTAACTGTGGTTCATTAATTAAGAAATGAAGACTTAATGTTCCTGGAGGGAATGGAGGAGAGTCATTTTCATTCAACCAGCAGGACGTACCAATCCAAATGCAGATGCTGACAATCATGGCTACTCTTGGGGTGCGATGGCGGAGAGATTTCAGAGGGTAGACAGTGACGTAACAGCGGTCCCCACTCATAGCTGTCAGAGTGATACAGGTGGCTTGGACTGTCACCTGGGAAAGACAGTAAAACATATACATGGATGATATTCTTCCCTACAAAGACATGCACTGCTATTCCAACCCTGTCTCCTGGCAAATAATTTTCCATTCTACCAACTGGCGAGAGCAGAGGTATTTTTGGAGAAATGTTACACTTTTTAACCGCATAATGAGGAAATTCTGTTAATTAACGTATCCTCCAAGTTGCAAAATGTCAGTACTGACTGTATCTGAAAAATGTCCACTGACAACATCATTTATTCATTTTTCCAATAGCCCCCCATAGCAACTAAAGCGTGATCACAGTATTTTATGATCAGACACTTGCAGCACTTGGTTAAATGAGCTCTATATGATATTAAAAGCATTAATATACTGTACCAGCAAACCACTATTTGCTATGTAAAGACATAGTGGTACAATGGCGTCCTGAGCAGAGGATGAAGTCGGGATCTCTGCGTGTGTTAAAATCTAAGCTTCTTTGTTCGTTGTTGGGGAAGATGGTCAGGCTGCATGTGTATGTTAGTACATGTGAGTCACCATGTGTGTATCCCACTGGCTAGCTCATTGCTGCAGTACTGCAGCACATAAATGATGTTTACTGCTGATATCAGAATGGTTTTGCTGGAGTTATGGCATGGTCCCGAGACACTGACTGTCTGGTCTAAGGTTGTCATTATCACAGCTCAGGTTTCTTAGGTTAGGCTTTTTATTTCATTGTTTCGTGGTGTTTCCTGTTTTACTTTGAAACTCACATCTCCTCTCGTTTCAGATCACTTCACTTCCTGCCCCTGTGTGTTTTCCCTCCCTTTTGATGACTTCACCTGCGTCTCATTATCCTTTCCCTTAGAGTAGAGCGTATTTGGTGTGTCAGTTTGTCTCAGTGCAGTTTGTCTTAGCTCCTTGTGTGTCCAGCCTTTCGTTTCCCAGTGTTGTATTTTATCTTGGTTATTGGATTTAGCCTGTTGATTGCCTCTGCCTCATCCCTATTGGATTTGTTTGCCTTCACTGATAGCTCTTCTGTGTACCAAACCACCTTTTGACCAGTAAAGACTGTGTTATTCAACCCGAACTGTCTCCAGAGTCATGAATTTGAGTCCACTCTCACCCGGTTCACCGGTTGTTAGTCAAATTGTCTTAGCTCGTCTTGGCGTTTGGGCAAAACCAAATATCCATCCATCCATTTTCTAACCACTTATCCTCTTGACGGACAATTTAGGGTCACCAATTAAACTATCCACAACCTGCATGTCTTTGGACTGTGGGAGGAAGCTGGAGTACCCGGAGAAAAACCCACGCCAACACGGGGAGAACATGCAAACTCCGCACAGGAGGGCTCCCGGGATCGAACCAGGAACCCTCTTGTTGTGAGGCAACAGTGCTAACCACCACACACCGTGCCGCCTCAAAAGCAAATATCTTTAATATCATTGTAAATGTATTGTTAATTGGTTAGTCTTTGCTTACGCAAATAGTAAAGTTCAATGTTGCGAACATTGTCAATGACCAATAGCAGCACTCTCTCCAGCACAAAAAAAGGAAGCAGCGAACCAGGTAGAAAGTCAATTTGAAGGGAACTCTGAGGAGACATCAACAAGTCTCAATTCTGTTGTACTTTGGAAAAGAATAAGAAACTGGTGGAGTTGTCGAGTGAACAAGAGTCTGTTTAATTCGGCATGTGTCTGATCCACCAACCAGCACTTATTTGACAAGAAATCCTTATTTTTGAAATGGTTCACCTCTCATTCCTACTGTCTCCTCCCACTGAAATAGAACAGTTAACCATGGAGGCTGGAAAAGTTACACTTTATCTTTATGAATCATATCGATGGAGAACTGACACAAATACTGTCAAGTCAAGATATAACACCTAGAGTTATGTGTTTTTGCGGACATTGTTTATATGTCATATTTCTCAAAGGGGGTTTGGCGTAATATTTTCCACCAGGAGCAGGATGGGAAACAATCTCAAGAGCAATCTAGTTGTTGTCTTGGAAACAGTGACCCTGCAGGATCCCCAGTCTTTGCAAAATCCTATAGTGTGAATAAAAACTCATTGTTTTTAGATGTGAAGGGGTGTCAGACTGGAGTCTTTTAAAAGTATGTCAAAGTCTTTTCAAAGTCCTCTAGAGCATGGCCGGCATTATAGACATTCTTCTCTCCATATAACACCCACACATCACAGTTTCTACCACTGAAAATAACTGCAGCACTTCCTGTGGACAATCCTTCGGATTTATCTATAGAGACTTCACCAAACACTGAGTGTATATAAGTAAAGTTCATGGAGCAAAAGTTGTACAACAGATGTAAGATGTCGGACAATTTCTAGTGCCAGAAGTAATGCAATTTTTGGGTAGATACAAAAGTCCAGGCTATTAGAGGAAGTTGTTTTCTCAGGGCGCCTGTCACAAACTAATGCGATCTCCTAAAATAGCTTGGGTGGCTTAATTGCAACAGTGGTTGGCCACCACCTTTCTAATAGCGTCCTTTGCATACAGTGTTGTAGATAATCACCCCTCATTAAGAAGCAAAAGAAAAGTTCAGTCAGCGTTATTTCAGATTCGCTCTCCGACTTGTCTGAGTCCTTTGCTAATGAGCTCTCATGCTTTTAAACTGAAGAGCATGCAGGAAGAGCGAGGGAGAGGCGACACACAGAGAGGAACAGGAAAACGGGAAGCAGAGCGGAGGCTGCATTTGCGATAAGTATTTTTAATTAGCATATGAACAAATCATTCAATTTCATTTTTAATAGGGTTCAATGATGCTTGATTCAATTAAACCCAGACGCATTAGCAGAATGCTAATTTTAGGGCCAAATGAGGAATTCATGCTACAAAAGAAATGCTCAGGTTGGCTACTCCGAGTTTGACTCACTCAGTCTCCAATATATTATAACATAAGTCTCTCAGTCATTATGTTCTGCAGTAGAACGCACTCTCAGAATGGACAGTTTCTATTGATGTCTTCTTTTCGTACACATCTGTACATTGATTTTCAGCAGAGGAGGATTAGACAGCCCTCCACTTTCATCCTTTTCACAAAAATGATATTTTCTTCACTTCAAATACACGGACCGATAAGGGTGAGCTTATCCATATTGCTTTGAAATGTGTGCGGCAGGGCAAACAAATGAGAGGTCAGAAGTTCTCTCGATGCTCTTTTCCAAAGGGGATCTAATTTTTGCCCTCTTTTGTCTATGTATCTGCCTATTTCTCTTTCCACCTCTTATCTGCAACTGTGAAGCCAGCATCCATTACCCTCCAGAGGTTCGGAGCACCACATCAGTGTTTCAAAGGATATGATGAGAGAGACAGAAAGGGGTCACAATAAGTTCAATGTTGAGGCCACTAAGGACGGGGGTACCGCGATTCCTCAGTTTATAAGACTCTGGTGCATTAAGGACACACCGCCTTGCTATCTTCAATGCATATTGTCTGTTCAGAGGAATGGGCTTGGACACTGCAAAGAGAATATATTTAGAACATGTCTCTATCTTCTATCACATCTTTGTTCTCATTTCTTTTAGTGAGAGGAGGAAAGATCAAATTATGTTTTACACTAGGATTTTATTGGGGTTATATTTATTTATTATCCACATGCTGTTCTTGTTAAAAAATATATATACTATATCAACTCTAACTACTCTTATTTAATAACAGCCTGAAGTGCAGTTTTTCGTCATCAAACTTGTAAAGATAAAAGAATAATAAAGACCAAAAGAAGGAATAATACATAAAGAATAATAAAGAAAAGGAGGTCAACATAACGTATTCAAGAAGGACCTCTGCATTTTTCTCTTGATCTTTTACCATCATTGAAAATTTAGTTTATCATATATTGCTTTGAAGAAAACCCCTGACTTATTCAGGCCACCCTTTAAATATTCTGTACTGATGTAAATATGGAGTAGGATGGCGAGGAGCTGTTTGTTCCACTCTTCCTTTAATCATCACTTATTACGGTAACATGATATCTCAAGACAACATTGCAGATAAAGAGAAGTTGTGTGTTTGCAAGCTTTTCTCTCAGCACAGAGCAGATGTAGGTCTAAGGGAGTAAAAAAGCTGAAATCTCTGTCTTGGATCCATTTGTTGAAGATGGAGAGTTCTTCAAGGGGATGAGAAAAAGAAACCAAAATGAAAGCAGAGATGTAGCTCCTCACTTTCAAAAAGATATAGAATACAAGTTTCCATCCTACTTTGTGCACAGAAGAAATAAATATAATACAGGAATGAATGAAAGCTAGCATATGTCCTGTTGTCCAACTTTACCGCAGTACAAAACAGCTTAATGTTGCTTTTCTCACCCATTAAATCACAGACAGAAGGCCGACTTTATTTTTTTCCCCTGTCAGCGCATTCTTGTCTTTCAAGTAACACCTGTTTCGATAAATACTGCATTTGAGATTTCTTGCACCTAATGAGGGAATAAAACCCATTTTGTCTCCTCTAGAGGCTGCTGAATTCATTGCATCTAAAAGTAAAGTCAGTTGGGAGGATGGTGCCAGAGGACCACTCATTAAGTGGTATTACTATTACAAGTTTTCACTGTTAAACATGTGGTTAAGAGTGCAAAATTACCTGTACAGTACTTCACCAGAGCAGCAAAACTTGTGACTGCGAAGGATTTTGTACTAATTCTAGTTTCATAGCCTAAAATGAACATCTAATATGACGTTCTCCAGCTGTGGTGAGTCAATGCAGCTTTAAATTCTGTTATATTCTGTTATTCTATGGCCTTTGTTTTTGAGTTTTCTGTTTGTGTTCCTTGTTTTGTGTTATTAATTCATGTTTAATCTGCTTCCTGTTTTATTTTGTAGATTCTCTCCTCATGTGTCATGTCTGGTTTTACTTCCTGTCTTTGTGTGTTTCCTGTCACACCTGTCTTCTTTCAGTCTCATTAGTCCTTCCCTGTTCCCAGAGTCTTCCCTTCACATCTGTCCTGTGTTAGTCTTCTTTGCTCCACCCCAATGTTCCCCTCCACACCCTTGTTCTTAGCCAATCCCCATTTCCCTCATTTTGCCCATATCCACCTACTCCAACTGTGTCTTGTTCTTGTGATTAGTTTTCTTTGTATATATATCTGTGTGTTTCCCTTTGTTCTTTGTCAGTTTGTCCTGCATGCATCCCACTCTCATCTCCGTGTTCTTGGTGTTGTTCCGTGCTCCGTTTCCTGCCTAGTATCTTGTGTTTGGATTATTTTTTTAACCATGTTCAATGTATTTTCACGGTGGGTTTTCAGTTTAGTTTTGGTTCTGCTTTCATTTGGACTTTTAGTTACTTGCTTGTTCCAGATATTTTTTAGCCGCTGCAATAAAGCTTGCTTTTTGTTAAAACTTCAACCTGCTCATTAGCCTGCATCTGGGTCCTCCCTGAGCTGATTTGTTACAAATATGACTTCACCTTGTGCCAATCACGTATGCACACTGAGTCCAAAACTTTCGTGTGTCATTACAGTACTCGTAAAGTTTCCATCAGAAGCCTTTAGAGAGATGTTTGACCAAGAATCGGTGAAGAATATGTGGCGGTGGGACAGAGGAAGGGGGCGCACAGAATGATTTCATGACTCAGGCAGCTCACTTTAAACAGGTTGGATAGTAATATACAGCTCCTGCATGCAGCTGCGGTGCCAAATGAAAGACAGGGAGGGAGTTGTGACAGCCAGACAGGTAACTCCAGTGGAGAGAGGCAGAGGAGGCAAGTCTTGCAAATTTTCACAACAAATTTAAAAAATAAAACACTGGAATCAGTGCGCAAGGTTTCTGTGTGTGACTGTTATTTTCAGATGATGGATTAAAACAGCACATAAGGACAAAAATGAACAAGTGTGCAAAGGCCTTTCGATAAGACGCTTGATACCTCTCACTGTCCAAAGTTAACAAACCCTGCCTAGAAGCACCTTTAAGTCTCCCTAATTACCACGTTACATCTCACTTGTGTGACTGGTTTCAGCTTTTTAAGTTACTGCTGAGACTTCAGTGTGGATCAACCTTTCAAGCCCTCAGCTGTTCCCTGCTGTGGTACAATCAATTGTACTATATGAAGTAGTAACAGTAGTGGGGAGATCTGTCATGTAGTGTTGCTTAAACAAAGATTGATGATGGGTGTAAACAGAGAAAGCACAGTTTACTCCACCTGCCCTTTGGTTCTCTTCATCGAACTGCGGACATTTTGAGACATTATTCAGATTAACCATCTATATTTCTTTGAAAAATGTCTGCGACTGAGGCAAAAAGACCAGTGCGTCTCATAATCATCCATAAAAGCCTTATTAACCTTCTCCCATGCACATGTAATAATAAATGATGGAACGCCCTCCTTCATAGAAACTTATTAAAATGTTTTAGAATGCAAGGTTGAATGATAAAAGGCAGAGAAATGGTTTGATGAGACGGACAGAAAATCACGCAAAGCAATTTCTTTTCCAAAATAAGACCTGGGTTCAATCGTCATCCTCAGGAGTCATTGTTTTACCAAGGACAAGCTCACATGGCACTAAATTACATGTTCAGATGAATAAACTAAATCACATTTCTGTGTTTTCTATTGAAAAATGCTTTTAGCCATTCTGCCTGCGAGCCTCTAGACTGACACTTTATTCTTTCATGCTCAAATTAGTCATGACCATCCCGTCGTTCTGCATTCAAAAGAAAAAAAAATCCTCTTTTTAAGTCTGACAGATCATCTCTTCCTCCCTTCTAGCTCCATAATGAATGAGATACACTCTTAACCCAACCTCCAAACCAAACAGAAATTTAATTGAATTCACCACATATTTCAGTCAAGCTCAATTTTCTTTCGAGGACAGTGATGGTTTACATTATGCATCTTTTGACAAGCTGCTTATTATATTAACTAAACAGGAGCTGTAGCTCTTCTGTAAGATCCTCACTGACAGTAGCGCTTTGTCAAGCTACTTGGGTCTGGGTGGTAATTGAGCATATTTTTAGTAGTCTATAGTTATTAGTGCATGGATAATGACAATGTAGCAGAGAAACATGCATTTTTAATGTCTGAGCTTCATGCCCACTCATCAGCACATGTGTAATTAAGCATATTTTAATTGGCTATCCTCTTTGAATAAGCCTCATGGAGTTAACAGTTTGCCGACTTTCCTTGTTTGCTCCTTAATGATGGATTTGTGCAAGATGCACTAATCTCCTGACATCACCAGACCATATCACAAATGCGAGTTAGTCTGGAAAGTCTCAGTTAACTTTTGATTTCTAAGGAGCACTCTCAGATGCTGTGGATCAAAATGCCTCAGGACACAACTGGGTAGACCATGGCAGATGGTGATATTAGCCAGTCCGCAATGCCAGGGATCAGCACATGGAAAAGGCTTATGACATACCTTGGGAAGACTTGTGGGGGGTACCAGGGTCACTGCAACAAGCCATCCAGTCCCTGTATGACCACAGTGAGAGCTGCATCCACATACTCTGTGTAAAGTCAAACATGTTCTTGTGGGTGTTGCCCCTTGTCACTGATCCTGTTTGTGATATTCATGGACAAGATCTCGGGGTGCAGCCAGGGGGAGGAAGGGGTCCAGTTTGGGGACCTCAGAATTGCATCTCTGCTTTTTGCAGATGATGTGGTCCTGTTCGCTTCATCACACCATGACCTCCAGTATGCACTGGGTCTGGCCTGCTGCCCCAACAACCAGGCGAGATTACAAGTTAAAATTCCAATGCTGATTAGAGATGTCAATGATTAAATGGCAGAGAATATTTTTGATCGTAACATGCATGTAGGGCGGCACGGTGGTGTGGTGGTTAGCACTCTCGCCTCACAGCAAGAGGGTTACCGGTTCTGTCCCTTCTGTGTGGAGTTTGCATGTTCTCCCCGTGTCAGCGTGGGTTCTCTCCGGGCACTCCGGCTTCCTCCCACAGTCCAAAGACATGCAGATTGGGGACTAGGTTAATTGATAACTCTAAATTGTCCGTAGGTGTGAATGTGAGCGTGAATGGTTGTCTGTCTCTATGTGTCAGCCCTGCGATAGTCTGGCGACCTGTCCAGGGTGTACCCCGCCTCTCGCCCGATGTCAGCTGGGATAGGCTCCAGCCCCCCCCGCGACCCTCAAGAGGATGAAGCAGTTAGAAGATGAACATGCATGTAGGTCTATAGGTTAATTTTTGTACTCTTCAGTCTACTACACTGCTCACCACATGGGACTGGTGGAGCTAACGTAAGCAAGTGGCGTCGCTTTATTCAGCGATTTCTGCTTGTACTGCTGTCCGTACCCAACAGGGAGTTAGCACATAAATAAGATGGCTCTGATCATGTGTAGAGAGTTTATTGCTCCCTTCTGGTCTGATGGTGGCACACATCTAAATATTTCTCTAAACTGTATGTTATTGCAACCTGTAGATTTTGTTTTCAGTGAGCAGTTGTTTTGTGCTTCTCCTCGTGTCCTTTTTCTTCCATTGGGGTTTGGTTGCTGCTCAGACATCTTTTTGAGTTACTGTCATCATCTACCAACTGTGTAAATGAAACTCTTTTGAAAAACCAGCAATCAAGGCAACAATGGCTCTTTGTAGACTGAAGCTTTCTGGAGACCTTTGCTGTAGTTTCAAAAGGACAAGCTGTGACCTCCTTGACTGGATGAACAGGATGGGTTTTTCTATGACACACAGTCCAGTTATGAAATCAGTGAACATTTGGCTGCTATTTGTAAATGGCATCTGATTGTACCAAAGTTCTAAATGTCATTGCTGTGAGTAAATTTATCAGATTATAATAATCATCAGGGTTTGTCCAAATTTAAGAGCAAATCCAATAAATGACTGTTTTTCAGTCCCTTTTGTAGAAAGCACAGAAAATAATACTTCTTTGTGTGTGAAAGTACATTCTGAGTCAAGGAAAATATAATCATAAATGTGATAGGATTGAAAAAACACAAGACGTGTTTACCTGCTGTAGGAATGCAACAAATTTGCACATGAAGTTGCCAAAGATCCATCCAGGGAGAGGATAGAGGGTGGCAGTGAAGGGGACGCAGCACACCAAGAAGATGATGTCAGTGGCTGCCAGGTTTGCTGCACAAAGAGAAAACAACATACAGGTTGTCTGGTGTTTCACAGATATTGTGACTGAAGTTGTGTCAGCAAAATATTACATAGATTATTCAAAGATTCAAGAGAAGCAGCAAAGCACCATTTAACAACTATGAGTGGATATGCTTTTAATTATCTGACAGTGACATCTGGCAGTGCATTGTTATGTGTGCAGGCTTAATGACACCACATTAGAGCTAAAACAACTCAAGTAATTTTTCAACAAATATGCAAAAATATCCCTTGTTTTGTCTCAAATACATATATTTGCTGGCTTTCTTGGCAACAATTCCTCTGACAGTGTTTCCCCACAGAATTAGCTTCTGTGGCCATAGCTGACACGAGGAGGGTGACCCAGATCAGCAAACTTTCTGTTGCTGCATTAACGTTATTGGAACACAGCCGATTTAATCTAAAGAAGGCTAAAAAAAACAAGACTGATTTTCAATGGGTGCTTCTGTAAATTCAGTCAGATGCTGTACATTAAAATGATTACATTGTTGCTTTAAGATATAGAACATTCTATGTCTATATGAATTAAGGAATGATTAAGTTTCACTTTCACTGTGCTTGTTACTCTGCTGTTCTGTCTGTGCCCAGAGAGTGCTTTATCACTCTGAGAGTGTGGTGCTCTGAATAACCACATTGTAATATAACGTTATATTCCAACAGCACTCTGAATTATTGGGAAACTCTTTGCAACTTAAATGACAAAATACACAGTTTGTCCATGCTCCATGTTTTCTGATCTGATGCCATTGTAGATTCTCACTGAAGGCATCAAAACTATGAATGAACACATGTGGAGTTATGTACTTAACAAAAAAAGGTGAAATAACTGAAAACATGTTTTATATTCTAGTTTCTTCAAAATAGCCACCCTTTGCTCTGATTACTGCTTTGCACACTCTTGGCATTCTCTCCATGAGCTTCAAGAGGTAGTCACCTGAAATGGTTTTCCAAACAGTCTTGAAGGAGTTCCCAGAGGTGTTTAGCACTTGTTGGCCCCTTTGCCTTCACTCTGCGGTCCAGCTCACCCCAAACCATCTCGATTGGGTTCAGGTCCGGTGACTGTGGAGGCCAGGTCATCTGCCTCAGCACTCCATCACTCTCCTTCTTGGTCAAATAGCCCTTACACAGCCTGGAGGTGTGTTTGGGGTCACTGTCCTGTTGAAAAATAAATGATCGTCCAACTAAACGCAAACCGGACGGGATGGCATGTCGCTGCAGGATGCTGTGGTAGCCATGCTGGTTCAGTGTGCCTTCAATTTTGAATAAATCCCCAACAGTGTCACCAGCAAAACACCCCCGCACCATCACACCTCCTCCTCCATGCTTCACAGTGGGAACCAGGCATGTGGAATCCATCCGTTCACCTTTTCTGCGTCTCACAAAGACACGGCGGTTGGAACCAAAGATCTCAAATTTGGACTCATCAGACCAAAGCACAGATTTCCACTGGTCTAATGTCCATTCTTTGTGTTTCTTGGCCCAAACAAATCTCTTCTGCTTGTTGCCTCTCCTTAGCAGTGGTTTCCTAGCAGCTATTTGACCATGAAGGCCTGATTCGTGCAGTCTCCTCTTAACAGATGTTCTAGAGGGTCTGCTGCTAGAACTCTGTGTGGCATTCATCTGGTCTCTGATCTGAGCTGCTGTTAACTTGCGATTTCTGAGGCTGGTGACTCGGATGAACTTATCCTCAGAAGCAGAGGTGACTCTTGGTCTTCCTTTCCTGGTCGGTCCTCATGTGTGCCAGTTTCGTTGTAGCGCTTGATGGTTTTTGCGACTCCACTTGGGGACACATTTAAAGTTTTTGCAATTTTCCGGACTGACTGACCTTCATTTCTTAAAGTAATGATGGCCACTCGTTTTTCTTTAGTTAGCTGATTGGTTCTTGCCATAATATGAATTTTAACAGTTGTCCAATAGGGCTGTCGGCTGTGTATTAACCTGACTTCTGCACAACACATCTGATGGTCCCAACCCCATTGATAAAGCGAGAAATTCCACTAATTAACCCTGATAAGGCACACCTGTGAAGTGGAAACCATTTCAGGTGACTACCTCTTGAAGCTCATGGAGAGAATGCCAAGAGTGTGCAAAGCAGTAATCAGAGCAAAGGGTGGCTATTTTGAAGAAACTAGAATATAAAACATGTTTTCAGTTATTTCACCTTTTTTTGTTAAGTACATAACTCCATGTGTTCATTCATAGTTTTGATGCCTTCAGTGAGAATCTACAATGTAAATAGTCATGAAAATAAAGAAAACGCATTGAATGAGAAGGTGTGTCCAAACTTTTGGCCTGTACTGTATATATATATATATATACACATATAAAACAATGGTGACTGTTGGATGCAAACAGGAAAAGAACAGTGGTCTCCTTCTCCCGTGTTACAGTCTGATCAACCTAGTCTCACTCTGAAGTTTTCGAAATCCGGCGCAGTTATAGTTTCAAGGTAATGCAGCCGGCCAAGAACGAAAGTTAACAACAAGCACCGACTTACTCCTGGGAGAGCGGTGTTTGCGTCCCATAAGATTATAAAGCCAAACCCTGTTCTTTTTTCCTAAACCTAACCATGCATTAGTTGTTGAAGAAGAAAAAAACGTCAATTAGCATTGTACTGACTTTGTGCGTTTATTTTGTAAACGGCAAATTTCATGCTTGTAACAGGCAAAATTTGACACGGCCTCTCAGAACGTCACAACCAACGCACCCAGGGTATCTTTCATGTCGTATCTGGACATGGAAAGTCCATGACCAAACGTTGATATGCAACGAGGTCAGAATGAGCATGTGTTGGCCTGATGTATTGTTGACTCATCCATCAAACCCAAACTCCTCCTGACAGAAACTTTACTGCCGTATAACAACAACATTTGACATCCTCCTTTGCTCCCTGCTCAGTGCAACCCTTAGCAATTCCCATGCAGTGAATCCTCCCTTCTTGAAGGTAATATGTTTTGATGATTGAACTGTTGTCTCTGTCTCCACCAAAGGATTGTCTCACAAGGCAAATCATTTGAAGTACTTCAGATTCAGCATGTATTTACTTGATGATGTGCTGTAGTTGCTTTTAGAAAAACTGTTGATGGACTGACAACAGGCCGTGCAGTACACCTACACACACAGGCTCTTACAAAAACAAAATACTTGATTTCAATCCACATTGCCCGCCCAATATCTTCATATGAATACACACAAAAACACAAATTCATCTTCAGAGAGGACGCACAGCAGAGGTTGTGGTTCTAATATTATCAGTATGATCTTGCTTTCCCTGTTTTTGTATTTAATCTGTCACTGTGACAAATATGCCACACTGTTTCCTATTTCTTTACCAGCTGATCTAATCCTGTTATAGTAGCTGGAACGTTATGTTTAGAGGGTGGGCAGCTGGTGCAGGCGCTAATCTAATGTTGCTGAATATTAAACTGATTCAATGCTCTGGCCTGAGAGTATTATTCAAGATTACATTCATGTCACATACACATTGCAATATGTAAACACAGACACAAATGGTTCCTTCAGTAAATTAGAGTTGTAGAATCAGACAAGCTTATTCACATACATGTATCTATGCCATGCATTTTTTAACATGTTTCTTATTTTAATTCTTATCTCCTGTGGACATAACCTCAGTTAATCAATCACCTTTGCATTTCTTCCTAAGTGACATGTCAACGCTCGATCAGACATGTTGGAATTGACTTCAACAGGAAAAATCAATCACCCTGGTTTCAAGTCAGTGTGCACTGAAAACCAGAGGGGACGTGAGGCAGGTCCATGATTGATGGGCTCCTTTGATTTCTCTTGTTTGACTTGATACAGCTGAGATTAATGGAATTCCCAGACGACATCTATACACGCATTTCTCCATCCACTTGCTTTTATTTGCATTATTAATTTGTGTATAAAATAATCTTGTGAAAAAGTTGTTACAATTGGCTGAGGTATATTGGTGTATTAACAAACGCAAAGTGCAATGGAAACTGGCGAATAAAGGGAACATGAAGGGACACATAAAGATCAGATCTGTGTGGATTGAATAAATACGTACATTAATAAATTATCTCCATCACATTTTCTACATTGTTAACTATCATTTCAGGTTTGACTTGAGCTCATTTAATTATGTCAACATGTTGCGTCAGCTTCTCTGCAAAAGTTTATTGGCACCTGACAAGGGAGTTAGTGTTTATCTGGATGTGTTCAGGTCTTACTATTCACATAACAGTAGTGAATGAGCAGGGATAGTCTGGCGACCTGTCCATGTCAGCTAGGATAGACTCCAGCCCCCCTCAACTCCCAACAGGAGAAGCGGTTACAGAAAACGCATGAATGAGTAGGGAATGGAAGCGTACAATAATTCATCTTTCCTTTTGCCATTTTTTTTTAAACTTGGTTATAACTGGTGCTACATTTACATGAAAACCAGACTTTCAATTCCTTTTCACGATGCAAAAAAATTGAGATACTTGCAGTGCATTTCATATTCATGAGTTTGTTTACATGGACATCAGTTACCTGATTATGACCAGGTTTCTGTAGTGTCCCGTCAGTATCTCTAAGCAACCCAGATAAGGCCTTATCTTGTTTATGAGCAACCCGTATTTATTAGCTATTTGTATTCCAAAAGAAAACTGGATGCTGTTACATGTATACATCTTATTCTAGTTATGGAGCACCACTGACTGTCTGACTGTCTGCGCAGGCATGTCTTTAGCCAAGTGACGTAACAGAAACACCAAACAATGGCAGCAGCGCCAGGTTTCACATTTGTAATGGTGACGAAACATGAATCGAGGCTGGGTATTTTCATCCACTGCTCCTCTATCCTTTACACGGTGACAGTGACAGGCTGGTACCAGTGTGGAGATCAGTGTTATAAGCGTAATGTAATGTTAGCTCCTTTCAAGAATAACATGAGCTCAATACATAGTGTGTGTGTGTGTGTGTGTGTGTGTGGTTGAGAGAGAGACAGTGGATGCACTGAGAGCAGACAGCTGTTGGCGACTGGTGCAGAGAGAAATTAGCAGTAAGTTGTCAAGTAGTAGCAAATAAACACGTCTGTGTTGAATATTTCCTGTTGCTCTCATCTCCCATTGCCGGTGTGTTTTTGTAAACACCACAGATGTCTTGACTGCAGTAATCAGTAACTGGGTTACAGCGTTGGGAGGATTACTTTTGAAATGTCGTAGGTTACAGATTACTGGTTACTCTGATGCAAACAGATGCAAAGCAACAGAATGATTTTTATATTCCACATATAAAACTGTTAAAGAAAAGTATGTATTTGGATGTAACCCCTTTGTAAACACCATCTTTTTTCTCAGTAACTTCAACAGATATATTACACGTAACTAGTTACTCCCCAACATTGTTCATATCCATGTAAACACACTCCATGATGTACTTTGTTGTTGGACTTTTAACATATTTTATTATTGATTACTTTGACGACATGACCCCATACACAGCCAAACCTCTGCAAAGGAGCACAAACAAGTGAGACACATTTTAAGCCCGGAGCTCTTGAGTTATTAAAAACTGCTTACTTGCACAGATTGATTTTCCCAACACAATGCCAGCAGATAATTATTCCACGTGTTGAAAATTTCTCCTGAGGAATCCAGTCACAGGGACATGTAATTCATTGTGGTCATTTTTAAACATAGCTGTGTACTAATTGGGCAAACATAAAGGGAGCGAAATTACATTCAGCCTCTTTGTGAACCCTGGAAGCTCTTTTGAACCCACTGTTGGCATGCACAGAAGCGTTGCTGCATAGATGAAAGAGACAGACATCAAAAAGCTAAAGCATATATTTGAAGTTGATGCACTGGGGATTCATAGTAGAGTCAATATCTTCACTCACTGATCCCAAATATGTCCTGTTTGTGGTTCTATTTTTTTTTGTTTTTGCTCTTACTCACCTATGTAAAAGTTGGTTGCCGTCCTCATCTGCCTGTGCTTGGAAATCACATAAATAACCAGAGAGTTGCCCACCAGTCCGACTAACATGATAAGGGAAAAGAAGAGAGGGACCAGCCAGGCATCTGTGAGGAAAGGGTGCTGATCCCCTTCCTCTTCATCATCGTCATCCCCTTGTCTTCCTAGAGAGAAGTTTGCCCTGGAGCCGTTGATCCACACCTGCTCGGTGGAGTTCCAGAGTTCCTCGGAGGAGTACATCGTGACAGGACGGGCGGTTTGAGCGTGAGGGAAATGGGGGAAAAAAATTGAAGTCGAGAAGAGATGGCAATTAGGAGCGAGGGTGAGCAGTATGTGTCAGCTGCAGAGTCCTGGGTGCCCTCAGGCTCAAGAAAGGAGTGAAAAATGGATAGTCAGAGACGGAGAAAGAGGAGAGGAAAATAAGGGGGGGGGATGCACAGGAGATGCACAGGAGAAAAGTAGAGGAAAGTGCAAGGTGCAAAAAGCTGACAATGGAGACTAGACTATGAGGTGAGTGTATCCAATGAAAAAGAAAGCAGTGAGGCATCAAAAGGAAAAGTTTGGCATCATGAATGAAAAAGTGAGGGTATGGAGGAGACTGAATGAAATATCGGGATGACAAGTTCGGAAAAAGACCTGTCAAGTTGTGGAGAGAGGTTCATTTCGTCGCAGCCCAAAGCGGGAACATAATCAGGGAGGACACAGAAGAACAGAAAGTGAATGAGAGATGATGGAAGTGCTTTTTTTCTTCAATTGCGGCTGAATAAATCTGCCCCCCTGCTGTTGCCACATCACCCCTCAGAGCTTGAAAGCATGCTGTGCTGCTCACTTGCGAGATATGGAAGCCGCCAGAGAGCCCTGGGGATTAGTTCATAAGGAGCAGAGCGTATGCTGAGAGGCAGACGGATGTCTTCTATGAGCTTGGTCATGGAATACCTCAAGGGAAACAATCCACTGTACTCGCAGGTTCCTTCAGTTCGTTTTCACCTCTGTTTACCAGCACTATTCGTCCCCGTAGTGAGGTTCAATCATTTTTTCACTCCATATCTTCCCCTTCCATTTAAGAGTCACTTGATTCAGAAAAAGAAGACACAGACTTGCGTTGGAGTTAATATTTGCTCTGTAACCTTGACAAAAGTCTGCCTGCCAAAATGTGTTGTATTTAAAAAAGAGAGGAAGAAGAAGAAAAATCTCAAGCATCACCCGGTGTTCATTCTCCAAGCGCAACTGAGCTGATTGTGATTCAGCCCTGACTTTACTCGAGCAGAGAGCAGAGCGACGGAGATGCGGACTGCTTTATAGTACAAGCAAGAGCAAGGACACACAGACGCAGTGGGAAGAGGAGGTGCGCACACACACACATATGAACACGCACACACAGTGGGTCTGAATGCACGTGGGCTCCAGCATGATTCTAGGACAAATAGCTGATGTCAGGGTCTCCTAGCAACGTTATCCCTCCATCCATCTTTTTGTAACAATTTGCCAAAAGAAACACGCTCTTCCTCTGTCCTGTCATTCTGCACCACGGGGAATTACAGCAAGTCCTATGTCGAACGCAGATAACATACCTCAGCACAGAGAGAGTGCAGACAAGAATTAGCAACAGTATTACTGTCAGGTTGTGTGTCAGCTTAAACCCTATGAGCTGTTAGATACGTTTAGTGAAATAAAAGTTGTACTATACCAGTATACTGCATCACCTAACGCTCATTATTTATCATGTATTCAACATATGATACAGGTTTCACTTTCTAACAGTATTATCAGTTCTTATGTTTGACCTGACAACCATATACCGCGGAAAAGCCAATTATATTGCCTGATATCACACAGAATGTCAACTCATTACATTGTTTTCACCTTCAGTCTGACGCTGCGTCAACTCGGACCTAATCAGTCATTAAAAAACCAATGTGTCTGGCTGAGTCTAACACCATTATAAGTCCAAACTGGGGTCCGTTTCACAAAGCAGGTTCAACAAACTCTGAGTCTAATCCTGAACTCTGAGTTGATCTACTCTGAGATAGGAAACTCTGAGTTTCCGGTTCCAGAACAGCTGATTTGAATCAGTTTAATCAACTCGGAGTAGTTTCACCTGGAGTTAAGCGCCTGCACCACAACTATAAAAAGCCAGCATCAATGGAGCCCCGATTGGACGAGTCACCATGGCAACGGGGAAGAGGAAGGCTGCGTTTTTCACCCCACTAGAATTAGAAATCTTAATGCGCTCATACGGCGAGTTTGCACATGTTTTCAAAAAGAAGTGCAACACCGCTGCAGCTACAAAAGAGAGGGAGACGGCGTGGGAGAACATTGCTGCTCGGGTTAATGCATAAGTTTAAATGTAGTCCTTTGCAATCACAATAATATTACTGGGGAAAACTGCTTGAATGGTAGCCTATTAATTTATTTCATTTAGGTGCAATCCCGCGGGGGAGAAGCGCACTTGGCAGCAGCTTAGGATGAAATATAAAAACATTGTTCAAACAGGTAAGACCTCGGCATAATCTCATGGGGGTGCCTCATTTTGATCATGTTTTACATTGTAAAGTAAATATTAAGTGGCTGTTTGACTGTGCAGTTGTTTTATCCCCAACATAATGCTGTTTTCACACATATAAATGTGTTCTCATCTATATCATGTTCTGTTAAATAATTAAGCCTGTTTAAACTAACACAGACTTCTACTGAGCCAACAGAAAGAAGGCAGATGCCCGTAAAACCAGCACACTTTTCTGACCGCCCTGCACACAGTTGCTTTACTCAAGTGCTCAGCGTCTCCGACATTGTACAAAAAACTTCCATTTGCAAAGAAACGCAGCGCAACACACAATATCTGCTGGGATGTGGCATGACTATGACTGGTAATGTTGCAAATGTAAGGACGGATTAGGTTGTGTATGTAGATGATGGAGTGTGACGTGAAACGGTAGGCTACAGCTCAAAAAGATAATTGTGTGGAAATGCTAAAACATCTATGCGCGGTCTGATAACCATCTCCCGACGAATATTTAATTCTCTGCGCAGTAATGCTGCACCTTCATCCACGGGATCGTTATCAAAAGGACATGCCATGTTAGTGGAAAAAGTCGCCACCTACTGTGCCTAATGGACTTCTAATATACTGACTCTGATTTTTTTTTAAATGACAGATGGCAGAACTAGGCTACGCCAAAACTCACCTGCTGACTGAATGAATGAGGAAATCAAATGGAGTGTGTGGCTCTGAAAGAGGGCGGAGACAGAGAGAAACTGGAGGTTCATTGAGAAAAACCTGGTCCTGACCAGGTTAGGTTCATAGAGTCTGTTACTACGGTAACTGACCGAGAGCTTAAGTTACCTCTCTCTCTGAAACAGGCTAGAGTTACCCCTCTTTCTATGGTTTGAGTTACCTCCCTTTTTGAAACGGAAAACTCAGAGTTTCCCTCATTTCAGGGTTAACAGACTCTGAGTTTTCACTAAACCTGCTTTGTGAAACGGACCCCTGATGTGTAGCCATGCCACCATACTGGTTCGGCCAGAGTTTTAATAGTGGAGCTAAGCGAAGTGAAGCAACCTGCAATGTCAGGCGATATTGTGAAGACATGTCGATTTAGAAAAGCCTCAATAGCAGCATTTGTCTCGTCTGTAATGGTCGCCACTGTTGTAATTAGGGCTGTCCCAAATGCTTTGAAGCTTGGAGGAAGGTAATCAATGTCAAAATTAGTGTTCAAATGCCTCGTTTTATGTGTTTATCTGTTTGTTTGTTTGTTTTTCTTTAATTATATTTGCATGAACCTAAAAATCCTAAATAGCCCATTAAATAAGTAATAATAGTCCAAAAACTTTTCACCACTGTTGTAGTCTACAGTCTTTTTATGTTTTCACTTCTCTGCAGGCATACCTATGAGCAAATTTGTTTCTATGGGGTATGATATATTTGATGTGATTATGGCACATTCTGTGGCCATTTTCGCTTAAATAAAAAAATTAAATTCTTGAAGTATAATTTTTGTCCTTCCCTCTCATTAGACTCACAATTACAATAATAGCAAAGTACTGTATATACATAATGACCGCAAGTCTGAGGAAAGTGTGATAGTGAAGTTTCAAATATCTATGGGTAATTCTCACTCAGGCTTTGAAGTCCCAAAAATTTGTTTCCGGACAGCCTTGCTTTTTATTGCCCCTTATTGGTTCCACTTGACAATGCTTGAAAAACACTTGATAACAGCTTGACAGCAGCGTTCATCCCTGCATGGAGCTCAATGGATCATTTTTTATTTCAGCCAAGAAACCCCAGTTTAATGTCATGATGGTGGAGTGGGCACATTCCAAGGTCTGGACTTGGGGGCAACAGGTATGGCTAGACTGAACTGAAAACAGACACGTGGTGTGAAAATATTTTTTCCTGTTTCACTGAAGATATTTTCTTCCCAGCACATGCAAATTTAAGGACGTGCATGTGCCTCTCGCATTAACCATATGTTGGCCGACCAATTAGCTGTAGTTAACGCTAAATTATGAGTTCAGTTTCAAAGTGTGTAGCTCCTGATTAACAGAACATCTAATGCACAGTGGAACTGTGCACCAAATTTGCTGCAAATTAAGCAGTCAAGTATATGAAAGCTGAAAAAAATCTGATGTTTTACTTTTGCTGCAAGGCTTATGAAAACCAGTGATAACTAATGAACCCTCCTAAGAAAACACCCAATGCCATTTACATACTGTATGTACATTATTCACACACCAGTAGGCCAGCATGTACTGCCAGATGCATGTACTGCTGCCCTAATCCAAGGTAACAGATGCTATGAGCTTCTACAAGATTCCAGAGGGAAGGAAACACACTCATGCCAGTGGAAAAGGTAGGAGTTCTCTCACATCTGGGACAACTAATGCCCATCCAGTGAATTATTAATGTGCTTTCAGGCAGGAACAGGCACAAGCAGGCCATTTTCATCCTCAGGTGTTAAATTTGGCAGCTTGGACAGTGGCCATCGGCGTCTGATTCCAACCCATGAGGCACCATTTAGCATCTGTATAAGAAAGACCACGCTTTCAGGTCTTTCAGGTCACCTCTAATGTGAACCCTTCCGTAGTATAAAAAGTGAGAAAGTATGAAGATGGGGGGTGGGGGTAGATGGGTCAAACAAGCACAGGACTTTGACCCAGGAGCACTGTGCTCGTGTCCCGTGTAAAAGTTTTTTTTTTTTCCAACTACATTGGTGACGAAACCTACGTGTCTTGTGAACACAAAGGTATATTTGGAAGAGACACTATATGGAAATGGTCATGCCGTCCCTGAGCATCCAAAACTGACACTAGAGGGGTACCTAGAATTATAGTTTGAAGCATAGGTCCACTAACCAAGCTGTCATATTTGATGAGTTGGGAGTGAGAATGTATTGTAACAAGTTGTGATGGACAAAAGCAGCCTCCATTCTCTCAGCCTCTTGGTAGCCAGCATGAGAAAGTAAGCAGTCTTGACTGACAGTAACTACAGATCCCACAGCTCCCGCAGCTTTAATGTGACCTTCTTTGGTGCATTGTGAAGCAACACCAAATCCCAGGATGTGATGGCTTACTTATGACAGATTCCCATGTAAAAACCAGTCTGCAGTCCACTGGTTAACTTGTCTTTCCCTTTTTGTACAGGTTTAATTTACATTCACCCAAAAGGGTCTACCCACAGTTTAGATGTGGACCCACAGCTCACACCTAAACATCAAACATCAGGGAACATAATCACATAAGGTTCAGTAAAGTGCTGTCAGTCTGTCAGAATTTAATTTGCCTATGAGGGTCCATGAAGTGCTGATCATGCAATCCCCAGAACTGTTCAAGAACTGTCAGACCATATGACATCCTGCTTATCTCTTTTGATTCGTTGTTCTGTGCGATAATCCAGACTCGACACCAAGTGAACCAGGTCTAAAAAGCAACAATGCACCATTTTTGGGAGCTACCATCGGGAGCAATTTGGGATTCGGTCTCTTGCTCAAGGATACTTTGGCATGCAGTCAGCCGGGGATTGAACTTCTGATCTTCCGACTGGTGGATAACCTGCTCTACCTCTGAGCCACAGCCGCCCCTAGACAGAGACAGACTATCACAAGGCTGACTCGAAGAGACAGACAGCCATCCAGTGCCTCTTGCTGTGAGGCGACAGGGCTAACCACTCGACGTATCCTCATAGAACAGTTCGTATGATATCCTACCAATTTGCGGCCCACTAATGATGTTCTTGATGATGATGAAGTTACGTAGGCTACATAACATTACAGAGGTTAAGTTTAGGCAAGAAATGTTATTGTGATTAGATGATGAGGACATACCTTAAAATGACTCAAGGTTCTCTCAAACTTCACACAGTTCCGAACCCGCATCTCCAGGGGAAAGTTTCCATATTTGTGATCCATCCACCACCCCAACCTGCCTCCTTACCAGGCCGCTTGGGACCCCTTCCTTGTTTACTCCTGTCAGCGCATTGGTCACATATTTGAAGCCTTTTCAAAATACGGGGGATAGATATGAATTTTTACTTTTCGGAGGAAATCATATGCACAGTACCACTGCACAACCATGCTGCCTACGTTATCCACAATGATAAAACCTCGGAGGTGTTCCCACGCTTGCAACCCATGAGCCATCTTATACAGGGAAAAGAGACCCTATAGTAGACAGTGTTTCCTGATACTGCAGGCTGTTAATCCTTACAAGCACATTTTGGCCTTGAAGGTGAGGAACAAAGCAGTAGAAGAGTAGATGTACCTTGCACTATGCACAGCCTCTGGCAATGACATGTATCAAAAGCCTGGATTCAGATTAGCCAGTAGGTGTCCTTTAGGTTCTTGCAATGTAGAATATAAAGAAAACACTTTTGTTGCTGGTGTTTGCACAAGTGTTTACAGTGGCTACTGTAAATGTATGTAGATTAACAGGACTGAGGCACTGGCACATTTTAGTTTAGGCCAAGCATGTCATTCTGGTAATTCATAAACAGATAGAGAAAACCTCTCAGAGGACTCCTGTGAGACATGGGCTTTAAATGTTCTGGGAACAAGACATATGAGCCTGGCAGTAATCGTCTGAGTTTGCACAAAACATCCAGTCGCCTAAGTAGTTAAAAATCCTGTTGTTGTCAACGGATCCTCAGCATATGGTCATTAGGCAAGGCAAGGCAAGACAATTTTATTTATATAGCACCATTCATACACAAGGCAATTCAATGTGCTTTATAAGAGAAATACGTTAAGATAAAACATTAAAGGAATAATAGATCATTAAAAACAAAAGCTAAAAGCAAGAAAAACAGTGCAGAAAATGCATTTAAAAAGCAAACATAAAGCAAAAGCAACAGCAGACAAATATAAAAACAACAGCTACAGATTATCGTAACAATAAGTTACATATCTAGTTCACTGGTAAGCTGCAGTAAATAGTAATGTTTTAAGCCCTGATTTACTGTTTGTTTCAGCCATTCATTTAAAATTGCTGTCAGGTTAATTACTGGTTGTCATGGTTCCAGGCACCAGTCGGCAAAAGCAGTCGCATACACACTGCTGCAATACTGTAGAGGAATTACATAACAAAAGTACAGTTTGTAGTAGCAGTTGTGTCTCCACTCACACTCTTTGCTTTTTGACTTTCTTACTGTCCTATTGAGACAAGCCTCAAAGTCTGTTAAACATTCAGATGTCAGGTTTTCAACCCTTCAACCCCCCAAAGAGCAGGCCTGCCTCTGGTCTGATGACGCACATTTACTCTTTGTGATTGTCAGCGGCACACATTTAGCTGGCGTCTTGCTTCCTGTCTGAAGGGAGCATGAATAACTGGAGAGAACACAAACAATACAGCAGAACTGAAACAGTAGAACATTATGCAGGAACCCTGTGTCTTCTGCAAGTAAGTATATGCAGACTTAACACCGCTGTGGTGTTGTTTCTTGCTTTGTCCTCATCCTAAGCCACAAAAAGGCTGCATGAATGCTGTGAGAGGAAGGCCCACTGGCATAAACCTGGGCAACTCATGCCAGTAAGTAAGAACAATATCAGGGTACCAGCACTGTCACACCTAAACTCAGCTAAGATACCTACACACCTACAAAATGGATCTTGATTTACTGTGGAGCAAATATTTCATTCACTGCTCAGTTTGTCATGGCAAACATTATTTATTTCTATTTGTGAAGGCATCTCTTAAAACAAACTAATTTCAAGCAGTCTGTTTTCATTTTAGAAAAGGCAGTTATGTTAGAGTGGCAGTTATCTACCGTGGTGATAGTGGGACCAGACAATCACAGGTGAAGTGGAGCCTCTTGTAAGATCAGGTGGGTGTTTTGTATACTGTTCAACAACTGTACCAGTAATTACTTGCACTGCGTGACAGAGGAGAACAATACATATTTTCTAGTGTGTCCTCTTGATGAAGTGTAATAATGTAGCGTTAAATCACTGTTTCATGAACTGTTTTCATTCAAACCAAACCTCTGACCATTACAGAGTGAGCAGTCAATGTGCTCCCAGGGTTGAGTTTTGTAGTGTCCATTTGCCCTCCAAAATTGAGCAGCATGATTATAGATCTGAAGAAGAAACCTCCAGTCAGACATTGTGTTTGAGGTATGATGGGAAAATACTGCTGTTATGCTTTTCAAGGTAGATTCACATACACATCAGAAAAACTGAGATTTCCTCAGACTGCGTGGTCAATAAAGACAAGGCTGTGAAGCTATTTACAGTATGTGTATTGTTAAATTGAAGCCTCAGTTTTACACACGCACACACACACACACACACACACACACACACACAAACCAGTTAAAACTCCCAAAAGGTGCAAACATTGTTGAAATATCAATATTAAAAAAAATCATTAGATAGAAAAAAAAGAACAAACAGAAGAACTGCAAAATTACAGGAAAACATGAAACAGTCCGAACTTTGTAGAGAAACAAATAGTTACCGACAGGTGACATTGCAGCATGAAAAATCCAATCAGAGAAACAATTAATTTTTTAATTCATCTTTGATGAAAACAAGCTGACAGTCAAGAGAAAACAAAAAGAACTTGTGAGTCTGTCCAGTCACTAGAATAAAAGGTGTTTTACATTTCTTCAAACCAAGGATATGTTACATTTGTAAGTTTCATACATATGGCATAGTTCAGATGACATGTATGAGCTGGAGTTCATCAGGAGAAGGAGGAGGGGATGGTGAATGGCGTGACACCGAGGCCTACTGGGTACTTGACAGCAGACAGGAGCAACAAAAATGGGTTTTTTTAATGAGTTTGGTAACATGCACAGGAGTTATTTGCAGATGTATTTTAATGCCAGTTAGGGACATGTCGAGCTGCGTTTGTATCGACAAAAGCGAATATTTTTTAATGAGAGGTCCAGATGTGTCCAGCTGTGTTTATAGCAAAAGAAAGATTATGTTTTTGGCATTGTTGCCTCTATTGGACAGGAAAGATTCAGAGTGAAAGCAGGAGAGAGAGGGGATGCATGCAGCACAGGGCTGCGGAATGGAATCAAATCAATCAAGGGCATAGTCTTTGTACAGGAGACAGGCACACCCCAGAATTTTTTTTAACAAGAGTTCAGGCTGTGTTTGCAGCAAAAAAATCAGGTATTCTGTAGGTTTGTTGCCTGTTTTTACAGACAATTTAGAACATGTTCAGCCTTGTTTGTAGAGGCAAAAGTGGATATTTTCTTAACAATAGTTTGGTACATGTACAGCCCTATTTCTAGAGCAAAACAGGTATTTCAAGCTGAAAAAGCAAGTATGTTTTTTAACAAAAGTTCGTGAAATGTCTGTGTTTGTAGCGACAAACAAAGGTATTTTTTAATGAGGGTTCAGGACATGTCCAGCTGTGTTTGAAGCAACAAAAGCAGGTGTTTTCTAACAAGTTGGGGTCATGTCCAGCTGTGTTTGTAGCAACAAAAGCAGGTGTTTTTAACAAGTTGGGGACACGTCCAGCTGTGTTTGATGCAACAAAAGCAGATCTTTTCTAACAAGTTGGGAACATGTCCAGCTGTGTTTGATGCAACAAAAGCAGGTGTTTTCTAACAAGTTGGGGACATGTCCAGCTGTGTTTGATGCAACAAAAGCAGGTGTTTTCTAACAAGTTGGGGACATGTCCAGCTGTGTTTGTAGCAACAAAAATGGGTACTTTTAACAAGACTCTGGGACAAGTCCAGCTGTGTTTTAAGTGACGAGAGTGGGTATTTTTCTAACTAGAGTGCAAGACTTGTCCAGCTGTGTTTGTAGCAATAGAAGTGGATATTTTTTAACAAGAGTTCAGGACATGTCCAGCTGTGTTTGCAGCAACAAAAGCAGGTATTCTGTAGGTTTGTTGCCTGTTTTTACAGACAATTCAGGACATGATCTTTTCTGAAACCCAACCCCACATTAACCAATGTTATCACAACATAAAAAATAGACATTAAAAGAAACATAAAGTTTCCTGATATCCACTGCATTTGAAATGTACAAATGTAACACAGCTGTGGGTTGCAGAAACATACAACCCCAACATTTATTCTGACGATAAGATCATGTGAGTTGTAACAAGTAACAGGGCTATCACACAAGAGACTGGTTTTCACACCAACACCCACTGGTGGCTACATGAGGGCAACAAAACACTTTGGTTAGAGTTAGGGAAAGATCATGGTTTAGTTAATAAACAGACTGTATCTCAAGTCACTGCTGACTTTTTATGTATGAAACCGGACCGTGATCTTTCCCTAAACTTAACCAGGTGCTATGTCTGTCCACACATAACCATGCTGCTGTCAATATAAGCGGTTATTGTATTGTGAGAGCAGATATTTTGGTGGAAAACACTGTACTGATACATTCACTATCAAAATTTGTGCAACTTGCCAGATGTGTTGAATAACAATATTTCCTCATTATATTAAGGGAAAAAGCAACCCAGCATAATGATTGCCTCAAAACACAATTGCTTTGAAAATTAGTTTTATATAAATGTAATTATTATGGCACGAAGTCCATTCAGACACATTCTCGAGCCATTCAGTGCCTTCAGGAAACCAGTAAATTATAGAAAGACAAAGTAGCAAGTGAGTAGGACCACATTGGCTGGGATTTACTCTCATGACATTGGTGGTCAGTAAAAGTCAGAACCAGACTGAGTGTATTGATCTGTGTTTTTTTTCCGTGGAGGCTTGAATCACTGTGGTGGAGCAGCTTAAACATTATTTGGCATTCTGAGGACCTGAACTTTGGGATCCATCGATAGGAGATATAGAGGAAGCAATGGAGAGCGAATGAGTAAACAGAGACAGTGGGGAAGAGAGAATGGGACAGAAAGACAATAGGTAAGTAGACAGACGGGGGTGAAACGGTGAGTGGAGAAAGCCAGACGAGAGGCAAAGCCGCACAGGAGGAAAAGTAGTTGGCTGTTAGTGGGTTGTTGCAGGGGTGGAGATTGGCTTATGAGCAGAGAAACACCAGCAGCCTACAGATAAAGAGTAAAGTGCAGAATAAACAACTTGAGTCGGCTTGACATCCAAAGCATTAGATGTGCATGACTGCACAAGCTGTAAATCTGAATTTTAATATTCACCATTTGTCCTTTTCATTTAACTCAGAATACAGACATATCGTGTGTGTCTGTACACACTGTGAGTTAATGCCTCAGACACGCATCCAGTGGAATTCCGGCGTAAGACAGCAGATACTACTGAAGTTGTAATAAATCAACACATTCTCACTCCAACCTTGTCACATGTCAATGTTTGGTCATGGACCTTCCACGGTGCATTGGTTGTTGACGCTCTGGGACGCTGTGTCATGTTCTGCCTGTTACATGCATTGTCTTCTTTCAAAATACACTTCAGTTTTCACAGGAAATTTACCGTTTATATACAGTCTCTTTCAAAATAAACGAACTACGTCAGTACAACAATGTGACTTCATGTTTTCTTTCTTCCAACAAGTGGTGATTGGGTTTAGGCAACAAAAACACATGGTTAGGTTTAGGAAAAAAGAACAGGGTTTGGCTTTAGAATCTCCCAGGACATGAACATTGCTTTCTTGGGTGAAGGTCAGTGCTTCTTTGTCCTGTCATACTCAGACTTTAGCCACCTTAACTTTCGTTATTGTCCTGCTGCATTTCCCTCTGACGCCACCGAGCGCTGTTAAACTATAACAGCGAATGGCCGCGCATCATGCCGACGTTAAAGGACTGCTTTTTTCCTTAGTGTCTGATGCTCAATGTTGATTTCGACGACTTTGGAGTGAGACCAGGTTTTTTTATTCTAAAGTAAAACATAAAGTAAACTTTACTGCAACACAACCCTATATCATTGTCCGAAAGCTCAAATTTTCACATGGATGGAATTTTCAGATTCATCCACTCCAGAAGGCAGTTCTGGGAGGGAATGATGCATCTCAGTATTAGCCAGCTTACTCTGGACCGTCTTAATTTGCAGGCTCAGTTTATGCATATTATAAAGCCCCCCCACACACACACAAACACACAATGCACACTGATGCACACACACATACCCTCACACAGAGCAGAGGAGACATAATGAAAAAATGCCGTGTGGGGCGAATTTTAAGATGTTCACATTGTGTGAAATGTCTCATGCGTGTGTGTTTGTGCATTCATGATGACCTTTTACATCGATCCCAGAGGACTGCTTCTTTTAAAATGAAGGAGGAGTGCGGCGCTTAAGGTCCTCGCATGAAATGAGCTTCCAGTAGAAATATCTATCAGTGCGTATTTGGGAGACTGTGTGAGTGACAGGAGAGGAGAGAGCGAGAGATGTGACATGCATTAAAATGTAAGTATGTGGGAAGACATGTGCAGGTTTAACCAATGTACTGTACTCTAGCACAGCAAGTAAACATCTTGCCTATAAATCACAAAAAATCTTCCAGGTGTTTGGTTTCAGATACAATATCTGTGTGGGCAGAGGTCTAAAAATATTTTATTATATCACTTCATTTTTAAACAGCCGAAAAGGCAGTTTTGAGTGCAATGCTAGTTTGAACTTAGGCTTGGCATTGTTCCCTGTTGCTCTGAGTTTTGACATCGTTTGACTTGACTTTCATTTAAGGGTGTCTCAATCAAGTTTTTTGGCCCTGATCCCAATTAGAGTAATTTATTATTGGGTGTCTGCCAACCCAGTCTGATCTGACAGTAACTTTAACACTGATTAAATTTACTGACACATTTAACTAACAACTGTAGCCTACTAAATCTGGCACTCCCTAATTTTCATAACCTTTCTCATTCAAATTCTAGTGGTCCAAATTCAAATCTTATTGAGTATGCAAGCCTAAATTATTGTTATCCTATGAATATAAAGTTTAACTGGAAGAATTCAAATTGAAACTGATTTGAGGCTTTATGTCATAGGAAACGCCCACATTAAAGCTTGAGGCTCAGATGCTGCCACTAGACTGACCACAAGAGGGCAGAATAAAAAACAGTAGTGAAGTCCCAATTTTACTTTGCTGTAAAGGTCTCCAAGAGTTCCTGTTTTCTGTACAGAGAATCTGTCAGCTGCAGCAATACTGATACTTTTGCAGGCAGCATGTGCTGACCGAGCATGCTGACAAACTTAACTGTCAATGCAGAAACCTGATCAAGTACTAATACAGTGTGCCTCCATGTTAGCAGCAGTTTTTGGACTACATCCACCCCTTAACAACAAGTATTTAATGGGGACCACTCACCCTAAGATATACATGCACAAGAGACACTCAACACACAAGACACAGTCCATTTACCATATTGTTACAAACAATACAGTAAATGGACTGCAATTATACAGCACTTTTCAATCTGAGCACTTCAGAAATGTGCCTTTCATTTAGACACACACACACACACACACACACACACACACACACACACACATACATTGTGCCATTTGAGGGTCTCTTCAAGGACAATTCAACATCAAATCACCAACCAAAAATGACTCACTTCACTTAAGAGCAGGGTTTCTGAGCAGTATGGAAACGTATAGAATTTCATTTTAGTAACTTCCAGGTCTGGATGTATGGAAAAAAGAAAAGTAAGTATGGAAAAATGTTTGCGTTTCCAGGCTGTTGCCCGTATTCTGTTTTCTGAAATATAAAATTCAGAATTTCTTAAAATTAATTAATCATGTAAGCAGTGTTTTTCATAGCCAGCGCAGCCAAAACGTTTAACACTGTGTGAGAGAGTGCGGGCCAGAGCGAGGTTGATGTAAGTGAAAGCAAGGCAAGAAGTATGATGTGCGACTGAACGCACAGAGCTGCCTCTATGCCTGTGCATCACAGCCAGAGGGCTGGCTATTAGTACCTAGATGTCATGGTCTGAAAAAAATTACTATAAAGTCTGGACATGTATGGAATTTTGACATGGAAAATGTTTGGGAACCCTGTAAATTGTAAACTGATGATAGTTGTAATATTTATGTAAATGTAGGCCTGTAGTAGCAGTAACAGTCATCAGCAAATCAAACCTCAAAACTTCACATCCCTACAGCATTTGTACTGAAAGAAGATTTAACCATAAAGGAAAATTAGATGTCTGTCTTTGTGTCTTCCTGCTGATTGGACATCACATGCTGCAGCATACAAATTTTGACCAGAAATAAGCACTTAGTCATCGCCATGATGGATGGCAGATTAAAGCAGGTTATCAGCTACATAATCAACCAGTCTTTGTGCTAAATAAATTAATATGAGAAGCCAAATTGTCCGTCGGTAACAGCGTAGATGAGCAAGGCCTGAATTCCAATCTGCGACACTGTCTGCGCTGTCCCAGACTGGACAAAAATAGCCTGCTTTGTTTCGTAAAAGCTGCTGATGCAGAGGATGATGCTCAGCCACCAGATTTAACACAAGTTGCATGACTGGACCAACACCTTTTTATAACATTCACATGTTCAGGGTGAAGAAAGATTTGTTTGATTTCAGGCTAAAAGCAGAAAATGGCTCCCAGCAGCTTTTGTGTGAGCTATCATAATGGATGCTGAAATCAAAATTTCAAATATAAGTTATTGTCATAGTTTTTCTATTAACTCGATGCAAAGGTTTAATATAAAAATGAAAATTATGAATCACTATAGCTCCTTTTTTAAACAGCCAACACTGACTAAGAAACACCTGGACATAGTGTAATATTTATGTCATTTCTTAGCTAATTCTTTCGGTCAGCATCAAGTGTTATACATCATATGATTCAGGGGAATCTACCCTCTCTTGCTTTGGCACACCATCATGCATTACCTTTGTGTGGGCATTCCATATGTGACATTAAAATAAAAAGGTCCTGTGAATAATAACTCCATAGTCAGCCAGGGGATTTTTAATTTGTCAGTGTGAAAAGTTGTATTTGAGTGCACATACACCTTTTCCTCAGTGAGTTACATCCATTCATTGCATATTGTCATGTGCATTTTTTAATAGACAATGTGACAGTAATACATTTTAGTGCTTTTTGGGCCAGATGATGTAATGGGGGGTGTGGAGGGTATGATGATGACTCACTCTCATCATCTAAGCTGACAGCTAGAGACCATCTTGTGATGGCTTCACACCAGCTGCGACACAGCGACCAGCACTTAAAACAAATGTGGGCCAGGGCTTAAAGTGAGGTGGCCAATGGCCCCTTTCCTACCCCCTACCCCTAAGCACCATAAATTAGCTATGATGGCTACAAATGCACCATTTAACTCGCCTCAGAAAGCTGGGAATTTCACAGTCCAGACACAATTTAAAGTTGGCTTTTTTTAATCACAAATGATTTCAAATTTATTTCAATCAGGAGAGACAGGAGAATGAAGATGATATTCAATACAGAATGTAAGTGTGCAGACTAACAGATGATTTGTGCTAATTAAGATTTAACAGAAGTCTGGGACATCAGAGGGAGATATTTTGTGATCGAGGGACATCTGAGTGGCAGCAGGATAAATCCCCCCATTGAGTCCAGACACGGTGGTGGTGGTGGCTGCTGACTCTGAGGCTGCTGACTGCTGAGGTGGATGGATCATCTTAAGGGCCTCTACAATCTGTGCAGCATACAACAACCTCTGTCCCCAAACCTTCAATTCAGATAACTCCCCATAACAACCTCTTAAATGGAGGGAAAGAGTGGGAACTGATCAAGGTGATAATCATTGCCATTAGGGTTTGAGAAAATCTTATTATCCTCTGTGAGATATTTATCATTGGAACAGTTGTTCGGTGAAGGTTGTTAACTTACAGACTAGTCGCAGCAGAGCAGAGCTCTCAGCTGTTTTCAACACGTGTAAACATTCAGGAATGTCTACCTTATATCTGAGGGTGCTCAACATGTTATTCTGTTCCTGTCAGCATCCACAAAATAATGATTCACCTATTCAGTTGTAAATGTTGCTGGAGTAAATGAAACACAAAGACTTCAGTGCTTACGTCTGGCTTCAGGGTGCTTCAAACTAAGTGGTCACCGGATTGCCAAACATCCTTTCCGACAGTCAGAATTGTGGGGGTTGTGTCTGACATTTCTTTTAAGTCTGTAATGACGACAGAAATGTCGGGGTTGAAGCACTTCCTTGTTCCTGAAACAAGAATATCTGAACTACTGTCAGGTTTGTTTTTTGAATTCTTCAGACAACTTTGTTCAAGTTGTTCTTTCTTTTGATTCTTCAAACGACTTCCTTCATAACATACACTGAGTGCAAAACCATCAATTCATTTGAGGTCAGACTTACCAAAGGTGCATTTGGTCACTCTTTGTGATGAGTCATTATCGATTTTCACCTCGCTTTCAACTGTGAACATTCGGAACAGACATAAACACTTCTGCCTTTTGATCAGACATCAAATGAGTTTGCTTTGAGATTACCTACGCTTTAATTATGACAGCATCAAAATCATGTTTTAACTTTTGTCATTTCTTCATAAGATAGATGCCTAAAACAAACTAGATTATTACATTTTTGTGAGCAGAATTTGAAGCTTTTTTTGGCCTCCAGTATTTTGAGTGCAGGCTCGGCATATTTAGGGACAATCTTCAGCTGACCATTTATTAAAACTGTTCCATTTTACATCTCAAGTGTCTTGTTAACTTTTGTACTTCAATTAGTAGTGCGGTTTTGCTGTAATGTATATTGTACTCATTTCTTTGTGATTCAAAGGCTTCTGGAGAAAAAAAAAGACCATTAAATACTAAAAGTGCCCTTAATTACAGTGTGAGACACTTTTAAGAAGAGGTTATGACTTATTGTCATCTGCTCACTGTATCATGAAGAAAAGACTTTGTATAATTGCCACTTAAACTACATTAATGCCCCGTAATGTTTTGCTCATCCACTTAATACAACTAATGAGAGACTTTTAATCTTTATATGCTGAAAGATACATATAAAGAGCTTATCGTATATTATAATGAGAAGGAATGAAATATCATCAGCAGATTGTCATTATAAAAGAGGGTTTCTTTCCAAAGCTGTGTTGTCTGGGAAACTGTAACGGATTGATTTGGTCCCAATTACAGCACTCAATAAGCCAGGAACAGTTGGTAATGATGTTTAATGATTTGACTCAGCAGCTGCAGGGCAGGACAACTAAACAACGCACAATACAGTTCAACGCTCCAGCTAAGTCCCTCCACAAAATCCATGGCAGTCCAGCTGGTTTGGCAGGCCAAAGTGAGGCAAGTGAGCGGTGACGTTCACCCAAACACAAACACAGTTCAGTTAAATAACATGCAGCGGTAATGTGTAGGAGCAGGCAGGAGACAAAGTCATGGAAGCAGAAGATCTGAAACCAGGTAGGCACGCAGTCCTAGCAGATGAACCAGTAGGGTACAGGCAGAAGATAGGTCGAGGCCAGGTGGAGGACTGAGAAGCCAGCAGGTAAGTACTCACAGGATGCACACACAACGGCGAGTGTGGCGACATGGTGAAAGGCTCTGGACCACAGGAGACCACAGGTAAGTAGATAGGAAGACTTATACTGTAGCGTCATTACATGTACACGATGGTAACCTAAACAGGAACCAAGAACGCAGAAACAGATCTCAAGGTTGGGGACAGAACTGATACTTATACCGGAAATCAGATGAGGCAGGCAGACTCGGAAAAGGGAAATCAGTGCGGAATAAAGTACTGGATAACCTGTGGAGTGGAGAAGAACAATCTGGCAACGAGTAATGAGGAACAGGTGAACTGAGTTGCCTCGATGAAATGGATGCGACTAGTACTGAGGTGGAAAAACCAGGGTAAATGGAAAATTACTGACTGGGATCTGGGTGACTGGGCATGCAGAGATGTACAATAATAACCAGATACCAGACCCTAAGAATGCACCTGTTCAGTCCAGTGGAATTGCTCGCCTGGTGCATACCCCAAAAAAGTTTCTTGCTTCCTTGGAATGTTGCCCACTAAATATGTGAAGTAGTATTTCTCCCACAAAAGGTCTGTGGTTAACCCTTAAAAGGGGTCAACTACAAGATTATACTTACTGACTAATATTACTGACAATACAAGTTATATGTAGTCACATGATGAATACATTTTTTTGTTATCATTAAAAAACACTTCAGCTTGTTATCTGATACCATACTGCCCTACAGTTATTGAGGAAATGGTGTGGCTACTATTTTCACAATAACAACAGGGCTGAGATGTGCAGAACACACATCCCACAAATGTAGAGATGTCAAGTGAGGGGGGGGCAAAATGACACTCCAAAGGATACATTTTGGCAAGTGAAAAATTGTCATTGCCTTTGGGTCAATGAGACTCCATCTCACTACGAGGCTAATGGCCAGAAGCTTATTTGAAATTGCCTGTGTTAGTATTAGAGCTTAGGGTCTGTGATGGTGGTGGTGATGGAGTGTGTATGTGGATGAGGGGCACAATTTGGAAATAATTCCTAATGGCTGGCCTGCTGGGAGTCCGGAAGGTCATTGAAATGTCATTGTCATTGTCATTGTCATTGAAAATTGAAATGTAAAGTCAGTCAGTTTTTGAGCAGTAATTCCTCTTCTTGAAAGAATAGAAGCAGCATGACTTCAGTTTATCAAGCCTATTTAAATCAGTCATGACAGATGAGGTGCTTCACATCCTAACTGCCTGCTGAAACCAGCAGTTACTGCCGTGCGGGATGGAGGGAAGACAGACAATAGAATGTCAATTTCTTGTCTTACGTAAGTAAGGTTTTGCAGTAGAATTTCTCGAATTGCTCTCTCAGTGAAGATCTTCCATTCTCTATTAAAGTCTCTCCATATGTATGCCTGCAGTCATGTCTTCGCCCAGCAGCATTAACTGTAAAACAGGGTTACTTTATGAAGTGACATGATATTTAGTCAGTGGTGTCAAGATGACTCAGGAATGGGGAGAGGTGTTAGAGGCCAGGTGACAAGCAGATTATGGCAGGGAGTCTAATATACACAATGTTGTGTTCCAATGATAATACACAGGGCTGCACATATAAGAATTGTATTTCATGCAAAACATGGATTGACAGAGATTATCCAAATACAATTACACTGCACCACAACATCAGACCGGTAAGCCCAGACGGATCGATACCATTAGGTTGTTTTTGCCTGCTGTTCCAAAACACCAGCACTCAGGTAGATGATGTATTGAGGAACAGCTTCTGAGCCAAAGGGAGCCCATGGTTGATTACACTATCAAAATGAGAGTTGGAAAAGATTTATAAATGATACACCTTAGGTTACTTATTAAAGTGCTTGTTTGTTGTATTATGGTGGCTTGCTGGTTGATTATATTATCAAATAGTTGGGACAGGTTTATGCAGGCAATGAATTGAAGCAAATGAAACGAGGTCTTCAGTTATTCATGATGTAGGATCAATCAATAGAAGGGACTTTTTATTTTATAAAAATACAATTTCCATATTCAATGTGAAGGAGCTCATCAAAATCAGCTCTAATGCATTTTCATTATACTGTGGGCGTTATCCTTCAAAAAGGTCCTTTAAAATGCTTTTTGAGTTATGTTGAATCAAGTACCAACTTTAATGTACTTTAACTGTAATGACTGTAGCAATACATATTACTCTTGCATTTCCACTACAAACATGTAGTGGCAATGTGGGCAGGATTGTTGTCACTCACTGCTCCGTCCAGCACTCACTGTATATCCTCATTACCGGTGACACAGATGGAAGTCGGCACCTTGTTTATCGTCCTCAGAACGAGGCTGCACGCCTACATTTGCAGAACAAAATAAAACAGGCTGCAGTGAGAGTATCTCTCCATGGGACGTTTAAAAATGGTGGGTTTGTGCATTTAGCTCTTCTCAGGCAAGCTCTGAGGTTAGTGTTGGCGTAGCTCGACACTACATGACCCTTTGTTTCTCTGAGGATTAGAATATATGCAGTTCATGTCACCTGGCCGAAATTAATACATGGTGTTATAAAGTCTTTATGAAAACAGAACAAAACAAGTGACTGAATCTACAGAAAAATACAACTTTAGTTTTTTAAGTATTTTAATTCAAATTTATATTTATATTATATTCATTTACTTATTCCATATTCATTTATTTATTAATATATCGTTTTTATATATAAATATATATCTATTTATTATTATGTATGTATACATACATACATACATACATAGGCCTACTGAAAACTTTGTTCTTCATATATAAAATGAAAACAGTACCTAAACATCTTACAAAAACATAATAAGCACGGTCAAAGACTAGTGTGCTCTCAAGGCTCCATAGCTTCAACAGAAAAAAGGCAAAATACATCATGCCTTTCAACCACTCAGAAACTAGAGTTGACTACACGATTACACAGCTTATTGGTCCTTATTAAGCATGCTACACTGATATGGATACAGATTGAGGTGTATATGTTTAATCAGTTGTTGTTTATGAAGTTGTTGTAAGGTCTTGTGTTTGGCTTTTAGCAATGAAACTGTAGGGAGTTGAACCCCATTTCACTAATGTGAAAGTACCACTACCAGTATCTTTTTGCTTTGTCATTGGGAAAAGTGTAAACACAAATAGAACATCAGTCACAGGACAACTCAAATGTCATAGTATAGTAATTCATCAAAATATCATTAAAAATGTCTTTGGATATTATGTCATTCAAACATCATAAAATAAAGTCACGGTGTAGAACATCATCATTCATTGTTAGTTTGAGCGAGCTCTCGCCCCCGGGTCTGGCTCCAGGAGGAGGCCCGGTGTCCCCATGCAGGGTGAGGTACTCTGCTCACGAAAGGTCCGTTTCATTGAGGTCTTTGAATCGCTCTTAGTCTGGTCCCTCCCCCGGGACCACTTTGCCTTGGGAGACCCTACCAGGGCCTATTAGCCCCAGACAACACAGCTCCCAGGTTCACAGGGACACTCAAACTCCTCCACCACGTTAAGGTGGCGATTCTCGGAGGAGATGTGTGTGTGTGTGTGTGTGTGTGTGTGTGTGTGTGTGTGTGTGTGTGTGTGCGTGATATGCCACGCGAAATTCTGCGAGAGGGCAACAGGAGGGGACAGACAGACAGACAGACAGACAGACACATACACATATACACATACACATATACATACACATATACATACAGATACACATACAGTTATTGAGGGGGTCCTCCCCCCATAAACAGACATTATTCCAGCAGACATTCTGACTTCTCACAAGTGAAAATGTCTTGTAGGAAAAGGTTTACTTATGGGGGGGGGCACCACCATGCCCCTCCCACCATAAATAGACATTATTACAGCAGACATTCTGACTTCTCACAAGTGAAAATGTCTTTTAGGTAGGGGTCTACTTATGGTGGTTGAGGGGGTTGGTTTAGTTGTGGGGCCTTCTGTTGCTCTTCCACTTTTCTCTAATCCACTGCACCACCATGCCCCTCCCCCCATAAATAGACATTATTACAGCAGACATTCTGACTTCTCACAACTGAAAATGTCTTGTAGGAAAGGGTCTACTATGGGGGGGGGGGGGGTGTTGATGGTGATGACGGTGGTTAGTTTTGGGGCCTTGAGTTTTTCATCCACTTTTTAGGTTTTTTCAACCCAAGAAAGTGGCAGGTTTTTTCCCACAGTGAAGGCTGCCCCTTTGTTGTCTCAGAGATATCCATCTGAGAGACTTCATCCGTTTCCATGGGTGTTGTGGATCTGTCAGGGATAGGCTCCTGTTTGTTTGCCTCAGGTGGGACTGTGTCATCGGAGACCTCAGCTTGGTCCAGGTCTTTTACTGTAACACCATGAGGGAGAGGCTCCTGTTGGCATTGCTCATCACGTGGCTCCTCCTCTCCGGCCGTTTTCTTTGGTGGACGACAATCATCTTCTCTCTCAGCCTTGAGCCCCATTGACAGCTCATGGTTCAGAGAGATCTGAGTGTTTAGCTGCGACATCAGCTCCTCCGTCTGTGTCCGGAAAGCAGTCTGATCTGCCAGGGCATTTTTTTGGAGGATTCTCATCTCCTCTGCCATTTTGTCCACGAGGGCGTCCTGTGCAGACTTAAGGTTTTGCATCATCTGCTGGTCTGATGCCACCCTGTCTGCGTGAGCCTGGATTTGAATGTCATGCTCACGCTGACTAAGTTCTGCCTGCTGTTGCAGTGTGAGGATTTGGGTTTCATACTTTACTTTCATGTCATGGTATGAAACCCTGGTCCTCTCCACTTCTTCTTGGAGAAGCTTGTTTCTTTGCTTCTCCATGTCGAGCTCAGCTGTGAATTTTTCCTGGCTGATGATATGTGCCACTCGCAGCTGCTCATAGTCCTTGTGCAGATCTTTCTTCTTCTTCTGCCTCATGGTGTCGTTGACCTGGAAAGCCAGGTTGTATGTACTGAGAGTCTCAGGATCAGCATATTTCTTGACCCTCTCGAACTCTCTTCTGGACTCCTTCTCCCTGTTGATGTACATCTCCTTCAGGGATTTTTGCTTAGCCAGCTGTTGTTTTGTCTCGTCCAACTCCTGGCTAAGTTGTTTTTTCTCCTGTCTCTCTCTATGCAACAGGTTGTGAAGGTGTTGGACCTGATTGCGAAGCTCATCGCATTCCATTAATGCAGCATCCAGGGGTTGAACTCTGGGCTGCTTTCTGACCGTCCTCCTGTTTCCTCTGAAGACTCCGTCGCGCTGCATCTTGCAACAATTTCTCTCGCAGTTGTCAGTCGTTGAAAGGTCTGAAGTGTCCTCACAAAGACTTCACCCACAGTAGCCACGTTACGTTAAGGAGTCCTACTTGCAAACTCTCAGGATATGTACTGTGATGTCACAAAGGGAAATCACATTCCGTGTCAGTGTGATGATGTCATTCTATTCCGCTTTGATGTTTAGAATTCCAGGATTCCATTCATATTTTTTAAATTTCAGTGTTCATTATTAACATGAACATTACGATTCACTATTGGCATGATAAACAAACAAACAAACAAACAAACAAATAAATAAATAAATAAATAAATAAATAAATTCATTATTCATTATAAATGAACACATAAATAATTAAATATATGATGCTTTACCATTCAGGGCATGCACTGTTTTTTCCCTGCTACACTGGGATGATGTGATTGTGCTACTGACTCAAACTATATTGACTCATGGAGGTGATTACCTGAAGATGGTTTGCCATCCAGGGGATGCACCATGTTGAAGAAACAATTTCTTCACTGGCCACAGTTTTCCACCTCTCTCCTAGATTTTTTTCCAAATGTTTTTAGATTTATTTTATTTCTAAGGACAGCTCACATTAATCAACACTTTCAACTGCAGTCCATTGGCAAGATGTTTTGAAACCAATAAAAGGATAAAAAAATGACAGGACAATTCACAGGACAAAGACAGCATAGAGACATAAAGATAGAATTAATTATAGCAGTTAGAAATTGTCAAGATAGAACAGAGGCTATGCAAAGTAGCAAGCAACAGCAGAGCACAGTACAATACAATGACACAACAACAACAACAACAACAAACAGTATGATAGCACAAACAGACATGCAAGAAACACCATGCACCAACACACAGATTGGCATTACACTCAGACATGCAGAGTAGCAATGGACAGTAAAAATAGATAAAACACAATAGTCATTATGTACGGTCAAATGCACTGACGCACAAGCCATGCTACAGAAAGTTGGCTATAATAGATACAGCATACATACCCATGCAGAGTTGGCTGTCTGGCAGTGGGCAAAGACATAAAGCAGGTTAGCAGCAATTTGAAAGGAAATCATGAAAACTCACACAGACAGAAAGAGAATAAGCATGTTTCCCAAAATGTTGAACTACTAAAGCTTTACAGCAGCTAATTTAAATGTGTATGGATTATCACATTTGATTTACCTGAGAGTGGCTAGATGATTTTGGTGCTCTCTAAACTCAGCTCAAGATGTGACATTTGTTTCATGTTTTGTACTTACAAGCATCTACAGTGTATGGTTTTAGAATTAAAGTTTCCTGATTTGGGATTTTGTGTGTTTAATCAGGAAGACTTTCTTTGTGCTCATCCATTCACAATTCTCTCCATCCCACCCCCACTGCTTCCTCTTATCAGCTGACTATGGGTATTCACTCTTCTAGTTATCCAATGAAACTTTGCCACGATCTCCATCAGCCAATCACGATGCTACTGCAAAATTTTAAATCTGCTCTCTCCTCTGCTGCTGTCAGCCGTCAATTGATTTAGAACTGTAGTGCCTTCTTCCACCCTGTTCACCTCCAGCCAGTGTATCCAGAGTCCAGGACAAGCTCAACAAAGGCTCATTCCTCTACTCATCCAGATCATCACCACTTCTCCATCTTCCTCACATCTCATCTTCACCACCTCTACCATCACCACCGTCTAGACCTCTTGGGGGTTCCCTATTGGACGATGGATTCATCATGCTCCCTAAATCATACCATCTCAATGGGGGCTAATCGCCAACGATTTTCCACATTTTTCATTCTTAGGTGCACATGTTAATAAATATATATGTTTTATTATAAAAATTGAGTCACTCCTGAATGAAATAGTGAGGTATGTTATATAATGTGACAAAAAAATGCAGTATTATTATTATTTTGCTCACTCACATGAGGAAGGAAAGAATATTGTTGTTACAGACTCTCTTCCACATTTTGAGGACTATGTTCCTTCTACAGAGGTGAAAAAGACACAAAATGAGTTACGTAAACTGCTAGAAAAAGATGTCAAATTGAAATGGAACATTGTTTTCCTCTCTGATTATTGGAGAGAAGGCCGGATTCCACGGGGCCTACGCATTTCCAAATTTTCCTCTTCAGGTAATGATGATGCCACTTTCAAAAAGAAATGGGAATCCATCCTCAATAAATGCTCGATGGATCTGATGCTGCTTTTGATTGAAGATGGAAAAGCACAGAGGGAGATACTGAATACAAAGACTGAAGAAACCAGAGCTTCACTCCCTATGCCATCAGAACAATCTGAATCTTTCCAACTTAAACTCAGTGACCACCTGCGAGAACTGGAGACCACCATCAAGAAGATGAAAAGTTCAAAAGAGATGCTGAGGACTATGAACGGGGTCGTGTCTGTCATTGGAACAAGCAGGTTTCAGGCCCACGTGAGCGACGTACCAGAAGGGTGTCCTTTAATCTTACCAGCAGTGAGGATGAAAGGAGCTCCAACGTGTCCACTGATCCGGATTTTTCGAGAGCGAATGGCCATCTCTTCCACCTCCGGACGAGCCCCACAGAAACGCAGGACGCGCCGTGGGAGGAGACGCACATCGGCCATCCATACAGAAGAGAGAGGGACTGAGGAACAAAACACCAAGACAATATCCATGGTAATCAACCTTTCTGATGTTGATTTAAAACAAGAACATCTTTCAGTTTTGTCTAAAGGTTTGTCTTTTGCTCCTACTGATAACACAAGTGTTTTCAGTACTAGAGTGGATTTGAAGACAACAGCAGATGAAGTGCTCATGTGGGTTGCAGTATCATGGTATCCAGGAAGGTACTCTTTGGTCAGGAAGTGTAGTACATCTTGAAAAAAAACAAAATCCAAGGCAACTCTTCTCTGGTGCACAAGTTAAAAGGCCTTTATTAAATGGCTAGTTCATGATGAACATTAAAATCACCAACATGTTTCGGCCATGCTCACTGGTCTTCATCAGGAGTGGATTTATTTCGTTTTTACCATAACCTCCATCTCAAAACATGGTATTTCCACAATGCGGGCCACACACATAATTTTCCAAATGTATCAACCCTTGACAGTACAACTGATTCATTCACCAACTTTAAACCAAAATCTCGGTTTTCAACCCAGTGCTCATTACCTTTACTAAGAAAGTGGACTTTGAGGTTAATAGATTGTTAAACACTAACCTTGTCACTCCCAAGTCCAATTTGTCTGACAAAGAGGGCATGGCCCTAAATGAACTATTTAATAATCAAGATATTGTCATTCGTCCAGCAGATAAGGGCGGTGCTGTAGTTGTGCTATCAAAAGAAAAATATATTAAAGAGGCTCGTCGCCAACTTGATACCAAATATTATTAAAGACTACATAGTAACCCCTTGCTGGACATGAAAAAACAGTTTGATGCTCTACTGAAAGAGGTGCTTGATGAAGGTTGTATTAACACTAATGAATTTGGTTTCTAAACTGTTGAAAACCCTGTCATGGCAGCATTTGATCTACTCCCTAAGGTGCATAAGGAGCCAAAAGATAACCATCCTGGTCGTCCTATAATATCAGGTGATGGTACTCTTACAGAACCGGCATCGAAATATATTGATTCATTCATTAAACCTCTGGTTAATAAACTCCCATCTTTTATTGAGGACACCACTGATGTGTTGAATAGGATTGCTAATTTGACTCAGATCCAATCCCATTTTCTTGTTACGATGGATATAGAAAGTTTGTACACTCTTAACAAGAATGTGTCAATAATAACACGTGTTGAATTTCTACACGTCAATGAGTTGAATTTGGGACAACACGTGTTGTGTTAATTTTGACACATTCAGTGTGTTAATATATCAACACAGTGACTGTGTCACATAGATTAACACAGAGATGTGTATAATGTGTAAGTACTAACACATTCATGTGTTGATACATAAAACTTATATTAACACATTCATGTGTTACTCAAAATTACACGGTGATCGAACACAAGCTTGTGTTACTCTAATGGCAGAATACAATGAATAAAAAAGGAAAATGCAACTTGGAATCATTTTGAAAAATTATTTATTTCAAGGAATATTTTTGAAACATTTTAAAACATCTGGTCAACATGTCTTGTTTCACTCATGAATCTTAAAAGTTTCTTTAAAAACCTTTTACCTAGCATTAAGACATTTGGTCAACAGTTCATTTCATTTTCATTTTAACGTCACAGAAAATAAAGAAAATAAATTAATTACAAGCTCATTTCTAGAAGATAACCAAGGGGTCCGGTGTATGAAACACAGTAAAACAAAGGCCAATTTGGTACAATACTGTATAGGCGAATTTACTGGAGTGTCTCCAGAGATCAAAAATATAAGCTTAACATGCCGACATGAAGAAAAAAAACCCCCACATACAATTAGACAGGCTTCAAGACATTATTTAGACAGGCTGCCTACAGCAGCAGAGCAAAATGCTTTTACAACACACAGATAACTCACATAACTCATAGTAGAGCGAAGTGGCGAACAATTTGATTCAATAACACACGTATTCACCAACACTCGTATTCACTGATGAGCATATAATTGACCTATTTAAGTGCAATACAATGAAAACAACCAGCCAGTGTGCCTCGGACTATCTAACATATCACATCTGATCACTTGCAACAAATATGAAGGACACTCACAAGTAAGATGACTACAGAACCTCTCATTTTTTTTCTCCTGATTCCAAGGTATGGCAGCTGCCATACCTCGCCATACCTAAATAACGCCTATGGTGGTGGTCCAGGGTTATTTCCAGAGAGTTCCATTTTAGCTGCTGCATAAGAAAAAGAAATGTTTCAATACAAAATTTAAGGACAAACCTCAATTTTCTACAAATGATAAATGATATTTACAAAATAATTTTATTTGGAGCATACAGGGCATAGGCACTTTTTGCGGTTCCCATTTTGACAAGTTGTGTTTATATTCTATATATAATCATCACTGTTAAAATAATAAAGGCACATGGTCAAAAGCCTTAAAAATGAATCATTCCCGTTTTATTTAAGATAATTATTTGTTTATCTCATTTACTACATAACACACATTAATAATCTTATCATTAATATTATAATAAACTTACAAGTCTTTGGCTTGTAAAATCTGTCTAAGTCCAATATTTTGAAATTTAAAAAAATATATATTATACGGTCAAAATGTCTGGTGGAAATAATCTAAGCACAACCTATCCTGAGTGGAGCACAATGCTTATCTTCGTCTCTAGTGTGTCAGCACTAAACGAGAGGTTTCCAGCCCGAATACACCTTTATTTTGTGCGGTTAATACTCAACTAACAAGCAAACATGTCTGTCTAAACATAAAACACAACTGGCAGATGCCCAAATGACATTACTTGCAGGTCCCGATTCATGTATCATTAAATGAATGTACTAAATAAATGTAATTTAAGAAAAAATACAAATGAAAACATGAATTAAGTTAACGTTACCTTAAGTCTCAACGGTTCAATTGCTAAATGAATGAATTACTGTGGCATTGACTTCAAACCCAGTTAATTGTTAAAGTAAACTAGACGAGGTTTCTGCGGACTTTATGGAATGAGCAACTGTTTTGTTATGCTGTCCTAAACTGTATTTTACTTGGTGTAATTTTAACAAGCACAGTAGAACTGAAGCTAACATTAGCAGCTAAGGTTAACGTTAGCTTACTGTTCGACAGCCCTACTGAACAAAACGGGAAGCTTACTGTATCTGGATTTTCTTAGAGATATGATTTAGCTGGTGGTTTCTACACGTCGAATTTAACTGACTGATAAACAGTTCGATGAGATAGTTATTAAACTGGTAATGGATACTTACCGAAGAGTCCGACAGCACCCCAGGCGAAGCAGCCTCCATCTTCCTCCCCTTTGTCTGTCTCAGAGTAAAGCACACCTTCCCGCCTCTTAAAGAGGACATGAAACACTAAACATAGTTATCATAATTTAAAGAGGGTCTCTCACCCTGAAAAGATAATTTTAGTTTAAACACTGAAAATGAAAGGAGTCATTTAAGTTCAGGTGTTAAAACAAAGGGCGGCGCCACGTCTGTTGTGTCGCCGGACGTGACGTCACCGGAGTGGTTGGCAAGCTAGCGATCGCAGTGAAGTGAAGACAGTGGAGCATTTCTGAAGCGGGTTGAGCGCCACACTTTTTGGCAATGGAGGAAGACGAACTGGAGAGGCCTGTTGAGTCTGTGACAAGCCCCATTGCCTACATATATGAGCCTATAAGGCGTGGGAATCGAGCAGTGGTACGGGAGGAAGAAGTGGTTGAGCCAGTGATTTGGGGTCAAGGGCGTGTCGGCAACATTACGTGAAAAATACATGAATGCTTTCTATACGTAGTTTGTTTACATCGTGTTGTGCAGCACGTTATGAAACCAACGTTTGGGAAACCGCTGTCAAAACACCGTGACGCAGACAGTTTGATGTCAGACATTCAGACGGGTTCATCCTCAATAACTTTTGAGTGGGATTAGCAATACACAGTTGACGTATATTCTGGAATCTGAAAGGAATGATTCAATATTTTGTACTCTGTAGGTGATATAGAATAATACATAGAAGTGGATATGAAGCAAGGCTCAAGTTAACATAAATTACCAAATGGTTTCCACTCTCACACTCCAGCCTGTGTGGCCTGGCCTTCCACAGATGTACAGTATGAGTGGTCATTGTTTATGACCTGGTTGGTAAGTATGTCATCTGTCAATGTGTCTGTGCAAATGTACTGCTTATTGTCTCCCTCTTCTGTATCCTGTTGAAATGGATCGTTCTGGGTGCCGACACTGACTGTCAGGGTGTGCACACTGCCTGTTACCTGCTCTATCTCCTCACTGATGTCAGCCTCTGGGAATTTGCTGCTGGCCACCAGTTGCATGCATGCCTGCCTAACCTGTTAACACAAATGTACACTTTTTAGGTACCCAAATGATGTTATCAGCCTTAACATGAAAGACTTTGTACTTACATCCTGACTACTGATTTATTAAAGATTCATATACCCTAAACACTTTTTGTTGTGTTTTTATTCTTTTGATAACCATGCATAGAAAACTATCCAATGTATCCTCTGATTTGTTTCAGTGATGGTTGGGTGAAATTGGTTTTGGTTAAATGTCCATACCAGTTCTGGCTGTAGTGCTTGTTGAATCAATATAATTATTTGGTGTTTTATTATCATAAGATTAATGTGTGTAAACACTGGGGATGTTTGCTTTGCTTCTGAGGGACATTAAACAAAATTAACAAAATTATAATGTTAATATCACATTTCTTGTAGGAGCCTGGGTACAGAATGTAGCAGCCAGAATCATATGTCATAATGTCACCAGTTCATTTCCTCACTGACTTATCTTCTTTTCTACAGTTCTACTAGTTATTATTATTTTGTGACTATCAAAAGTATCAATGTACAGTTATTTCTAATGTCCATGGAGAATCATGCACCTCACTACATTAGCAATGTCCTCCTGATTTGCACTAATGTACAATGTGTTTTTACTAGGTGCTGTAGTAGGTAATAGTTACTAGTACCAGTTTTTAGAGACTGATAGTATCTGTCATGAAGTGTCTGTTGTGTGTCACTGCAGTTCAGGACCAATACAAAGTTTCAGTGCTATTTGCATAAATATCTACAATGTATGTTCAGTAAAAGGTAAAAGCTAGACTAGAATGAAATGCTGAATAACTGCCAAATGCATCATATTATTAGGCCTGCCACCGCTACTGTTCTTGTTGACTATTTAGTGTTATGGTAATGTTGGTTATGACTAAACATTAGCAGTAGCGAGTGGATAGCGCTAACATCGGCCAATCAAAACTGCCAATTTTGTTGTGAGCAAATTCCGGTCCTGTGGTAAACACAACATCAAGTGAGGCCTCAAGCAGATTGCTGGACGGACGGTCAACACTTCAGGTTGAAAAGTAAATTATTGTGCCTTACATTGTGTCGTGATGGCTCCGGCATATATATGTACATGTATATTTATTTTTTAATTTGCCACTAGACGCGTGTGACGGCTTTTCGGCAGCCGAGCCACGTGAAGGAAAAGCTAGCTAGAAAAAACTTTAGTGCATGCATGGCAAGAGATGGCAAGATGAATAAACAGGATGACGGTGAGGAAGATAACGGGATTGGAGTTGATGTATGGGGATTTTATTACGTTTGGATTCCTGACTGACTGCTTTGGAAAACGTGGAGTCACGGTAAGTAGTGTTTCTTTAGCGGTTTGCATCAGCTGTGATGACCGCTGACTGTATGGTGTGGGATAACATGAGTTTTAGGTGAAAACTCTCAGGCCCGGATGTTTATATGGGTTGTGGTTCATTTTTAGTTTCGGACAGTAACTTTGGCACATGCACCATGCAGTGTTGCCGACCCTCTCCTGGCTGCCATCCTCGTCCGGAGCGTAAAATTATGACTTTCCACCCTCCTCCTCTTCACTGGCTCAAAAGCATAGGCCACTGGGTTTGATGATAGATCAGTATATCTTTCGGCTTCGTCCTCTGACATCTTTTCACTCGGTAAATTACCTAAACTACTGCTTCTTCGTCTTCCTCCGTCTACAGACACACTGTTGTGAAACCAACCAACCACTCCGATGACGTGGCAGTGACGTAAAATAAAGATGGCGCTGAGCACGGCCCAAAACGTATCGTGAATGCATTTAAAAAGTGGATTTTCTCTAAAATAGGCTGACTTTTCCGACTTTTTATTTCGTCAGTATGTCTTAATAATGCACACATCTCATATGCTGGCGGCTGTTCCGTTGTTTCATGTCCTCTGGTCGCCACCTCTTAAAGTAACACACCGATTGTGTTAAACTGGTTGCTGCCTCTTAAAGTAACACACCCATTGTGTTAAACTGGTTGCTGCCTCTTAAAGTAACACACCCATTGTGTTAAACTGGTTGCCGCCAATTAAAGTAACACACACATTGTGTTAAACTGTCCAGCACATTAAATGTGTTAAGCTTAAAAAAGCATTTTTTGTGTCATTTTTTAACACATCTCTTCTAAGAGTGTACACAAACATTGACCATCAGGAGGGGTTATCTGCTTTGAGCCATTACCTCTCTGACAGAGTGAACTCTACTCCATCTGATTTCCCATTAAAATTGACAGACTGGGTCATTCATAATAACATTTTTTTGTTTATGGATGAAGTATATATATATAAAGGATTGGTGTTCCCACGGGTTCTTGTTTCTCTCCAAATTATGCTTGATTATTCTTCGGTTTGTGGGAAAAGGAATTTGTTTTAAATCCTGTCAATCCATTTCATAATTGCATTACATGGTATGGCTGTTATATTGATGATGTATTTATAGTCTTTGATGGCAGTGAATCTCAACTTTTGGATTTTCATAAATATTTGAATTCCATCAATCCCGATATTTGGCTTTCTATTGATTACTCTCAACACAATATTAATTTTTTGGATTTAACTATTTTTAAGGGAACTGAAGGACAGTTGCATTCCACTCTCTTCAGGAAAAGCACTTCGCGCAACACTATTCTTAGAGCAGATTCTTTTCATCCTCACCACCTCATAGAAAATATTCCATATGGTCAATTCCAACGCCTACGGCGTATTTGTGATCGAGAGGTTGATTTTGGTGAACAAGCAGAGGCCATGTCCAATAGGTTTTCAGATAGAGCTTACAAACCTCGGGTGATCAAACAGGCATTTGACAGAGCTCAGTTACTTGAGCGGGATACTCTTCTTCATAAAAATAGACACAAACCTGCACATCAGTCTCGTTCTTTTTTTGTCACTACATATAGTAGACATGCTGAACAACTTAAACGGATTATTAAAAGTAACTGGGCCATTATTGAGAGTGACAATCTGTTGAGTCAAGTGTTTCCTCAACCACCTGTCATTTCTTTTAGACACGCCCCCACTCTCAGGGATAAGCTCACGCATTCATATCTTCCAGCAGATAAAAAAAGCACCTGGTTGACCAAGCCGGTGGGTACATTTAAATGTATGCAGTGCCCTCACTGTGATAATGTCCTGCAAACTAAAAGTTTTGTTGATGTAAATACAAACAGGATTTATAAACAAAGTAATTTCATTAACTGCAACACTACTTTTGTTATATACCGCCTGTCCTGTCCATGTGAGGAAGGTTTTTTCTACATAGGCCGCACCAAAAGACACCTGAGAGATCGTCTAGCTGAGCATGAATATGCCATTAGAATTAAAAATCATGACTACCCCATCGCCAGGCATTTTAGTGAATATCACAATGCCAATCACTCCTTACTGCGCACTGAGGGCATTGAGCACATTTAACCTATGGTTAGGGGTGGTGACAGAATACAGAGACTTAACCAAAGGGAAGCTTTTTGGATTCATCAATTTAATGCGTTAAAATATCCTGGTCTGAATGAAGATATAGACCTTACATGTTTCCTTTAATGCTTCTGTTATGTTTAATATGTTTATCATATCTTGAACATATGTTGAAAAACTTCATAGTATAGTACTAGTGCAGTGGCCGTAGTAAGCATATATTTTGGTAAGGAGGCGTCAGTTGAAAGATGAAAGGCTACATGTGTCTGTGATTGATATGGATACAGATTGAGGTGTATGTGTTTAATCAGTTGTTGTTTATGAAGTTGTTGTAATGTCTTGTGTTTGGCTTTTAGCAATGAAACCGCAGGGAGTTGAACCCCATTTCACTAATGTGAAAGTACCACTACCAGTATCTTTTTGCTTTGTCATTGGGAAAAGTGTAAACACAAATGGAACATCAGTCACAGGACAACTCAAATGTCATAGTATAGTAATTCATCAAAATATCATTAAAAATGTCTTTGGATATTATGTCATTCAAACATCATAAAATAAAGTCACGGTGTAGAACGTCATCATTCATTGTTAGTTTGAGCGAGCTCTCTCCCCCGGGTCTGGCTCCAGGAGGAGGCCCCGGTGTCCCCATACAGGGCGAGGTACTCTGCTCACGAAAGTTCCGTTTCATCGAGGTCTTTGAATCGCTCTTAGTCTGGTCCCTCCCCCGGGACCACTTTGCCTTGGGAGACCCTACCAGGGCCTATTAGCCCCAGACAACACAGCTCCCAGGTTCACAGGGACACTCAAACTCCTCCACCACGTTAAGGTGGCGATTCTCGGAGGAGATGTGTGTGTGTGTGTGTGTGTGTGTGTGTGTGTGTGTGTGTGTGTGTGTGCGTGATATGCCACGCGAAATTCTGCGAGAGGGCAACAGGAGGGGACAGACAGACAGACAGACAGACAGACAGACAGACAGATACACATATACACATACACATATACATACACATATACATACAGATACACATACAGTTATTGAGGGGGCCCTCCCCCCATAAACAGACATTATTCCAGCAGACATTCTGACTTCTCACAAGTGAAAATGTCTTGTAGGAAAAGGTTTACTTATGGGGGGGGGCACCACCATGCCCCTCCCACCATAAATAGACATTATTACAGCAGACATTCTGACTTCTCACAAGTGAAAATGTCTTTTAGGTAGGGGTCTACTTATGGTGGTGGGGGGGTTGGTTTAGTTGTGGGGCCTTCTGTTGCTCTTCCACTTTTCTCTAATCCACTGCACCACCATGCCCCTCCCCCCATAAATAGACATTATTACAGCAGACATTCTGACTTCTCACAAGTGAAAATGTCTTGTAGGAAAGGGTCTACTATGGGGGGGGGGGGGTGTTGATGGTGATGACGGTGGTTAGTTTTGGGGCCTTGAGTTTTTCATCCACTTTTTAGGTTTTTTCAACCCAAGAAAGTGACAGGTTTTTTCCCACAGTGAAGGCTGCCCCTTTGTTGTCTCAGAGATATCCATCTGAGAGACTTCATCCGTTTCCATGGGTGTTGTGGATCTGTCAGGGATAGGCTCCTGTTTGTTTGCCTCAGGTGGGACTGTGTCATCGGAGACCTCAGCTTGGTCCAGGTCTTTTACTGTAACACCATGAGGGAGAGGCTCCTGTTGGCTTTGCTCATCACGTGGCTCCTCCTCTCCGGCCGTTTTCTTTGGTGGACGACAATCATCTTCTCTCTCAGCCTTGAGCCCCATTGACAGCTCATGGTTCAGAGAGATCTGAGTGTTTAGCTGAGACATGAGCTCCTCTGTTAGTTCTCTCTCAGCCTCGAGCCCCATTGACAGCTCATGGCTGAGAGAGATCTGACTGTTTAGCTGCGACATCAGCTCCTCCGTCTGTGTCCGGAAAGCAGTCTGATCTGCCAGGGCATTTTTTTGGAGGATTCTCATCTCCTCTGCCATTTTGTCCACGAGGGCATCCTGTGCAGACTTAAGGTTTTGCATCATCTGCTGGTCTGATGCCACAATGTCTGCGTGAGCCTGGATTTGAATGTCATGCTCACGCTGACTAAGTTCTGCCTGCTGTTGCAGTGTGAGGATTTGGGTTTCATACTTTACTTTCATGTCATGGTATGAAACCCTGGTCCTCTCCACTTCTTCTTGGAGAAGCTTGTTTCTTTGCTTCTCCATGTCGAGCTCAGCTGTGAATTTTTCCTGGCTGATGATATGTGCCACTCGCAGCTGCTCATAGTCCTTGTGCAGATCTTTCTTCTTCTTCTGCCTCATGGTGTCGTTGACCTGGAAAGCCAGGTTGTATGTACTGAGAGTCTCAGGATCAGCATATTTCTTGACCCTCTCGAACTCTCTTCTGGACTCCTTTTCCTGTTGATGTACATCTCCTTCAGGGATTTTTGCTTAGCCAGCTGTTGTTTTGTCTCGTCCAACTCCTGGCTAAGTTGTTTTTCTCCTGTCTCTCTCTATGCAACAGGTTGTGAAGGTGTTGGACCTGATTGCGAAGCTCATCGCATTCCATTAATGCAGCATCCAGGGGTTGAACTCTGGGCTGCTTTCTGACCGTCCTCCTGTTTCCTCTGAAGACTCCGCTGCATCTTGCAACAATTTCTCTCGCAGTTGTCAGTCGTTGAAAGGTCTGAAGTGTCCTCACAAAGACTTCACCCACAGTAGCCACGTTACGTTAAGGAGTCCTACTTGCAAACTCTCAGGATATGTACTGTGATGTCACAAAGGGAAATCACATTCCGTGTCAGTGTGATGATGTCATTCTATTCCGCTTTGATGTTTAGAATTCCAGGATTCCATTCATATTTTTTAAATTTCAGTGTTCATTATTAACATGAACATTACGATTCACTATTGGCATGATAAACAAACAAACAAACAAACAAACAAATAAATAAATAAATAAATAAATAAATTCATTATTCATTATAAATGAACACATAAATAATTAAATATATGATGCTTTACCATTCAGGGTATGCACTGTTTTTTCCCTGCTACACTGGGATGATGTGATTGTGCTACTGACTCAAACTATATTGACTCATGGAGGTGATTACCTGAAGATGGTTTGCCATCCAGGGGATGCACCATGTTGAAGAAACAATTTCCTCACTGGCCACAGTTTTCCACCTCTCTCCTAGTTTTTTTTCCAAATGTTTTTAGATTTATTTTATTTCTAAGGACAGCTCACATTAATCAACACTTCTGTAAATGTGCCAGTGTCAGCCAGCTGGCTAATTTTCAACTGCAGTCCATTGGCAAGATGTTTTGAAACCAATAAAAGGATTTAAAAAAATCACAGGACAATTCACAGGACAAAGACAGCATAGAGACATAAAGATAGAATTAATTATAGCAGTTAGAAATTGTCAAGATAGAACAGAGGCTATGCAAAGCAGCAAGCAATAGCAGAGCACAGTACAATACAATGACACAACAACAACAACAAACAGTATGATAGCACAAACAGACATGCAAGAAACACCATGCACCAACACACAGATTGGCATTACACTCAGACATGCAGAGTAGCAATGGACAGTAAAAATAGATAAAACACAATAGTCATTATGTACGGTCAAATGCACTGACGCACAAGCCATGCTACAGAAAGTTGGCTATAATAGATACAGCATACATACCCATGCAGAGTTGGCTGTCTGGCAGTGGGCAAAGACATAAAGCAGGTTAGCAGCAAATTGAAAGGAAATCATGAAAACTCACACAGACAGAAAGAGAATAAGCATGTTTCCCAAAATGTTGAACTACTAAAGCTTTACAGCAGCTAATTTAAATGTGTATGGATTATCACATTTGATTTACCTGAGAGTGGCTAGATGATTTTGGTGCTCTCTAAACTCAGCTCAAGATGTGACATTTGTTTCATGTTTTGTACATAGACTGTATTTACAAACATCTACAGTGTATGGTTTTAGAATTAAAGTTTTCTGATTTGGGATTTTGTGTTTAATCAGGAAGACTTTCTTTGTGCTCATCCATTCACAATTCTCTCCATCCCACCCCCACTGCTTCCTCTTATCAGCTGACTATGGGTATTCACTCTTCTAGTTATCCAATGAAACTTTGCCACGATCTCCATCAGCCAATCACGATGCATCTGCTCTCTCTTCTGCTGCTGTCAGCCGTCAATTGATTTAGAACTGTAGTGCCTTCTTCCACCCTGTTCACCTCCAGCCAGTGTATCCAGAGTCCAGGACAAGCTCAACAAAGGCTCATTCCTCTACTCATCCAGATCATCACCACTTCTCCATCTTCCTCACATCTCATCTTCACCACCTCTACCATCACCACCGTCTAGACCTCTTGGAGTTTCCCTATGGGACGATGGATTCATCATGCTCCCTAAATCATACCATCTCAATGGGGGCTAATCGCCAACGATTTTCCACAGTTAATAAATATATATGTTTTATTATAAAAAGTGAGTCACTCCTGATTGAAATAGTGAGGTATGTAAATATAATGTCACAAAAAATGCAATATTATGTCATCAAAATACCAGCAAAAATGTGATAGTATAGTATGTTGTGAAAATATCATAAAAAAAATGTCATAGTATAGTATGTCATCCAAATATCATAAAAAATGTCATAGTATAGTATGTCATCCAAATATCATAAAAAATGTCATAGTATATTATCTGGTCGAAATATCATAAAAATGTCATAGTATAGTATGTTGTCAAAATGTCATGAAAATCATAAAAGATGTCATAAAGTTCAGTGTAAGTTTAATTGTCAGATACATTGTCAACATCCATGAGTATACTCACAATTAGACCCATATAATATCAAACAGGAGTTTAACACTACAATTATTCTAAAACATGATTTTTATTTGGGACCCACTCAAATGGCCAACTATGGGTCCCCTCAGTCACATTGGAAACCTGTCAACACCACTGCTGTTTTCTGGACTCAACCCGTGGATTTGGAGGGCTCTGGAATGGAGGCTGTCTCAGGGACTAGATCTAAGGTTATTAAAAAATTGGAGCACTCTCTTTGGAGTGTTCATTATCAGTGGGTGTCTGCTTCTGTTGGATGTTTGTTGATATAGCTTTATAGTCTGAGTGGACCCCATGTAGCATGATGGGCTATATAACCCTTTACACTTCACTTTATGACACTAAAGCCCCACCAAACCCTTTCAGTATGGTACCATTGGAACCAAAAGTACCCTTCAGACATGGTACCTAAACTCAGAGGTGGAACAAGTACTGAAAAATTCTACTCAAGTAAAAGTACCTTTACTTTGATGAAATTCTCCTTAAGTACAAGTAAAGCTACCCATCTAAAAATCTACACAAGTAAAAGTAAAAAGTATTTCATTTAAAATGTACTTAAAGTAGAAGTTACTTAGTTACTTCCAACAACTTGATGGGGGTCACTCCTATGTCGTACAAAAATGGTCCAGGGCTCATAAATCCAATTCGAAAAGTGGTTGTTTTCCTATGATGAACCTATGATGAATGAATTCAATTTAGGGCTGCACCATATCATTAGCATCAACATCGCAATGTGTTCTTGTGCAATAGTCACATTGTGAGACTTGCAGTATAAGTTCATCGTATCAGTATGATATTAGTCAAAGGCAATATGCAATACTTATTTTGCTGGTTAATACTTTAGGTTGTGAAGTTCTCAATTTCCGTAACAGTTTGATTGTAAAATGTATATTTCATGCAAATATAGCCTTTCCAAATCCCAAATGATGACTTCTTTCCAAATAGAGCTATTCAAGTTATTCCAATACACTGCAGACATGCAGCAAAGAGCCACAGGCTGGACTCGAACTCAGGCCTCTGCGGCAACAGCCTTATACATGGGGCGCCTGCTCTACCACTAAGCCACCAACGCCCCATCCTCAGCTTTTTAATGGGATGGCCATCGAGCTGATGGAGCCAGATAGAGCCACGGCCCCTCACAGGGTATCAAGAAACGGCCGGGCCAATCCTATTTTCAATCTTAGATTTTTGGTTAGGGAAGCGGGATCTGTTCACCATATATATGTACCAAATGCAATGACTACTGCACTAATCCTACCATCCCTACCCAATTCTTATGCCCTTGGTTTAGATAAAAAGCTTCTTGATAGGGTAAAGGTGAACACCATGGCTTTGAGTTCAAATAAGTACTTTGTTAAAAGGGATCTATGCACATTTTAAAAATCATAGATGTTCTTCCGATGGTCTAAGACAGTCCAAAAATAATAGTAAACATTAAAAACTCTCTCACAAATCCAAAAACTAGAGTGCTAAAACTCAAATTTGTGTCACAGGGTATAAAGTCTGGAGCTGCTCCATAAACAATTCATTGTTAAAGATATTATAGATGACACTGAGAGCATATGGGTACATTTTCTGTTTCAGAACTGAGAACACTACAACAGAGTGAAGCTCATTTGGGTATAAAAAGGAAAACTAATATTCTGCAGGTTCAAAAAATCAGTCTCCTATTCACTGTCTGTGGAGCAGCTCCAGATTTATATACTCTATGTCATCACAAGTTTGAGACTTACTGCTTTCCTATGCCATGGAAATAACATATTGGAATTCCTAATTTAGGAGGTGTTCCCCTTTAAGGTTAGGGAAACATAGTTTTGGTTAAAATGACTACTTTTTTGAGGTTAGGAGACCTTCATCGCCATGGTTACAATAATAAACATGTGGTTGAGGCGAGGGAACAAGCGTCAGTGGCTGTTCTTGTCACAGACTTAAGAGGCTGCTGTCAGTAAGTTGTCAGATTCACAAAGGAATGCGTAATTCTTCGGTGTGCAGTTTTCTGCACACGTCATTTGTCATTTACAAATGAAGGTAATATTTATATTTCATAGTGTGTTATGCACTATTTACTATGAACTGTGACAACCACAATTTCTGTTGGTTAACTCATTGGACTGGTCCCACCGTAGCTGTATTACATGATCATGTTAAAAAAAATCAACCCCAATGTGGCCTGTGTTCTCACAATGTTCCACGGTTGTGAGTTAGGATGGAGTTGGCGAAAAGCTTCCAAAAATACACTGCTGGAACAACATACAGAAAGACTTGAAGGAGTCAGAGCTGATTATAGTCGTGAATTTAAGTTAAAGGGACTGAAATATTGTACTCTCATTCAGTGTGATTGCTTTTAAATGTATTTAGTTTGGAGACTCTAAACTGGATTTTATCTCCACACTTCTATTGCATATTAAATAGATATTGTGTACTCTTATAGTGTGTGACACGTGTCTGTTAATGTGTGTTGTCTGTTTATGTCATTACTGAACAAGGCCCACCGGGCACAGGCCCAGAGGCCTAGTGTCATGGGGCCCTACTGGCCTTCACCTTCAAAATGTCTCTCACATTAACATGTACTAACTAGGAAGAGACTCAAAATGACCACAAAGAGATGCAAAAGACACACAAAATTACTATAACAACAGGCAAAACAACCACAAAGATATACAAAATGAAAGAAAAACACACAAAATTACTTCAGAGACACAAAATTATCTCAGAAAGACACAACAACCACAAAGATACACAAAACAACCACAAGGGGACACAAAATGTCCAAAAGAGACACAAAATTACCTCAAAGAGATGCAAAATTACTCAAAAGCAACTACAAAAAGACACAAAATGACCAAAAAACACACAAAACCACAAAAAGATGCATGAAGACTACACAAAGATGCAAATCGACCACGAAGTCTGTATGCCTTGCTGCTATGCTGGAGATATTGTGGGGCCTAGGGGTCCATTGTCTCACAATCTGTCCATGGCCATTGGAGTACAGTGAACTCATTGTCATGTTCAAGAAACCAGTTTGAGATGGTTTGAGCTTTGTGATGTGGTGCGTTATCCTGCTGGAAGTAGCCATCAGAAGATGGGTACACTGTGGTGTACTCAACAATACTCAGGTAGGCTGTGGTGTTTAAACCATGCTCAGTTGGTAGTAAGGGGCCCAAAGGGTGCCAAGAAAATATCCCCCACACCATTACACCACCACCACCAGCCTGAACCGTTGATACAAGGCAGGATGGATCCATGCTTTCATGTTGCTTACACCAAATTCTGACCCTACCATCTGAATGTGGCAGCAGAAATCCAGACTCATCAGACCAGGCAACGTTTTTCCAATCTTCTATTGTCCAGTTTTGGTGAGCCTGTGTGAACTGTTGCCTCAGTTTCCTGTTGTTAGCTGACAGGAGTGGCACCTGGTGTGGTCTTCTGCTGCTGTAGCCCATCTGCTTCAAGGTTGGACGTGCTGCTGGTTCAGATATGGTCTTCTGCAGACCTTGGTTGTAACCAGTGGTTATTTGAGTTACTGTTGCCTTTCTATCATCTTGAACCAGTCTGGCCATTCTCCTCTGACCTCTGGCATCAACAAGGCATTTTCACTCAGAGAACTGCCGCTCGTTTATTTTCTCTTTCTTGGACCATCCTCTGTAAACCCTAGAGATGGTTGTGCGTGAAAATCCCAGTAGATCAGCAGTTTCTGAAACACTCAGACCAGCCAATCTGGCACTAACAACTATGCCACATTCAAAGTCACTTAACCTTTCTTCCCCATTCTGATGCTCAGTTCACTTCAGCAGGTCATCTTGACCATGTCTACATGCCTAAATGCACTATGTCATTGCCACCTTTTGGGTTTTGTTTTTTAGTTTTTTGACTCAGTCTTGAAATGAAAAAATATCATGTTGCCAAAATGCTCTGACTCAGATTTATTTTTGTCAACTTACATAAAGTCTTTACTCAAGTCCTACTTGACCTATTGTTCATTTTTGCACAAATAAAGTATGACTGGACAAAAAAATGTTACATACATATTAAGTGTCAGCTTGACCTAGGAGAGAAAAGGGTTTATGAGTTAAAAAACAAATCTGATTATGTCATGTGTTTCCCTCAGCAGAGACAGGAAATTTACAAAAACAAATTAGCCTGAGCTGAACAGAATGATTCTTTGAAATACAACACAAGCTTATGTAAGCATGCTGTAACTAATGCAAAAACATTTTCTTTTTCCAGCTTACTCCTGCATATTATTGAGACTCAGTGTACTTTTCTGAAGATGGTTAATTTGTGTGGAGGGAGGTGGATGAACACAACATCTGTAGCATCCGCACACACAATTTCAGTCTCACTGATTACGATAAGTGAGTATCACAAATACAGAAATAACACTGGGTAAAATTGATGTGCACACAAGAGTTTGTTTGGAAGCTTACATCCCTATTAGAGCCTAATTTTATAACAAGCAGTGTCATGGAGCATCCCAAACTCAAATCTCTCAGTTCATGTGAAAAAGGAGAAAACCTATTCATGTTTAAATGTATTCATATTTTATCTCATGGCTATAATATTTTTCTCCTGATAAATTGGTGTAAATGCATCATCTTTAAAAGGCAAAACCTTAGTATCCTAGAGAATAACAGTATGCACATAAACACACTCAATGGGGCTTTGATAATGGAGCTTGATGATTTTTAATGGAACATTATGCTTTCTGTCTTGTCTGTTTTATTAACCCCTGGCATTTGTCAGCATCTCCAGAGGGGACATTTGTATTTAGAGTGTGTCCGTGTAATGGAAGCAAAGTGAGGAGAAGACAGACGTCTAAGGACATGTGAGAACACAGCGTGATTTCTCATAAGCTAATATGCAGTGCATCACTCTGTGGACTGTGAACGTAGCGTATGTAAATGAACTATGCATTGGTTACTGTGATCATGTTGTTTTTTGTTTGAAGTTTCCTTCTGCAAATGAAACCAAATAGAAAAGAAGATAGAATGATGAGAAAAGTGAGAATATGTTCTTACAGTTCTACAAAATATCCGGTTAATCATCAGGATACTCACATGTTTAAAAGTGTGTTTCACTACATTAAAGCTCTGAATATATATTCAATACATACTCCACTTGAAGTGTTTTGCTGTTGGACTCATTATCATGCATTTGGTGTGTGTTTATAGGCCTGCTCGCAACTAATCTTGCAAACTACTGGACCAATCAGCCTCATATTTTGTGCACACATTTATTACTATATGCTAACGACCTGTCTTGGTTGCGGCGATTCATAGTTGTTAAAAAACTGACTGTTTTATGCCGTCACTGACTGCTGACCCCTCACTCATCTTTAGTGGGTTAAGATGAGAGAGGAGTTCACAAGTTTTCTAGCAGTCAGCTCAGCTAAAAACACAAAGTCTTACAATCTGTTGCAGGTCACAGTTTGGCCCATGTCTTGGCTCAAAAACTGACATCTGAAGAACAGTTGGTCTCATTTTGAACCAGAGCATCTGTAAATTAGTTCCATACATATATGAGACAGTTAAACAAATATAAACTCAACGGCCACTTTATTAGGTACACCTTGCTAGTACCAGGTTGGACCCCCTTTTAAATTCTTGGTGTCATAGATTCAACAAGGTGCTGGAAACAGTCCTCAGAGATTTTGGTCCATATTGACATGATAGCATCACACAGTTGCTGCAGATTTGTCGGCTGCACATCCATGATGTGAATCTACCGTTCCACCACATCCCAAAGGTGCTCTGTTGGATTGAGATCTGGTGACTGTGGAGGCCACTGGAGTACAGTGAACTCATTGTCATGTTGAAGAAACCAGTTTGAGATGATCTGAGCTTTGTGACATGGTGCGTTATCCTGCTGGAAGTAGCCATCAGAAGATGGGTACACTGTGGTCATAAAGGGATGGACACGGTCAGCAACAATACTCAGGTAGGCTGTGGTGTTTAAACCATGCTCAGTTGGTACTAAGGGGCCCAAAGTGTGCCAAGAAAATATCCCCCACACCATTACACCACCACCACCAGCCTGAACCATTGATACAAGGCAGGATGGATCCATGCTTTCATGTTGTTTACACCAAATTCTGACCCTACCATCTGAATGTGGCAGCAGAAATCCAGACTCATCAGACCAGGCAACGTTTTTCCAATCTTCTATTGTCCAGTTTTGGTGAGCCTGTGTGAATTGTAGCCTCAGTTTCCTCTGTAAACCCTAGAGATGGTTGTGCGTGAAAATCCCAGTAGATCATCAGTGTCTGAAATACTCAGACCAGCCCGTCTGCCACCAACAACCATGCCACGTTCAAAGTTACTTAAATCACCTTTCTTCTCCATTCTGATGCTCGATTTGAACTTCAGCTTTATTGCTCCTGTATAGTTTCTTTTTTTATTTGGAACCGTTGTTTTTATTCTACATACCTCTAATTATTATTTTATACTCTGTTCTTGTGCTGCTGCAACACAACAAATAAATATCTGAGTAACATACATGATGGCCATAACCTTTGGCATGTCACTGTAAGTGTTATATGTTCAGTTTCCATGGCAACATTCAGACTGTTCTTGTGATAGGAGCATACACATGCATGCGGACGCCACAACACAAACAAAACCTGGCTTGGCTTTGGGCTGTTTAACAGAATGCTGTGTGCATGTCAACACATTCATTGACACAAGGGCCCTGGAGCCGTTGATATGGGGAAAATGTGCTTTGAATGCACGTTCGTCACTTAGGACAATAACGTGTGTTTTAAGCTGCATGCATTAAGATTCGTGCTGATGGGGTCAGTGATGAAATAATTTAATGTTCTGTTTTTATGTAATGTTCAGTCAGGCATGGACATTCACAGTTAGCTGGATTTTTTTAGATGGCAAAAGGTGAATCAGTTTGTTGTGTTTTCAAGCAATCAGTGGTCAAAAGTATGTGGACACCTGCCCATTACACCCATGTGTTATTGATTGTTGAATATTTTATTTCAAAATCAAGGGTATTAATGTGTTGATGACTGCCTGCACTCTTCTCAACAGGCTTTTTTGGACGCATATATTGTACAGTTTAGACAAATACTCAAATGAAAAGAGCATCCGGTACGGACAATATACTTTTTATGAGTACAGGTATGAGTAAAATGGGTCATTGTCTGTACTCGTGATAAAGGACAATCCTCATTTGGGTTCAGTTCAATTCTGAGGATGTTCTTTTGTCATGGGAGATAAATATTTCAACTTCTTATCAATCCATTATAAATTTCAGGCCCAAAATAACAACTTTTGATTAGGCCCAGCCCACTTTTGATTCAAACTCCACCCACTTCCGACATAAACTCCGCCCATTCCGAGAACAGATACAGATAATTTAGTTGGTTGAACAGATACAGACACAGATACAGATAATGGTGTACTTGTTCATCCCTAATATTTTGGTTTTTGGGCCCACAACAATCAATTTACTTGAGTATTTCTATTTTCTGCTACTTTATACTTCTACTTCACTACATTACAGAGGCAAATAGCGTATTTTTTAATCCATTACATTTTTTTTAAAAATCATTTTAATTAGCCTATGAGTTACAATACATGGCAGAGTCAGATTATTAATAGGCTGGTGAATTAATGGCAGCATAATGGTGCAGTGGTTAGCTTGTTGCCTTACAGCAACAGGGTGGTTCAATCAAACCCAGGGTGGGGGAGCCCTTCTTTGTGGACCCTGCATGTTTTCCCTGTGTCAGCGTGGGTTTTCTCTGGGTACTCCAGCTTCCTCACACAGTCCAAAGATATGCAGGTTAATTGGTGACTCTAAATGTTACTTATTTAGACATCCAGAAGATATGGAGCAACATTCATTTCTGGCCACCTGGCAAATTTGAGTCAAGTATTCATCTTTTTTTAGCTCTGTTTTTAGTCTCTACCAACTCCTGAGGAAAATATCTGTCTCTCTAGCTGCTAGATACTCCACTATGTTCACCAGCTAGTTGCTAACTGTGTGTCTGGGCTGCTGTGGCCCAACATGAAGTCATGAGAGCGATCAGAGTGGACCAAAACAGTAAAATTATAGGCTGGAGAACAATGAAAACTACAGTCAGTGATTTTAAAGTCATTATTTTTTGGGGGGCTGCATGATGGTGCAGTGGTTAACATTGCCGCTGCACAGCAAGAGGGTTCCTGGTTCAAACCCTCCCTGCATGTTCTCCCTGTGTCAGCGTGGGTTTTCTCCGGGTACTCCAGCTTCCTCCCACAGTCCAAAGACATGCAGGTTAGTTGGTGACTCTACACTGGTCGTAGGTGTGAATGTGAGCGTGAATGGTTGTCTGTCTCTATGTGTCAGCCCTGTGATAGTCTGGTGACCTGTCCAGGGTGTACCCTGCCTCTCGCCCAATGTCAGCTTGGAGAGGCTCCAGCACCCCAACAAGATAAGCGGGTATGGAAATGAATGAATACTAAATAAATCAACTAATAAATTATGATGAAGATGAGAGATTATTTATCCCATGGGGAAATTCACAAGCTACCAAACAGTAAACATAGTAAAAATAGGAGCCACCTTTCACAACTGCAACATTAAAAGATCTGAATATTTATTCCTGGGCTCAGCTTTGATTTTAGATGCAGACTGCAGCATTGGATAAAGTATTTAGTTTCTTCATTGATCTCTGCCGCTTTTGAAATCGATCCCTATATATGCTGACATTCAGTTAAAGTTCAAGTATTTAAATAGACCTCGATCACAAGTGTGTCTGAAAGAATTATTGAGACAGAAAAGAAACAAACAGCCACTAAGTGGAGCTGATCAGTGAGGACCAAAGGAGATGAAGTATTGTGTTGGAAAGACAAGCATGCCAAAAATTTGTAAAGGTTTCCTGGCACACAAGGAAGAAATAAAGTGAAATGAAACCTTAGATGGATCAAGTTAAAGGGATTTATGACCAATATGTGTTGGAGCTGGGTCCATATGTGTGCCTGCATGTTACTTAATTCAATTTTTTTTACCCTTAATGTAAAGAAATGCAAAATTTATGTTCATACCCATGTGCAGGTTGTTTTTAAAGACATATAGAGTGCATGCTTTATACTTTACTGTTGTCTACTGTAAGGAGAAGCATGAGTTTTCGTCCAAAGATCGAACAAGCTGAGTTTTTGTAATAGTACCTAAATATGAATATTGTGGTGGGACTACCTTTTTACTTTACAGAACATATATAGGAATATTTTTCTGCTCTGGTTTGAGCTGAGTCTCTGAGTTCCTGTCAGGTGGTTCATCATCATGCATTCCTCAGGCAGTGAGCAGTCTCCTGATGGTCTAGAGCTGGAGGGCATAGAATAGCACGCTGATGTTCGGCCTGAGTTCATGAGTGGAGATTGTGATGAAAACCTAGAACTGTACAAAGTGAGAGGAAATATACAGTCTGGGGTCTTTTTCCAGTGATTTCTTCTTCTACTATGCAGGACGCCTGAGGTGCACAATGCACACTGACAGTCAAATAAAGAGCAGCGGGGTCTGTTAGGTGAGAAAAACAGCTGCGGGTTAGAATGATAAAATGTCCACACTTGTAAATAAACACAGAATCAGCTACATTCACAGATTCAACAACTGTTGCTAAGCATGGAAGACGTCCTGCTCTGCAGAAAGGCTGCACTTTTTCTAACAATTCAGGAAGATTTATGAGGAGAATTACAGCTTGAGGCTTCATTTGTTTGCTTAACAAAGGGCTTTTGAGTCTGTTTGTTGGTCCAGAAATTTGAAAGGAGCTGCGTTCAATTTAAAGGGACAGTTCATCCCCAAACCAAAAATACATATTTGTCCTCTTACCTGTAGCACTGTTTATTCATCTAGATTGTTTTGGTGTAAGTTGCTGAGTGTTGGAGATATCAGCCATAGAGATGTCTGCCTTCTCTCCAATGTAATGGAACTAACGCTATGACTACTGCTACTGGCCTTATCACTGCTCAGAAGGAAGCATGCATTTACTCGTGGACCTCTTGTGTTCATGATAGGGTGAGATGTAAATATTTAGGGGCCGTATACATGCCATGTTTTTAACCGCCTGGAAAACGCAAGGTTGAACACTGGGCAAATTTACCACAGACTGATATTTACAGAAGAAGGGAAAGGTATCTGTAGGCTTTGATTGGTTGTTCCTCGTCACATGACATGCGGTGCGCACTGCTGCATTCCAAAGTTGAGCTTGGTTTATCTCGGGGCCCAGCTGTTGCACTGTGAAAAATAGGTGCTCGGGAACACGTGCGCCGCAATGGCATCACTTTAGTGTTTGAGTGCACTTGTCGTCCATCCCAGTACTCACACTACCCTCAAAATTAGCACTATAGCCCTTGTTTTGTGCGTTCCCACGAACAGTTAGGGTGTCCCAAACTTTAGGGAAGTGCTTTTCAGCCCTTAAAATCCCCACTTAATTCGGAGGGCTGTGCGATGCACACTTACAAACCCATCTCAACTGAGGGGAAGATTGAAATTCCCAGGATGCATTGCGAAACTATCCAGCCTGGCGAGATTTCCAGGAAGATGCCAGCCTCCATGAGAGAGCCATCGATGCAAACATTCCAAAATATGTCAGAATGCGTTATGTTTCTGCATATGCATTGTTATCTGTAAGCGTTGAGTTAGAATATGAATGCTTGAAAATCGTTAATTCAGTTCTCCGTGCAAGAAGCCTTAGTCTCGCCACCAGACAATCAGAGATCTCCGCCTTCTGATAGTCTGGGGACACTCCTTTCTAAAGTGTGTTTAACACACTGGCGAAAACGGCCGGCAACAAAGCAACACCTCTTGCATTTTTGAAAAGGACACGCCCTCCCGGAAATGTGTGCTCCCCCTTTTCTCGTCCACAAGGAAACAAACACACAGAGAGCTTGAAAATGGTTGCCGAGAGATTTAACTCCGTTTTATCAAACGTGTGCTCAGTCCACAAGATTGTGGAAATGAAGGACTTACAGCGACTTGAGCCATTTTGTACCACTACACGTGTTTCTAGTCGGACTATGTTTACAAGCACAAGAGTTCAGCGAGCTACCGAAGGACCGCCCTGCAGATTTACTATTGGTTCTGCAACGTAGGGAGTTTTTTTAAACTCTGAAATTGTATCCGCCCATCTAAACACAAAATCAGGGAGAAAGTCATCAGTCTTTAGTTAAGCAAAGCATCTAAAGACTGACTTATGAGTCTACTGTCGTCAGTACATGTGACATAGGTGAACAGGTCTGTTACGCTAATTTGCATGAAGTGGTGTCCCAATTCGTAGGTAAAATTCCCTACCCCTCAACACTACCCCTTTGTCGTTGAGGGGAATCTATCTGGCGAGTGCGCTTGAAACCAAGGGGTAAAGTTAAGGGAAGGGAATTGGGATTGGCCCTAATTCTGAGGCCGCAAAAAAAGTGGCATGTGTACGGCCCCTAATGGCGTACTCCTCGACTGAGCTATAACATTAGCTAGCTTAGTGGATCTAGGTGAGTTAGCAGTAGATGCATGCTTCCTTCTGTGTAGTGATACGGTTGGTGGTTGAGGTTTGGTAGAAAGAAAATAGTTCCGATTAAAACTGCTCACGACAAGGTCTGTTGATTATCTTGAGTAATGTATTTTTTGTTGCTTTGAGCACCACAAGCTGAGTGCCATCTTGTTCCATTATATTATTATTTTTCAAAATTATAGTCTCCTAGAGTAGTTGGGCTACTTCACATAGAAACGAAAAAAAAAAAGAAAAAAAGAAAAAAGAAAAAAGAAAGCATCAATCTTTACAAGAGCTACTGTATGTCCCCCCCACCCTACGATCCCAACATCTCAGATAACAACCCAAACAAACAAACAAATAATAATAAAATAATAATGACAGTAATATATATAATGAGTCCAGTCTACAGTCTACAGTTTAGCAGTGCCCGGTGGAGTCAGGGGACAATTAAGGACAAAAGTTAAGGCGGCAAAAGTCCAACTGGGGCTGGTGGGAGTGGTGGTGGATGGGTCCAACAAACACTAATTTTCACCCAAGAGAGCAGGGTTCACATCGTCGAAGTGTATTTTGAAAGAAGACAATGCATGTAACAGGCAGAACCTGACACGAAGTCCCAGAACATCATCAACCAACACACCCAGGGTACTTTGCATATCGTATATGTGATGAGGTTGGAGTGAGAATGTGTTGAAATAATAATACATACATTCTTACATACATACATACATACATAGGACTACCACAATGAATAATAAAGAGGAGTAAAGTAAATAGTCTTGTATAAAGGGCCGACGAGTCTGAATTCACTCACTCTGCCTCACGAAAGCAACATTAAAATCTCATTTTCACATGTCAGAAAAAATATTCATTGTATTCTGCTGCTGCAAAGTGTTTGTGTCTGCCACACTCAAACACTTTGCAGCTTATTTTTGGTGTAAGCTCTGTGATTAAAAAAAACAAACAAAAAAACCCCCCTACTTTCCATATGTGTCACAGCGTGCAGATCCAGATCCAGGATCAATGCTCCTGTGTGCAGAGGCTGAGGCAGTCCCCTTTGTGCACCACAGTGTATGTATTGATCTTTTAAGGCAGCCACATATAGTCAGCAGTGACAGTTTGACACACGGGGAGTCATTATTCATTTGACTTCAACATTAAAGATACAGATGGCCAGCATCAAGATAATCTCAACATGAAACTAGGCTGTACTTGAGTCAATAACAGATGGAACATTGGTAACAAAAGCTCAGACCTGTGCTGCATTACATATCCCCTCCCTCTGGGGTCCATCCATCAATGCTACATACACAGGCATGAAACCTGCCTTGTATTTTTGGATGTTCGAGGTCATCAAAAGAGCATGGAACACTTTTACATGACACTGAACAGCAGAATACAAGCAAAATAACCTTTAACACTCCACAAAGGGGAATTACACTCTTTCTTTCTGCCTCTGGACTGTTCAGTCAGTGTCTGTGATCTCACCCTGTGAGTCCTGAATTTCTGCCAGTGCAGGTGTGAGAAGACACAGATACAGCAGAGAGACAGTGGTTACCAATAGTTACTCCTGACTGCTGTTTGTACCTTTTGATAAAGAAGAATCCATCTCTCCCAAAGCTGCGGTGAATAAACCGACTTAATGACCTTCAGGGCTTTTAGTCCTTGTTAAATAATTTCTGATCTGTGATGGAAGCGAAGACAAATCTAATAACCTTCACAGCTGAGTGACTTCTGTGGTCAGGGATGAAACCTGCTGCAGGTCGTCCAGAATAATAAGATGAGGACGGAGGCTCTATCCTTGGAGGTGCGAAACACTGGCAAGGAGCCTGTGTTGAAATTAAAAATTAGGAAAAGTCAGATGTCTTTGTGCTGAGAGTCTAAGACTCAGAAAGAAAATTCATCCAATTTGCAGGTCAATGAGGAAAAGAGTCACAGAAGGATATCACTTATGGAAAGGACTCCGTCTGGTGGATCATCGTAAGACATTTCTATATCAAACTTCTCAAGCTGTTGTATTGCACAGGATGCACTTCTATATTGTTGGGAGACTTTCAAGAGACATGTTAAAGAAATAATGGTCAAAAATGAAAAAGACAGAAGCAAAGTTACTTAGAAGCACTTAAATTTTTACAGAGTTTTTGCTGAGGACTGAACAACAAAAGCTCCATGAAATACACAAACCAAATAAAAAATTCAGATGACCTTCACAGCCCTTTCTTATAATGCAGGTTTTCTGTTAAAAAATGTTTGATGAAATATTTAGTTAGCCAAGATAAATCAGGGTTATTTTTTTAGACTTTCACAATTCCAAAACATAACCCTGAAACTATTTTTGTTTATTTATTTGTGGTTTTTTTTTTCTTTCAGGTTGGTTAGGAGGATACTGGTTTGAATTGAACATTTTGGTGCATTTCATTTATAAGTTGTTTTTTTTTTTTTGTTTGTTTGTTTTTTTTTAAAAAAAGGCTTTCTGTTATTAAATGTTTTTTGTGGATGTAATACTTTGCTAAGATGATATGAAGATTTGCAGCCATTATGTTAAACAGTCTTTATATAGTAATGGAAACTGAACAGGTATGTTATAATGAATATATCTGGACGAATCTGTCAAGAACAGTTATAAGATTAGGTAAGGTAAGGTGAGGTAAGGTAAGGTAGGATAAGATAAGATAAGATAAGATACGGTGAGCTGAGCTGAGCTGAGGTGAGGTGAGGTGAGGTGAGGTGAGGTGAGGTGAGGTGAGGTAAGGTAAGGCAGGGTAAGATAAGATAAGATAAGATAAGATAAGATAAGATAAGATAAGATACCATGAGATGAGATGAGCTTAGGTAAGGTAGGGTAAGGTAAGGTAAGATAAGATAAGATAAGATAAGATAAGATACCATGAGGTGAGATGAGATGAGATGAGATGAGATGAGCTTAGGTAAGGTAAGGTAAGGCAGGGTAAGATAAGATAAGATACCATGAGATGAGATGAGATGAGATGAGATGAGATGAGATAAGCTTAGGTAAGGTAAGGTAAGGTAAGGTAAGGTAAGCTTAGGTAAGGTAAGGTAAGGTATGGTATGGTATGGTAAGGTAAGGTAAGGTAAGGCAGGGTAAGATAAGATAAGATAACATAAGATAAGATACCATGAGATGAGATGAGATGAGATGAGATGAGATGAGATGAGATGAGGTAAGGTAAGGTAAGGTATGGTATGGTATGGTATGGTATGGTATGGTAAGGTAAGATATTTATTCATCCCCCAGAGGGGAAATTCAAATGTCAAAGCAGCACAAGACAAAAACAAAAAGACATTCAAAGAATAAACAGAAAAGAGAAAAAATAGATAAATAAATAAAAAGATAAACTAAAAAAAAGCTACATAAAGATGAATTAAGTGACTGAAAATGGCAGACAAAGTGTTGAATAAAATATAGTGTAATGTCAGCTTTAAAACAAAAATATGGTTATTTCACTTTCAAGTCCACAGGAGTGTCAAACAAACAATATCAGTGTCATTTTCTTGGATAACATTGGATAAGTTTGAAGTAGTTGTCTCTAGATTAGTTTGGAATCAAGTATGTTGTTTCAGTTTTTTGTATGTACTGTGCAAAAGTTTTGCACTTCTAAGTACGTGGCTCAGGTACGTGGCTTTGTCTTTTATGTTTTCTTTCTCATTATATAATGCCCTTGTGAAGCACTTTGCGACTTACATCTATGAAAAGAGTTGTACAAATATATATTACTGAAGTAGCCTGTCTCAAAGACAAGGTAACTTTCTGTCTCTCTTCTAATATTGAATTACATACAGGATAGTGAAAATGCCTGTTTGAAAGAGGGACCTGAACCTTGGTTGCTCAGAACTTTCTTCTGGTTGATGGACTAAATCAAAAACATTTTTTCCAACCAGGTTGAGAGCTAATTTGCAGCCTGATCCATTTCAGTTTTGGATCTTTCAAGTGTGTTTTTCCACAGAATAAATTCTATGTAGTGTCTCATAAAGTGTGGCACCTCATTGACCATATACTGCTGTGTACCGCTTATTGCAAAGACTTATATGACTGTATATCATTCAAGGACTTTGACCAAATAACAAAAACAACAACATGCCTGATATTATATTTCTATTTCACATTGTTAATTGCTACCAACAATATATTAGGAAATTCCTAAAGTAAGTACCACCAGCTATAAGTACAAAACACACCATTACACCTTTTCATCACAGCCAACATTATGTTTTGGTTAAAATGGCATTTGGAAATTGCGCAGGGAATATTTAAAGAATATAAATATCTTTTTGTAAATGAACTTATTACTCATGAAACTGTAACGTGAATTTAATAAACAATTAAAGTCTCTTAAGTTTTTACTTATACACAACTAGTTACAAGGGTGACATCTAGCGTCCATTACACGCATTGCAGGTAGCTCTCACCGGGACGCGTTCGGTTATATTACTCGTGTCTCTAGACAAGACTCAAGACTTGGCTTTTTCAATCTATGTATAGTGCTTGTGAAGCCTAACCCACAAAACTGTTCATGTAACATACAAGGAATAAATAACATTTGCATTAACGCCGTTGCAGCGAAATCGTTTCAGCAAAGTGAAGAAATCGGAAATAACCGTACGCAGTCCTCAGTCCCCGGTCACATGCTAGTCAAGCTGGATCAGCTGACACCGCACAGCTTCTCCTTTTGATGCTGTGTCTCCTCCATTGACTGTTAGCGCTTCTCTAAACAGCATTATTTCGCTATCTTGGCCTTACTGGCGTCAAATTTAAATATTTGAGCCGAGGTTATCTCGCTGTACAGCAGGTTACACCGCCGGATAGATGCTGCTAGAGTGGATGATGAACGGACACGCTATTCTGTACACGGGGGTCACTTTGGCCTTCTGGAGCACCATACTTATCGTCGGTAAGGTTATATTTCCCTTGGATATTTGTCAGAATTTTGCAGTAAATTAATGTAATCACATATTTTGCAGACGTATACAACAATAACAGTGCAGCCAGTCGGTCTTTTTCCCTGGCAAAGCGCGTTTGTAGCGTTTGACAGCTACAATATGGGACCTGGCTAAATCATGGGACGAGAGTGGTTGCGACTCTTTCCATATTGCTTGCTAGCTACTATTGTAGGTTAAACTGCAAATTGGAGATGCTGTTATCTATTGAGCGTAGTAATTAAGACGTCAAAACACAGTTACCCTAACATAATCGATAGTCCGTGTATTATAATTAACATTAAAGACAAGCGAAGCGAGTTAGCAGTCGCTAGCGTATATTACTACTTAACGTTAAGCTAACGTCAGTTAGCTCAAAGCTAACAGCTTGCAGCAGGAAACGTCAGCAATTCAAACGTTTTACAACAGTGTTTGCAATTTATGCGGACTACTTTCAGCCTTTCTTTGATAGGAATTACGAAGGGGTCTCGGTTTGTTATTCTTTCAATAGTTTAAAGCGTTTAAATTCTCTAAACTAACGTTAGCCGGTTAGCTGTTCGTGTACACAGCTGTCAGATGTGAAACGGTTCCAAACAGGAACTGCAGCAGTTTTCACGTGAGACTGAGCTATCACACTTAAGTTACAGCTTCTCTCCATGACTGTAGCACATAAATGTGACACTCACTTCACACATGGTTCAGGGGAAACGCTTATAGATGCAGTAACATGCTGTAAATGTCTGTACTAAAGGGCCCTGTCACACATATATACCTAGCTTACTTGTAAACATACATCTGGCTGACCTTTGTTCACTTTCACATCTAATTCAATAACTTTGTTTTCATAGGTATCTGCTACACCATATTTGACCTTGGATTCCGCTTTGATGTGGCATGGTAAGCAACATTGATATATAGCTACTGTCTGCAGGTTAATAAGCACGATTGGGATAACTGTAGGACAAAACACTATTTAATAGTTGACTCAAACACTTCCCCAAAGAGGACAACCCAAGCTGTCAGTAAAATATACATGAGTATGAATGAAAGAACTCTAATTAGCAACTATTTTGTTTGTATATTAGTTATTTCAGTAATTTTTACGCCAAAATGCCAAACGTATGTTGTTTGAATCTTCTCAGATGTGAGGATTTGCTGCTTTTTTTGTCATGTATGGTTATTAATTTATTTATTTTTTTTGAGTTTTGGCCTGTTGTTAAAATAACAAGTAATTGTCGGTCCACTTTTTCAGTTGAGTGTTACTGATAGTATTCCCTTTACAGAGAAATAGTTGCCGAAACAGACAGTACAGTATTACAGTAACAGAAGGACACTGACTTTTCCTAGATTGCAAAACTACAAGAATACTGCCACACTGCCCTTATACACTACTTTCAGGCTCTTTAATGCAGCAAAGTACTGTTGCTTAGTATTGCTTTTGATTTTGCTGTGACTGATTGAGGGCCTGCCCTTGTCTTTGAGAGGGTGGCACTAACATGTCTTCACACGAGTGTGTAAGTGAGCTGGTTTTATTATATGGAAGAATAAAAGATAATAAAAGTAACTTTGCCCTCCGAGACTTATCTCAACTTTGCTTACGCATTAAAATTTATCGTTTAAATTACGGTTAGCACATTTTTAGGTGAGCTAAGCCTTGCAGTAAACATCAGAATACAAGGTTGCAATTAAACTTAACCTTTGTTTATTTTACCAGTAGTCTGGATCACTTTCTGGTGTGGCCCTGGTTTAAAGGAAGTAGTGGCCAAGTGATTAGGCTGATATGTGGCGTCACATTTGCCAGTGGCAACTTTTTTGTGGATATGTCCTTATTAATATTGTAGATGATATAGATTATAACATACTTACATGATGCATAAGAAAGTGAAGAAAACCAAATCTCCTTACCACTTTGGAAACATATGGTTCACAACAAATACATTAATGTTTTGCTGCCTGTACACTTTACTTGTCCTCTTTGCTTGCAGGTTCCTGACAGAGACTTCTCCTTTCATGTGGGCCAATCTGGGCATTGGCCTGGCCATCTCTCTGTCAGTGGTGGGAGCAGCCTGGTGAGTATGCAACAAGGAGCACAGTTTAGAGTGGTATTTTGGATGTGTTAGTAAGCCAAGGGTGGTGGTACTCAAAGGCCTAAAATGCACTGGCCTTTCATACAGTAATTTCCTCTTTTTTGTAACACTTGGAAAAGTACATCATGTAAAAAATGTGGAACTGGAAAATCTTAGATATGGTGACACAGGACCACAGTTGAGTATCTTTTGGATAAAGTTATGCTCCCGTTTAGGTTCTGAGAGTTTGATATTATTATTTCAGTTATAAGAAAACACTTTTTGAGCTTTATTTTTTATAGTTTTCTATAATTGGCTTCAGGGAGCACTGACAAACTAACCGCTGAATTTTTGCCGAAGTTAGAGATGGAGTTAAACACTGCAGACCACTGATTGGTCAGAGAGAATTGTCACTTGCACAAGACAGAGCATCCTGCACAATTTTGCCAATTTTAAATAGCCAAGCTACCGTCAATATCGACTGCAATTTTTTTTTAAAGATTTCTTAAAACTGGCAGCCCTTAAAACTACTGTGTACACAATGTACACTATGCTGTACAACTGTGTTTGGTTGCTGATGAAAGGCTTTAGTGAGTGTCTTGTTAAAGGTGATTTCAAAGCAGTGTCATACGGGGTTGCGTTGGCGATCAGCTGAGAATCCCGCTCACACTGATGGAGTACTATCTGCAGTGGAAAATGACATGGAGAGAAACACCTGGTACCAAAAGTGGGTTGAGTTGAGCCGAACCATGAAGTGAAAATTGAATAATAGGTTGACTTCAAAACTTCCACTGGCAAAGTTTGACTGTTGCATATGTCGTTTTACATCTTGTGTTAAAAGCTGCCCTTGAACACACATAAAGCCTGAAACTGAAGGCCTGCAGCCTGCCAGGGTGCATGTAGACTAGATTGATGTCCTCCACAGAACATTGCAGAGAGACGGCCATATTAAACCAGCTAACTTCTTTTACACCACTAAATCTTTATATTTATGGGTTATATGGTTGAATTATAAATTGAGAATATTTCTTATTTAAAAAATGGAACTGGCACTGAAAAGCTTGGCCTTGCTTTGTGCTGCTGTTTTTAATCCTTGGTCTTTTGTGTGTGGATGAAGATAGGTCAGAGATGGAAAATATACTGAAGCCGCCTCTTAATGGGTGAAATCATTGATTCACCTGCATGAACAGTCAGAGAGTCTCTAACTGACTTCCTTTGATGCAGATTCAGTCAGAAGTATTGGCTGAACAGCTGCAGATAAGGGCGGTTTAAAGCCAGTGGTGCAGGACAGTCAGCTACAACTACAGTCAACCATTCAACAGCTGTTGGCCTGGTGTGTCAGGCCCAGACATGCTACGTCCCATGTCAATTAAAATTTGTCGTAAGTGTCTTGTATTTTCCAGTATCCAAAAAAAATTATATTTTAGGTTTTATTTTACTGAGAGCTCCCTGCTTGTTTTGCATCCTGTTCGATATTTGTTTTCATTAAGTAATATCCATTTAGTAGTTTTTATTGTAGTTGCCACTGTGATAGCACACACCTTGGGTAATCAGATTTTAAAGAGGGGTTTTGACAGGGTGTTTGCGCATGTACAAATAATAATAATAATAATAATAATAAAAAAAAACTGACTTAGACTTTTTTTTTTTTTTAAATAAATGCCACTAGTAACAAAAATACTTTGTGTTCCTTTTCATTTTTGCCAGGCAACCACCCCATCACCTTCTTATCCTAACCTTCCTGTGTAATCAATCTGCTGTTTATTAATTTTGTTTATTTCACAGTCCTAGTAGCTGGTTATTAAATTGGACAGGCAGAGGGTACTCGCTGTAGCTCTGGTTGAGGGTGAGAGTCAGCACACACTGTGTTGGGCACAGGGAAACGGAGATCTGTGTGGGTACATGAGACTCTAAAAAAGAGGATGGATCACGGGGAGTACCACCAGTTGGTCCAGGAGCTTCGCCACGTTTTCTAATGAGATTGTAGTAACTGCGTTTTTTTCAAGTTGTATGGTCATATAGTCACAAAGTCGTATAGTATATAGTGCATATACTTCGGCAAAAATGTCAGGCATATAGCGCACAGAAATGTGAGACGTGGAACGACGCAACAGTGAGCAAAAAGCTTAATTCTTTTTAAAAATGATTACAATAAGATGCCTCCAGCTCCTAAAACGTACTCTGTGTGATCAGGGCCTTAGTTGCTCTCTGATCAGTAGCTGATTAGTTCAAAAATTTGTAACAAACTTTCGCTATTTTCATAAATAATTATGAATCTTAGAAGAGACAATGAGTATCTCAAGCAATTGTTAGTCTAGTAGTTTTCAAAGCTAAAATTAACTGCAGTCTGACTGATGGCCATATTAAAGGGGCACTCAGACTGCAAAAAAAGAAAGTGAAAAATGATTGTGTGTCCACCCATGATTCAGATCTGCTCTGCTTCAAAATGTATTGAGTTCTTCCTTGGCCCATGCTGCACCCTTCCACCATGTTCCTCTGTAATCATGCTGGCAATGAACATACTGACCAGCGATCCAAACCAAAAACAAAACACACTTGGATAGTAAATTTTTTTTATTTTTTTTATTTATTTTTTTTTTTTTTTGGTTTTGCGTCTCCTTACTCTTTGTTTTTCTGTCATGTTATAGATGTTGTGCTGATTGTTGTTTTTGTTTTCCAGGGGGATCTACATCACTGGCTCAAGCATCATTGGTGGTGGTGTCAAGGCTCCACGGATCAAAACCAAGAATCTGGTCAGGTAGGTTCATTTTTCATTTGTCCAGTTGAATGTCCTTGAATATTACTGCTAAACAAAAAAGGTAGTTGAAAAAAATCATCATATTTAACTAATTAAATAATTTCCAGCCTCCTGTAAATGTGGAAATACCGGGCTAAAAAAACTAAAATTGCCAATTGCCTTCCTCATTGAGAATGTCGTAGTTATTTAATACCAGAGAGCAATATCAAAACATCTGTAAATACCTCAAATTAGAAGTGCAGCTTCACACAAGTGTTATATATCTACATAATATGCCCAGTGTACTCCAAATAAATACACTCTCACTAAAAATTTTAAAATGATGAGAGTCCTGCTCTCATTGACCTTCCCAACACTTCACCACTGAACAAGCCTGCGTGAGTGACTGTCAGTGTAGCCAGTGAGTTAAACTGGCTGCAGTTTAACTCACTGTTTTTAACCACTTTAAAAACCAAATCAACTCTCTGACTTTGTGTTTGCATTTTGATGTTTCCCTTTAGCATCATCTTCTGTGAAGCTGTAGCGATCTATGGGATCATCATGGCCATTGTAATCAGCAACATGGCGGAGGTAAATCACAAGACTTTTTGTTGTTTATGATCAAGAAAACTGTGCAGTTATCCATTTTGTGTTAGGAGGGGATTTTAGACAGGGGCAAAGCAACACAGCAATAATTTCAAGCACTGTAGATGTGCGACAGAAAGACGTTAAATATGATTTCAACAGTGAAGTAAGGATGTTTTGGTTCTAAAAATGATTTCTGTCATTGTACAGCGTTTCACTGGAACAACCCCTGAGACCATCGGGGCAAGGAACTACCAAGCTGGTAAGAAAACAGACATAAAGTCACAGATAAATGTCAACGATTTTAACATGAAATGGCACCTGGAACACAAACTGCAGTACTCAGGATGAATTTTTCTCTTTTTTAACACATATTAATTCATTAATTCAATGTAGATGGTGACATCTCAAGTTGGAAAAAGGTTATATCATAATGTGATATAAGTTGATTACTTGATATGGTCTTGTTTACAAGTTCTGTGCATTACTTATGTTTGAAAACAGTTATGAAAATCTTAAGATACGTACAACATTCAGTCTAAAAAGCTATTAAATATGGATTGCTCAACATGAAATGGATTTTGACAGACCTATTAACATGTATTAAAGGGCATGTCACCATTTTTTAACCATTAACCATCAAAACATTGTGGGTTGAATGTGTACATGAACTGTTGTAAACCTCCCTCCATCTAACCAGTGCTTAGATATCCCTCCTCGCCCCTCAGTGAAACTCTATGTTCTACTGTTTTAGCTGTAATAGTGAGAGTTTGTTAACAAGAAGTGGGCACCATACCAAAAAATTGAGATCAAACTGTAGATATAAACCATGTTTTAACTTACTGTTAAACTGTAATACAAGATAGTTTTTTGCCAGCCTGCCACCATTGTTTCAAACCGATATGTTTGGCTTATGTCACCCACCAGCAGGAGTGCTTATTGGTCTGGTTCGACTAAAGCCTAGTTCACATCACACGATTTTCACCCTGAATTTGCGTTGCGGAGACTATCGTAATCTTTTAAGTGTTCATACCTGGCGACGTGTGTTTCTGTCAGTGGGAGTCTTGCCAACTGCAATACAACCTGTGTGTGCACACCACGAGGTTTCTCCACCGAGCCCTCACCGACAGAGCCCCAGATACAGTGGTTATATTCTTCCCAATGTCGAATCAGATCTGCCTCCAGGGCCATGCACCAATTTCAGAAGTATTTCCATATTTTTACTGCATAGACATCTGAGTTTTATTAAAAGGCTGTCTTGCCAACAGTGAAATACTTCTTTAACATAAAAGAGAAAGACTGTAATAGTCAAACTCAATATCACCAACTCTTACTTGGCTGTTTCCAGCCTTGACAGGGAATTTGATTTCTGCTGCCAGTCCCACTGTGAATTAGTGGCGGAGGTCTCTGACTCATTTGATTTCCGTCCTCTCAGGTTACTCCATGTTCGGCGCTGGTCTGACTGTGGGCTTTTCCAACCTCTTCTGTGGCATCTGTGTCGGCATCGTGGGCAGCGGAGCAGCGCTGGCGGACGCCCAGAACGCCAGCCTCTTTGTCAAGATCCTCATTGTGGAAATCTTTGGCAGCGCCATCGGCCTGTTTGGTGTCATTGTAGCCATTCTGCAGGTGAATGAGACAGGCTGGTTTTTGTGCCTTCACAATCTGTCTTTCTTCTTCAGAGGAATAAGCTATCCGTGGATTCTGTCTGTAACAATGGTCTTTTGTTGTCAACCATTGTTACAGACTTCTGAGAAATGTCATTCTAAAAGAAAGTAATTACTCCCACAAAACTCCAGATTGATTTACGTTGTGTTGAAGTGTTGATTCTATATTTGAAAGTCAAATATCTTGTGTCTTTTTCTCCCACAGACATCGAAAGTAAAGATGGGTGACTAGACGACGCACTCACACACTGAGAAGATGCAAAGACACTGCTGGAAAATAAGATGGATTATTGTGTAAATACGTCGTAAATTATTTAAATGTCTCTATTTGCCTGGTATTGTTTTTAACCATCATTTATGCAAGAGAGTGGTACGTGCACACCAGACTGCCTCGTCTTGAGGGAAACATCAATGCTGAATAAGAGAAGTGGGAACAAATCACCAGATGCCAGTGTTCGGTTTGCATTTCTTGACATAAATGAGCGAACCCTGCGTCTCTCCCACAGTTCAGGTCGATGAGTATAGCAAACAGAATGTACACCATTTGATTTCAGATCTGTTTCCTGACACCAGCCAGTCTGTAGTCTCTGATCGATTTGCTCTCAAAACTTATGGATAGTTTCATAGAAGTTGGGGGCATTTTCACAATGTCACTTGTCTCTGACCACTCTTGGATGAATGATGAGTTAAAAATGACATCAGATATTTGAAAATACTTGTGTGTGTGTGTGTGTGTGTGTGTATGCTGGACACGTGATTTTTCTTTTTCATGTGAAGCATGAGGGTGTTTACCATTGTTTATTACTGTAGCCTGGTCTGTCACTTTTTGTTTTGTAACTGTTCTTTGCTCATAATAAGCAAGTGGTCCTTAATCCACGCAGCAGCCCAAATACAGTATTCGTCAGGCCTCCTGCTGTAGAAATGACAGAGGGTCTGTGACGTTTCGAGCTGGAGTGCCGACATGGAAGCATTAGTAAGGTCACTGGGGAGTTGGTCATGCTCTTTGGGAGGCCAAATAGAGTCAGATCACAGCAGCAGATCTGCTCTAAATATGTCACCCTGTCATTCATTTCCTTAGTTTCCCAAAATGTTATGGAACTCAGATGTGTGCATTTGAGACCAATAAGCCTCTGGAACATCGCTGCCAGCCATGAATTCCTTGTTTACCCCAGAGTGTCCTCTGTTTTTTAAGTTTTAACCAGGTTTCTTTTCAGTAGTTTTTACAGTTGGATGTGAAAGTGGATTGTTCGGTGTTGTCTGGAGGGAAGGCGAAAGATTGTGGATATCCAAAGCTTTTCTTTTAACTTGCAAGGCAACAGTGATGACCTTATCTTGGGCAGGAAAGAGAGGAGTCCCTCAGTTAATAGTATTACATTACACTCCATAGTAACTGTTACTGTTTGCTGTGGCATCACCATCGTCGTACTAGAGGGGAACACGATGTACAAACTCGTCCTCTGGCTTCAATTTTATATTATCTCGGGTGTTCTGGCATCCAAAAGTACGGATTCCATCACATAATCAAACAGCGTCATGGGTACAGAGTTTTAAATCTTCACATTTCTTTTTTTATTCAAATGTCTTGTTTTGAATGTAAGTCTTAAAATAGAAGCCCTTCAAGTCCGCGTTCCCATGTTATTTCCAACATTCCTTAAAGAAGCTTAATGTGTGTGTGTAAAGGCAGTCCCTGTTTGTGGGTAAAAATTTGAGCCATCGTTAAATCTTTGTCATCAAAGTTTCCATGGACTTTTTATCAGCTGGTGGCAGTGCAGCGTTTCAGCCGTTTCCTGCTGATGCTGACTCAGTAATCGGGGTGAATAAATTATTTTTCTGAACCTTTGGCTGCCAGCTGATAGACAAATCGAGTTGATATGGGCACAGACTGCTTGCATGGAAACACATTTGGCAGCACTTTTTGTTCTTGATGCATCATTCCAAAGTTTAAGATGACAGACCATGGCTTATTGTGAATCCTCTCAAACCTTTCCTGTAATTCCCCCCCGACCCTCTTGTGGAGTTCTGAATGAGTATAAACGTTGAATCTTAACGTGGGGGAATTGGATTGTCTGTAATATAATCCAGACCTGGCCTCCCAAAGGTGTCACACAGCGGCAAGATCGTCTTTGCCCTTACGACGGTTTCCTCTAATAAAACCAGGATGTAACCCCAGTGTTCCTTTGGTAAACCAGGCTCTGCACCAAACCCCAGGCTTTCAGTGAGTGTAGTTGGTACCGTGTGTGCTTTATGTTGACGTGATGGTGATCAGAAAATAAACTCATTGTTTTTTTGACATTGTGTATGATAATAACAGAAACAGATCTTCCTTCTGGCTTCATAAATGTCCCTGAGAAAATAAAATTGTCCAATCAAGAACTTTGTCTTTGTTTATGATTTATGATTTATATATCAACATGTTTATGTTAGGACTGCTGTCACTTTTTTCCTGCAGTGTTTACATGCGTCCACTAGATGGCGCAGAGAACCACAACATCTGTCTGAGTGCTAAATCTGGTGCTGTACACACTAAAAACTCAGTTGAGGAAAATTTGGCACACATTTCCCGTTCTTATTCAACATGATATGAATTTGTTTTACCTCCCTGAAACTGATCATAATGCTTCTCAGATATATAACTGTCCCTTTGAAGCCGACTGCAGAAGATCTTATGATATCCAGTAATAAAGACCATATTTGTGAACATCATTGTGATGCCAGATGTGGACCATATTTCATTATGCTAAATAAGTAATGGCTTCTTAAATAGAACAAATTGAATTAACAGCCAGATTAATCCAAGATATATTTTTGTTAAAAATCTATTAAATGTAATAAACAGACTCAAGATGCCAGACCCTATAACCAATTTGTTGCTTGAGTAAGAGGCAGCAAACTGTTAGAGTAACCCTTTAAAATGTGCTCAGAGAAGATGTCTGCATTTAAATTAAAAAAGAAATCTGGCAGCATGTGTCATATCTAAGTATTAAAATCATGCCAGATGTTGTTCGAGGGGGTTTACATTAATACCAAATGACTTGTGGCATATTCCCATTGTGAAAAGACCATGCAAAACAACCAACTTAAGCTGGAATACATATAATTTAAAATCTTATGACTATAATAAACAAAAAAAAAAGTCCCTATTAACTGAGTAATTTTTTTTTTTTACAGAAAACCTTTAAAATATGTTTGTTTAAGGAGAATAAAAGGACAGACAACTCAATAGATAAAGTAGAATTAGCCTGTTAATGTTGTTTTTATACAAATGTGAATAAATTTTTAATTTTGAAGCATTTTGTAACACGTATTGAAATGTGCTGTGATTAAATATTATTATTTAGATGTCTTTTGATAAATATTAACCAATATTTTTGATAATCATTGTGATGCCATAATAAGTATTTAGGTAATTCGACTAGTAGATTAAAGTATAAGTAAAATATGGTCATCAAAGATTACATTTCTTGTAAGAAGTCCATGTGAGCTCAAATAAAAACTATAAAATGAGGATTTTTTATTATCTTGTTAAACACTGCAACATTTGTTATATAGTGCAATAAAAAAATAAAAATACATGTTCTTATAATTATGTAAAGAGAATAATATCATATCCTGTGTTCCTGTGCGGAGTCAAAAAGTAGGTTATCAAATTACCAACTTCCTTTCCCTCATTATGAGCCGAGAGAAAAGAAAAGGCGTTTCTGGCCCACCCGGCTTCCGTAGGCAGCAGGAGCGAAGGGACCTGCTCGCTGCCACAGCCTGAGAGCATCCTTTTTCTTTGCTTTCTTATCATCCTCACCAAAACACAGCGGGCTGACGGAAAATCATGAGGATAGCATCTCTGCCTTCACCGGTTTGCGGTACAATATCGTTGCGGGCTACGTTAGCCGTTTGGCTAGCGTAATGCTACACAACATGAGGCTTTCCTCCTGATGAAGAGCAGACATAATAGCCTGTCTGTGGGAAGGAGAAGAATATAGTTATCCTTAGCACAGCGAGCTGGGCTCAGCTTCTAGCTTTTAGGGGTTTTATTTTATTTTTATTTAAATTTTTTTTTTTTTACAAACATTTCTGACAGTTTTTTTAAGGTGTTATTTTTCTTCTTCGGCTGATGTGACTGAATCCAGCGGTGCTCCAGTACAAGAAGATGCACAGATAAAAGTGTTCGCCTGACAACATCAAGGTAGGTGCTCTATCTGCTCTCTGGGATGCATTGTTTCACCATCCACGCTTTCCCTTTGTTTCCATTCATCCTCCACGCATTTATCCTGCAACCCTTTGCTTTTATTTAAGCTTTGGATATGATGGGAATGTGGTCGCGTGCACTGCCCCCTACCCCTCTTTTGTTATCATGTACATTTCCACGGACTAGCAGCATCTCTCCACCCGCCATACTAGGCTCCACTCAGCCTCCCTGCACTGCTCTCCTACTGTACATGAGCCACCTCAGCACACACACTGCTCAGGGGGTTATTTGGGTTTCATTTAAAGCTTTTAAAACACTTAAAATGCACTTTCTTTTATTCCCCCTCTATTTAATATAAAAAAAGATGCAAAGTCTATGGACCACAGCATCTCTTGTCTGATGGTCTGGTCACAGCTCACTGAGAGCAAAGTGTGCACAGCCAGGGGAATGAAAGAGAAGAAGAGGAGGACGAGGAGGAGGGGGCTTCTTCATCATGAAGCTTAACCCAACCAAGCGTTTAAACAGAAGCTCTGTACCTTAGACCATAATCCAATGTGACATGGCTCTCATTTATGACACAACATCTCTTTAGGGCTGCAGAGGCTATAGGAGCAAGTAGGCTGGAACTAGCTCGCTTTGTGATGTAACTAAGTTGTCCAGTGCAGAGTGGCCTTTGGTGGTTCATTTTTGGAGTTTCTTTTGAGCACAGAACATTTGATCTTTTCACTTCAAGGCCATGGTTTGTATTTAGGGAGTTATGGATCGTAATGGCACAATGTCATGAATCATATTTATGGGTGGAGTGTTACTCAAGAGCTGATACCTACTGCACAGGACTAGGGCCACTCTGCTGATTATTATCTTGATTAATTATTCTATAAGATGTCAGAAAATAATGAGATTTCTTCAAACCCAAGGTGATATCAAATTGTCAGCAGTCCAAAACCCAAAAGATATTCAGTTTGCTTTACATAACACAGGAGAAAAGTAGAAAATACTCACAATTTAAAAGTTACAATAAGAGAATATGTGGCATGTTTACTTAAAAATTTACTAGCAATTCACAAATTATGGAATTGGTCAAAAACGACAATTATTTTTCTGTCAATCGACAACACTCGTCCTTCTTCCATAAATAGAGTAGCATCAAAAAGAAACCAAATATTCATTTTCTGTAACAGCTGAGTCTGTTAGGGGTCGCATGAGCCTATCCCAGTTGCCATTGGGGACGGAGGTGGGGTACACCCTGGACAGGTCGCCAGATTATCGCAGGGCTAACACATACAGTAGTCAAGCTAAGCTCATAGCTCGGCCAATCAGTCAAGTCGGACTTCTCTTCTTGTCTGAGTTTACATGCATAAGAGAAAATCGAATTTCTGCCCAAGTACGTCTGACCCCACCTCAATAGGCAACACTGTGTCCTTTTAATAAAGTGCGTACTAAACTAGTTCCGGTTCTTGTTCAGAAACTTTTTTGAATAAATCCGTGTTTCATGATTTCCTTCCATTCATAAACTTCAATATGTTTACCTCCTCTAGCTGTTGGAACATGGATGTAGTTTCCTCGTCCGTCCAGAAGTGCGTCTTCTGCTTCTCGTTCGCCATGGTGTTTGTTTGGTTGGTTTTCCGGGAGTTACCGCATTGCTGCTACGTCATCTCCTTCTTCTTCCGGGTGAAAGCCTGCGAAAGAAAAAGTGACTCCAGTCAGACTAAGTGGATACATGCAGCAATAGTTCAGTTTGCAATCAAATTATCTAGATGTGTTAGTCCAGCTACAGTTAGTCCAATTTCAGTTGGACTAAGCTGTTTACATGCATTTAAACGTCTGGTTTCAGTCAGACTAAGCCAATAATTCAATTTTTTTCAAGCTGCATGGAACGTACTGATAGAGACAGACAACCATTCACACTCACACCTATGGCCAATTTAGAATCATCAATTAATTTGCATGTCTTTGGACTGTTGGAGGAAGCTGGAGTACCTGGAGAAAACCCACACTGATATGGGGAAAACATGCAAACTCCGCACAGATAAGCTCCCCCAACCTGGGTTCGAACCAGGAACTCTCTTGCTGTGAGGCGACAGTGCCAACCACTGCATCCTAATATACTATAATCAGTTATTGAACTCAGTGAGTAAACAATTCAAACGTGTAATCTGTTGTCTATCTCATGTCACATAAAGTCAAACAAGGGACAACTCCAGTGAAATGTGATCCTGTCAGCTCCTTCAACTTGTGCATTGTCATTTAGTCCGTTCTTGCTTCTTACATTGCAGACTGCTGCTTTATAATTGTTTCCTGACAGACTACAGCGAGTGTGTTGGGATAGTTCTGGTAATCCATGGTGTCAGGTTGCAAAGTGATTTAATTGAGAGTCTTGGAAACAGTTGCTTCTGTTGTTTTACACATTGAATCCACCACAGACTTTGTGAATCCATTGATGTCATCAGTGACGTCGACGGTTTCTCACTTGTTTTGGAGCTTTTGAATTTATCGCACCGTCATCATAAATAGGAATGCTCAGTTGTTATGGATTGACAGACTGTTTTTATGGAAGACATTCTGACATGTCACAGCAGGAAAAGCAGGTGTAAAGAATGAAATGAATAATGGATGAATTCCATTTAGCTGCCTCAGTTTTAGGGTCCTGGTGTTGTGCGTGCTAGCTCACTGTCACACTGTCACACTATCATGGCGTACTGGGACACTTGGATAGAAAAGATCATGAAAACATCTCCAGTAAAATCAATCATCAATCTGATGAGGACTGTGTGATACAGCTGAAAGCTCCCGAACAAGCAGGGAGGAAGACCTTGAGTGAGCATCCTCTTGTTAATTGTTGTTTCCAAGTTTCCCACAGTTTCAGCGAACCAGTTCAGTATCACAGAGCACATATCTCAGTCCAGTTAAGTTCACTCATGTGCTGTGATATTGCAGAATCTTTTGACCATCTGCTGTGAAAACCTGTGACTTGACTCGAGGCTTATCAGAGAGCAGAGTGGTGGTTATGGCAGGCTGTGTAGTTACAGGTGGCCGGGTTGGTGTTTTTGTCTTTATTTAATTATTTAGTGTGTGTGTGTGTGTGTGTGTGTGCGCCTCCAGGTGCAGCTGTTTGTTGATCACTTATCACACGATGTATCCTTCTTAAAAAGAGAGCTTACTGCTGTCATGCATGCCTCAGTGAAGGCTTCATGCCAGAATGCATCAGCAGATTTGTCAGTGTATTGATTGCAAATAAAATTACCCGCTAGATCAACACATGGGGTGATTCTTTTTGTGGTTTTGTTTGCTGGAGTGCTGCCTGACGTTGTTGTTTTTAGAAATAGGCCACAGACTTATGTGGGAGGGTGGTCTCTGTGGTTAATTAGGCTATCCTGGAGGCAGAAGGTCACATTTGTTCATTTCTTACTAAGGTTGTGTGCAAAGCCCTCGCTAAATTCTGGGTATGTCTCTTGGAAACATTTGTAAAGCAGCCAACAGTGTATGCAGGAAGTCACCTTTGCCGCACACACTGTCAGATAATGCCAATAAGAGGTTTTAGGAGGCCTTATGATATATTAAAGTCAACTGTCAATCCTTGGTAAGTGTACAGTGTGGGCGGCCGGGGCTCAGAAGGTAGAGCATATCGTCCACCAGTCGGAAGATCGGCCGCTCTTCTCCTTCAGTCTGCATGTCGAAGTATCCTTGAGCAAGATACTGATACCAAAACTGCTCCCGATCGCTGTTACCGTGTGTTAAAAAACTGAGTAGCGGGTGGCACCTTGTATGGTAGCCTCAGCCACCTGTCAATCCTTGGTAAGTGTGCAGTGTGGGCGGCTGTGGCTCAATAGGTAGAGTAGATCGTCCACTAATCGGAAAATCGACCGTTCGAGCCCTAGCTCCTCCAGTCTGCATGTCGAAGTATCCTTGAGCAAGATACTGAACCCCAAATTGCTCTTGATGGCTGCTCCATCGCTGTGTGAGTGTGTTAAAAAGTGAGTAGCAGGTGCCACCTTGTATGGTAGCCTCAGCCACGAGTGTACAAATCGGTGAATGTAGTTTAAAAAGCACATGAGTGGTTGGATGACTTGAAAGGCGCTATGTAAGTGCAGTCCAATTACCATTTACATAGGTAAGACTTTCTTTTATTTAGGCTATATTGAGGAAACACATTGAGAAATATGTGTTTCAGAGTTAGTAGTTTTTATGCAGTTTAGAATAAGTGTAATTATGTTAACCTTACCGATGGCTTTTAGTCATTTAATGTGAGGTTATTAGGATGATGTGTTGTATTTTCCGGTCTTTTGTAATTCTACTGTTTTTTTCTCTTTAATCTATGCCAGTTAGCTCAGTAAGCTACACAACAGTTAGCCACACCTCACAGTTACTGGGTATTTAGTAGCATCTAATCTCTAGGTAAGAACCATCTTGTGTGGTGCAACAGGGTTTCATTTGCTGAACAGGCGAGCACAGTAAAAGTGACTCAGGTTTATTTATCTTTATGGTAACAGGAGATAACTCTTGACACCCCTGTAAAAAAATGTTTTTCCAGCTTAAACCAACCTCCTGTGTGCTGCAGCTTGGTTGACCGGGGTATGTTATCTTGTCACTGTTGCAGCCGACAGTGTGTGTGTGTAAATACTGTGATCAGCTCCTCCACAGTCCTTTTTTACTCTGCTCAGTCCTGCGCTGCTGCAGAGTAACTTCATTCGATCTTCCGTGAAGCTCTGTGAATCCAACCAGTGCTGAGCAAACGGCATGTTTCACATTGGATTCCTCGGGGTGATTTATTCCCCTCATCTTGCCGGTGCTAACAGGTTGGGATTTGTTGTCTTGGGAACTAACCAGGTCAGCGTACAGTAACCGAGGGGACGAGTTCAGACAAGGACACTGGTGTGTTTTTGTGTGTACTTGCATATCTGTCTTTGTGTGAACCAGTTTGAGTTTTAGACCTTGAGAGTGGACGTTTTGAAAGTGAAGGCATTTTGGTCGATCCTAACCTTCGGACAGACCCTCATAGGCCTGTTGAGGGGGTTCAGATTGGGGTTAGCCATTTAGTTGTGACGGTTAAGGTCAGGGTGAGTGGCTGGGGAATGCATTATGTTATAAGTCTAAGTACAGGGTTATGTGTGTGTGTGTGTGTGTGTGTGTGTATGTGTGTGTGTGTGGGTAGGTAGGAGTGTCTGTTGTCATTTGCTCACCTTTTCTTGTCTTCAGACAGGGCAACTAAAACACTGTTCTCACAGAGTTTGGTGACAACAAGTAGCCTAAATCCCAGCGTATCTCCACTCAACATCAACCTGACTAGACCTCTGTTCAGCGAAGTGATTGAAAGAACATGTGTGGCACCCATGTGGACTCGATAGGGGTTAAGATGCCGGTCATGAACCACAGCCTTCCTGGCTTTGAATCTGGCCATGCGCCATCATCACATCTTTCTTTCCGCCTAGTTTCCTGCCATGTCTCTGCTATCACCATCTAATAAATGGCATAAAATGTGCGCCACCCCCATGGGGGAGCAGTGCTCTTTAAAGAAATACTTTGACATTTTGGAAAATGCTTGACAAGCTGTGATGACAGGAATTGAGTAAGTTCCTGCTCCCAGCCAAGAAATGGTCCCCGCAAGTACTGTAACCTCAGGTTGTCTTTTTTAGGCTTTGGTTTTGTTCAGATTAAACAAACTAGATAAAGTGTGTGTGGCGGCACGTTGGTGCAATGGTTAGCAATGTCGCCTCACAGCAGGAGGGTTCCTGGTTTGAACCTCGGGGTGGGGGGGTTCGAGGCCTTATGTGTGGAGTGTGCATGTCCTCCCTGTGTCAGCGTGGGTTTTCTCTGGGTACTCCAGCTTCCTCCCACAGTCCAAAGACATGCAGGTTAATTGGTGACTCTAAATTGGATGTAGGTGCGTGAATTGTTGTCTGTTGATGTGTCAGTCCTGGCGACTTGTCCTGGGTGTACTCTGCCTCTCACCCAATGCCAGGTGGGATAGTCTCTACCACCCCTGCGACCCCTAACAGGATACGGAAAATTAATTTATGATACAGTGTGTTAATTGGTGAGCTTTATAAGTGCTGGCAGACAGATTTTGTTGCGTTTGGTGTGAGCCAGGCTAGCTGCTTCCACCTGTGTTTTGTCTTTCTACAAAGCTAAGCTAATCTGGCTGTAGCCTCATATTTAAGGCATGGACATGAGAGTGATATCGATCTCCTCATCTTACTCTCTGCAAGAATGCCGATAAGCCCAAAATGTCAAACTATTCCTCTAAGGCATTGGCGTTGTCTTATAGCAGACTATTCCTTCCCAGGCAAAGGTACACTGAGTAAAGCTGATGCAACAGCCCGTGATCAGAGAACTTATTGGATACATGTTAAATGTTAATGGTAGGTGTAAATGGGGTAGAGCGCTACAGACTAGCCCACTAGTTCGTTCCAAGAGATTTATTATCACAGCCAGTTAAAATGCCCAATATTCAAATTATGAAGTAATGGAGGTTCCCCTCCATCACATCATCTTCTAATTTTCTATTCAGCATAACCACAGATACTTTGACACATGTTGTTTTCATTCTCTCAGAAAGAATTATACTGCTTTCCAAACTCCTGCTATTCACTAAGTAGCGTTACAATAAAAATAACATCCGAGAACTCAGGTTGATTAAACCGACAGCCATTGAAAGCGTAATTGGACAGTAGTGGCCTTAAGCCTAATGTCCCACTGATGTTTTAAGCCCCAAAAAAAGAGACTCATTTAAATAAACTGTCTTTAAAACCCCTCACCAAATCCTCCTCTCACTCCCTCTACCCACAATCCTTCTCCCAGTGAAGCCTTCCTTCCGCCGAAGCACTTCATTTATTTCTTTGCTCCGTTGCCAAATGAGCAGCTGGATCAGAGAGCGAGAGAGGGAGGGAGACATGGAGGAAGACGAGAGAGAGAGAGAGAGAGATGATGATGTTTCCACTGTAGTCTATGGATTGTAGCTACAGACGGGACTTTGTTGTATTTGCATAACGCGAGTGCAGCCAGCATGCTGAAAAACGGCAGACGTAACTCGGGAGGAGGATTCCTCGAATGGCTTTCAGCATCTGACTTAGTGTGATACTTATTCAGCGTTGGGGAGTGCCATCAAATGTCTCGCCATTCTGCGATGTCTCATTGATTTCATCCGTCTCTTGTCAGTTTTGTCGGGCAAAACAAATTTACACACACACACACAAAAAAAGGAAACGGAAAAGGGAGTGGGACCTTTTTAAAACAAAGCAGGGTGCACTTGTTCTCCGATGAGAGAAAGCAGAAAGAAGAGCAGGGAGGCAAAGTGATATCAGACTTTTAAACAGTCCGACCTCCTTCAGATCACAGACAGCTGAGAGGCAATTTAATATCCGCATGGGCAGAGCTGAGTAGAGAAGGGTTGAGCACGGAGAACACTGGAGTTTTGTTCTGATTAGCTCTGCTTTTACTCTCTTCTCTTCTGTTCTGCCTCCCTCTGCTCTGCTCGATTCATCTGTGGCTCTTTTTTTTCTCCAGCTTGGTTCTGTTTTTAGCTCAATTCTTTGTTGCGTCAGTAAAACAAGTTTCCACTTGTGCACAAGTCCAGGCTTCATTAGCTGAAAGCTGTCACTTACACTAATCAGATAACAGTATTGACTGATCCCTTATTCACTGTTCCTTAAATAATAAACACTAAATGGCTCTCCAAGCAAATTAAGATTTCAGATAGGTGTAGTTTTGCATCACTCTGTGGCTGTGTGCCTATGTGTTCCTCTCACGCATGCAGGCGTATATGACAGTGTAGCAGATTGCATGTAGCATGTCATTTTGCACATGCCTGTTGGGACCAGAACCATTTTGATTTTGACCGGTCTTCTGCAAACTCTTTCCAGGAATTTAGACTTACATTTTTCATAACTTTCAGAAGAGGGATCATACAAGTGAAGATATCTTTCTTCAAAATGGTCTGGCTTCTTGTTGTTGTTGTTGTAATGGATGTCTGGAAATCCCACCTACGGGCTCAGATTCCCAATCAAACTTCTGTGGCGTCTACAGTGCCTGGTGCATAGTCTGTTTTCAGGAGGTGCACAGTGCATCTCTGGGCTGGTTGTGACCCCTGCAATCCATCTCTGCGGCTCTGCTGAACCTAGAAGCTTTTCTAAGACTAACTTAGCAATTCTAAGTCGGTCTTATAGTGAAGCATAGCAGTGGACATGGCATGGTCACGTTTTGTTCGGCTGTAGAGAATAAAATGATGGGCAATAGATAGAGAGGGATTTCAGACACAGCACAGACTTAATAAGATAAAGACAAAGCAGTAGAAGCACTGCTGGGTCTTAGTAGTAGTCACATACAGGTGCTGTGTGGATACTTCAGGTGTACTGTGTTTATTCCATCTTAATAAGATATTGAATTACAGGTGGTACCATTTTTAGCCATGGTTGCAGCTCTGGTGCAGCTCTTAGTAGCTCTGGTGATGGATGTCGTTTGGTCCACCACTTTGATCCAGAACAAAACTCAAAGACTTTTTGCCATGGAGATCTTCCCGTAGTGCCATCATCAGGTTGATAGTTGTTTTTTTTTTTTTTTTTACTGAAATGTCAATTATTCGATGGATTGCAATGATTTGGTGCATAGATTCATGCCCCTTTAAGGAGGAATTGCGATAACTTTGGTGATCCTTCGCCTCTTCATCTAGAGCCATCATCAGGTCAAATGTTTAATTTCTCCAATGCTTTGATTTATGACCGAATACTTGCAAAGTTAATGACATTTCCGTCAGCCTCAGCTGTACTTTGTTTCCAGTGCTAATCAGCAAATGTTAGCATGCTAGCATGCTTATCCAAGATGGTAAATGTGCATAAACCTGCTTAACATCAGCATGTTAGCTTTGTCACTGTGAGCATGTTAGCATGCTGACGTTAGCATTTAGGTTGTTGGTGGGGATTCTCAGTCATCCAGGTTATGCAAATTCTAAGTGCTATATCGTAGGCAGCTGGACTAACTTGAGTGTCTTGAATATGTTTCACCTCTCATCCAAGAGGCTTCTTCAGCTGAAGAACTGAACTATAATATAGCACTTAGAATTAACACTTAGGTTAAAGTACAGCCTCATAGAGCAGCTAGCATGGCTGTAGACTAAGGGGTTATCTCTGGGTCTGAGAAGTGCCTTAAACCTGCATTCTTTCTAATGGCCAGCAGGGGACGACTCCAGAAGTTTGACTGTTAGTCTATGAGGAAATGACCTTACTTCTTACTTCATTTATTACCACAGTAAACACCTTCCTAATGAGTTTATCATCTCAATCACTAGTTTCATGTCTTCTTCAATACAGCATGATGTTCATTTTGTAAATTATCGTCCATTTAGAGTAAAATAGATGATAGACTTGAGGCTACAAAATCAGAGTACTCAAACTACATTTATTTTTTGTTCGTGTACTTGTTCCTGATGGGGTAGCACATGTTTGCTAAAAACCAGTAGGACTTGTCCCATAAACCTTGAACTAAAATGACATCATACTTCATTAAAAAAAAAAATCATCAAATTGCTTCTCTAGTAAGTTAATATTATATATAGTTATATTAATAATACAAACCATGCCAATCAACATTGTTGTTTTGAGGTTTCCTGTTGAACAGTTGTACAGATGCTGGCCAGACAGCAGCTTGGGAGTTGTGTTTTGTATTTTGGCTGAACTCACGGATGTTAATTAGCTATGGATGATTAAATTTCCTATCGACAGTTATCATTGCTGGTGCAATCGACAACCACCGGCTAAAACTTTGTCCTCCCTTTGGCTCGTCAAGACAACAGGAAATAGCAAAAACTGAATGTGACTGGAAAATTGCCCTGTTTCAAATTGAGATTTCAAAATAAAAGCAATTATTTGTCCAGCCCTAATAGATGGATGGATAGATGCCGTAAAAAAATAGTCATCCTCCTCTCCTCTCCTCTCCTCTCCTCTCCTCTCCTCTCCTCTCCTCTCCTCTCCTCTGTGTGTTTGTAAGCAGAGGATGGCACTTGGGGAGGGCAGAGGTCAGAGCTGCTCTCATTTACCACTCCTCTCCTGGCTTCACTTCTCTCATTTTCCACTATTTATTTGCTCTTTACTCCCCCTCTCTCAGTCAGCAGCAAACTGTACTGTTCGGCTTTTTCTCTGTGCTTCATATTTATAAGTAAAAATATAGGCCCATAAAGCATTTGCATCAACAAACATCTGTCAAAGCAGCACAAGCAGTACAAATCATGCGGCACTGTCGGTGTAAGCCCGGCTCAATGTTAAACTCAGTGTCGTCTCAATGCTACCTTCAGGCGGGACAGACACATGATTTAAGCGAGCACCTCTGACAGCAATCGATCATGTAATCTACACTTTGGCCTCGAGTTATCAGAGCCATCTCAAAGGTTATCATGGGACAGCTTTGTGCCGCAGGCTCCACTTTAGGCCTCCCTATGGTTTCTTCTGTGAAGCAGATAAACATGGAGTAAGTGATTTACTTTTATCTGTCTGTCAGTTGCTCTTCTGTCTGTTGTTAGTACAAATTTGTGATCCTTGTTTGCGTTGCAGGAAGTGCAGCTTCTCCCCACTTAAAGCAATGAGCCTAGTCACCAGATGAAAATGTTGGCATTAAATGTTTCTGCAAACTACAAATACCTTACATTTGCAGTTGGTTTCATACGTATCATATCAGCGTTTCTAAAGTGACGTAATATACAAGCTGACTGTCATTGGGAGGTGGAGGGGATGATAGATGGCTTGTCACCTAGGTAAGGTAGCCGGAAAGCTGCAGGTTGCTGCAGATCACTTTTCAAGACCAACAAGTAGAGATCCACCGATCCAGCTTTTTCAGTTTCGATACCGATCCCGATGCCGTGGCTTTGAGTATCAGCCGATACCTGATACCGATCTGATACCATGGTTGACCTAAAAAGCTAAATACCTTTACGTGTAGAACAGAAAAGACTAGAGGCATCAGGCATTGATGACTACACAGTTCTTTCCTCAGGTAAAATGAAACAAGATGAAACAGATTAATGCAGTGATGAACAATTTATTTTTAACAAAAATAAACAATTGTGCAACAGCAGTTGAAATAGTGTGAAATACCTCCACACAGCAGATTCTCTTCTTCGCTCCATGACGTATGACGTAGCTCGCGTCGCAATAGATTTAAAGGGAAAGTATCGCCTCAGGTATAGGTTGCATTTTCCGACATCCGATCCATCTATTTTGATGATATCAGGGCCGATATTTGACCCAGATATTGGATTGGTGCATCCCTACCAAGAAGCCACAACTCTGGTTGTGTCTTAATGAGGTCATTGCTGTTTGCATAGGCTTTTTAGGCTTCAGACGTGGGTGTTTTGTAGCGACCAGTCTGTGTTTTTGTAGTGGTGACAGTGCCACAAAAAGCTGTTGACTTCATACAGAGACATTGCTACGTTTCCTGATGAGATTGTGTCCCCGAAACCTGTTATTTTAAGCTAAAACACTATTTTTGCCTAACCATAACCAAGTAGTTTTTGAGCCTAAACCAAATCACACATTAACCACAGCATATTAAAATGTAAAATTTCAGCACACTTGTCGAAACAAATCCTGTCTGAACCATCCTCAAATAATCCAGAACGCTGCTGCCAGGTTGTTAATCAGGTCCAGCACGTCAATCTACGTCAATCCCATTTTAGTTTCTTTGCACTGGCTTCCCATCAGGTTCAGGATTTGCTTCAAAATACTTGTTCTCATGTGTAGAGCCCTCCTTGGTCAGGCACCTGAATACATCAGTGATCTCCTCTGTCCATATATTGTCAGTAGGTCCCTTAGGTCTTCAGAACAGGACCTACTGGCTGTTCCAGACTCAAAACAAAAGATGATCGTGCCCTTGAAGTCGTGGCTCCAACGCTTTGGAACTCCCTTCCATTAGGTTTACATTCTGCGGTCTCTTTAGAAATTTTCTCTATGTTTTACTTTCCTTTTGTTGCTTTGTTTTATTTGTTGTATTGCCTTTGTTTTTATTGATTGCATCTTTTATTGTTTAATTGCTTGATTGTATTTTGTGAATTTCATTTCCTTGAAAGGTGCTATATCAAATACATTTTAGGAGAATATTTAAAAAAATTTTATTACATAACATGCAAATATAACATATAACCAAGGTTTGCAGAAACCTACAACAGCAACATTTTTTCTGATGACTGGGTTGAAGCAATACAGCAGATATACAGTACAATGTAAAATGCAAGTAAAGCTAGCAGCTGCATGCTCATCTGCAGTCCAGAGTAAAGCCTTGAGGCTCAGGCTTTATGGTTGGATGAATGACTATAAGTAATGACTGTGATGATTATGGGTCAATCTATTGAGTAGGAAGAAAATAATGCTTATTAAAAGAGAGGAAGAAGTGAAAAATGTGGCTCATTTTGTCCAACCAACCTGCAGTTCAAAACTGAATGCTATTCAATTAACAATAATATAACACAGAAAAAATAAGCACATTATGAAATTTTAGATGTTAAAAAACCAATCAATGTTTGGCACTTTTGCGTGTTTAATGACCTAAACTAATGATCAGTTATCAAAATTGTGAGTGTTTAATTTTCTGTTGATTTTACAGTTATTGGAGTCCCAGCACTAAAGACACGAGGCATGAACAACCAAGCAAAACAGAGCTGTGTAGGCTGGATTAAGAATAATGAAATCATTTTGCTGTTCTGCAGCCAGAAAATAGTGCCACTGTCAAAAAATAGCAACAAGCACAGATCAGACTGAATCATTTATACAAGGTTTTTTTTCTCTTCTTTAACCGAAATGGCCATATTTCTTCATTTGACGTGACATACGTTAAGTGACGGCAGCTTTGAAAATGACATAGATGGGATGGATTCATCAGTCACTGCTCAGTTGCCTCTCAAAATAGAAAATGGGTAACATAAACATGATGTCAGGCCGGATAATGAAATGAAAACGAAATGGCAGTTCAGTCAGACTTTCAGGCTACTCATGACCTTTCATGTATGTGTCCTATTGCTATCATCACATGAAACTGCTCGGGGCGGTGGTCTTATTCATTGACAGTCATTAAACTTGTTATAAATTCAACTGACGCACATACAGTACAGGATAAAAACACTGTTACATCACTTCAGTCTTGTCAATATCATGCATTTTATTTTTGATTTTGTTTGTGTGTTTTATCGTTCATAGCATGCATTACTGCCACTAACATACTTTTCTGTATGGATGAGGGATGAACTCTGTAAACTGCCAAACGCAGTCAGTTAATGAACACTGAAAGGTCAGCGCTGAAGTAGAGTGGCTGATTCATTCATGACGCGTCATGATCATGCGTCTCCACAATGGCGAGACCGAAGCTGGCTCGCTAGAAAAAAAAGGAAACCGCTCCATCAGTGCTCTCAAACTCAGTGACTGTGTGGTGTGTGATGGGTCCTGATATTGGTGCTCTGATTGAGCTGATAATGGGCTTTCAGGGGTGTATGGTTACATAACACACAGGCTACAGTGTGCTGTACTGACGGTGCTTTTATAAAATTAGAGCACCAAAAAGTTTGATATTGAATAATGTGCTCAAACTTTAGAACTATACTTAACTTAGTAGCTGATATATAAAGTTAGATTGTAATGCCTCCACACAGGCGATAGCCATGGCCAGAGGTGTTATGTTTTCGGGGTAGTCAGTCTGTCTGTACGTCTGGCTGTTCTTCCATTCTCAAGATGCCTTGAGAGGAAGTTTTGCACAAACTTCCACTGAGATTTAAGGATGAGCTGATTAGATTTTGATGGTCAAAGGTCAAGATCACTGTGACCTCACAAAACACAAGAATGTATATGCTAATTATTATGGATGCACCAATATAGATTTTTTCAACTGATATGATAACCGATAATTACCTGCTTCTCATGGCCGATAACCTAACCAAAGTATATAAACTACACTGCAGGGTGGAGTCTCTACTAACACAGACAAACACTGACAGCTGACTCATATAACCGGATTGAATGCGCATCGGCAGGTTCGCGTTACATCTGGTGTATGAAATGTTTATGTGGTCAAGCTGCATTTTTATAAATACACCCATGTGCCGTCTCACTGTCCCACGATAGACTAGCCTACAACTACCAAGTAGCATCACATAGCTAACAGTTACTGATAAGTTTAACAACAAAGTCGAGCCTTTTAAAAACTTGGTGTTTGATGTAAGTCGCTGCTGCTTATTATCTCATGCTAACACTCTGGAGACAGTCCTTCAGTGCTGCTTCTAACTGGTGTCGGGTGGTTGGAGATCAGACCCTCGGCACGATCCTGTCGTCTTCCTCTGAAACTGTGAAAGACGTCCACACCGCGACATGTTTGCCCTCTAGACAGCATACTGCAGTTGTTATTCTTTGTCTTCGTGTTTATTGGCAGCTCACAACTAAAGTTTAAAGATACATGTACCACTACCCAGTGGTGTAGTGGAGGGTATACTCAGATATAAGGGGTATACCCACGTATTTTTCTATCCAGTTACAGTATACCCACCTATCAGCTAAAAAGCCACTGTAATATATAGGAGAGTATGCCTACTTCCTCATCGGTAACCTACCTATCTACCTAGTAGTACACCCACCTCATCAACTACCTAGCTTCGTATTATTGGCTCCATTTATCAACTACGAGTTTAAATATTGTAATCATGTATAATTCTAAAAATGTCTCATCATCAGCTGATAATTAATCAACCTGATATAAATTGTGCATCCCTACTAATTATGACAACATTTAACACAAGACAAGATGATAAAATTCTGAAGTGATGACACTTTATATCCAAAAGGGTAAAGGTCAACATCACTGTGACATCATTTTTTTTAACACCATAACTCAGAAACAGATATGGTCAGATACTGAACTGGTGACACTGATCTTGGGTACCCTAAACTGAAACTCATTGAGTTTTTTTATCATTATTTTTTGATTAATTTGTTCTATAACACATAAAAAAATTTGAAATGTCACAATTTCTCAGAGCCCTAAGTGACATTATTTCTGTCTCTGATCAAAAAAAAAAACTCAATCGCCAAAATATTTAGTCAATATTCAGAAGACAAAGAGAAAAAATATTCATATTTTGAGAAGTTGGAACCAGTAAATTTGGGCATTTTTGCTTAAAACAAACAAACAAGCAAAACAATTAATCACTAATCAGAATTGTTTTTTGTCTTTTCATCAGCTATTTCATTAACTGATTAGCTGACTAATTGCTGTACAGCTCTACTGTGAAAACAGAGAGAATGTTGGAGCAATATAATTGTGTCTGATATGTTTGACTATGAGCTCTGGTCTTAGTACGAGATTAGATTGTGTTATGTGTTGCGGGTCCAGGCGGAAACACGGACAATGCTACAATATGACAATAGGTCATTTTCTTTAACTCCTGCACAATATGTTGTATGGTTATCATCATGCCCTGCCTCTTACTGACATGACCCAGATCCTTCATAATGACAGTGTGTAGTGTGCTCTGTCTTTGTCTGTCTGCTTCCATCCTTCCTCTCCCTCCCCACCCTTCCTCTTTATTTTTATGATATCACTCAGCGGGGGGATATAAATCTTCAGCACAGACCCGGCTGGACTGTGGTTTTCTTTGAAAATTGATTTGTAGTGTTGAAAAATGATTTTTTGTGTAGACTTAAGATTAACTGCAATTCCCCTGACTACATGTTTAAATTGTAAATAGAGATAAATACATCAGAAAAGTGTAATTTTATGTGACATGCTGCTTTCAAGTGACCTATTTTTGTGTACAGTCAATGCAAATTTTGCGTCTTTGTATTATACATTAGCCGCACACTGTTGAAACTGGTAGAGCCAAGCCAAAGATAACTTCTGTCCGTCCCACTGTGCCCTGCTTGGTTTGTGGAAGATGAACTTGCCTACAGCAAGATGTGCTGGAGCCATGAGAGAGCTCTGAGGCTCCACACTATCAAGTGTAGCATGGCTAATGCATTTTTGATAAGACCGGGAGGGCTGGGTTGTAGGTTAAAACGCAAGAGGCCCGGGGCTCAAGAGACAGAGAGAGTGAAGGAGGGAAAGAGAGAGGAGAGAGAAAGAGAGACAGAGAGTTGCTCTGGCTGCAATCTTCATCCAGCTTTGCCATCACACCGGGACTCATTTTTCATATTTTTAGCTACTTTGTTACAGTCAGATTATGAGGAAACAAGGTGTGACCACAGCACCGACATATCACCACATTTTAAGTGTCAAATGTTGCCTATTTAGACATCCAGAAGATATGGAGCAACATTCATTTCTGGCCACCTGGCAAATTTTAGTCAAATATTCATCTCTTCTCCACCAACTCCTGAGGAAAATATCTGGCTCTTTACTATTGACTGCTGTGGCTGCATGATGGTGCAGTGGCTAACATTGTCGCTGCACAGCAAGAGGGTTCTTGGTTCAAACCCTCCCTGCATGTTCTCCCTGTGTCAGCGTCGGGTTTCCCTGGGTACTCCGGCTTCCTCCCGCAGTCCAAAGACATGCAGGTTAATTGGTGACTCCAAATTCCCCGTAGGTGTGAATGTGAGTGTGAATGGTTGTCTGTCTCTAAAGCCCTTTTTAAATAGGAATTGTGCACACTTGCAGGAAAGCCCAATCAGTCTTCTTTCAGCATTGGCGGTATAAAAACAAAATCGGGGAGTCCAGCGAAATGCCGCCTGCCTGCTTTTGTTTATACAGAATGTGCCTTTTCTGGGGCAATGGGGGGCGGGAGCAAGTAACAAAACGTGTAGCTCAGCGTGTGACGTAAACAGTGACGTACTCCGAGAGAAGCCGCAGCTGGTCAGTCCTCGGCGATTCTCTCATAAGTTGGCCTGTCCTTCACCGTCCCTGTCGGTTAATGGCCTCTTTGTTTGCGAGGGCAAGGAGGGCGCGCAATTCCTTGTCTCCCCAGTTGCTCATCTTTACAGTGTCTTTCAGGTTTGCGTTTCCCTCTTGCTACTAGCTGCTCACTAATTCCTGCTATCAGCTGTTTCCTGTTTATCCACCACCAGGGGTCACACGTGCGGAGTCACCAACAGCTCCTCCCACAAGTCATTAACAGCCCCTCCCGTTGCGGAAGGCCACCTCGGTCTTTTTAAACTAAAAGGGTTCCGCCAATATGTTTACCCCTATGCGGCAGAAAATTAGGCACCTTGGATCAACTTGCCATTCCGGCTCTGTGTGTCTAAACGCTGGCAGCTTGCCTGCAAAACTGCCCAACATTCGCCGAAAATCTGGCAGTGTTAAAGGGGCTTATGTGTCAGCCTTGTGATAGTCTGGCAACCTGTCCAGGGTGTACCCTGCCTCTCACCCAATGTCAGCTGGGATAGGCTCCAGCAACCCCGCAATCCAAAAGGATAAGCGGTCACAGAAAATGAATGAATAAACTGTCAGTAAGTTTTAAGTCATTATTAGAGCAAAGGTTTGACATTTTTAGAAATACTGTACATTTGAATCTGTGTGTGCACTAAACATGAAGCTACTGGAGTCTACGCTTGTCGGCGGTCCACTTTGGTTGCAGGCCAGAAATGTTGTCATCCGCCCATGCTTACGAGGGTCCACATGGCCCCAATGTTGATGTCTTTGTGCAGCCCAAAATTTTATGACAGCACAGCCTGTACACATAGCAAGCATACATGCTCCGGCTACAAAATATAATCTCTTGTCCCACACTCCTGTCCAGTTGGTGGCATATCCATCTCTACCTGGTTTGCCAAGAAGAATGCTCGATCCTTCTTGTCTCCAACACCAATGTGCTGTATTCCCCATCCCTGGTCCTATTCATGTTAAGCATTGCACATCATTTTTCTTTCTGTGTATCTTGTCAGCAAAAAGCAACGAACACAGGAGCTCTTTTTGCTGTCGTGAGTTCGTAAATGGTGAATGCACTTGCACTTGTATGCCGCCTTTCTAGTCTTCTGACTACTAAGAGTCACATTCACCCATTCACACACTGGTGGCTACGACTACTATACAAGGTGTTACATGCTACTCAGTTTTTATACATTCACTGCAGAGTCAGGTGATAATTCCCTGTAGATTCATCACCTGCAACACCTTTCACATGTAGTCATATGATCCTCCATTGATATGAAAATATTTATTAAAGCTTTTTTAATTGCTGAAGAGAGATAATGCAAGTGGTCAGAAGCAGCTCTGTCAAAGCTGTAATATAAACTAAATCTGCATACAGCGTATCTGTTGTCTTCCACATCAGTTGGTAAAGATGAGTATAAAAAATAAACAAAGCAAGGCTCATAGCCCGAGGGCTCTGCTGAGAACTGTTTAAGTTCTGTCAAAGAAACACACTGAGATTCAGGATGTAGCTGCGTATGTATCTGTGCTGCTGGGAAGGGATGGCCTTCTGCTCTGATGCATTAAACCTTGTTATAAATGATCAATGATGATGTCACTGACAGGAAAATCAAGGCCTGTGTACAGTCTCTTAGTTTATTTGATGAGCTCCACTCTCTGATGCTAAATGGATAGAAAGGCAGTATGTGGAGGAGTCGGCTTCAGGCGGTACAACTGTATTACTTTGCATTCAAGCAACCCGACCTCAGTGCATCCCTCTGCAGTTATACAGTAGATTGATGTCCTCAGTTTTTGCACCTGCACCTGATTCACAGCTTTCACTCATCCGCCACTCCGCGTCCTTTCATTCCTCTTTGATCTTCTGCCATATGCTTCAGCAGGGTGACCTAGGTGAAAGCCACGTGCGATCTCATGTGTCTTCCTGCTGAGGTGCCCTTGAGCATGACGCTGATCTCCTAACAGCTTCAGTGTTGAAAACCAAAATTCCTAAAAGGTCACTTTTATTCTGACGAGTGTGAAGGTAATCATTTGTTGGGCTTGTGTTAGGCAGTGTGTTGCTGTTGAAGCTGTGAAGCGCTGTGTTAGCTTGCTGAGACTCACCTGGTAGGAAGGCGGCCTGATGCAATTAGAGGTGTGATTTCCACCTGAGAGAACAGGTTGAAATTGTAGTAAAGGAAACAGTCGTAGAATGTGTGTGAGGATGAGAACACCAGATTTAAAAATTAAAAAATAAAATCATTATAATAAAACTTATCTGGAATAAACCAAATAATCCATAACTCCAGTAAAAAGTAGTCATTTATAGCTTATGTATGAAAGATCTCTTGACACTGCTTTAAAAGTTCCAATCAAAGCAATGAAGCTTTCATAGATTAAAGAAATTGAGATGAAATAAAAATTAAAAATCCCTGGGTTTTGGTAGTGATTTAAAGTTCTGATATATTTCCTTTGACATAACTAATCTAATGCTTCTATGGTGCACTTTCAGCACTACAGTTGCCACAGTGCATTATAAGTAGATAATATTGCTAATTGCATATTTTTAATGATCTGTTCTTGAGCTGAACCAATTAGTAGATTTAGTTAAAGTTAATCTTTAAACAGTTTCAATAATTGATAACTTTTTTCATGTCCTTTTTTAACCTTTAGATGCATGACCTACCAATACCTACACTCTTTCATAAGTGGGGTCAAAAATGACTCCAATTAGAATCAATGCGTTTTATGTGATAAACTTAAGCAATTTCTTTCATTTTGGTTAAAGATGATGATTTATATAATATTTTGTTCAACAAAAGAATGATTTCATGTTTGACATGTTCATTTATCACTTTTTATTAACATTTTGACAACTAATGACATCATTGAATAATCAATAATAGTATAATAGGCTACCTAACGGGTTAGATTTTATTACAAGGAAGCTATCAATATCATAGTAAGGCTGCTTATCTCTGCACAACAAATGCAGTAATGTTACACACACACACACACACACACACACACACTTACTAATGACATCACTGAATAATCAATAATAGCATAATAGGCTACCTAACATGCACACACACACACACACACACACACACACACACACACACAATAATGGTAAGATTGTATTACAAGGAAGCTATAAATATCATAGTAATGCTGCTTATCTCTACACAGCAAATGCAGTAATGTTAGCTAGCTAACATTACAGTACTAACATTACATAGTAGTTAGCTAATTAGTACCTACATTGTAGTTAGCTAACACTAGCTAACTTAGTTAGCAGGTATTAGCTAACTACAAAGTAGGCTGATTTGATGACAATAATACTATATCCACAAAAGTCATGGATTTTATAACGTCATATGTATTCTAAGTTATAAAACAAATATAATATTAACATGTCTGTTGCTGTATAAAAATCCTCCTGGGTGGTGAGACTGCTGGCATTACATGTGTAAGTGCAACAGTAAATGTATACCTGACAGTCACAGTCGATAAGAATCAAAGATTCCTAGGTCTAACCCTTGATATTCCATAGGAAATGCTTGGGGTCATTTTTGACCCCACGTATGGAAGAGTGGGGTAGTGATACAAAAACAACACTTTCTTAAAATGTATATAATTTTTTTTTAATGCAAATGACCTCATGTCAAAAACCGTTTTACCTGGAATATGAAATGATAAAAACTTTTAATTCCATAGATATTGAAGAAAAACAACCCCTGGGGTCATTTTTGACCCCACTTATGCATCTAAGGGTTAAAGCAAACATGCTAAAAATGCTCTGGTTCTGGTGACTGCTGATTTTCTTGGTCTTCTGTGATAGTAAACTTTATATAATATGGGCTTTGGACTTTTTGTTCACTAAAAATGCTGTTTGGTTCAGTGGACTTCAGCCTTAGGAAGTTGTGTTGGACATCTTCTACTATTTTATATCATTTTATAGACTAATTCATCAAGAAAAAAATAAAAGATTATTAAATACTGAAAGTCATTATTAGCTGTGCTTCTTGCATCGCCCAACTATTTCCAACCATTCACTATCACCAACATTCTCATTTTACAGCTAAACAGTACACTGAAATATGTTTCTGAAGACATTTGAGGTAAGAACTGACCAATGCAGTAACAGACTCTTGATTCATATTTGATTAGTGCTGTCTAGTCTGACAGTTTGATAGCAGATTATTAGCAGTGACTGACCTGATTGACAGCCTCGTTTCCACCAGGCAGTCCAATTTAGTTCAGTTAAGTACACATCAGAACAGTTATTTATTTGTTTCCATGGGGAAATGTTGTCGATGGTACCAACAGAACAGTTATTTATTGTCTCAATTTTTTGTCACCCCTCTGCTGGGTTAGCTAGTGCGCTGACTCGATGTTAAAGGGTGGAGCTTGAAAAATTGCAGTCCATTAAGTGGTCAATAGAGAATCATTACTCTTGCTCAGAAGTGAGTTGTGGCTGGTTTTGAGGCTTACGTAACCACTCCTTATACAGTACATTAGCAAACTATATCAATAAAATGAAAGAATCTTTTCCTGCTTTTCATAATTAACTGCAGCTGTAGACTGAGAAAAAAATATTTAATTCACTTTACCGACAGCCTGCAGCTACCGGCAACATTTAAGGTGGGACATTTGCTTGCATGTTACTCAATTCATGAATTGACATCTCAAATTTCAACATGACTACTTTGACCGTTCCATTTGTTTCGGCTCTCTTGGATGACACACACTTTTAGTGATAATTGGATCTTCAAGCATTTAAAAAATATATATGAATTTCGACTGATATGAACTGAAAATATTTTGTTTCCTCACTTGTTGAAGTAAGGTGGCGGAGTGTCATTCAAGGACTCACCATGGAAAACGTCGGCATGCCAACCCTGTTCTGTTCTGACGATAGACAAGGTGCAGACTTTCCTCTGCATCACCAGTAAAGAGGAAATACAGCGAGAGCTGGACAGAGCAGTGAAGGACAGCAGCACCGCCCACATTTAAGAGGACTTCTGTGGCGGAAACGCTAAAAAGTTCTGAGGTCTAGGTACATGTTCGTAGGGGTTACTTTTGGTTGTAAAGGTACTAATCCAAAGGTTATGATGGAAATACAGCTTTAGAGACTCCTTGGTTCTGATTGCTTGTGTTTGGTGCGCTGTGGAAGATTCTAGCAAATGCCATTTAAGACTGTAGGAAGAGGAGGAGTGATGTGATTTTTTTTCTCAAACTTTCTGTCTCATATAACACTTTGCAGAGGTTGTGACATTTTCAACAAATAGGACAAAAAGTTATTTTCATGAAAGTTCCCAACTGTAGCTTTAATAAATCCTCAATGTCATAACACACACTGACTTTCACGGAGTTTGAGCTCTTCTGTAGACCTTATGAAGTGAACGGGAGAACTTGTGACTATAAAGTTAGCGGTCGAAATTCCCCAGGCTTGCATTTGACCCTTTGGCCCTGCATATACTGATGCTGAGGCTGAACTCAACCCACAAATGCTCCAGTGGAGCTGACCAGTAGTTAACAGAGGAGGATAAAAAGTCTCCAGACATCTCATCACTTAATGCTGTAAACTTTAGATAAAACCCTCTGACCAGTGGAACAGGCAGTGGTGATTGCTATTCATTGCTGTAAATGTGGTGATTTCTAAGTGAAAGCTCTACAGTTTATAAGATAAAATCATTGTGATTGTATAATGGACATCGCTGCAATGTCTTGAATTGCCCCTTCACATTAAAAGCCCTCAGTTAAGCCACAGACCATCTCTCCTTCCAGCATACGCTTACTCTAGACTCGATTAATTATGTACCCTCACAAATTACCAGTCTGGCCACCCGTCTGGCAACCAATTAAAATTTTAAGATACAGATGTTGTAGACATTCTGCGAGCTTTAGCTGGCACTTCATCTGAATGTACTTTTTGATGTGTGTGTGTGTGTGTTAAGTCTGAAAGCGGGGCATCCATTACATTTATGTGACAAGAGCAGGAATTATTAAACAGGTACAGTGTCTTAAAGAGTTCCTTTAAAGCTTGCAAATGTTCCTGTGCACGCAGAAGCCTTTCATCCTATATACTGCACCTTCACACCTCGATTTAACTGACTGCACTTCGTGACAGATTGGTTTGAACGTACACGCACCGTCACTGAATCATGTACATGTGTTACATCCTTCTTGTTAGTCTTACATCCGTGTTCTTGTGCGTCCTCTGCAGTGTTTTAGCACTAAAATGACATAAAATTCCACTTAGGTGGAGGATTCATCTGCTGTATGGTGTTATTCAGGTCTGTGAGAGTCACATCTGTAATTGTGTACAAAGCAAAGCCAGAAACCACAGCACTACAACTAAGCCCTGCAGTGTTATTAAAATGTAAATTTCAGAGCTGGCCCTTAACGGATGAACTCGGCTAAAAAACACATTTGGAAGTGCATTTTTTATTCTTCTATCAAGAATTATCAGTAATGGGAACTACGAGAAAATAATTTGCATATCACTAACCTTTACTAAATTTTTAAAACAAACATTTCATCATACAGAAAAGACAGCATTAGATTTGAGATGTTTTATTAAGTCTCTGAGCATATCAGCATCAAGTTTGGAAGACACTGATCTACATTAAAGTTCAAAGCTCAGTTCTTTGATTTTTGGCTTTAAGAGATCTCAAATCTAACTTTTCATCGCCATATTTACACACATTTACCCTGCAGTCTGAATCACATACATTTTCTTTTTACTATTTGTGCTGCAGATGCCCTTACAAATTCAAAATTCAAATGCACAAATTCACAAATTTCTTCAGAAAAATAGACAAAGAAAAAAGTGCACATACAAGTCACAGGAAATAATGGAGATGTGAAAAGGAATACTCTGACAAGGTATCAAAAGCTTGAGAATAGGGGCCCAGACATGAAGCAAATTATATTTTAAAATGTGTTTATGCACACGTCTAGATTTAAGAAAAGAAAGTGCATATAATAACCTAAAGAGCTCCTAAGACTAACCAAAAACCTTGAGACTGTACTAACCTAATGCTAACTACTAAATGGTCCCAAGACATTTATTCCATCAGTCCAAACATTGGTTTGATAGTTAAGACAACATAAATAGAAACACATTGCAAGTGGAAATCACGGCACAGTGTAAATGGATTTGAGTGATACTGGTTCAGAAGTCTCCGGTTGTTTAGGGTCTCCATGTGTTTTAACATATTTATGTTGTAATTGCTGCTTAAGGCTGTTCTTGAAAACAGAATACATACTGTGGAGTATGCATGCAATTGGGACAAACTATTGTGCCTTGAAATTTGACCCTCTTGCTAAATGTTATCACTTAACGTTACCTTGGAGATACAAAACGTCATTTGCCGAACCCGCCAGAGATGGAGCTCAACCTGGAGAGCTCTGCTGTTACTTTTCCATATATGTAGTTTTAACCTCAGATTCTGACATGCAGTATTATGTTATGACAGTAAAATTCCATACGCATTTCTCTGTCATTGTTGTTTTCAGTCATGTCTTTTTGGTGTTGGTTATCTTTATCATTATTTTGTTCACTTGAACAATTTATATTCCTGCTGTTACTGTATATTAGACTGGTCATCCGTCACTTGAAAGCACTGTCATCTGTCGTTGCAGCTTCTGACAGCTGTCAATGAGCTGTCATCTGAGTGCTGCTCAGTCAGTTGATGAATCTTCCAGTGTGCAGAGGATTGTGGGTAAGAATAGCCATAAAAAACTGTGGAATGCGACTGGATGCCGAGTAGGACGTCCTTGTATTTTTGGCATACTGCATTTGATATACTATGTTATTGGGCCATACTAAATCTTTTTCTGGCGTACCAAATTCAGTCAGGAGAGACTTGTTCTGAGAGAAAAGAATATTTATTTACATGTGCACATAAGTATGAGAAATGTGAAAAGTCTCTGGCAATTAGAGCGCATCGTGATATCATCTATTCCAGGAGGGTGGTAAAGACGTAGTAGCATCTAGACTCCCCCCTGTGGAGTCTAGATGCTGGTGATGGTGATGAGATGAGATGAGATAAAGAGGGAGCTGAGGATCTGGGTGTGAAGAGGAGTGGGCTTTGATGAGCTTGTCCTGGGCTCTGGGTAAGGTGGCTGGAGGTGAATGGGGTGAAGGAGGGTGCGACGATTCCACCTAAAATGACAGCTGACAGGAGCAGAGAGGAGAACAGATTTAAAGTTTGGCAGCAGCGACATGAATGACTGAAGGAGATTGTGGCAAAGTTTAGGACTTTGGGAACACCCATAGTCAGCCGATTGGTGGAAGTGGTGCGAGTGGGATAGAAAGAGAATTGTGAATGGATATACCATAAAGAAAGTCCTCCTGATTGAACCTATGCTAAGATTAAATAGTATGATTGTATGGCTATTGGAACATACAGTTTATTTTCTTAGCCATAGATACAGCATTGCAGCCTATGGATTGTCATGTTGCATGAGTGTATGTAGTGACAGAACAGGTAGTTTGTGTGTATTCATTCATTCATTCATCTTCTAACCGCTTCATCCTCTTGAGGGTCGCGGGGGGGCTGGAGCTATCCCAGCTGACATCGGGCGAGAGGCAGGGTACACCCTGGACGGGTCGCCAGACTATCGCAGGGCTGACACATAGAGACACACAACCATTCACGCTCACATTCACACCTATGGACAATTTAGAGTTACCAATTAACCTAGTCCCCAATCTGCATGTCTTTGGACTGTGGGAGGAAGCCGGAGTGCCCGGAGAGAACCCACGCTGACACGGGGAGAACATGCAAACTCCGCACAGAAGGGCTCCCACGCCCGGGATCGAACCGGCAACCCTCTTGCTGTGAGGCGAGAGTGCTAACCACCACACCACCGTGCCGCCCAGTTTGTGTGTATATCTAGTGAAACAGGTTGCCTGCTTACTTTATGCCCTCTGTTGTGCCCCAGTAGCTTCAATATTTCCCTCCACTGACTGGCACTTCCTGAACATCCTGTTTATTTTCTGGTGACAAATACAGTGCAAAGGGAATGTTTTAGGAAATGTACAATCCCTGTGCCTCCTGTCACAGCTGATGGCTACAAACCTGAAAAGGTGTTAAGAGTTTCCCCTGGCGATGCATTTCAAAATATAAATCCAGAAGTGTGAAAGAAAGTGTCGACGCTTGGGTGAAACGGGGGAAAAAGTTCCCAAAATGTTTGCTTCATGTCTCACTTACAGATGCATCTGTCACGGCATTTCCCCTCTGTGGACTGTGTGTTAGTGTCTTTGCATGGATGTTTCCCATGTTGTGATAAATGTAGCACTGCAGAAAGCCAGAGAGCTGAATTTGTGCTGTGAAGTATTTGAAAATGTCTCTTAAGGGCACCAGTCCATATTTAAGTTATGAGTTCACAGAGCTTGTAGTCTGTCAAGAACTGAGGAGTGAGATGATCACAGCAACAAATTAAAACAAGAAAGTGACATTAGCATTAAAATGTATTCTCTCTACATGTGCAAATATGAAATAGAAATGGCAGGCTGTTAAGTTTTATGTTTTTCTCTGTCGGTCTTCTTCCTCTCTTTTTGAGGTCAGTTGATTCCGTATATATATTTTAATATTGTATTAAAAGCATTGGTGAATCAACATTTTAAATTCTGGTTGAAGGGGTGCGAGAAACATTATGCTCTTTTATTTTGTACCCAGCTCTTATGTGAAAACTTGCCGAAACATCAAGATGCTCTGTAGAGTTTGCGCAGAAAGTTGTCACATTCAACACAGTCAACATCAGCATGCAAGACGAGTACGCTGCGTTTCTTTAAAAAAGATCAGATATACAGAACTGTGTGAGTGAAGTGAGTTGAGTTTAAAAGTTTAACAAATGCCAACACAAGTTACCAGAACCAAAAGTTAAGATGATGATGTTGATTGTTGAATGACTGTTGATCGCAAATACTTCATAATTAACTCAAAATTGTCATTGATTTGTATGTTCAGCTAATCAGTTAATTATTTAATAATAATAATGATAATTATAATTTACTGGTGGTTTCAGCACTAATGGAGCACCAACCAGGTCTCACCCCCAACTCGTCAAATATCGATGCTTGGTCAGTCAGATATCGATCCACAGAGGCACCCTTGGGTGGCGGCATTTTGTGAGGCTCTGAGAAACTGCCATGGTATGAAGAGCAAGACAGTCCGCACAGGGCAGGTGGGAGGGGAGGTGGATGGGTTAAATAAACTATGGACTTTCACCAGGGAGACAGCTGTTTGTGTCCTGTGTGGAACCAAAAGTAGACAGCATAGTGTGCTATTATGTGTGGCATTCTACACTAGTGAGGATACATTATGTTAGTAACAAACATACTTATTTTAAGCCAAATGAGTTCAGTCAAGGACTAGGTGTTACAATCCCTTGATGCACACACTTGAGACTATGAGTGGGTGTGAAAGTGCTGTTTGGGGGTTTCTGAGTGGGAGCCAAAGAGTTAAGGTTAGATGGATGGAAAAGTATTAAAGAGTATAGATAGATAGAAAAGTAAGTAGGAGCATAGCGAGGGCAGAGCCAAGGAGAGACGTCTGTACAGACTGAACTCTCTCCCGCTGGACCAGGCTGTACTGTGTAGCTCCCACTACTCCCTCATTTTGATAAGGGGAGGGGAGGGTAGAAGAGAGGAGAAACTAACAGGAAAAAAACGTAAGTTTACTTGAGGTGGAGTTTAACAGGTCAATTGTTGTTGCACGTATTTGCGATTTATGAGTGATAGTTGGAGCCACGCTGGGGGAGGGGATGGGGGTTTAGGGAGGGTAAAAACTTCATTGGGGTCATCAGGTGGGTACCCTGGTGTTTAAGTGATGGGACCACAACACCTCCAGGGCTAATGGGCATCACTTTTTCTAAACCCAACCACATACTTTTGCCTATATAAACCAGGAAATAAACCTAAAAGTTTTTTTTACCTACGCTTTTATTTTATTTTGAAAAGAGACTTTGCATTTAACAACCTTAAATTGTCAATTTCCCCAGTGTGTCTCATACTGCCACTAAGGGTGCATTGATGTGTCCATATCTGACACCAAGGGCCACTGACCAAGCGTCTGTATTTGATGTGTGGGGAATGAGAATATGTTGGACACACTTGTTACTTCAAGCAGAGCTCTGTTGCCTTTGCTAACTGATTAGCTGATTTATTCATGCCCCACAACCACTGGCTGTTTGGCCGTCAGCTAACTAGTTAAATCCAAATATATTCATAAAGTTTTACAATGTGACCATTATAATATGACACCTCTCACTATTACTTAATAGTTATTAATAGGGCTGCGCTCAACTCAGAGTTTTCCTAGTCAACCAATAGTCATCATTTAGGGCCATTAGTCGACCAGTCGGCTGCATGTTTACGATATTAATTTAATTATTAAGTGATTTATTGTGGACGGGGTAACTCAATGGTTTGAGTTGAAGGTGTGAGAAAGAATAGTATCAGTAACATTGTTAACACTGTGCTACATTATAGAGAAATACAAAACCGTCCTAATGAACCTTCATTAATATAGGCCTATATTTTATCTACAAGTGCACGTCACACAGTGAGCGAGCCGCCTGTTAATGACGCTGTCTGCAAAGCAGTAATGATTGTGCTAAGTGGCTAATGGGCATGTAGCTACTTCCATGTTTCAGATGATACGTCATGTTTGTAGTCGACCAATGAGGATGAGTTTACATATCACCTTGGGTTCGTCCTTCACCTTCTCAAAATGATCCCACACTTTGGATTTCCTGCCCGACATGTTATCAACTAGGCTGTGGAAAAACCACAGGTACCAGCCCTGGAAATTAGCCTGACTCCTGTCTGACTGCTGAGTGTGGCCACTTCCTGTGTCTGTCCTTTCAAATTAAATTCCCACATCGTCTGGTCATATAGGATTTGATTTATTTTGACAAGGCGCAGCTCCTAATAGAGTTTCTCGTTTGTCTGTTTTTTTTTTTTTTAATCTTCTGCAACTAAGTGACCAATGAAATCTTGCAGACTAATGACCTTTCTGGTTGACTAATGTTTGGTCGAGTATTAGGGGGCAGCCCTAGTTACTAAGGTCTTCTTGGAAAACCAATAAGAATAGCTTGACCTTTTGTCTTTTTCTATGCTTTAATCATTGTACGGTTGTAACAAATTAAAATTTGGTGACAGAACAAGGCTAACTGTCTACTGTCCTCAGCTTCATATTTAGTATACAGATGCTGAAGTGGTATCATTCTTATTGTCTGTCAGCAAGATAGCAAGTCATTGATTTCCCAAAATGTCAAACCTTTAATTATGCTTTTTCACTTGTACATTTTGAAGTGCATCATTTATATCAAATTTAATTAAATCATTTGTGATAGGATTTTTAAATTGGTAATGAATGCTCGCTTTGGTGAGGTATCACCCTCACCACTTGATCCCTCCAGCTCACTTTGACGATATCCCTTTTCACAATTTCTCCCTTGCAGTATTATAATCAATCCACAAGCCACTGAACAATGAGTTAGCACGGTTGTTAACCTCCGTGACAGAGGCTGCACATAGAGATTAGTGAGCCCACTGCTCTCTGTGGTAGGAAAGACATGGAAATCCTTACACATGACAAAGATTGGCCACATTGGGACATAACTCTGGTTTAATTTAGATGAAACTAGGAGGCATGACAAAGTATTGTGTCCTTGATTGGTTTAAGTTGTACCTTTAGCCACAGTCTTCCTCTTCAACGTTGCTGTTGTTTGTTACTAATCTTTCTTGCCCTGCCCTTCTTTGGTCGTGGTCTGGACTGTCCAGTCTTTGTTCTGCTCATTTGGAAACAGCCTTGAAACTTAATAGAGATGGAAAAGGGCAGTTGTATTCCACTTCACATATTTTCATAGCGTTTCTCTGGGGTTTCCTTGGCAGACATGATATGATTGGAGACTGTTATGAAATTTATTGCTGTTGTTAAAAAGGGAGTTACAAGGATCCTTGAATAAACTGGTTACATAATGGGTCTATTTCTCACTGTCGCTGTGGCCATTTCTGTCTTCTCCTCTCTCTCCTTGGTCTCTCTCATCATGACTTACAAGCTTCAGAGACTTCATAGACTCATTCCTGACTTTGCTGGTGACATTTGCATATTAAGTTAAAAATGAACACTTGGTACTGCCATGTACACAACCGCAGTGAGATGTCCCTGAGAGAGACAGGAAATAAGGGAGACAGGAGCAAGTGAGAGACAAGAGATTTCCTCTGCACTGCTTTATTGTCTTTTGTTTCGGTCTGCTGACCTTTTTCAAGACAAAAAAAAAAAAAAAGGAATCCCGAGATAGTAGTTGTTGTCTTGAGAAAAGTCAGCTGAGCGAAATGTCAGCAAATAAAGAGGCTCAGGTGCAGATGGATTTAGTCCTTGTGGGCTTCGTTTTCATATCTCACATGAGAGAAAAAGCACTGACGTGTGTTATATCTACATTGATCTCTGATAAGTCCTGTGCAGCTGGTCATCCGCAGCAAAATAGGATCTCAATCCTGTCTGCAGATTTATTTCTTCTGTTTCTCTGCTGCTGATTTTTAGTATTGCCACCCCGTGTTGCACTATCACATGGTTCAACACCTGCCAGACACCGAGGACTACCCGCTTGCCCCTGAGCTCTGTAGTTGAAGCAGAAAATGGGGCAAGACTCTTCTGTCTGTCTGACTGATTATCTGTCCGCCTGCCTCACTACATGTCATGAATTCGCTCCTGATACATTACATGCCAGCCTGTTTAGTCACTGGAGAGCAGCATGGCTGGGAAATAAATCCTGACCTGCACAAGCATTATCGTGCGACTGGTGTGCGGTGTCCCGGTCAGCAGAAATCCATCTCATTAACTAGCAAGTTTCTTACACACACATACACACACACACACACACACACACACACACACCCCTCGAGGCGCAGTCTTGGCAATATCAACTTTGCTGCCCACAGACAAAAGACAGACAGAAAAAGGCAGCCAACTTTCTGGACAGACAGCAGACATCAGCCCAGTCACCAAGCATATGTTTCAATTTCCTACATTTTGCCTCAAAAAGAAACAGGGGATCACCTAATCAGTCAAGCACAGATCTGAGGTTATGTGGCATTTTACCTTAGTGGGTTTTGCTGTTATTGGAGAGTTTAAGAGTTGTACTTCTGTTGTGAGAAGCATTTTTTGTACAATTAATGCTGTACTATGGAAAGTATTAACTCATTTGCTTAAATTAAATAAGCTGCTGTCTAAATACAAGCAGATGTAAAATAGTCAATGATTTGGATCCATCAAAATTAAAACATGTTGCACGACTCTTTGCCAGAACACAAAGCTTTATCCACCAAATGTTTTCAGCTATCTTGTCTTCCTAAGTGCGTCTAAAGATGTTTCTAGTTTCCTGTATACGCAGTTCATAGATCAGTCATCTGACTTATAGTATAGATCACCATATACACTCAGTATGCAAAAGAAAGTAATCATCTTTTAAAAATACTCTTATACTAAACACCATGACTACATCTAATGAATGCAGACATTCTCAAGATCATTTAAATCAAAACCTGCAATATAACCACCGACTTTTGAGATTTTTCTTTAAGAAACGCAAGCGTTCATCTTAACCCATTATTGGGAAAAAAAGTTCAATATTCTTTTTTGATACAAAGCAACAAATACTGTTTCTTTAAACATTTTTCAAAACAGTAGCCTTTACTTGAAATTTTTTTTTATATCTCTTCAAGAAGAAACTTTTCAGCTTCCTTCCCCTAGCATTCCCAAAGACAACGGAATAGCTGTCCATTTTCCCTCGGAGCCCAGCAACTACCAACAACACATGACACGCTGCATTTTGTTTTCTACAGTTACTTCGGCTTTTCCACTGTCCACCATTTCCATCCATGGGGATAGTAGTCGCAAAGAACTTGCATTGATACTCTGTGATAACTGGGTATAGCTACTGATAGCTATCAAAAGCGCTATCCTCTGTATCCCTGTTTTGGTTTCACTATCATCCTCCCACATCCTTTGTTCTATAAATCAAGCCTTTATTTTCCTGTTAGATCGTACCTGGTGAAGGACAGAATTGCATAGTGAAAGCGAGGCTCATATGCTACCAGTCTAAATGCAGATGGTGGCATTATTCTGTAGCCATTACATTGTGAAATCAACAATTACTTCTTAATGATAAGTCAAAGCAAGAAACCGATATTTTCAGTTTAATACTTGTAGATTGCCCTAACAAATTTTAAGATAACCTTTCTAGCTTTGACTTAACTGATCCACCCTTTAACTGGACTTGAAAATATCCTAAAAACATTGCTGGAAACTGGAAACAACCATAGATACCACGTTTAATCAGAAGCTGTCTAATCACAGAATAAGCAAGCTATGAATAATTGAATGCCAGCCTTTGGTAGTTAACAACATTATAAAATACTTGCTGCTACAGACAAACTTTTGTTTGTACCAGAAAACATTGGAGGTTTGATATCGACCCCAGTTTAACAGTATTTTATATATATATATATATATATATGTATATGTGTGAACAGAAATTAGCAGAAAATAATAAAATAAATCATTAAAAGACATTAAAGTAAGCAGTCTGAATCTAAAGATAGTATAAGCTCATGTTTCTGGCTGATGTGCCAATTTCCAGGGGATATCTGTGATGTTAACTGGAGACACCTTCATTAGATATCCATAGTTTTCCAATTATCAGCATTAGTATTTCAACATTTATCACTCGCCCTCTTTGTTTCTCTTTGTCTCTGTTTGTTTTCATGAGACTGTCTGGTGTCGGTCAGTGTTTTTATCATCCACTTCAGCCTCATCTTCTTCTTTTCTCTCACTGATTGCAAAAGCCATAAACCTACAATAAGCATCGCCTGTGGGAAAACTCTAAGTGCCCCCTGTTTCTCTCCTTTGCTCATACGTTCACTGCATTGTGTATTCCCACTTGCCGGCTCACTCCATCATAAATGCTTTTTAAACCACTTGACTGGAAAATTGACTTGGCATGTCAATTCGGCTGAACGGCCCAAGTCAGAGCTTTTTGTTTGTCTGAATCTGTAGATGCTTTTGTTGTTGGCTCTGTTTCTGTCAAAGTCTCATGCGTACTTCTTCTCCTGCCGAGAATGAACTTCTTAATTTATTTCACCGCTCTTCAACCGGGCGTATCGAATAAGAACAAGGTCACCGAATACTTTAAACATCATTGGTTTTCCTCTGGCATTTTAAGTTTGTTTTTACACGGCGAAGTCACTGTATTCAGTGAAAATGCACAGCTATAATTTATTGCACTTTACCTGCGTTGGTTTGAGGAAGCAGTCGAAACATTTACAGCATTCAGCTTTCCTTTTCGTTTATTTGATATCACATTTAACATTTGGCTTCATCATAATGTATTCTTTCCATTGTCTTTCATTTTCCATCAGGTGCCTGAGACTTTCCTGGATAAGTCTGTCTGAGTCTGACTGACCTGACCCCACAAGAAGAGGACATCTCTACTGAGCCATCAGCAGACCCTCAACACTACACTGATGAATGTTTGTCGGCAGCTACCACTACGCCATCACTCGGATCACTTATCAGTTGGAAGTTTTAAGCAAACGTTGGACTAATAGGTTGTTGCTTGACGAACCGGACTGGCTTTTCACATCGGAATATTACACGGGTGCAGCAACAACTTGACTCTGGGATAGTGTCTAACTCAACATATGATCACATGCCCATATCAGCAAAGATTTATCTGCAATCGAGGCCTTATGTCTTAGATTACACTGAACTTATTTGCTGTATCTACAATTAAGTCCGTCAGTGAACAGGTTCCTGGATCGTCTCACTCAGGGATTGAGGCTGATTAAAACATTTCAGTACTTTTGTCATGCAGGGAATCTGGGTCCGCACCAGAAACAAGCTGGCATCTCAGACTTCAGGTGTAGCTGACTGTGTAGCCTCCCTGCCCTCATCAATGACCCCATGACCCCTGCAGAAGTCAGATAGTCCGGTATCAGCTAACCACATGTCCTTATTAGAAATTTAATAGCAGCCGTCAGGATGAGCGCATGTCCGTAGCCACGCAACGCCAGCGTTGTCGAGGCTGGCGGACATCTTCCTCGGCCATGACCCGGCTGATGTTGGGCCGGACTCTGGAGCGCATCTGTAAAGGCGTCCTGCTGCTCTGCCTGCTCCACTTCCTCATCATGATGATCCTGTACTTCGACGTTTACACGCAGCGCTTCGACCTCTTCAGCCGCTTCAACAACGGCCGCAATGGATCAAGGAATAACGCCAGCGGAGCAGCAGGGAATGGACACCATTATTACTATTACAACCTTTCCAGGCCCAACACCACGCTAGCCAGCTACCTGGCCACAGGGGAGCAGCTGGTGCCGAGTGCGCAGCCTGAGACCAATCAGACACCTTCTCCCAAACCACTGCCGCCGTGCCCCGAGAACCCGCCCGGCCTTGGTGAGTAGTAATGCCAAAGGGTCCGTTTTCACCCCACTTTCCAACTGCTGTAAAGAAAGAGTCATACATCAAAATAATCCAGTGGATTCGATTTTTGGTTTTTGAACAATGTGTAAAATGTCTACAATTGGAAAATCAGCACAACACAAAAGGGTTATTTTCAGTCAAAAAGTAACGGAGATGACAGCTACATAAGCTTTCTTGAGTCACAACAGTCCCATAAACTGTGAACTGTGGCACTGGATAGCCTGAGCCGCAATGCATTTTGGGGCGGTTGAGTATTTCCAGTAAGGTCACATCTCATACACAGAAAATCTTGCTAATCTGGTATACATCCAGGTATTTTGAACACAGCCCATATGTGCACTTGCCACAGTTTACCAAACTGTCGTGACTCCAGGTGTCTCTTGATTTAATGTGTGTGTAGCTGTCTCCAGCTATCTCATTTTAAATTTAAGGGTTGCATCTTTTTTTCGTGTCATGTTTGTCGACGAGACCTTATGAGGTTATGAGTTGATGGAGCAGTGTGTCAAACTTACTTGATCCAGTCTGTCCCTGCTGTGTAACGATAGCTAGCCAGCAGACTGCAGATATCACGCCGGTGTCTCGCCAAAACAAAAATGTCAGGCGCAGATGTGAAGCAGACGTTAACAGACTCCTCTGCTGTTTCTGTGCTGAAACGGATCATTAAGGTGACACTGATGGTCCACAGCTGTATGGGATAACGTGTTTTTTTGTGCTCATGACAGCCTTGCACGTGTGGCAGGTCTTTGTATTATTCTTGCTTAACAGTCTTTGTCCTTGTGTCTGGTGCTTTGAGTACAATATGTTCAGGCTCTTGTGTCATTTTAAACAAACACCACAGTCATCTGCTGCTATTCTAAACTCATATTACAGCTCATTATAGTTTATATACTCGTATATAAGATTTGATCTGCATGAGTGATCTTGAAATGTGATTTTTTTTTCAGTTTAATAGTTTCTATACTTTTCTTGCCTAATCTCCTCTTCTGATAACATATTTGTTTGATTTGTTTATCCAGCCTGTTTGTTGTATTTGTTGTTGGGGCCGGTACACACTGTACGCCCGATAACGGAGGATTTGCACTTCATTGATCAGTGTAATGAATAGGGGAGATGAGACCTTGATCTGAGCTCCAAGCTAGAGAGCACTATTTTATATTTGGCAAATAAATGCATCTCCGGTCTTATTCCAATTAGCGGGAGAGCGAGTGTAGCCGTAATTTTGTTTTTCCGGGTCAGTCCGCAACATAAAATGGATTTAATGTCAACGATTTACACTGTGGTATTTCAACCTTATAGACTCACAGTGGGGCTATTAGCAGAGATTCATGCAGCGAGACTTGAAAGCACACAGCAGCAGCAGCACATGTACACAGCAGAGCTCTGAGAATCTTTCTTTTGTGCTTTCGTTTTTTTAAAAGAACACACAAGTTAGAATGAATAAATGAAGATGCTCAGAGCTGCAGCTGGTTGCAGGTGTCTTGTGAAGAAACTGTAGATGTTTTTTAAAGTTAGTTTAGTTGTAACAATTCTGAAGTTCTGCAGTTGTGAAACTTAAACTAAAATTATAGATACTTTCACACACATCGGATAATCATCCTCGTATATACAGATAGAAATTCGTACATCATGCAGATGTAGAGTCTGGACACATGATTAAATATTAAAGCAATGACTCACAAACGGGTGGGGCTGCCCCCTGACAGTTGGATTTGAATCATCAGTCGGAGACCCCTCAGTCAACTGAGATTGACATTTTGGTCCTCAGATTTGCTGCCGAGTGAGCGCTGTTCACTTTCACACTGCTCTTTGGTACTGGCAGCTGTCCAGGGGAGGAGAGGCTTTGCCCCGTAAGACTATGAAATAGCGTTATCCTCCGCCTTCTGCTTAGAAGTGTTCATAACAGCCCAAAGCAACTTAATAGGATACAGTCTCTGGCTTTTGTTTGATATCTAGTGTCTGCAAAAATTATTGGTGCGCATTTCTTATTGCGGTTAGCTTGTTTACTATATAACGTGAGTGTTACTGTCCTGCTGAACACCACTCAAACTCTCAAACCGGCAACAAAGGGACGAATGGACGAATATTCACATTGAACAACCGAATCTGATTCGACTCATTTTTCAGGCCTACAAACTGGTCGTACAGATTTTGGGATTACAATATGTAATATGAATTCACAGTTCCCCTGCACACTGGCATGTACACCTACCACCTACACACACACACACACACACACACACACACAAACAAACAAACAAACACACACACTTCATTATCATCACTATCCATCCACCCAACAAATCAGAGGTTGATTGAGTCACACTAAGCCTCTGGTTTACCAAATCTATAATTACATAGTGGACACACACACACACACACACACACACACACACACACACACACACACACACTCCACAGTTCTCAGATAATAGAGCTCAGAAGGGATGAACTAACAGCTCCTTTTTTCCACATTAGTCAGAGAGGCCTTGACCTGCATCATTATCCCGAGATGATCCTGATACCAGTGGGGTCAAAAACAAGACAAAACAAAACAAACCCTGCCAAATTATTTGGCCTAGACAGAATAGTTTGACAGATTAGGAAATACACTAAAATCACCTGTTTTTTTTTTCCAAGAGCTGGATGAGAAGATCAGTAACATTATCCACTATCTGCCTGCTCATTATGAAGCTACAGCCAGAAGCCAGTTAGCTTAGCTTAGCTTAGCACAGAGATCTTGTGCTTCTTACACTTTGGCTGTTCAGATTAAACAAACAAGATATTATATGTTAATTAGGGAGTTTAACAAGTGCTGCTAGGTGGAATTTGTTGGCTTTGGTAAAAGCACAGACCAGCTGTTTCCCACTGTTTCCAGTCTTTATGCCAAGCTGCTGACTGTTGCTTCATATTTACTGTACGGATATGAAAGTAGGGCTGGGCAATATATATTGATATTATATCTATATCATGACATGAGACTAGATATCGTCTTAGATTTTGGATTTTGTACTATCATTAAGTGTTGTCTTTTATTGGTTTTAAAGGCTGCATTACAGCAACGTGATGCTTTTTTCTGAACCTCCCTTGCCTTCACGCACTTAGTCATTACATCCACATTAGTGATGATTATTTATCAGAAATCTTATTGTGTCAATAAAATATTTTTTTGAAAGCACCAATAGTCAGGCCTACAGTATTGTCGTAATATCAATATTGAGTAGGGGTGGGAATCACCAGAGGATCCACGATACGATATTATCACGATACTTAAGTCATGATACAATATTATTGTGATTTTAAATATGTTGCAATAAAGTATATTGTGATATATTGGGACTTATTACCTTTTTTCAACTGTGAATTATGCCCCAAAGGAAAACTTTGACAACATCTGTTTTATTTAATGAAGTTTTTTTTTTCAGCAGCAAAATGTGTTTTAGTGGACTGAAAAAGCAATTAATTATATTATTTATTTTTTATTTATTATTTTATTATAATTCATATATAATTTATTTCAATTATTATTTATTATTTAATAAAGTTTAATTTGTATTTGTCATATTAATGATTTATGTAATTAAAAAAATCGATACTTGGCACTGTGTGACGATACAGTATTGCCACACAAAAATATTGCGATACTTTGCTGTATCGATTTATTATTTATTTTTTTTTAATATTATGAAAATTGATTTTTAACATATCGCCCAGCCCTACATGAGAGTGGTTTTAGTAGTTTCATCCAACTCCAGACAAGAAAATATCAAGTTCCCAAACTGTTTATTTTAATATTTACTTTCAAGTTCACAAAGAACTCAGAACTGGATCTTCCTGTTTGCCAAGTTAACTACTTAAGCTGACTTTTGACTCTGCTGGACTTAACTTAACGCTTGCAGTGTACCTCCGGTTAGACTTTGCATCTGACCGTGTTGGTACATGTTTTGCCTTTAGCTGACAAAGAGAGAAGGCAGGAAGCGAGGTGAGAGAGATGCAACAAAGATCCCGAGCCAGATGCAAACATCGCTGTCCATGGATGGCTCTTTAATCCACAGGCTCCCACGGTGCCTGCACATTGCTTTTGTTGCGCTTTAGTTGTCAATAATAAACCCTGCCCACATAATAAACAGCGAGAGAAAGGTGCTTATGATTTTTATCAGGCGCAGCTCTGGTTATCTCGCACCGATTTCTCTGTGTGCTCTGATGCTTAATGAGTAAAAGCAAATAAATAAATGTTCTGTTCAATTTTTTTAATTGCTGTTTTGTGATTACAGCTTTCCCCCTTCGGCTCATATTGCACCTCCACCATTTGGAAAATTCTTCTTGTTCTTTTCCCCCTATGTGCTCTGTGGTTTTTGCTTCCTAAAGGAGCTTGGACTGAGTTGTGAACCATTGATATTGTCACCCTAAAAGATTGTGCTTGACAAATATATTGGATAATATATAGTCTGGATAATCACTATTAATTCACTCTGTCTGTCCTTCTCTCAGTGTGTTTTTGTTACTCATGTAGAGCCTATTACGGTTGCATGTAGTTGTTGATATAGCAGATTTATCTCCCTTTTGATGCTCAGCAACACTCTGCTGATGAAATGAAAATATGTTTCTTATTTTCTTCCACCTGTTCCATCTGTAAATGAGCTTTGTAAACTTAATCCCTGGCAAGTGCCATTGTGGCGGTGTCAACATTTTCTCTTCTTTCTCTCTCTTTTCTGTTTTTTTTAACTGATTGCTTTTCTCATTTGATAATGAGGTTTGTTACGTGCTTTGAAATTGGGAGTGAGAGATAAAGCTGTCAGGTTGATTTGTCTGAAGCTGAGGTTCGCTGATTCCATTATTTGGCCTGGAATTGGCTGTCACTGACTCTGGATTTGGCATTCACACCAGGCACAGGTGTACTCTTGTAGCTTATCTCTGCCTTTTCTCTGTGATGGAGTGGCTGCCTGGGGGCTGTAATGAGCAGGAAGGCAGAGAAAGACTGAGCGAGTCTGTTTTTCAGTCACAGGTGCAGAGAAAGGGAGAGAGAGATCTAATGGATGGTGGTATGATGGTTGGTATGAAGTGAGACAGACAGGGAGGCGGGGAGAGATGGTGTGAAGGAAGGAACAGCAGGTGGAGAGGTGAGGGGATGTTGAGGGAAAAAGAGAGAGAGACCTTGGATGGATGTACACACACACACACACACACGAGAGTGTGAGAGAGAGAAACAAACAAACAAGCCCTTGGCTGTCCCAGAACACCAGCTGACAGGTGCTGCCTGTATGAGTGGCGAGCATCCACAGTTTATATCCTGGCTGCGTGTGTGTGTGTGTGTGTGTGTGTGTGTGTGTGTGTGTGTGTGTTGTGTGTGAGCTGGCATGTGGGATATGCAAATCAGCTGTTCATCGAAAAAAAAAAGTTACCTAGGCATTGAGAAATTTTGCCAAAAGAAATGATCGTGTTTGGCGCTGAAAAGTCTCTCCTCAGTAAAAATGGAAAAAAAAACCCTGAAAAGTTTCATCTGTTATTATTTCAGCTCTGTCTGCTAGAAAGTAGTCGATCAATCAATCAAATATCCAAAAATTCATTGGCAGCTATTTTGATTATTAATCAACAGTTTTTAGCTGATTTTTTTTTTTCTATTTTTTAAGCCAAATATCAAAATTTTAATTAGCTCCAGTTCCTCAGTTGTTAATATTTGCTGGTATTCTTTGTCTTCTCTGACAGTACACTGAATATCTCTGTCGGCTTTGGACTTCTGGTTGGGCAAAACTTGCAGATATGTCAGTTTGAGTTCTGGAAATTCTGGTAAAAATTTATATTTTTATAATAAAAACTAGTCCATACCCATTGAGTGCACAGTTGCCCACGTACAGTTTCACATGGTGTGTGTTTGGGATACAGTTAATAGGAAATTGCAGATTAAATAGTCAACTGAACCCATTAAGAAGAGCAATGTATTCAGACAGAGTTTATGTGAATTTGATGGTGCTTTATTGAAAGTACAGTAGTACCATTGCCAATAGTGGGATAGTTAGTGGGCTAAAACTGTACATTAGTAGTTGAAAGGCAGATAGTTAAAGTCATTGCCTTATAGAAGCTCAGTTTTAGTAAGTTTTCCAACTTTTGCCAAGAGGGAACTTTGAAGTGTTTTTCAAAAAATTAAAAATGGCAGAAAATCTATGTAACCACAAGTTATTGGTTCTTGATGCAAATTTGTTCCTCATGAGGAGAGGCATCTCTGTGCAAAGTTTCATGTCTCTACGACATACGGGGGATGAGATATGCCCATTCAGAGTTTGCAATTTCAGTCGGTTGCTATAGCGCCCCCCTTTGGCCAATTGATGTAATATTGCTTCATTCGCATCCTCCCATGACCCTCTACCACTGTGCCAAATTTCACATGGATTGACCAAGTCAGTGAGGAGAAAAACGTGAAACAGACACACAGACACACAGACACACCCAGGGGCAGACAGAGTTTTCATCATTATATAATGAGATAATATAAAAATGAAGTGTATTTAGCACTTATCAAAACCAGTATTACAAAGTGCTTTACACATTAAAAAACAACAATAAAATATACACTCAATGTTTGACTAGCTTTTAGAAACAATGTATAATTAAAAACCGTAAATAAAACACCAAGGAAAAATGTAGAAGCATTGAATGAATTTAAAACTAAAATACAGCAGTGAAAGACTTAAGTGCAGCGTCAAGAGTAAGGTACTGTGTGTCTATATTTACTATGATCTGACATTTCAAAGAACAAACAATTAATCAATTACTGAAAATTAGGGCTGCCCTCAATGTCGACCAAATGTTGGTCAACCAGAAAGGTAAATAGTCGGCAAGATTTCATTGGTCGCTTAGTCGCACACAAAAAACGTGAAACTCTATTAACTCTATATAAACTCTGCACAGATAAAATATAGGCCTATATTAATGAAGGTTCATTAGTACTGTTTTGTATTTCTCTGGAATGTAGCATTATGTTGCCGTCAAAATGTATTTGCTGTTGCAAATTAACTGTATATAAACAATAGTTCTAGCAGACAGTGTTGGTTAATTGATAGACCTTTAAATGGAAAAACCAGAAAACTGTAAGAAGATATTAATTCTTATATTGATTGATAATTAATTATCTATTTACTATGCTGCCCTCTTTTACCTCAGTGTATGACCACTAACCTGTTTAAGCGTTTTTCCACTGTTACCTGTGAATATGTATTACCTGTGATGTGGGACAGCCTCAGACTTGTCGTCACTGGACACACCGATCTGAGTTTTTAAGAAGCAATTTTGTACTTGTAGTCAGTGTGTGCTCAGACATCTGTGTGTTTGTGTGTGTGATTGTGTATTCTTCTCAAGTCTGAACCCTATTATTTATTCTTCCTATTAATCACTTCTTCCTACACACACGACATGTGGACGCTTGAGCGCACACACACACACAGCCTCTCTCTCTCACACACACACACACACACACACACGTGGCTCAGTGGGAGGTTAAAAGCTATTTTAAAGGCCTTGTTTTAATTGGATGCTCTACAGGGGTTTTCCCAATCAAATGTAATTAGCAAGAATTAACCGTCTCCTTACATCGCACAGAACTGCGGATACTTGACTCGGAGCAGGATGCACCTGAGCCCTCCTCATCTGGGAAGACATGCATGTAATGATTGTAATGAGTTCTTGTTTTTTCTACCTGCATTATCTCCATGGCGTGCTGTTCCACGGCGCTACTGCAGAAAAATAGTCAGTTTTAAAGGTATTCTCACCCAGGTGGTGACAGGTCAAGCAGAGCAGCCCAAACAAGTTGAAGTTGTATTACTCCCACACTATGACGTGGGTCTGCGTCGCCTGTCCCTGATGATGTGAGGAGTATTTTGAAGAAGCTTTGGTTTAATACTGAGACCTCGCTGCATGGCTGAGCCGGTCCTTTACTGGTTCATGTAACAGGAGACCAGTCAGTCGGAGATCTCACTCTCACACTCTTATCTCGGCTGCTACACTGTTCACTCAGTCACTGTTCAAAGCATGTAGCACCTGAGAGGGCCAGGAAAACCACTGAGCTCACTTTTTCTTTGTAACACTTCCCAGTAATTTAAGTGCATCTTTTTCTGTGATGAACAGCGCACTGTAACCAACAGCTGTACTTAGGAACAAAGTTGATTGAGTATTTTCTGTTGTGTAACTTAATTGCATTTTTTACTTCACCACATTAATGTAACAGCTGTAGTTACTTTTGATTGTTAGAAAACTACTTGTCCGCCATTTTGATAATATTTTGTGCAAAAAATCCGTTATATAGTTTCAACTAATGACTGTATAATAAAGATAAATGAGATCAACTCTGTGGCCAAATGGCGTCAAATGCACAAGATGGCAGCGCCTGTATCCAGAGTAGTTTGGCTTCATTTTTGTACAGTGGGAGAAAGTGAAGATGCGTTGTCTATCTTTATATGCTGTCTGTTAAACTTTCTAAGTGTGAGGATTTGCTGCTATTCCTTTTACTCAAATTTATTTACAATGATTTTGAGTTTTTTGGGGTCATTCTGAGATTTTTCTGCACTGAGTACTTTAACTTTTAAAATTCAAAGGCAATTTGTTATCATACTTACCCATTTTTACTTAAGCAACATTTACAATTTACAATTTTTACTGGTATTACAGTGTGGTATTACTTTATTCATTATTACATTATTACATTTACTCAAATCATGGATCTAAATAGCTCCTCTACCAATGGTACTGTGTGGTGAAAAACATTAAGTACTGCTGGACTTTCAGATCATAGAAAAAGACAAAAGGAGAATAAGATAATAAAGAAATACAGAAAGACATGTCAAGACAGATTAAAACGGAACAGAAAAAAATAAGATTGCTCAACTGGTTACATAAATGTCAGTTCATAGGATATAATATTCTGATAACTGATGAATTTAAGTCAGAGGATACATTATACCAACATATGACGTGTTTCATGCACGCATGTGTGTGCATACATATGCTACCCCTATATTGACACACACAGTTTTGTGTACAAAGAGAAAGACATCAGTGCACTTAATATCATATTATGTTGTCTTAGTTATAACATCTGACAGGAGGGTCATTGGAAATATTGTGTGTTGTACACCTCACTCATTTTCACTCATCTTTCCCCAAAGATATGAACTTTGAACTTATCTCATGTCTTTTTTTCCCCATTCGACAGCCTATATTTAATTTACAAGAGATACAGTTACTGGTCCCAGTAATGCTTCATTACTTTCATTACTTATTTCCTCAAAACAGATAAACACATGTAAACAGTTTTAAAAACATTCACAAATACACATTTGGAATTGCACATATGTAAATACAGTTTGTGGACACTCACACATATATTCTGCAGACCACTTTTCCATCTCTAGACCCAGAGAGGTGTAAGTCTTGTTTTATTCATAGCCAGAGAGTAATTTGAATGGAATGACATGTCCCTTGTAACCCTGAACTTTACATGTGTGTCCCCTGTGGGGGATGGGGGACCATCAGGAGAGCCTGAACCATTTCACCCTTCCTCTTGGCAAAATGTGAAAATACTGTTAAAACCTCTTTTTAAAGCTGGGTTGAATCCAGAGAGCCCCTTCCCTCTTTAGACCTTCACCTTCCCAGTGCTCAGTGGATGGTGAGTTTGTGGCACAGCATGTTTTATGACCCTGCTCCTACATTTTTAATAAAGGATTTAGCGCTGCTTACTGTAGAGCGAACAATGCTCTGTGTTAGTGGAGCTCAAGACATAAATTATATTGTGGTTAGATTCTGAAGTACACGTAAAACTTTGGACATAGAGATTGGATTTTAGAGTCTTAAGATTTGCAGTTTACAAATCGCTCTTTTAAAAAGATGTGGTATTATATTTTGAAAAGGTATTTCATTGCAACTACAAACAAGGAAACAGTAAAAACTGGGTATGAAGACTGATGATGTGTGAAACACTGCAACACTTTGTATTGATTTCTTCCCTGCAAATTATATTTTCTACAAGGAGGAAGAATATCTTTTTCAGCGCTGAACATGAGGTGAATTATGTTCATGTGCTTACGTTGGTGCTGTGATGTATATCAGGATGCATGGTTGACTTGGTCTGGAACACAATGAAATGTTGTTGCCTTTAGGTGTATTTCATGTTCACTACAAACAAATCAAAAGGTTTAAACCAAACTAAACTTCACTTTCTCAGGCTTCAGTGTTTCTTCTATAACTGTACAGGCCTGATGGGCAATCTGTTCAACAGGAATCCCTGTCAGGCCAAAAAAAAAAATCAGACATTTTTGGGGGATTCATTTTCAGGGCCTTTTTTTTACTTATTTTAGAACACCTGGAATGGATGGAATCAAACCTGGACTGCTAAGGACTAAATGGGGCAGGGTCCTGCATCGGGTCGGGTACCTGCAGGTACCCAATGGGTAACCCGCAAAAAGCTGCGTAACGGGTAAAAATATGTGTATATTTATATTGCATTTCGCAGGTACGTGCAGTGTATGTGGAATATTTTGACATCTTAATCACTATTATCAAGTGGCAGTTCCTTTTATTTCAAAAGTTAATGACCCATGTCGACTCTTTGACCCTCTCGTCACATTCCTCGCCAACGTGGAGGACTCCAGCAATGAAACTTTGCAGGTGGAAGGAGCATGCTAAAATGTTTCCTAACCTGGCAATGATTGAATGTTTTCACCATCCCGTCATCGAGTGCAGCCAGTGAAAGAGACTTTCCTTCCGCTGGATTGCTTGGATGGTTGGATTTGTATCTAAAGAACTAAGAACCCAGCTTAATGTGAGTGACTGTAGTCTGTGTGTGTTTAATCACGGGTGGAGGTCGGGTGGTGGGATTTTTATTAATGGGCACGGGCGGGCGAGGCTTTGACATAGACAAAGTGACGGATAAGGGGTCAGTTCTGGTACTGAGCTTTACAGATATGGGCAGGTGCGGGTTTTCAAAAATGGATCCGTGCAGGACATGGAGTGCACACCCCAAAAGTCATTTTTGGTTTTTTTAATGCCAAATACCCATTCCAGTGTTCCCCTATATTCAATCTGCAACGGACCACCTCCCTAAGTCCACAGTGCCCAAAGTGTCTGTGGGTAGTTCATGTCTGTAATGACAGCAGGACAGTCAAATGTCTGTTATCGTAACTGTCAGTTGAACAAGTGAGGCGAAAATGAATTGCTGGTGGGCTACTGGTTCTAAACAGATATGGTCCTGAACGACACTAACGTGCTGACAGATTCAGTGTTTTCATGTTTTTTTTAGCTGAGGTGGACCAGAGAATATTTGTTTAAAACAGATCGATGATGCTGTTTTGCCCTCATTGTTCTCCATTAAGTTTGATCCCTGTGTGTATTTTGTGGAGCGAACGCTGCGCCAGACTTTGATTAAAAAATTGCCTTTTAAATATTGGTGGTCAGCAGCCGGTCAGATGGTAACTTAAGAGCTGTGCTCTGATTAATTTGGCATGCAGTTAACACACTAGTCATAATGTTATTGTAATGAAAGCTCAGCTCCTGGCATTTGCTCCTGGTGTTTTTCACCACTGTTTTGGAAGAATGAAAAGCGGGGAGTAACAGGCCGATATGAAGAGTGGTTCATGTGGATTACAAACTGATAAATAATTTGAATAGTAACTGATAAATAATTAAAGAAAGGTAATTTGAGAGTAGGCTTTGATGTGGTAGGTGGTAGAACGACCCCCACTCAGCCTGTCCGCCACACCAAAGCAGTCAACCAAGAGGAAACACTGGTTTCCCACCAGCCTAAATAAACTGAACCACAGCAAACAGTTAAGATGTGACAGCACCCTTACTGTGATATTTTTCAAAAGAAAACAAATGTGAATCATTGCACATCAGGAGGCTTGTGTCAGAATTCTCCAATAGTTCATGTAATTAAATAACAAATGCAAACTGTGTTCGGATTTGTCTCTGCTGTCAGTATATTGACATTACTGTGCAGCATGCAGCAGATAACAGTGTACAAGACTCCAAAGTTTGAGCTCAAATTGGAATCAATAAATGCCAAACTATATCATTTACATGACATTCAGTTTTGCCCTGTAAAATGTTGTAAATTATGAAAACAAGATCAAGAAGAACAACCTCAAGGTGAGCTCAAGTAGAATGGCCAAGAATCCATGTCTCATGTAAGTGTTTCCTCACCTATCGCTGCGTTTATTAGGCGAGGAAATTACATCAGTCCGGTGAGAAAGGAAAACAGCCTATTTTCTTTGCTGCTTTCAATCAAGCCAATAAACAAGGTCATTCCCTTCAGAAACACATTGCCATGCACTCCCACACAGCGAGGAAGCCAATGCAGCCACGGCCTCGGAGGCAAAGGGCTCTTGACAACATAATGGCTGCCATAACTTCATTAAAATGGCCCTGCTTCTCTTCCTCAGTGCCATTCAAGTCCTTTCCACAGGACCATTCTGCAGGGTGTTTGAGTTTCCATCCACGTGTGACAGCATAATTTCACTTTTTCTCGCCAATTAATTGGCCTGTCTTTTCATCAATCTACCTGGATATTTGGTAATTGGTTGTTTCCTTTTTCCCCTCCATCCTTGCAAAACATTATCTCCTCAACTACACTCTGAATTCTCCTCATTCAGAGCCTGAATATAAACAAGCAGCATTAGCAGCATCTATGCTTTCACCCAGTGAAATATGAGCTGAAACTCAGTCGTTTTCAAAAGTGAATGACACGTCCTCCACCGTCTCTCTGCTTCCTGTGCGGGCTGCTGTGCAGTTGCACAATGATACTGTATCAACTGTCCCAGCAGCCTTATCAGCTCTGGTGATGTGTTCGGCAGAAGGCAGAATTAGATCTTCACCAGCACTGTGTGGACTCAGGAAATGTGATATGAGGCTAGAAAGGACACCTTCAGGGCTTCAGAGTGGTCACTGGGCGCTTGAGTTAAGTTGATTGTTTAGCTGTGAAGGCAATAAAGAATGGCTGCACGCTGACAGATGCAGCGCAGAACAAAAATGATTATGAAACCCTGGTGACTGAGCATGCAGAGGAGGCTGTATGGTGAAAGCATTCGTCATATTTCATGTCCAGCACAGGCGAGACTGTCATCCCAAGAAGAATGACGATTGTTTCAGCAGTGGCCCCAAAACAAGGACGTTTATGTCCAAGTGACAAAGACTGAGTGACCGTAAGTAGTTATGACAGGAGAAAAGGAAGAAGTCAGGTTAGCTGTTGCAGTACGACAAAGTCTGTGATGGAAGGAGGACATGGTGGATAGATGGGTTAGCGTATTTAACACAGGAGAGCCAATTAACCATGTGTTTATTATTGTCAGCGTGACAACAATGCTTCCTTAGCCGTAATGAAGTAGTAGTTTTAACCCAAACCATGATGCTTCCCTTAACCTAACCAAACTTTAACCTTGTGACATCAATAAACTAATTTGTTATTCAGTTTTTATTTTGATGATTACTAACTGTTTTGGAAGACACTGACAAAGCATTGCTTCCTGCTGTGCCAGTACTCAATACCCGGTATCGACTGAAACCCAGTATTAAGTAGTAAGAAACGTTGCCGTCAAACAATATCTGCATTTGATCCTTATTGTACCCAGTCTCAGACTCAGTCTCACTCCCAGCTCGTCAAAACCAGACACTTTGCCAATCGCCCTCTGCGTCAGGTACCGACGCACCGAGGCACTGTTAGCGTCAGTGTGAGCAGACATTTTTTGACATTTCGAGCAACCGCTGTGGTAGAAAGAGCAAAAAGACCGCAAAGGCCAAACAGGAAGGGAGGTGGAAGGGTCATAGACCGCTGTTTGTGACCCATATTTACAACCTACATAGTGTGCTCGTATGTGTAGCGTAATATGCTAGTGACGTGTCAGGTGACGTTACATTATGTGTGTAACAAAGGTACTTACTTGAAGCCAAACCATGAGGTTTTTTTCTAAACCTAACCATGTAGTTTTGTTGCCTAAACCTTAGAAATAAAGCTGAAAAGAAGTTTTTTGCAGAATTTTATTTTGAAATGAGACCATATGCATTTAACGAGTGGAAACTGTACATTCCCTGTGAAAATAGAAGTTTATTTTCAAAAGAGACACTGCACATTACAAGCGCAAATTGATATGGCACCCCCATGTGTCCAAAACTGACGCTGAAGGGGTTCCCAAGTGTTAGGCAGCGGTCCAAAAGTGGGTCACTGGTCCATTCTGAATGCACCGCAAGTGACTTGCAAATGTGTCTAGTTCATTCATTCTTTATTTCTAAGTACTGTGAATTTCTGGCACTACATTTTTAAGTGCTGTTTCCTGCTGTAGAGTGGGTGACTAATGGACAGCTACTTAATAGGCAAAGCAGTCTAGCTTGACGACATGGCCATGGGGAAATCTGGACCCAGTTGGGAACCACTGACCTAGAGCATCTTAGTTTAACGTGTAGGGCCATTGGCCAAGCGTCGGTATTTGATGAGTTGGGAGTGAGAATGTGTTGGGTTTTACTCGGTGCCTGTGGCATTTGATGTATTGATGCATTTATGTAGATGAATGCTTCTACTCACATGACTGACATTGAATAAAGTAGAAAAATAGGTATCGAAGTACTCTGTTGGTATCGCTGTCACTTTAAGGGTACTGGTATTGGTACTGGTATTGTGATTTTTTAAACAAAACCCAGCCCTACTCCTGCCTGTGGGGCCATTAGAACAGAAAGTGCCTCGTTGTCTTTGTAGAGGACAATGACATATAAAGTATTTTGGACTTGTGCATATACTGTATCATCTTCTGTGCATCTTTGTTCATATGGACACTAATGGCCAAACTCAATGGTGTCATCAATGGAAAAAAGTATGAAATATTATATTCTTTAATCCTCATATTATTTAAATGGGTGAAAAATCATTTTAACAGAGAAACCAGATATCTTTTTTTGCTGCTATGATTCCACTGGGCCAATTCAGAGCCCTGGTAGTGCCCAGAATTGGCTGCTGGCTCATACACACAAATGTGCAACAGCCACCAAGGAATCCATAAAAGCGACAGTATAGTTGTGTCTCTGGCTGTGTTTCCACCGCCATATGTTGGCTTGCATCTCCAGACATGTTTGCAAATATACATGCATATGTCCAAAGTGTTTATTGTTTGTCCACTGGTGGATGTGTTCACATCTGTTTCTGCAGGCCTGAGTGTGTATCCCGCGTGTGTAGTTAGCAGTGTGTGTCCGTCCGCACGCTCACACATTATACTGTATGCCGCGTGTGTTTGCAGCCTTGACGGGGTAATAAAATGCCTCCTCTCATCTCGGTTCTCCTGGTTCAGAGTGACTATTAAGATGTGTGTGCTCTAACAAGCAAGCCCTCCAAATGATAAATGACAAAACACATACTGCCTCCACACTGCTGTCATCTGGCAAAACACTCTCACATGAACACACACACACATACACACACTGCTCACTCTCTCTCTCTCGCGTGCGCTATCTCGCTCATTCCTTTCTCACCTGCCTCAGTTTCATTTTCTCTCTCAGATCATGGATTGTTTTTTTTCTTCTCACACACATCGACAGATACAGACAAAAGGAAACAGGGAGACATGATGGAAAAAAAGATTCTGAGGGAATAGAAACACAACATTTGAGGAAACAAATAAATATAACATAACAATATTTCATTGACAAAGAAAAGAACAGAAAACAAAGCTGTGGTGAGTATAGGATGGAATAACATTTCCATAGAAAGTACCTATGTGGCAGCCTACAGTGAAGGCAACACAGAGTCTGGATGGTCTGTTCATACCCCACATCATCCAAATAGTTATACTGATATTGTGTTTGTATTGTAGTTCAAAATCAATTTTAAAAATATTTCAAAACATGAAAGAAAAAGATACACCGCTCTGTGTCTTAGCTGCAACGACACACACACACACCTGCACTGTCAGACTCAACGAACAGCACTGATCAAACTGCTTCTTGGACTGAAACTAATGGCGGACCCCTGGCATACTGCGTAGATGGTGATGACTGTTTTGATTGGTTGCTAGGCAACAGCAGCACATGCAGGGTGAGGTTAAGTTAGCCAGATAAGGGTGTGGACAGGAAGGGAAGAGAGAAACTCTCTGCTGCTTGATTGCATTTCGTCGTGTTTCCTGTTTGTGATGCTCCTAACGCGTAGTGGAGAAGTAAGAGAGTAGCAGGAGCAGAAAGAGCTGGCCTCCTGCAATACAACAACATGTCACAAAAGGTAGGTGTAAGTGGTAGGTGTGGAGGAATTTGGGCAAATCAGCAAAAATGAATAGAAGAGAAAGCCATTGTGCATTTTTATAATAAATCCCCTGAGGGAGGGCTGCTGGAACCAAGTTAGTGCCCACAAAGGCACACCCACAATGGGTGCACCATAGAAATAGAATGAGTAGAACGAACATTCCCATTCAAGTCAACACAGTAGGATGGTCAGAGCAGTGGCTATTTTTATGTGTACCGTTGCCATTGTACTGTAACTGTTAATCAGCACAGGAGCCTTTTGTTCCATGGTGGCCCTTGTGTTCTGTGTTAGTTTGCTAAGCATTTTTGTTTTTAGTTTTGTCTCTGAAATCGTTTTATCATTTCTGTTATGTTCATTTGTTTTCTGAAATTTGGTATTTTGCACCTCAGGGCCATCTTGGAGCACGAAGCGTCTGTGCGGATTCACATACGTCTTCACCATAACAATTACAACAGAGGTTGTTTAAGTGGTCTGTTGAGCCTGTTGAGTATCAGTAGTTGTTGTGATGAACTCTTTAGTGATGATTTATTGGCTGCGTTATTTCCAGTTCCTTTCTGTGTCTCAGTATTTGTTTGCTTCTAAATGCGTTTGCCTCCGAGCGTGTGTATGCGTCCAAATGTTTCCGTGTTTGTGTGTTTATGTGCAGTTAACAATGGATGGCATGAAAAGATCAGAGGGATTAGCTGACATCCAATATGGGATAATCCTTTAACCTGTTAATGCAGGAAGTTTATCTGATTGGTCATGGAGAGAAGAGAGTATTTGATTATCTGATAATGACCCACAGTACTGCACAGTACTGCAGTATTTTAGTGCTAGACATGGTTTGGGTACAGGCAGGTTTGTCAGACTTCATGTCTGAGAGGATAATTGGTGAATCACCAGCACACGGGTCAGTGAGGTCAGTTGGTTGTCTTAGAGACAGTTAACAGCAGTTCATTTAAACAATTGCTATTATGTCTCCTACATCTGTGGTGCATACTTGCACATCCTCTCATTTTCCCAGGTTTCCTCCCAAAGTCACAATTCTCCCATATTCTTCCTGATTTTTTTCCCTTTTTGTTGTCACAAACTGTTTCTGGCACTGTACAGTGTGTAAAAGCTCTGTGACTCTAAAAGAGTTTCCTACCTGTTGGCACTTTCCCCTCTCTCCCTCCTTCTCCAACCCTCTGGGGCTGGAGGGGGCCACCCCGTTGGGCCAGCAAGAGTTGGGTACAGCTGACGGTGGCCCCCTGGTCTCCGTTCTGACCATGTTACGCATGTGTAAGTTTGACGAGATGCTCTAGCAGGGCTTTGAGGGGTGCCTTGGGAGTTGGGGGAGACCCAACTTGCCCTCTGCTGCTGCAGTGGGGTTCCTAGCTGTCTTCCAGAGACAGTGAGCCTCCCAATTCCCCTCACTTAGGCATAAGCTTAGGCATCCAGTACCCAAGGGTGTTTGGCCAAGAGAGGACAGCCGGGTGTGGGTCCCTGGCGCGGGCCATGCCTACAGCCTGGCCTCCCTTCCTCCTCCTGGTTCTTTGCTGGAGTACCAGGGTCATGAACCAAAGACTAAACCAAATTAAATGTAGTTAACATAAAAAAGCTGATGTGGCCTACTTGATTTTTTGTTTTTTCATTCTTTAAAAGTCACCAGAGTGCAGGAAACAAAGTCTCTGAAACTATTGTACTGGGTCAGGACCCCCAGACCCCCACTTTGGTTTCGAAGTTCTCCCTATTTTTGACCTCTCACAGTTGGCAAATACGCTGTGCGATGCCAACAGAGACGATAGTATCCAATAAAATATTAAAAATTTTTTGTTTGGCTGTTATCCCCATTTAATGAGTAACATCTTTTATTAAATGTGACTGTGGCCGTTTTGTACACGTCAAAGCGTTGGTTTTGTGAGCTTTGTGATAACTGTACCCTGGTTTATTCATTTTATTCCTGCAAGAGGAGGGTACATAACATTATTTACACATTCCCATGGGGGGCAGATGGTTTCTAAAGTGTCTGCATCTGTTAAGAGTTTTTCCCATAGTATTTTCTGCAGTGTTTCCCAGTTCCAAAAAGAGAACAGCGTGACTCTGGGGCTGTCTGAAATCACTCCCTATTCACTATCTAGTGCACTATATTTACTCTCAGCTATTTTCTTTGAGTGTCCTCAATATGCACCGTGTTATGTCCTCAAAGATTCCCACAACCATACACAGTTTGTGTGCTAAAAATCCAACAATGCAATGCTTCGCTTTTGATGGATATGGAAATCCCAAATATTGTGACACTACAGTATAAATATAAATCTCAATTTAGTGTGTATCATAGAGAAAATAGTTGTTTTTTATTACAGTATGGAGTGAATAGTGAATATACAAGTCTCATATTGGTGTGTGTGGAAAGTTTGGACATATCTCTGGGTTTTCCCTGAATGTGTTGTGAAAATAACAACCATTCTCTTGGTTTTCGAGGAAGTTTCACTCCGTCCAAATGTGCAGGAAATGTTTGACAGAGTGAGAGGAGGAAGCGAGAGGAGATGCAAAAGCCGCACTACAGTTTGTTTACAATAATCTCAAGTGTTTTCACAAACATTCAACATCATATCCATGGCTACACACACACACACACACACACACACACACACACCATATTTTCCAATATTGTAGCGGCTCGCCTTCTGATTATAAAACTAAATTAGCTGACCTTTAGCTTTCTTGATTAGTCTACAAATTCAGTGCTGATGTTTAAAAGCTTTTTGAGTTGATGCTGGAGCTGGCTGTTGTTGACTTCATTAATTAGGCCACTAATCAGGGGCGAGAGTAATCACTGGCGCCAGGCAAAGAATCCTCTGGAAGTTATGTGGAAAGAGGATGGAGATATATCGGTAATTAGCTGCGCAGCTCTAAAAGTTTGAGCCACAAATTTACCTCCTCAGCAGTTAAACATTCAGAGTCACAGCTTGGCTGAGGTGATGTTAGAGGAAGTCATTTTGTGGGATTAAAAATGTTTGAATTATTTTTACAATCAACCTTAGAACTGATGCTCACTGATGATGAAAGCCATTTAAATTTTACATAATCTATCCTTCTACTGTTTGTCAGACTCTGATGAGGCTTCCCCAAATGCATAACAACACTCGTCTGTTTCTCTGAGTGGGTGGTAGGAGAGGATTAATGTATTAAGTCAGTTAACAGCTGTGATTGAGTTTTGAAAAACAGAATGAGAAATTTGTTCGTCACCCAGCAGCTGCAACATTGATTGAATCGTGAAATCTGAAAAAGGTGTGTGTGTAGATGTTGTGTAACTTTTGTTTTAGTCAAATAAGTGTGTTTCATGTTTGTTTATTGTGCTGCACTTACAAAATTCTTGCAGATAATAGATTGTCGAAGAAATGCATCGTTGTTTTAGCCCTGCTTGTGGCACACTCATTCGCCAGAAAATAGATATTGTGTTACATTTGTACATTATTTTGTAGCAGATGCTTTGAAACTTTATGTTTCCCAAGAACATTTCGTTTAAGCTGTGGTTAGGTCTAGGCACAAAAACAACTTGATAATGGTTAGGGAGAGTTCATCGTTTGGCTTAAAACAACTACATTTGGTGGCAAAAAAAAGCTGCTGGAAAAGCAGGGATGAGTTGGTAAAATACTAGTCTCTCCACCAGACAATCAAAGAGCTCTGCCTTCTGATAGTCTGGGGGCACTCCTTTCTAAAGTGTGTTTAACACACCGGAGAAAACGGCCGGCAACAAAGCAACGCCTCTTGCATTTTTGAAAAGGACACGCCCTCCTGGAAATGTGCGCTCCCCCTTTTCTCGTCCGCAAGGAAACAAACACACAGAGAGCTTGAAAATGGATGCCGAGAGATTTAACTCCGTTTTGTCAAACGCGTGCTCAGTCCACAAGATTGTGGAAATGAAGGACTTACAGCAACTTGAGCCATTTTGTACCGCTACACGTGTTTCTAGTCAGACTATGTTTATGAGCACGAGTTCAGCGAGCCACCGAAGGACCACCCTGCGGATTTACTATTGGTTCTGCAACATAGGGAGTTTTTTTAAACTCTGAAATTGTATCCGCCCATCTAAACACAAAATCAGGGAGAAAGTCATCAGTCTTTAGTTAAGCAAAGCGTCTAAAGACTGACTTGTGAGTCTAGTAAAATACACTCAGGTTCCGTCGCAGCTTGGAAATGCTGTGATTTACAGCTAAAAACACCTGCGAAGGGTAGCCAAAAGACAACCAGTCACTTTAGAGACATTGATATGAAGTTTGAAAATACAATGTATATGTGGTTTGCAGAGATGCACAATGCCAACTTTTTCTTCTGGCAACTGGGTTGTGCAGCATGGCTCTACGGATAGCAATGTTGGTCAGCTGGTACGTTACCCACATTGGTCTCGGCTGAAATATCTCAGCAACTATTGAATGGATTAACCATCCCAGTCTCACTACGAAGTCGTTGAAATCTGGCGCTTGGGCAGGTACTTGTGGTGTCAGACACTGACCAAAAAAGCTGTCCTTTAACATTGGCATGATATGTGGCCGGTTGCCGCTATAGTTAAATGGTGCTTGGCAGCATCGAGGGGGAAACACGGCGGGACCAAAGTTCAGGTGGTGAAAGTCCAAGTAGGGTGGAGGGAGGGGTGCTGGATGGGTCCAACAAACACCGACTTTCACCCAGGAGAGCGGTGTTCATGTTCTGTAAGATTGTTAAGCCAAGTTGGAGGAAAGAAAACATCAATTCGCACTGTTGTACTGACATAGTGCGTTTATTTTAAAAGAGACTGTAAGAGAGTGTAAATGGTAAATTTCTGTGAAAGTGTATTTTGAAAGAAGACAATGCATGAAACAGACAGAACTTGGCACGGCATCCCAGATCGTGAACAACCTAAGCATCCAGGGTACCTTTCATGTTGAATCTGGACATGGAAGGTCTATGACCAAACGTCGATATGTGACGAGGTCGGAGTGAGAATGTGTTGGATTCATGGTTTCAGAGGATGAACCATAATGAGTTTGATGATCCCCTGACTTTTCCTCTGGTGCCACCACTTGTTTGACATTTTTGTTTTTTAGTGAAATGCAGCAACATCTATCTGATGGATTTCCATTAGTGCACACATTCACGCTCCCCACAGGATGAGTTGTAGTAACTTTGGTGATCATCTAGTGCCATCATCAGGTCAATATATTAACTTGCCTAATATTTTGGTGTGTGACCAATTACCTGCAAAACTAATGACATTCCCATCAGCCTTATCTGCACTCTGTATTTAGTGCTAACTAGCTAATGTTAGCATGCTAACACACTGCTCTAAGATGCTGAGCACAGTAAGCATTATACTTGCTTACTCTCAGCATGTTAGCATGCTGACGTTAGCGTTTAGCTCAAAGTACTGTTGTGCCTGAATACAGCCTTTGAGGTTTGTTTAGTGCTTTGACATTGAAATATAGAGTACACACCATCACATCACAGTGTTGCCAAAGGCCTTGCATGACAGATGACAACTCCTACTCTAATATGCATAAAACTCTGATGTATTCCTCTCCTCCGTGGAGCAAAAACAAACACATATGCACTGACCTCAACCTGTTTTGATTTGCATGATCTTGAAGAGCAGGCACACTGCCAGAACACTAGCAGGGGAGAAGCAGTGGTTTCAAAAGTCCAAACTCATGCTCAAATCAATCACATCACGTCATGTAGCTGAATCCCCTGTGCAGTCATGCAGTCGCTGTAGCTCAGAGAGACGATGAATTTGATGAGTCAGCCGACGTTTTGTCATATTCCCCATCACGAGAGGTTAGCTTTTAATGTGTCTAAGTAGGTAGATCGTGGCATTTTCAACGAGGGAATTGATGCGCCTTGAAAAAAGCACTTTTTCACAATGCTTTGCATATATTCATTAGCTGTGCACAGCGTTGCTGCTGTAATATGCAGCCGCTTTGCAATGTAAATCTCTCACAGTAACAACAGAACACTGCCTGGATGTGTTTCATGCAGAAAATGTTTGTCTGGTATAAAAAACTGCAGTGCATTCGTTATATAACTCTGAACAGGCTTGCAGGATTTATCAATATCTCTATCTATAGGTCTATAATATGGTATAAGCCTAAGCCTGTGAGGCAGTTACGTCACCACATTAAAGAGCCAAGGCCTTTTATTAGAGGAATTGAGGTCAGACAGAGCAAAGCAGCATCAGCTGATTTGGGTGTGAGGGTAGCGAGATTTGTGTTTGTTTCACGCTTCATAGAATGTATTGTTTGATTCATGGTGTCATGATTTAATATATTTTCAGCACAGCAAAGATAAGGAACACTGAAGAATGTGCTTTACAGTTTAAGTTTTTTGTCTTTCATCATAGTTTATATGAAACTTCAACATGAATGAAGCCTGTATAAGCTTCTTACAGCAGCGTGTACAGAAGAAATAAAAGCAGTACCCTACAGAGTAACAGAGAGTTGCCCTCTGAAGATACAAGTTAACTAGCTCTCTTAATCTAAGTTTTGATATCCAAGAGATGTTAAACTAAGGAGACTTTCACATCAGGGACCTGGGCCTGGATCTGCGTACACTTGACCACAAAGTCTAGTTTGTTTGCTTAGTGTGAACACTATGTATTCTACCTTGGCATGGTACATTGATTCATGTCAAGTCCACTTGAAAAGGTGGTCTCAGATACCGTTCATGTGTCCAGTGTATGGTTCGCATGAGGCGTTAAGACCCACTGTACCAAAACATGGAAGTGTACCGCTGTTTAACGTGAGCAGTAGTTGGCCAGTAGAGCTACAAAGGCATTTCTGGGTGCCGCCAGTCTCCTCTGAAGTCTGTGCCTGCAGCACATGCCAATCTCATCCTCTGAACTGCACGGCCACGGGTGATAAAGTAGGAAGGCTTGACATCGTCTCCAAAATGCAGCAACAGTACGCTGAAATCAAAGGCCGACTCAGTTGTATGAGCTTTGGATCTTGCGATTGGTGCTTTTCTCTACACTGTACCAACAACATAACAAATGACAAATGGACGATGATGCAAGTGTACTCCAGTTCAGAACAATATAACTAAAATGAAAGCTGAGAGGCAGGGGAGTGGGGAGGGGGTGGGCAGTCATACTTGGCCAAAGTCAAATCAGTCGTACCTAATATGAAAATGCCCTTAATTAAGATGTGGTCATTGGGGACCTTGGTGTGTGATTGACATCACTTTCATGCTCAGTAGGTGTGGCAAAATGTTTGATTAACACTAAGATTGAAGGCCTACATTGAAGGCAGTTAAGGTACTTCTATGTTAGTTTCAACTTGCACTTGTGATGGTTGGCACTTGGATTCAATATGGATGTTGAATTGGGAGCCTTACATTGAATTCAAAGACTGCCACATGTTTAATGATGTGTCTGTAAGTTGAGTGCATTGTTTTATTGTCATTATCAAGATAAAATTATGGTCTGTTTTTTCTGTTTCCGTCATGAGAGTTATAACTGCCCCCCACCATGCACCAAAGGTAGCAGTAGTGTGACATTGTTTCACCATCACAACATCTCTTGGGGTATATATGAAATCTACGGCTCAGTTTTTGCACTGTATAAGCTGTCTTTTAACTGTGATACTAGTTTTTTCTAACATTAATCATGACCTTTTATTTGCCTTAACCACACAAACCTGGAATAACCTCCGAGATGATGTTCGACAAGCCCTGACTCTGACCACTTTTATGTCAAAACTAAAAACATTTCTCTTTTACCTGGGTTTCCGCGGGTCATTAAAAAGCATTAAAAGTCATTAAATAGATTTTGCAAAAATTAAGGCCTTAAATGGCATTAAAAAGCATTAAATTCGATGTCCAGAGGCATTAAAAAATTAAATATACTTGATGGAAAAAAAACATTGTTATTCACGATTTATTTTGATTATATAAACATTTAATAATTTTGATCGGAAGAATAATGTGATGACTGACAGCAGAACCCTTTAATTGGCTATTGTTTACGGCCGGTGCACAAAGTTACAACACCGGATGCTTGGAATGCAACGTGCTGTGAGTGTGCTCATGCTGTGGCGAAAGAGTGGAGGGAATATTAGCAAATGTCGGAAAAATGGGAAAATGCAAGTTTCAGCAGAAGTGGTTGGATGAGGAACTATTCGGAACCTGGTTAAAGCCCATCGACGGTAAACCCGAAGAGGCATTTTTCAGAGCATGCAAAAAGATCTTCAAACTTTGCACAATGGGCGTAAATGTGGTGAAATCACACATGCTGTCAGATAGTCACAAGTCAGCGATTAAAGGCAGGCAGCAGTTAACTGTGCCGAATTTCTTTGCTGTGACCAGCAACGCAACTTCTGCTGTCGCCACCACAACTGCAGCTGCTGCTGCTACCACCACCACACCTGCCGCTACAGTGACCGCCTCCAGCCTTTTCAGGTTAGAGTTAGTTTTTCACATCATTCTTCAAGCTGGTTTTGTTATTTTTGAAAGGTGCAAATAGATTCCGAGACTGTAAACCATCTTGTGAGCCATTTCTAATTCACTATAGAGTGACAGTTAATGTAAATTAGATTTTCTCAAATGTTCAAGATTAGTATTGTCAAATGCTTACAATTTTGTCTATATATGTATATATATATATATATATATACATATATATAATAAATAAAAAATAGGGCCGTAACGGTACATGTATTTGTGTCAAACCGTTCGATACGCGACTTTCGGTTCGGCATGACCTTGTACCGAATTATTGGAGTGGGATATTATTTTATTTTATTTTGTTTTATTTTAATTCCGTCCTTGCGAGCTGAACCATTTAAAATATCTAGTTCCCCGGCGGACATAATTGAGTGATGGACCGTAAATCTCCACTTTTACTTTGTGCAGCGCATTATCGCATTTTGACAACATGGCAAGTGAGCCTGACGAACCTGAAGACCCACCCGCAAACCTTAAGTCCTCCGTTCGGGAACACTTTGGTTTCAGGGTAAAATACGAAGATGGAAATAAACAAGTTGACAAGACAAAAGCAGTGTGCCGACACTGCAGAACAGTGGTCGGGTATGTACTTGGAAACACATCTAACATGCTAACGCATCTAAACCGACACCACCCAAGTTTGAATGTTAACCGGCACGACTAGAAAAAGCAATCTGGTGCACACTACGATATCGTCGTCGTTTAAAAAGAAAGAGCGTTTCCCTGACCATCGCGCTAAAGAAATAACCAACGCCATTGGACTTGAGTAAAATTGTTTAAGCTGCACTTTAGATATAAGCATGTTTTGTTTACTGCACTTTAACAAAGTGGGAAAGCTAAGTAAGTTCCTAGTAAAACTGAATCTGAGCAGGCTTTAAAGCTGACCAGCTGCACTATACGTTTTATTTTAATTGAGGAAAACTGTTAAAGCAGAAATGTATATTTATATTTTTCATTCAAAAAATGTGTTAAAAAACAGTAGGATTTTATTTTTCACTTTTATATTTCTATTTTCATTCAAAGAATGTGAAAAAGCAGGATTTTATATATATTTGTTTCATTCAAAAATTGTGTAAAAAGAGTTAACTGCTGTGGTGGTATGTTTTAATAAGGTTACCAATAAGTAAAAGATATTTAATAGTTGTCTATTTTTTTCATTACTGTACCCAAAAAAAAAAAAACGATCCGTGACTTGTGTACCGAGGTACGTACCGAACCGAGATTTTTGTGTACCGTTACACCCCTAATAAAAAACTGTATCTGCAGTTGGACATGGGCATTAAATTTGTTTAAAGTGGCATTAAAAAGGGCATTAAAAAGCATTAAATTAGATTTGCTGATACCTGCAGAAACCCTTTTTACACTGCCTACTTGACACTGTAATGACTGCAACCTTATTTTTAAACTCTTTTAAATCATTTTAAATAATCTTTTCTGTCTTTCCTCTCTTATTGTAAATCTGTATCCTTTATTAGGGTTTGTATGCATGAAATGCACTATACAAATAAAACTGCCAGATCAGAAAACACTCATATGACTTGCTTTTGAATGATTATATGAGGTGTTTCGAACACTGACATGAGGCCTGTTTGGTCTGTCTTGTATCTCATGCTAATGTTGCTGTCTACTGTCATAATATCTAGCCCCCTCGTCCATCTACTTCTCTGTTGTCTCCCCATGTGTTCATTATTTATGTTTCAGTCAAGTGTCTTGTGCACTGAAACAGACTTATTTTTATTGGGCATGCTGTGATTTTCTGTTTTCCTCATCCTTTGTCACGTCACGCTTGTCTTGTGCATAATGCAAAACGCTGCCTCGTCCCACCCCATTATGAATAAGTGTGAACCCTCAGCACATGAATAGTTAAGTCATTGCCAAGCCCCAGCAATATAACAAATTACCATCACAATTTAATTATGCATGCCAGAGCGCAGTTAGAAGTGTTTACAGATGAATGGCTGCCGTGGACCATCATGCCTAACGGATTAGCATTGTGAGAGATTTGATGTGGATTAGTTAAAAGGATTATTACTAGTTGTGGCGCACCAGCGGACTACAAATAAGGGGTTTGGATATATTTGGAATTTGAATGAATGGGATGAGTGCTCGCTGCTGTTTCACAGGGAAAAGGATCTACTAAAGAATTCACATTTGAATAGAAATGTCATCTCGTCCTACTTACTCTATTCTTGTCATATGTGGTGTGGTGTGGCATCCTGTTACTACCACCTACTGCTGTAGTTATTGAAAGCTCCCTCCAGACCTTCACTACTTTCTCTTCAACTTTTCCTCTTTAAAAGTGACGCTTATAAAGATTGGTTGAGAAAGAAAAGGTTGTGATGATTGAAAGAGGACCCAAAAGTCTTTTGGTCAGTTAGTTGGCTGTTCTGCAGCTTTGGTTCAGACTCAATTATCTCAACAACTATTGGACTGTGGTGAAATTTGCCACTGAGGTCCATGAATTATGAACTGTGATGACTTTGGTGGATTGTTGGTGTCAAGTACTTTGCTGTATGACCGAATATCTGCAGAACTAATGACATTCAGCCTCAGCTGGATCCAGCTGGATGTGTCTTTAAAGCCTGATGAGGCTGATAAACTGAATATTTTACACAACTGTCCGACTTTCATTAAAGCCTGGATGGCTAACAACATTTTACAGCTAAACATAGATAAGACTGAGGTCCTTATCATTGCTTCAGATAGCATAGCTTCCAAGGATGCTCAGTATATCGGGTCCCATTCCTTATCTGAACAGTCCAGTCTCGTAATCTTGGTTCGTTGACCTGTATGTGTTTTTTCCTTTTACAAAACATTGCCAAACTCCAGTCTGTCTTATCACAACCTGCGTTGGAGATGATCTTTATATCATGCCAGCTAGCCTACTGCAATGCCCTTTTCACCTGCCTCAGCAAATTTTCCCTGAACCATCTACAGTTGGTCCAGAATGCCTCTGCGAGGCTAGGCCACCTGCATCTTATCTTCCTTGCATTGCCTTTCCATTAAGTTCAGGACTGAATTTAAGGTTCTTGTTTCACATATAGAGCCCTGCATGGTCAGGCACCTGTGTACATCTTTGATGTACTCCCATCTTTTCATTACCAGTAGTCACTTAGGTTTCCTGACCAGGGCTTGCTTGTTGTCTTTCATGACTGGTTGAAGGCAGAAGGTGATCATGGTTTTTGAAGTAGTGGCTCTGACACTGTGGAACGACCTTTAAACAGACATACGATCTGTGGTCTCTGCTGATGCCTTTAAAAGTAGCTGAAGACTCACTTATTCAAACTGGCCTTTGTCTCGCCGCGTGTTGTCCAGTGCTATTTGTACGCTTTTTTTTAAACAATTTTTCATTTGTGTGACTAGGGCTGCGCGGTATATGCGGTAGACGGTAGAAATGATATAAATTTGGCCCACGGTAGAGATTTGCGCTCTACCGTCATATCGTCGATGATGTCATCGCACCTGCCTCAGTGTGAAAATGGCTTCAAGCACAGAGACAGCGGTGCAAGAGGAGCTGGTTAAAAAAAAACCGGTGCTACGTCCGTGATTTGGACTTGTTCGGCTTTAAACGGTCGGATAGTGAGCAGAAAAACATAATTTGCAAGATGTGTTGAGTGACAGTGACAGCAAACAAAGGTAACACGAGCAATTTATTTTACCATCTCAAGATAAAGCATGTGCTCGAGTTAGGGCTGGGCGGTATTCGCGGTAACTTAACGAAGTAAATATGAGCTGCTGCTTTTGTGATTAATGTTACCTTCATACCGCAGTACTCCGGCTACGGCGGCAGAACGGGGCCCGGCGGCCAGCCGGCCTCACACACCTCCCTCGCTACGTGATGGAGGTGGCCTGGCCGACCGCACCAAACCCAGGCCCGCAGGAGAAGGGGGCCCGGGAGCTGCCAGCCATCCCTCTTCCCTCTAAGGTTTATATATACTATATAACGCTTTATACACAATAATAGATGGATTAGCAACCGTTTTACTTCTGACAATAAATAGTTTCCATCCTAGACTTGTATGGCTTTTTAAATTGTTTTATTTAAGGTGTAAAAAAAAAAAAGAGAGAAGACAATACCGCGATATCATACGGTCACCGCATCCCCCCAATATAATACCGTGATATTGATTTTAGGCCATACCGCCCAGCCCTATGTGTGACTTTGCTCTGTGTAAAGTGCTATGTTAAAGATAAAAAAAAAACAGTGTATAGACTCATACAGATGTAATCCTTCTCACTCAGCACTTAAGGCCACACATTAGAATTGTGTGGTGGTATATTTTTCTGCTGAGACTCTACCTGTATTTTCTTATTTTTCTTGAGGCCGGGGCTTTATAAAAAAGTAGCGATCCAGTGCCAGACTATTAGCAGTACGTGCAGCGCCAAAAAATGCAAATCTGGCAAGACAAAATGCCAAGCGAGAGTGAATTACGGGTTGGCCTTTACTTTCACTGTCGCTGGCATGTTTAAAAACAGTAACCAACAATCCTGCATATTCATTTATTTATTCATTCATAACAGCTTATCCTATAAGGGATTGCGGGTGTGCTAGAGCCTGCCCCAGCTGAGATTGGGTAAGAGGTGGGGTACACCCTGGACAGGTCACCAGACTATCACAGGGCTGACACATAGAGACAGAAAAACATTCACGCTCACATTCACACCTACGGACAATTTAGAGTCACCAGTTAACCTGCATGTCTTTGGACTGTGGGAGGAAGCTGGAGTACCCAGAGAAAACAGGGAGACAGGGAGAGCGTGCACACTCCACACAGAAGGGCTCCCCCACCCCGGGGCTCGAACCCCCTAGTTCCTGGATTCTAACCAGGAACCCTCTTGCTGTGAGGTGACAGTGCTAACCACTACCTACCAATCTACCACCAATCCTGCATAGTATACCTTTAAATAAACTCTTCTTATTAAGTGCACTTACTTTGTGTAATCAGCAAATGTTAGCATGCTAACACACTTGTACACAATAAATGTAGTACCTGCTAAACATGAACTTGTTAGCGTGCTTATGTTAGCATTTACACAGAGCTGCTAGCATGACCTTAGACTCTTAGGGCCAATGCATGTTCTTACACCTGCAACCCTGCAATTAATGCAATTTCGTCTGGTGCATGGCTCTTCGTGGATGGTTGCCTTGTTGGTCTGTGGAACCCCAAAACCAGTCCCTTCCTCTTCCCTGTTCCCAAATCTAAGGAAGGATGTGTTACCATAACCGCTATGACCTACTGTATGAAAAAAGACCCGATCGTAATAAACTCTTAGATTATCAAATACTTTTTACAAGACCAGCACATAAAAAAACAGGGCTGTAGTTGTGATATATTTGCACCAAACATGTAGTTATCTTTAGTGTGCACAGTTTGGTTCTTTCCGTGCTGATTTTTCAAGATAACTGGACGTGATATACGAGATCAGATTATGTATCGAATCTATTGCTGCTCCATGTTTCACGTTAGGTGTAAGGAAGACTGAGGACCTCTCGGGTTAATAATTCACCACAGAGGAATAGGCGATGGAGGAGAAAGAGACAGAACAAATGAGAAAGGGGGAAGCACAAAATGAGGAAGGAAACTAAAAGATAAGCAGAGGAGGGCTGGGGGAGAGAGATGTGCTTATGATGAACAGATTAAAGATAAATAGAGGAGGTGGTGGGGAGGAAGAGGAGGAGGGGAAGGGGGAGGGGTCGTGAGAAGAAAAATAAAATAAAGAGGAAGGTGGACTGACGATGAGTTTAGTATGCCAGAGGCAGCAGCAGTGTGGTGTCTGTGGAGAAGCCACATCCTCTATGGGAAGAATAGAGCCATTTAGAGGGCTGGGACACACACACTCACACTTACACACACGCACACAGTGAGCTAAGTGGATATTTGTTTTAATTGATAACTGGTGTGCATTAATGTTCATGAGCAGCCACTTTCTCATTTTAATGAGACACCGTATTACATCGAAATAGGAGCAGAGACACACTAGAGTCCTTCTGTTTCAAGAAATGTTTTAATTGGCCATTTGTCATAGTAACATCAACAAGTTACGATGACATTTTACCTTTATACAGTGGATTTGTTGGTTTTTAAAAGTTCTGGTCACCTTACCTGAATTTTCTTTTTTTTTTTTTATATATTTGAGTATTTTACTTTTCCTCTTGTGATACCATCTAGTGATTTGTCTTAATAGAGCAAGCTAATGCAGCAGCTAACACCTCTATTCAGGCTACTAGGTGACTCACACAAAGCCCAAGCGAGGGAAAGAGGATGAAAGATGATTTATTTAGCAGGGCTCTGCAAATGTTTGGACAGGGAGGCCATTGTTTGATGTGTCATCTCCGTATAACCTGAGGGTTTTAGATTTACTCAACAGGTCAACAGACGTCTGGCAAATTAGTTGGCTAGCCGTCAAAGTTGTTGTGTGACTCAAGGACACCGCAGGAGGCAGGGATAAAGTTTAGTTAGTTGCAGGAATGTTCCTCTGATCAGTCAAGGTTCTTATTAAAGTTGTTGCATAATCACTGAGTAAGAAGAGAAACCAGAACTTGTTAAAGCTAAAAACGCCTTTAATGTCCAGCAGATGAAGGCCGTGAAAGTTTGTTTTTCTTAAATTACTTCTTATTTTAGGATTCTGGTTTATGGAATCCTTAAAGAAATATGTTAGGATTTCTAATCTTTTAATTAGTAAATTCTTTCACATTTGAGTTTACTTCAACCTGAGTGCAAGCATCACCTGAATCTGGGGCATTGATTGTGTTGTATCTGTAATGCTGGACACACAGTGACAAGAAACAATGCATCCTCATACAATGGTTCTTATATCTAACAAATTGGTGCCCCACAAATGACGGTAACTACTTCACATAAAGTTACGTACTTAATGTAAAATTGCGTAGGTTAGGTTTGGACAAGTGAAGTTAAAGACATATGGTTTGACATCTTACGGTTTAAGCAAGTCAAGTTACATAGGTTAGGTTTAGGAAAACAAACATGGTGATGACATTCTGTAGAATGACTCAAAGATTACTTTTTGGGGGAGCTTTTTTGCCTTTATTTGAAAGGACAGATACAGCATGAAAGGGGGAGGGAGAGTGGGGATGACATGTAGCCGCCATGGCAAGGACATAGCCCCTGCACATGGGGCACCCACTCCACCAGTTGAGCCAGTGGGCCCCAAAGTTCACTTTGTTTCACACACTCCTGAACACTGGTCTCCTCAGGGAAAGTCCTGTGTTATTTGACCCATCCACCAGGCCAACCTGCCTCCTTGCATGGACTATCGGTCTTTATATTACTTCCTTATTTACCCCCATAAGCGCATTGGTCACATGATCACAGCCCTCCCAATGACATGCATTATATGCAGATTGCAGTACAGTACTTTTCATAGGTATATGTATGAAAGGAGCACAAGAACAGCCTGAAAGAAAGCAATTAATTCTTATCAGGGGTTGTCATGGGTCCAAACCAAGACTCGAACCTCAGACTCGAGTCAGGCCTGTTCCAAACTATGTATAGTCTAATCGATTGGTGGACGGTGTTGTTTATTGCAGCACATCTTAGGGGCTGTGTGTCGATATGTCTAATACTCAAATGGATCTGAGCAGCGGATTCACTATCAGCTCTTCATCATGGGCTTTGTAATCAGTGAAAAAAATTAGTTTTCTGACAGGAGGAAAATTGTGAAGTGTGAAGTGCAGGAAAATAATGAATAATATTTTGCTAAATTGGTTGTGCTTCATGCTGCTGCGAGGTTTATTCTTTCTGTGTCGGTCTGTTCATGTTGAGTGTGTTTTCTGTGCAGTCTTATTGTCCTCAGGTCTTTTTGGATTTAGTTTAACTTTCTGCAGATTCCTTTCGGATCACATTAATATTTGCCCTTATCTAAAATATCAATTTAATACCAAAAATGCCCAAACCATGAATGTTAAAAATACATTTCTGCACATCAGATTTTGGGTAGCCAGTCTGCAACTCCTCGCCCCTGCCTACTGCCCGGCACACACTGCACCTGGCCCCGATTCCAATCCCTGCAGGTGGTGGGCCCACAGGGTGGCAGCTCCATGTTATTCATTTGGGCTGAGCCCGACCAGGCCCCATGGTCCAAGGCCTGGCCACTAGACACTTGCTGGCAAGTTCCCCCCCAGGTCTAGCTCTGGTGTCCCCATACTGGGCGAGGGACTCTGTCTCCACATGTGTTGATTCGTGGTGGTCCTCTTGAACCCGCCTCCCATTAGAGGTGTTACGGGAACGTCCAGCTGGTAGGAGGCCCCAGGGCAGACCCACGACATGCTGGAGGGATTACATATCTCGTCTGGCCTGGGAATTCCTCGGGTTCCCCCAGGAGGAGCTGGAAAGTATTGCCGGGGAGAGGGACGTCTGGAATGCTTTGCTCGGCCTGCTGTCCTCGTGACCCGGCTTTGGATAAGCGGTTGAAAATGTAGGGAGATTTGGGTGGCTTTTCCACAGGTTCATGAAAAACTTGGAGCAATGACGAGTTATTTTGCTTTGTAATTTCTGTCTTTTAAGATGCATAGTTAGCACCTTTCCGCCACATTATAAAAACTATATGATAGACTGACACCTGCATTGTAGATAGAAGTGTGTTGGGTCCAGACTGTCACTTTTAGGAACTGAAAAGCAGAAGTATTTGTTTTTCTGAGGAATCTCCAGCCCCAAACAAAATTCTCCTATATCTACATATAAAAGTATGTTTTCTACCTATACTGTATATGTGAAGACATGGATGGGCACATAGGAAAGGTCAGAGGCAGTAATCCAATCTGCCAAATCTGTAGCAACATTACTGACCTTTTAGGTGGCTCGCTATCTGCTATGACATCCACATTAAACTTGATTTTTCTGTCACTGTCAGTTACATTAATTTACTGAAGTCACAGCGGCCTGCCAACTTAGTTTTTGGTGTCACAACGATTTCTGGCCTCATGTTACTTCACATAAAAATGATTCCAAAGACTCTGTGAGGTTTACATATATTAAATTCTTGGAAAAGTGCACTCGTGTGGGATCAGTGCTCTGTATCAGCTGATAGCCTGAGTTGAGTTTGCAGAATTGTTATCAGTAGAGAAAAGTTGGATTCATAGTCAGAGGCAGTTTAAACGTTAAAGTGTATGAGAGGTACATGTGGTTTTTTGCAGGATCTGTCCAGTATTTATGTGCAGTTTCCAGTATAAAAACAAATGACACAGTGGTAGTAGGAAGGCAAAGCCACACACTGGTAACAAATGATCGTGTAGTGATGATAAAGCTGACAAACAGTGAGCTGTGTAAAGTTAATGATACCTTTTATTCCTCATTTGAAATGATGCAGCACTGTTACATGCTTCCAGTAGGAAGATGGCATTTTAGCCTGTATACTCCTTTTATTCATAGCCCTTCATTCAAAGACAGCCAAACGTGTTTAGACAGACTGAAATCCAGATATAAATTATTGAAATGTAAAAATTCTTGCCCTGCAATGACTCGTACACAACCGATAAACACCGCTTTCCTCCTGATACCTCTGCTTATCTGTCAAATTCTTTTTTCAGCCTTTTTATGTTTTGAGTATATCTTTTGAGGATTTAGCTGTGGCTCCCCAGGGTGCTAAGTTACTGTTAGCTTGCACGGTGTGCATGATTAGCTGAAGGAACGCGAGTACATCAGCGTGTGCTTCACCTAACCTGCCTCCTGTCTCCGAGCCGCTGCCTGTGAGCAGAAAAAGGACGACATGCAACGGTTCATCTGGCGTGGATGAAATTACCGTCCATTTACGAAACAGCAGACTCTTACACCAAAGGCATTTTATTATTTCACAACCACAGTGGAGAGCATCAAGCCAAGACATCAAGCATGAGGACGCCGGCTCCTCTTTTGAATTTAATCAGATGTTGATAAGTGCTGAAATGATTAGCAGATTAGTCTGTCAACAGAAAATTAAACAGTTTTAATTATCCATTAATCATTTGAAGTAATTTATTTAAAAGTCATCAAACCTTTATAGGACTAACAGCTTTTCTCCACTCATATCACTGTGAATGGAATATAATTGTGTCAACTCTTGTTTAAAAAAACAAAAAAAAAAACCCAACTGTTTATGCGTGTCTGAAATGTGTATCTGCGCATGTATATAGTATGTATGTATACTGTCATTTTAGTTTTAGAAACTTTTTTATGGGTGGGGGGTGGGGGATAAAAATGGACAATATGCCAGTTTTTGTATTTTGGTATTCAGCTCTGAATGTACTACAGCTGTTATGTTATTGAAAATAAGGAATTTTAATTTAATTGAATAAAATAAAATAAAATAAAATTAGATCAAATTAAATAAGCAGATTTCCTCTTTGGGTTATTGAAATTTGACATTTTATGGACCTAATGAATAATCAAATAAATAATCAATAGATAATGATGACAATAATCAGTGCTACAAATAATAAATAATTTGGTTAATCAAGAATATATTAACAACCAATCCACACACAAACAGGGGTGTAACAGTACACAAAATTCATGGTTTGGTATGAACCTCAGGTTTAGGGTCACTGTTTTGTACAGTGGTGAAATTAAAAAAAAAAAAAAGCAGAATAGATATATTTCAATTATTTTGAAAAATATAAACATTAAACAGTGGCTCAGTGGTCATAATTCTTACTGTAAGAGTTAAGACACTTAAATGCTGGCAAACTGTCAATTAGAAAAAAGAAATGACCCAAATGTCATTAATGTAATGTAAATGTAATGCTCCATCAGAAGACTCTGACCTTTTGATGCTCCCTGAATTGCAGCTTGTGCTCGTTAATACAGGGCAGGCACAGACTGGGAATGCACAAGTGAAGGAACATTGCAGCAAACACTGTGACCAGATGCTTTAATTTGATATTCCCTATGACATAAATTAAGAATATTCAAGTTTTGTTGCAAATGACTGTCTGCTGAGATTGGCTTACCCAGCTAACCATGCAAAGCCGACTAGCATGCTACAGTTAATAGACAGCAACCAGTGCGCCACCAAAACTTCCTGGGGAGAACTTGTGCTCAAGAATTTCTGTCCTGCATGTGCGAGTAGTAAACATAAATAAATTATTTTGACTGTTTGGGTCATGGGGGTACCGAACATATCTGACATACAGAGCTGAACATCTTGTACAAACGGTTCGGGAGGAATAGACAAGTTTAAGATTGTAGCCAACCACTGTTTGTAAATTCTTGTTGACTCAGTAATGACATGCTGTTTCAGAGTTGGACCTGTGGCTTTAATTTGTATATTAATACATCATTATGGAAATTGGCAGCTAACAAAAGTTGACTATTAGTAGCCAATAGATGAATGAAATTTGGAAGGTTATTCAAATAAATGTTTATCTTAAAGGAACTAGCGGAATCACAAAAACTTTTGTGGCGTGCCGATATGTCCCATGAATTTTGCTGTAGTATTTGTTCTTTTGATTAATGTCTGAGCTGATTTCAACATCACATTTTGCCGCCCCACTGCATCTCCGTGTGCACCGCAGGGCACATTAAGATAGCATAGCATCAGGTTACTAAGCCAGATAGCACAGTACCACAGCTAGAAACAAAACATGATTATAAGCTCCCCAACACTTTTCCAGAACACTAATTTCAGATATAGCCAAGTGGCCAGCAATTAGGTGACCCGATACATACACCTATCTCATACAGAAGCTTACTGATTATACTGTAACTCCTCATGAACTTAAAACTCCTTGTCGTCGCTGCTTAGGAGGTTAGCTCTGCTAGAAATGCCATGAGCATCTTTGTGATGACGTTGCAAAGAAACCTCTCTATAAATGAGCAGTTACAGACCTACAAACAAGTTGATGGAACAACAGTTGAGGGTTTCCCACAGCATTTTATCGTGGAGAACCCCGGAGAATGTCTGAAGAAATTTTTACATATAAATAAAAGCTTCAGCTGAGCAGTTAATTAATTGATCATATTGTGCATTAGTGTTGCAGTAATGAATCAGAGCAGCAGGTTGTAATGTTGCCAAAAAACGAAGGTGTAAAGATGAATCAATAAACATGAACAAACAGACATGAGTCAGAGACGTGGCTACACTGACACACAACCAGACCTGAATTTTGCATGGAATCTGGAAGAAATCAATATGGCTGTCAAAATCTTTCCAAGTAACTGTGTGTTCCTCTAGCATGTGACCTGCCCATCCCCTGCTGGCTTACTGTTCTCCAATCAGTCACCAGCTTTAAACCATCTAAAACATCCCCACACTGAGAGAAAATGTCGGGGCGACTGTGTAAACGCTGCCGATGGCTCTCCAAGCTCCGCTGCAGTAGAGCACGAGACGAGTAACGCTACTGTTAGCAGCTAAAAGATGCTGCGTACCTTCATGACATGTTTATTTGACACAAACCGAAGTGAGCGCCTGTCACCTGCAGCTCTTCATAACCAGCTCTTTGTGGCCGCTACGTCTCTGCTTCATCTCTCACCATCCCTTTATATGTTTATCTTTAATCTATATCAAGCATTTCATAGTCAGCAGTGATCAGCGTCAGTGAGAGACTACTGCACAAGTGCCTTTTACTGTACAGCTTCCACAGAGCAGCACTTTATATAAGAGCACAGTCGCCGCTTCCTCTAGAGACAGGCTCATTGACCGCACTGTCAGTCAAACAAACAAACACACACACACACACACACACACACACACACACACACACACACACACACACACACACACACACACACATCAGCATGCAGCAGCCTGACATACTGTATTTTGTTGCGTAAAGGCACAAAAACACATACAAGCAGACACTTTTGTATTTACACACACATACAAAATGCATGTATTTTGGCAATCTTACAAACACACACACACACACACACACACACACACACACACACACACACACACACGGTTCACCTAAATTTAGAGAAGGGGTATTTTGGAGCAGTTCAATTTCCAGACAAAAGCAAAAGCCCTGAGCATAGACTCACCAGAGACTGTTACCCTCTCACCTCGCCTGTCCCGCTGTGTGTGCGTGTGCGTGTGTGTGTGTAAGCTTCAGACAGACACTCTGAGTTCCAATTACAACTCCTCAATCTCACTTCAATTACCTGTGAGGAGTGCATGTAGGCCGTTAGTGAGACACAGCCTTCTTTCTCTCCCCAGACACACACACACACACTTGTGCGGACACACACACCTGCACACACATTGACTCAGTCACAGACAGTTGGAAATCAATGCACTGAACAATCCAGGTAGTTCCCTTGAGTTACTGTCGGCTGCCGGTTCAGCCAGTTGTTATTTAAAAGTTTGGTCTCTTGATCATTGAACTTAACACGGTTCCCTTCATTTGTTTATTTACTCTCCATCAGTTAAGTGCAGTTAAATTGGAAGTTTTCGCTCACGTTACAGTAGGAGGTATTCATCAGTGATTCATTGTGTCTCAACACATGTATAAAGTGTAGGAGCCAGTTTTTTTTTAAAGCCTAAATGTCTATTAAAGTACCAGGAATTGACGTTTTTCTGCTCACAGCCACGTTCTAACTTTTCTTATCTTCCTAATAACCCTGTGAAGATTCTAACCCCCTGCCACCATGTGATGCCACCCAGTGTAAAAGAAAGACAGCCCCCCATAGTTAACATGGGCAACAGAATATGACAAACAGTCCACAGTAAAACTTACTGATTTGGCTTCTTTTAGTTGTCGGCATCCTGGCGAGCAGCGCCACTGCCCACCGGTGTTTATTATCTCAGCTGGTGGTTGGCGGCTCTGCCTTTATCATCCTCATTATTGATTTTGCTTTATGTTGCCCAAACTTGTACTTCCTTCTTTATAAAGCACAACCTTAGCTGTAGGTTCTGACTTGTAGAAGTGCAACATACAATATGTAATGTCACGCTTTTTTATTCATTCTTACAGTGTGGCTAGTATTTCAATGTCAGTCGGTCAGTCCACCACTTTGAACAAATATGTGGACAAGTAATAACACCCTTCAGCTTTAGTTTTACATGGGTGATTGGTGCTTAGAAGCAAATGTTAGCATGCTAATATGCTCAACTAGGCTTTGTTCAGACTGCCAGCATTTTTTTTGCACGCCCAGAGTGTATTTGGATCAGATTTTGGAAAGTTTGGACAGCAAAAAATCCACATTCGAAGGTGGTTTGAAATTTGATTCCAATCGGATTTCTACAGATGTGTCTTAGTCCTGACACTGGCTGCTTAAACTGGTTTTCAAAGTGTCATTGATCCCAACAAACAGCGACAACGTCAAATTCAGAGTGATGAAAGTGCTGAGCAGAATCCATGCTGCTAGATGTCCTGTTGAGGACAACATGGAGAACCAAAGTCCACGGAGAGACGCCGAAATAAATTGAAATAAATAACTGCGACTTGACAGCAAGATTGTTTAGAGGGCGAAATAATGGACCCACACTGTCACTAACTGCACTCCCTGAAGAAATATTATCATATTTTTGGAAAAATGAAAGAGTGATTCCAGAGAGAAGCAGACAGAGGGGTCTACAGTCTGTGTTTGAAGGATATATCCAGGATGTCAACCTGACTCAGCAGCAACAACAGGTTAAAAAGACAAAGATAGTTAGAAGCTAAAGCCGAACTATAGGCTACAGATCACAGTGTAAAAGTGATCCACCACATCACTGCTGATCGCCACAGAAGACAATAAATATAAAGGGAAACTTCTCCGATACTGAACCAGCTGTGTGGCATCACAGTGTGTGCAGATGAACAATGTTTGGTTTTCAGGGTCCAGGTGGGCAGTTCTGGGAGAAGCATTCACAACAGCAAGCACAACATTCATCTGCACACACTGTGATGCCACACAGCTGGTTCAATATCAACACAGTTATCCTGCTTCCCTTCACTGGTTCCTGTAGTGTAGGTCTTTGTTGAGTGTTATAATCATTAAATAGCAAAAGTAGCACGTGTATACATTCAGTAGGCTTTACCTTCAGTTGCTAGGTTTGATTTTGGTTTTGGAATTGGAAAGAAACATATATTTCCTTCCAACCTCTCCAGGCAACGATAATTAGTAATGCACAACCTGCCCCAGGCACACGTTTAGCTTGCAGTCTACAAAACCAGCCTGAAAATGAAGAAATCTGAAATGATTACATTAAAATCTATGGAGCACAGCTCTGATGCTGTAGGACCCTTGTTGGAGCTGGCCAGTGCTATGCCATGATTGGCCAGTCCACATTTGAGGCTTGGGACCTAGTGAAGGGCCAATTCTTATGCTTCCACTTTGGTGTGGACAGTCTGTCTTCAAGTTCCGATCTGATTAACAAATCGATTAACCTGCAGTCTGAATAAAGCGTTAGATGGTAAACTTGGTGAACATTATACCTGCTAAACATTAGCATTGCCACTGTGAGCATGTTAGCATGTAGCCCAAAGTAATTCTGTGCTTAAAAGTACAACCTCACAGAGCTGTTAGCATAGCATGCCTGCAGCCTTGTTTTTCTTCTTAAGTTATTAATTTTAGTTGTTTTATATTGCAGGTTTTATCGAGGACTGCAGGATAGGCAAGTTAAAGACAAAGGCACTGTGATTTACAAGTTACTTCCAAAGGGAATTTTGAGATGTCCTCAGAAAGGGCTCTTGGATTAAAAAGAGACATAACTTGGGCATCAGATATTACAAACACTGAAAGAATGATGATTAATTTGTATCAGGTTTAATTGGTAGCGTCTCCACATGTGCTCCCTCAGAGCTGTCACTTAATAAGGAAATGCGACAGATTGTCATGAACTAATCAATACAGCAGCTCGGCAATAGCAACAACATATGCTCTCATCTCATCTCATCTTATCACATCTGATCTCCTAACAGGAGAAATTAAAACTGCCTCTGCCCTTCACGCTCCGGTTTGGAAAGACGATCTGCACTGGGTGCATTTCATCATAATGACATCATCTGACCGTGCTTCGTATGGATGTGTCAGAGCAAATTAGAGCTCACATGACCGACCAGTGATCTCTGAGATATAATCCAGAGTAGAGTGGCACATGCTACATGGAGTCCTGGAATCTTTGATCAGCTGTCTGTCAAAACTCAGAGCCGTCGTCTTATGTTTCATCTAATCTTACATTTAACATACCATTGCTGCGCATACAAATAACCTCCGCTGTACCTTGGCTTTTTACAAATTCTGACGTCGTGTCACCAACTTGCAATCCTCTGTCAGCTGTCAGAAAATAGCTAGCTAGAGAGATTGCATCCCAACTGTCTCCTAAACCTCTTATGCCTTCTGTCCCCCTGCCGGAAAAAATTCAGTTTCCCTCCTGCTGCGCCTCATGCCTCTTTTTTGTTGGTAAAGCCTTCATGTTCCCTGTGGATGATCAGCCACTGATGCTTACAGTTGCCTCTGACATGTGCAACATTGTCTAATCTGAAATTAGCCCCATAACATGCCTGACAGCTGGGGGTGGTTGTTGTCATTTTAAAAATGCTCAGCATCAGGAGCAGAACAGGCTGGTTGTGCGAGGCAGCAGGTCTGGTCAGCCTGGCATTTGAGTTGATTAGAACTGATGAGGCTTAAAGCGTGCAATACAGAAATAGCTTCCTAAAGCCTTTGGATGACAGTGAAAATTTAAGCTTGAGATTTGACCTTTGTTAAGTTCAGGAAATATTAGGATAGGACAAATATTTGTTGACTGATGAGGCAGCAGTGTGATATTTTGAGGGGTCCTTGGATCAGAGGATCCACGTTTTAGTCCTCTCACTCATTTCTTATTCTTTGACTTCGGTGAAAAAACTAAAGCCTCACTGAAAGAGGGACATGAAAAACAAATTTCATTACGGTTCTAGCATACATTTGTCATTTTCATTAATCTGTCTATTATTTTCTTGATTAATAATTTATGTCCTAAAATGTCTGATTACAACTTCCCAGAGCCCTGGTAGAAGTCTTTAAACTCCTTATTTTGCTCAACCAATAACCTGAAACTAAAATACATTCAGTTTAAAGTTGTAGAAGACAAATACAGACAAGACACCCCCATATTTGAGAAGCTATACCTGCAAATACCAGGCAATTAGTTGCAATTTTTCTATTGAAAATGCCAGCCTATCAACTAATTGCTTTACCTATATTCATTCATGTATTTACTAAGAATAATACACATGAATTATCATCAATATGATGTAAATGTGATTTAACCAAAAGGCTTATTCTCATTTGCGCTCCCTGGATACCCTGGAAATCCAGAGTTCTCACGAGAGCACAGAGTCACTCTGGCAATCAGTAATGATGCTCATTACTTATGCCCATGAAACCGAGCTGCACCAATCAAATCGGTGTATCTGATATAGGCAGGCCAGAGGCGAGCTAAACAGATGACGACAGCTCTGGGACGACGACGTCCGGAATCAGTCAGTAAACATTGCAAGATGGCTACAGATGAACACCAGTTGTTGAAACGGCTTTGGCCGCTACAATGAACGAGTTAGACTTGGCTTTTTCTCTAAAAGAGGAACAGAAGACGGCATTCGAGTCTTTCCTTTGCAAGAAGGATGTTTTTGCTGTTTTGCCGACCGATACGGCAAGAGTCTAATCTGCCAGTTAGCTCCAATGGTAGCTAAGCGTATACGTCACCCCGTGTATTGTTCTGATTGGTCGTAGTGTTATCCAATTGCGTGCAGTGTTATTTTCAAATGCATGCTTGGTGCCGCCCCTCGAGTTGGGCCATTTTCATTACTCATAGCCAGACCCTAAATCTTTCTAGATTTGGGTCTGGATTTCCAGGCCACTCCCTGGGCAGGTTAATGGTATACATTTAAAATATCAATAAATTGTTTAAGCAATCAATTATTTCAGCCACAGTTCCCATGAATATTTAAAGAGACAGGAATACATTATGAAACTTTAAGCCAGGTCATTTAAGTCATGGAGATAAATTGTGCAAGAACCTGTGATGCAATCTGTGTAGACTATTTATCTAGCTGTTATGGATAGGGATGGGAATTGAAAAGATTTTATTGATACCAATGCCATTATCGATTCTGCTTATCAGTCTGATTCTTTATCAGTTCCCTCATAGATTCCTGATCAGATTTCAGTGTAGGGCTGGGCGATGTGACGACTATGTACAATATATCAGTATATTTTAAAGCCAGATATAGCTTTAGACAACACCGTTTATTATGGTATAGGGTCACGTTACATAACGCCATTCCGAAAAGCCATGTCAGTGTGCATCTCTCCTCTCTTAAATCTCCGCCCAACTCACTCACTCACAACTTCTCCAGCAACACTCAGAGAGACACAGAGCTGCTCCTCTGTTTAATCTGTCTGTTAATTAGTCTACAGTTGGACATCGGTCTATATGTTGCATGTGCTACGCTAAATCAGTCTGTGAGATGAATGAAAATATTGCAGTAGCACATGTACAGTATAATACAGCAGGAGACAGAGCTGCTTGATTGTATGAGGTGAGCGTTTGATTCTCAGTTTGTGTGTGAGGTGGATCATTTCGCCTGTCTTCTTGGTAGCTGCAGTCTAATGTGTGACATGGAGACGGCGCCTGGATGCAGGCGACATGCAGACATTTCATATTTAAGACGTATATACCATGTACAGTGTCTCTAGCTCCTTCCCTCCCTCGACCTCTCTGTTGATGCTATGCACGTAAATAAGATTAAAAGCCTAAATAAATTAAAAGATTTAAACATTTTCCAGCACTACAAAGGCCATGGAAAACCTTTTAACTCCCCCCAAAAAGATTTTTAACCGTTTCAAACTACAGTGGATTTAGACCTACTTGATACTTTTATACGCACGTTTTAGTTTTGTATCCTGTGCTGCAAACCTTTAAGCTTCTGTAGCTCCAGTGCTGCGTGCAAAAAGTAATCATTTTTCATTTACATGTTGTGCAGCTGTATATTTTCAAACAGGGAATAAAATCCCTGTCTTTGCATTTTATTTTGATCACAGTCTGTTCTTATAAAACTGCTTGTGGCGTCTCAGATGTGGCTTTGACTTGTAACCACACATAAAGCCCATTATGTTGAAAATATTGAGATATATATCGTCTATCACCAGTCACCCTGAAAATACCAAGATATGAATTTTTGTTCATATCGCCCAGCCCTTTTTCAGTGTGGAAAAAAGTGGGCGTACACAGGTTTTCAGTTGAGTCCCCTGTTGTATTATCTCTGGGAGAGTAGACAAAAGGCATGTGACGCAGCGTAGCGTTAGTATTCTGTGACAGAATGTGCCATCTTTTATCATGAAATGAAGCAACACTGGACCGTTTGATGTCATTGTTTTGCAATGGACAACTGCTAGAAAAACATGCTGGCACCAATGAAAGGAGTCGATTTGCTCAGAAGCAAATGATTTCAATTGATTGGACAATTTGGACTCAATTGGAACTGGCCCTCGATTCCCATCCCTGCTTATCAAAATTACATTTGATCCTTTTAGCTACTGCTGTTTAGAGCTCTCAAAACTCACTGTCTTGATTTTGGCCGTACTCTTGTCCTTTTTATGAGCATTCTATAAAACCTCTAAGTTTGATTTTTATCACGTTTGTGTGCTGAGGCACCGGTTGAGTTCTGACGAGTGTGATTTCACACAGATATTGTATCAGACACCTGTACTTTGTATCATCATTGCATTGAAGGAACTTCCCCTCTCGGAGGAAATCAGAAGTCTTTCAAGGATTAAAGATCTCTCTCCCCCTGGTTGCCTGGACCATCAGGAGGGAGGGACGTCTGTGGGATGTGGCTCTTCACATCATCTTTCCGCAGACAGCACAGCTCATTGATTAAGAGCTTATTTATGTATAAACGCTAGATGCACTGGGCATCTGTTAAACTAAGCACATTTAAAGGATTTGTTGGCACCCTCCAGGCTCCCTGTTAGGGCCGTCTCTTTTAATGTTCTTTTTAAGATTCAGCTGACTTGTGGGTGAGTGTTAGTGTGTGGGTGTGTGTGTGTGTGTGTGTGTGTGTGTGTGTGTGTGTGTGTGTGTGTGTGTGGTCTGGGCAATAAAGTGCAAGGAGGCTGCTTTCTAAGTGATCCATGAGAGATTTGGTAGACTGACGTTATTCTCATTTTGTCTTTTATATTCTTCTCTTGTTTGATATCTCTGGTGTTCATTTATTGGGTTTAATTTCTTTTTAAATAATGGATAAAAAAAAACCATCTACAGTGTGTTGTATTGTCTGAGGACCAAGTCTCACGAAAGCAAACAATAATCTCGCTAAGTTGCACGGAATCCACAAAGCAAATGAATAATTGACAGAAAATGTGAAGACTTGTCATTTTCAGACATTGTCTTGTTTATTTGTTTGTTTTTTCCACTCCTTCTGTTTGTCTTATGCAAACACTCAGCACAAAGTCCAGGAGTGTTTGTGTTTGTTTGCACGTTTGTTTGAGAGCCAAAATGCTGCAAAACAATATTTTGGGTAAACAGTCCTCTTCCCATTACTTTCATCCAAATCAAAGTAGAGAGGAGATTTAAAAAGACACACACACACACACACACACACACACTGATGATATGCTGTGCCTTGTAGCAGCGTGTTGCCAGAGCTTGTTAATTTCATCTACAGCTCACCAGTCATGAGGTAATTATATTTAAGGGGCCTACTAGTGGAAGTTTTTTTTATTGCACCTCCATTAGTTTACAAATATTCCTCTACTTCCAGTGTACAAAGTTGATGGTGTTTTTTTCTATGGAAGTTTACAATGAAGCATTTTAGTAAGATTTTGGCTTCTTTTTGAGCAATTTATGACTTCAAATGACAGAGTTAGCTGTCATCATTGGTTGTTTTTTTGTCAAAGTTGGAATTAAGTGCTTAGCGTGTTTTTCAATTCATCCCTATGAGGAATATTTTATTGATCAGTACCTAAAGTTAGCTGTTGTCGCTGTTGCGCTGACTCCCAGCACATGGATTATTGTAGTCAATCAGTGATGCTTTTGAAGATCTGACATACAGTCTTTTATTAAGTCTTACAAAGTGCTCTATTGTAACTGTTATGGAAACATTGAAATCTTGCACACAGGTTTTGGAGGGTTATTGTCCACTAAAGAACGCAGGGGTGATGGGAATCCGGCACCGTGTTGGATTTCTGGCGTGCAGTGATCGGCGGGAAAGAAAAAAAAAAAGCTGGAGCTGGATACATGTGTGCGTCACAGACAGTAGACGGGCTCTGTTAGAAGCGCTTTGAACAGAGACCTCTCGCCCTCAACCTATGGCTTTCACTCCCAACCAGACCAAAGTTAGGCTACTAGCCAATCAGAAGTAGAGCGGGAGCGGGTCTTAGGGGCGAGGAGCAAACTTGGTTCCAAGCAGATTCCATATGATGCAGCAGAATTTGTTTGATGCGTTCGATGAAAGCATCCCTCAGAGAGACGACATCTTGTCTATGCTCTCCAGAAGTCGTCAGGAACCCCCTCCAAACCAAATCACTGTTGGACAATAAAACCTGTGTTCTGCTCTGGCACTGCTGTGGTTGATATTTGATCAGATTTGGGTGGAAAAACTATGAAGAGTGAAGAGAAGATCATGGTTTGGCTTAAAATATCTTCCTTGGTTCCCTTTCCTGCCAGACAAATAACACACTCAGGGCCCTGACTCACCAATTCGACAATCTGGCACCCCGGTTTTGGCGGTATGTCCCTTACCGTTGGCACTAGTTGGCCCTTGTCAGCTTTTTTTCAGCCAATTCAGCATGTTGCAGCAGCGTCGGAGATGGCGGAGCCCGACGGTGAATCAGATCACTCTGACTGGCAGTTCAGCTCAGTGCACGAAAAGAGAAACAGAAGTGAGGGAAGCAAAGTAAAAGGTAGAGAGGGTGTGAAATTAAACCAAAATTGTTATATTAGGTAGGGTTATGTTATTAGAGATTGAGCTCTTAAGGAGAAACAGTTCATGATTGTGTTAATGTTCTTTCAACATCGGGTTGTGTTGTTAATGTGCTTACAAGTTTAGCTTCTTGAATCTGTCCCATGGATCTTTAGCTTTACCTTATTAAATGTCGAATGCAGTCCATAGCTGCCTGCTGCTGGAGAGTTACTTCCTCTCATGCAGGGGCAGGACATACATGCTAGTTGGCTGTTGGCTGTAGTCTTTGCGGTGTGTTCAGGTGAACTTTTTGCCCAAGACACAGGCAATGTTGAGCATTGGAACACTTGACCTGTGATGTTGTTTTTTTTGTGGAATCTCCAGACACCTCACGACTCAATTTGACTACGATTCAGGGGACAAGGATTCCATGATGAAACAATAATCGATGCATCTTGTTGCCTTCAAATTTTTGATTTTAATACACGATTTATTTCCCTCTTTTATTAAAACATAGCATACTGTATTAGTAGAATCCATAATTATATAAACAGATTAATTTCCTTGCATACAATGTGGCTCTTGTCCAGGACCCTTTCCCATCCAACCTACCTCCATACCTGAGCTTTTGAACCAGGGGGTGCCAGTCACATTGCATCCATCTGCAGCTGCTCACGCTTATCCATTGTTGGATACATATATGGGATATACACATGTCTGCGTCGGGTCCAGTAATTGCATACTTTAATATTTTACCTGGAAGCAGTATGCTATTCGCGAATTGTTGAATAAAGAGTGGTCTGCAGCCTTTTTATTTTGCAAAGCTAATTGCATAAATGAATGAATTAATTAATGTGAAAGCACCTTTCAGTCTCCTGTGTGTATAAGAATAACATGAGGGGGAGGCGGAGGGGGAGGCGGAGTGCTCCACGGCGGCCACTGTGTTGTTACTTATGTTATGCCAGAAGCAGAGCTGCCAACAGCCTCTCTCTACATCCAACCATGGGAACGCCAAGACACTGAGATGGGGTGTTTAGGTGAGACAGACCAAGCACCCAGAGGTGTTTTAAGTTGGGTAATGCTGCAGTGTGTGTTGGTCAGCCGGTCTGATTGGTTTCATGGCGTTTCATGGCGTTTCATGGTGTGCTTGTCAACTGCATAGCTGTAGAGCTTTGGTCTACTGGCAATGGGAAGGGAGTGTGTTGCCTATTTTTAGCGCGTGTTCCCACGTTTACAAAACCTACATGTATGTGCGAATTTTGGTGGATAAAAGTTATTGGTCGAGGTCCACGTTGCTTCCCCTTTATGTGTCTCATAATTAAGAGAATGTCAAAGTGGCAGGGTCAACACTGCAGGGGTGAACTCATTGACCGTTATATAATAGTTATTAAGATATTCCTAATTCATATTTCATATGCTTGGCAACAAGTTAAAAGGCACCATATTTTCCCACAGTTGTCATAGTGTTGAATGGTTTTCACATATGGCCAGGTCTGCATTGTTCTGCAGTGTGGGCAGGCAGCAGAAGCTTAAGTGGTGATTTGTCACCTCTTCCTACGTCTCTCATTGTGCTTTATATCTCTGTGTATTGACAGAGGGGATGGCAGATTTAGCTTCACACGTAATTCAGTTGGTATAAGACCTGACAAACATGTTGTAATTCTTGTTCGGTCTTTTATTCGGAGCTATAGTTTTCACCTACAGACGTGTTTTGTACATTTTCTAATCATTCGATCACATATCCTGTGGCTTTACACCTAAATGCAGGTTTGTCCGCTCCCGAATTGAAATAAAAATGCTGTTAAATATAAAAAAAGCATCGCACGCTTAAGTGTTTTGCCATTTCAAAACACACTGAAGACTGAGGAGCTCTGGGTCCAAAGGAAAAGGCTCCAAATCTGGTGCATTTCAATAGGTGTTTTTCAGGCTATTGAGAGAAGATCCAGTATGGCACATTACCATGGTACCTGTATTTAGGTCACAGCTTTGAACTGTGGGATACCTTTATCTTTCTCTCTTTCTCCTGCTTTCACACACTGGCTCACAGTACACACACGTATGCTGCACAAATGCAAAGCACTTTCACATGTATTGGGTCCATGCCATGGGGGAAAAAACTCCCTGGAAACCTGGCTGAACAATCAGTAGTTGCAGCAATCAGTATCAGCTGACTAAAAGAGGAAGGTGGTGTGAAAAAGTGTCTCAGTCAGAACTCAAAATCCTGTGACTTCCTCTGCAGCACTTTAGTTGATTTTAAAGGGTGAGGCTCCTGATATTCTGTATTTTTCTTACTGTCAGCAGTTAACATGTTAACAGATCCAGTTAACATGTATTGCTTGTGTATACAAAGCCTGACATACTGAAGCATAGTCATCTGTGAGAGAGACCTCCATTGTTTCCCAGAAAATGATAAAACAGAATAATGAGTCACTCAGTGCAACAACTGTGCATCTTGTTCCTCAGTTACAATGAACATGCACACTGTAGTTTATTCTGACTCAGTCCAGCATACATCATCTTCCTGTCATGAATACAAGCCAGGAGAAAACTGGCCAGGGGGGGCTTGGGCTCAGGTGATGGAGCAGGTTGTCCGATAATTGCAAGGTCTTCAGTTTGATGTCCTTGAGTAAGACAAGTTTCTGACGTGCTATATAAATGCAGTCCACATCTTAATCTATAGCTGAGTCCCCAAGAAATGCACCATTTGCTCCTTTTTGGGTAAAGTTTGCTAAAAAATACAGTGCCCAGTAGTTTTAGGAAATTACTGAGCACGTTTAAAAGGTTAAAATACATATTATAGACCAGTCAGAAAGTATGGATTAACAGAATGAGGGATGGGAATCAAAAACCAGGGGTGTAAATCACAAGCTGCATCATGATACAATATTACATTGATTATTTGGACAACAATATGATATTTGCTGATATCACAAGGTCTGCAACAAAAAGATTTCGATTCAGTTCAGGGGCCTGCGATCAATATGAAACGATGTCAGTTAATATGTGCATTGTCTTTTTCTTGGTTGCTTACAGTACCATTATCTGCCTGACGCTAGTCTGCTAGCACTGATTAAATATTTGGTTTGATTTGAGGTGTTCTTAGACAGAAATTGGGGATTTCAAAATAAAACTGTTAAAGATGACAGTATGTATCAGTGTTGCCACTTTGCTTCAGTGATATTGGATTGTTGATTATTAAATTGATGTATCAGTCCAGATTGATATATTGTTACACTCTTATCGAGTTCTAGTTGAGAACTGGTTCCATATAGTCTGATCCATTGAAATCCTTTGCCTCAGTTTTGATCCCAGCATTTTTTTTTTACAAACAGTTGTATATTGCGAAACAATGACATCAAACTCAGGCATCTACACTGCTGGAAACTTGGTGGAGAGAAAGAATCGGTCCAATGCATGGCTTCATTCCACAATATGATAACAGTGCTGCTTGTAATTTCTGTGAAATAATAATTTCAATGCTACATGGGCCTAAATTCAAGGAATGTCATGTATGTGCCATGTTACGCACAAGTTCCACTGCTTCTCAACTGAGCAGCATGTCCATTACTGAGGCTAAATATCCTGTTGTAGTAAGGGCCATTCGAGCAGGCTCAGCAAATTAGCTCTTTAACTAAGAAAACTAAAACGAAAAAAAGTTGTTGTATTTTCTCATATCAACCTCTGTAGGTGTACTTTTTCCCCCACACAAAATTGACCAGGTATCAATACGGGAAACCATAAAGAATCCAATTGATGCCAAGAATCAATAATGGCATTGGTTTGATTGAAATCTTATCAGTTAAAAGAAAAATAGAGACTATTGCCAGCCTTGTCCTTAAGGTCATTGGCCTGTCTATATTTTCTTTGACTTTACATTAAACCAGAGACTGAGACGCTCTTTAAATGTGAACTGTTGAAGTTACAGTTTATTTAAACATGAAAAGCCGTCACCAGACAAAAAATGTGGAGAAGAGATTAACAAGCATTGCAATGAAGTTATAATTGAATTGAATTTATGATATTTAGCAGAGGATGTAAAGAGACTGAGGGCACAGACTTTTGAGTTTGGGACTTGTCCACACGCGGGCCAAAACCATCTGGTTTGGAAATGATCCTTCTTTCCTCTTGCCCTAATTAGGCGGAGATACTGGATCAGCCTCGCAGCATTTGGACTGGGACTCAGCCATCTGTGTGTTCAGCACTGTTGTTTCTGTGCCATGACTTTTCTGTCAGAGGCTGCATATTTTCTGCTCTGTTGTATTATGTTCCACTGTTTAATGATGCCTTGTGTTCTCCTATAATCCAGTATATGCAGGACAGTGTTAATTAATTGTTGATGACTTAATTTTTACTGGTTTTGAATATCTGCTTCCTTCATTTGTCTACGGTGGCTGAGGTGTTTTGAACGAACTGCATATTCACAATACCTTTCAAATATAAAAAAAAACCCCACAAGCGCATTAACAGGAGAAGAAAGCCACAATAGAGCAGTGTGATTAGCTAACAGTAGTCAATCATTAATGGAACCTAAGCTGTACCCATGTATGGAGACATAGCAATATTAAGGTTGATAATTGGTAGGTAGCTCATGCTTTTGAGAAGTGTCGCTTGACAGAAAATTAAACAGTCACCCGTTGTTTTCAAGTTATGCTTCAGTGAAAGGTTTTCAGTTGTCTCCATGGTAACGAGAGACCCATTTTCATAAATATGAATTGAATGAAGACATTAAGCAAAATGCTCATTAGTGACAGCCACGTAGTGAAAGTAATCACTATAGTTTCACTTACTTCTCAAAAGGGCAATAACTTTTCTCTTCTACATGTCTATGCAACAAGAGTCGGCTTTTGCATTTCTGTTTTCTCTTAATAAGCTTGTGTTTTTCAATTTTCAAAGCATTTTGGATATGCTGTCACTTTGAATGAATGAATGACTATTTCGACCCAAAAATAATAAAAAACAAACAGAAAGATAACAGTGTCTGAAAAGGAGTAGGTAGAAGTAAAACTCATACCCTAACCCTTTCTTACATTTCTTATTTTAACTCATATAGGCCTATTATTTCAACAAATTCCCAAATGTATTTACCACTAATACACAACTACTCCGAGGCTATTTACCACCCAATTAAATAAATAAGTAATTATAAGTACCACCCAGTGTTACAAAATAAATATGCACTTCCCTAACACAACCTTTCCTCATCTAAACATCTGCCAAAAAAAAAAATAAATTAAATTGATTTATATTTGTGCTTTGTTTCAACTCATCACGCAGCCCATTCCACAACACCCCACACACTGAAATACACAGACTCTTCTTAGTTGTACAAACACATTCTCCTCTTAAATCATAACCCCCCTCCCTGTCACAAAACATTTTTTGAATGTTGCCCGAACGTAGATTATTTCTCACTTTAGAACATGGTGATTGCAGTTTTAAATTTGACCAGTGTTGTGGTCCAGCTCTAAGACCATCACAAATGAGGAAACACATGGGGAGTTACATAAAAATAAATAATTTATTTTAACAAAAATTCAAGAATAAACAATATAAGTATTACTCCATTAAACAGAAGAAACTGTCAAGAAAACACTCTGCCAACTCAAGATAATGTAAACAAAACTATACAAAAACTCAAGTAAATGCAATCAACGCAGCATGGTGCCGGGGGGAAAAAGAAGAGGCACCAAGTTCCCAGGAGGGCAGGTTTTAAAGGGCTGGAGACAGTGGCCAGCTGCCTCCTATCACCACGACCAATCAAGCCACCAGCACTCTGAAACAAAAGAACATAAACAACAGCAACACCAAACCCTAGTGGAGGCCCTGGGGCCATCAAAAAAATTTTTGAAACATCTCAGCCACCCTATTTGTCACCTTTAGTATTAAATTGATGAAACAAAATATCCAGCTCTAGTACTTTATTTGTGAGACTTTGGGTTTCTTTAGGGTATCAAACGTGCAATATGAATACATTTTCCTTACCTTGTCTGGACTTAACTTAAGTTAGCAACACCACAGCTACTTAAGTACTGAAGTCGAAGTAATTGATTAGTCTGTTGAAAGAAAATCTGCAACTATTTTGATAATCCATGTATCATTTCAATCATTCTTCAAACATAAATGCCAAAAATTCTCTGGTTTCAGCTTCTAAAATTTGACAAATTTCTAATTATCTTTGTCATGTATGACAGTAAATTGAATATCTTTCGGCTTTAGACTGTTCGTCAGAAAAAACAAGAGTACAAAAGACGTCACATTCGGCTCTGAAAAATTGTGATTTTACTAGATTGTCATTTTTTCACTAATTTCTTACATTTCATACGCCAAACAATTAATCAAGGAAAAATGAGGATGAAAATAAACATCAGTTGCAGCCCAGAGAAATATGTATTTCATGATGACCCTGTGGGGTTTATGATCCCCAGTAGTGCAATAGGACAATGGTTTTAAAACATAACTTTGGTTTGTTTACTGGACAGCTCCACAGAGCAGCTGTAAGTTGTAGCAGCAGATAAAACATGGGGAAAAAACTGTTTCCAGCTGTAAAGAGTGTTGTGACTTTGGTTTACATTTCAAAAAAGACACGCTCTGTGCTTTACTTTGCTTTAATTTGCTCTTTTTAAAGCAAGGCAGCAGAGTCTGATATATGTTTATTTATTTATTTCATTTTGATCTAAAAACGAAAAAAAAACAGGAGTCTTTTTTAGACTTTTCCAACTTTACAAAGATACTTCACTAATTATTAATTAGTGTTGGCCTGTAGCTCCCAGGCATGAGCAGCCTCGCCAGCGGGAGAGGAACGGATGATAGCAGAAATAAGAGGACAGAAAAAATGAGTGGGGGATGCAGTAGTTAAGGAGTGTACAGAAAAGTGAAGAATGGGAAACACAAAGGAAGAAAGATTTCTGTCTCACCTGTGTGTCTTCAGTGTACTTAATTTATACTCTCTGTGCTCTCTTGTGTCCTGTGTGACAGTTATCTTGGCCTCTTTATGTTGTCTGTATTTTATTTGTTGTTGTAATGCTGTTTTCGTGCCGCTTTGTTGCCGTTTCTCTTTTGAAAGAGAGACGTGTAATCCCAATGAGACCTTTACCAGTTCCATAAAGGGAAAAAGAAAGAAAATCCTTTGCTATAACGTGTATAACTGATCGAACTATAAGCCTAAAATGTACTTTGGAAACATGCATGTTTACTTGATGCCCTAAATTTCATTCACCCTTTTTGATATTTAAGAGATAGATAATTAGGTTGATCTATCTAACTGGTGTAACTTGGTGGTCTTTACTGGGAAAACTAAACAGTTAAGTGTCAAATAGGAAAGGGGAACAGTTGTTCCAGTTGTTGCCTCTGATAAGAGTTCCCCAGCTGAGATGAGATGGAGGTTCGTCTCTTGGTGATAAAATGGCAGGGGATTAAAATAACAGATACATGTATCAGGTAATGGCGTCTCAACACTGTATATTTCACACTGTTAGTTTGACATTAGAAACACAACGAGACAAAACCTCAGTTGGTCTCCAAGGCAGCTTTTTTTCATCAAAGTTTCGGTCTAATTTTCTGGCTGGGATTATGGGATGGATTCAAATGTATTGGATTTGTCATCTTAATATTAATTCTGTGAGCTTTACTCCAGCATATGACGACAACAACAACAACAACAACAACAACAACAAAAAACAGGATTCAAGTTAAGTAAGGTTGTTACTTCCAAAGTCCACCCCTACCTACGTTATGTAACTTCAAACTAGTAACAGTTTTTGCCTCTTTTTAGGTGGCAGGAGTGAAAATTAGTCATCCACAGCATGTGTTGTGTTGTTGTTTCAGAATAATGAAGACAGCTGGAGAACAATTAGATACAAAATAGGATGTGGGCTCTACAGGAGGCTTTTTTTTTAACTTGGCATCTTTAATGTTTTTCCCAGATGATGTGCAGATTTTTAGGCATTCTGTTATCTCAAACTGCTTAAAAAATGGTGCATATAGCTTCTGTATATGGGGAGCATGCTCTTGACCCCCCTAGGTTTGGGCTGAGCCCCCATCGTTTACAACGTCTGGCTCTGCCCCTGACTGAGGGGGGCAGGAAAGTGAAATGTTCTGGCAAGCATGGGATGCATATTTTATAATTTATCAGAATCAGATCATTCATGTCATATGTGATAGTTCCTTATATTGTATATGACAGACTGTCAGTGTGTTTTCTTGCCAGTTTTGCTCACGCAGAAAATAGATCAGACACTGACTGTTACCACAGATTGCAAGCTGGCCACTGAGCTCCACGCTGCGTCCTGTGTTACCAGTCCAACTGGTTAACATGGGTACCAAAAGGAAGCAAGCAGCACTCCCCGGCTTTCTGGGCTACTTTGCGGAGCTTCTGTGTCCAGTTTGAACCTGGCATGAAAGAAACACATGCTGCACTTTTTTTTCTTTTGCACTTTTCAATGTCTTTTTTTCCCTTTGGCACACATAATGAAGCTTGAAGAAAATGGCATGAAAAGAAAAGACTCAAGTAAAGTACGACCAGACCTGATCCTCGGTCAAAGTCCTGTCAGAGTGCTTTCCCCATGGAACTAACTATCCGAGGGAGGGTGCCATGGAGGAGGCATTTGAACGCAGGAGATTGCGCTACGCTGACCTTGTAACTTAAGTGGCGAGTAGAGGCTGGAAAGGTGTGAGCGATCGAGGTGGGCTGCAGAGGCCTTGCTGCTAGATCCACCATTAGGCTCAAGGAAATTGGGATTAATGGGCAGGCCCAGAGGAAAGTGGTCAAGGATCTGATCCAATACAGCTGAGAGGTGCAGTCATTGGCTATGACTGAAGAGAAGGGATTCCGTCTGGGCCCCTAGGTGATCACGGAGGAGCCAACCTCTAATCAACCTTTGGTGGGCCTGGCTGGAACACTCAATGATGTTGAGGTGCACAACTGATGATGTGTCGGCGGGTGGCTCTGCTGGGTGGTCATGGCCAAAACTCCTATGCTCTGGTACGAAGCGTGCTTAAACTCAAGGGATTGTAACACCAACTCTTAACTGATGACCTTATAAGCACCTCAGATTTGTATGTAAGTGCAGAGCTTGAATAAATGTACTCAGTTGAGTTCCACCCCTGGATATTGAGGTATATCGAGTCTGATAGACTATTACACTTATTTCTTCACTCTTCTGATTTTTGGTAATGTCGTGCTCAACAGACATCTGGAAGGAAGTCTGAGAAAGTTTTAAGTTCCTTCATCATTATTAGCGGCTGACTTTTTCCAGTCTCACACAGAATTATACATAAATTCATGAAATACAGGACGGGAAGAGTTGAAGCTCTGTGGCTTTTCATTCCTGTCAAGAGAAGGAATTTATTTATACTCTCTCAATAATTAAAGTTTAAATAAGGCGAAATACAGAATCCATCAACGTTATTACCCCGAAACGTAGCCGCACTCACTATGAATTTTCCTCTCTGCCACCCTGCTGTTCTACATGGATGAGCGTCTGTCATGTTAAGTAGTGATCATGGCTGTGTGCAAAATCATTATCTTCTCATAGGGATCTATCTAGTTGGAGAACATTACAGAGCTTGTATGCTGCAGAGAGGGAGGATGGCATGTTTACTCATGCATGGAAAACAAAAAATGTGACCAGTGAGTTCAGCTGTATTTGTTTATGAACATGAAGGAATTCTATGCCATTCAATTAGAAAACCACAAGGCACAAGCTGAGCTGTTAGTTCATGTAAAATATCACAAGCTCAGATTTTCATTTCTGACAGATGATGCAACAGAAAGCTGGAAAAATGTCACTCTCAGTGGATCGGTTTTGATATTGTAATAAAACTTGACCTCCAGAGAACAGCTCTACCATCACTGATCTGCAGAAGGGGAGGAAAATTAAAGCGGCAGAGCAATTAGACTCTCGAGCGTCGTTTTTATTTTCTGTTTTTGACTGAAGCAGCATAACAAATATGAGCACCAGAGACTGTGCCGTTGGATGTGATCCTTGCAGACGGGCCATGAAAATCCCACAGCCAGATTTTCGCTGTGATAAAACTGTCACTTCTGCCAGCATCTTTGGCAGAAAAGTAGCCAGTTGGATGCAGTTCTGAAATGTAATTTAGCTACTTACAAAAAAAAAAGTTGTTAACTGTTGAGTCAAGAAGCCATGACGGCTTGTGGAGGCAAGAAATTAATTTGTAGGACGGCTGTGATTGCTGAAGGTTGATTAATTTTACTGAGACATCTTTAGTGTGATACACTATAGTAATACCTATACCTTGTGCAGTATGTGCATTAATAAACATTTTCCACTCAAAGCTTCACATGATGGTTAAAAAAGTTTTTTTTTCCATGCAAAATTCTGTTCTGAGGCCGGAGACATACTTGCTACGTGTTTACATGTGTCTGCATCCACATGATGGCTGCCCCACATATCCTGTCTGTATTTGGAGCATTAGTTGTGCATGTTCTCCGAAATTAGTGCAGCGTATCTTCAAGATGCAATACGCGCAGGAATGGGAGGGACAATGTGAGATACATACTCACCATTGTCACGACACGTGTTATATACCATCTTCGCGCCCCTGTTGCTTCTTCTGCCATGATCTGCTGTGATCTTAAAATTAGTAACACAGTAACTAGGAGTGTACATCACCAGTTTCATCATGATACAACATTATATAGATTCATTGGTCAACCAGAGGATATTTGCGGATATAACAATAGGATTTCAATTCAATTTCATTAGGGGTCTGAGTTAAACAGGCCTGCACAAAAGTGTAGAATTCGGCTCAATAATAATTGTTAAGGTTCATAGACAAAACAAGTGTTAGCTTAAGCACTTTTACAGCTCATAAATTAGCCTAGTGGCTAGCAGACTTTTCCCTCTACTCACAGTTTAACAAATTACATGTGTTATTTATACTTTATCGAACACAGATTTGGCTCAAGTCACTGCATCTTCTGACAGAACAGCACGGTTGAATTTCAGCCTGCATGCACATTTTTTTGCCTAACCTTTGCGAGAGCAACAAGTTAGTGTTGTGAGATGCTAATCTGTACAACATTGTTTGCATACAGCTTTGTCTGTTGACCCGTCTTTTCTCTGAAATCCAAAATATTTCCATACTGCTGATTTATTTCCTGGAGGTGAGTAAATATCCTCATCGTCTTTCCTTTGCCGCTTGTCTTTATCTGCCTGGTGCTGTTTGATGGCGACACAGGTGTGCCATGGAAATTTCAAAATATGACTTGTGTCCGTAGATCCGTAAATATACAGATGATGCCTCTAGTGTCCAATGCAAGGAAGTGCATTTCTTTACAGATGGATAGAAACCTGATAGAAACTACCTGTAGCCACAGGAGAGTGGCTAATTTTGTCAGTTTTTCACCATCCAGTAGTTTGGAATATCTGCTTGGAACATTACCTGGACAAAAACAGGATGTATATTGCTTCGCAACAAATAAATGAATATGTTGGCCTACCAGTTATGCAACATGTTTTGTGAAATATTGAATTTAAAAAGACTGGCAGTGCCTGACACAGTCTTTTTAATCACAAGCCCTTTTTAAATAGGAATTGTGCAAATTTGCAGGAAAGCCCAATCAGTCTTTCCTCAGCATTGGCAGTGTAAAAACAAAATCGGGGAGTGCGACAAAATGCTGCCTGCCTACTTTTGTTCATACAGAATGCGCCTTTTTCGGGGCAATGGGGGGCGTGAGCAAGTAACAAAACGTGTAGCTCAGTGTGTGACGTAAACAGTGACGTGAGAGGGAAGCCGCGGCTGGTCAGTCCTTCGGCGATTCTCTCGTAAGTCAGACCTCCCTTCACCGTCACCATCATTTGACGGTTAATGGCCTCTTCGTTTGCAAGAGCGAGGAGGGCATGCAATTCTTTGTCTCCCCAGTTGCTCATCTTTACTGTAGTGTCTGTCAGATTTGCGCTTCCCTCTTGCTACTAGTACTAGCTGCTCATTCCTGCTATCAGCTGTTTCCTGTTTATCCACTGCCAGTGGGTCGCACGTGCGGCGTCATCAATAGCTCCTCCCGCAAGATATAAACAGCCCCTCCCGTGGCAGAAGGCCGCCTCGTTCTTTATAAACCAAAAAGTTTCCGCCAATATGACTACCCTACGAGGCGGAAATTTGGGCACCTTGGATCAACTCGCCAATCCGGTTCTGTGTGTCTAAACGCTCGCAGCTTGCCAGCCAAACGGCCCAACATTCGCCTAAAATCTGGCAGTGTAAAAGGGGCTAGCACACGGTCATATTTTCTCTCCGAAATCCACCGCAAAAGCTCAATTTTTTTTAACGTACTCAAGGCAAATTCCGGACCAAAATATTAGGGAGGGGAGTTTTTCAGGCACATCAGATACCATGGAGATTCCCATAGGAATGAATGGACTTCTGGACTCCTCATCTCCGTACACATATGTAAGAGGAAACAAGGCGTAAAGGTGCATCCTTTAGACGATGATATGCATCAGTATTTTCGCTTTGCATAGATGATATTGGATGTTTATCGTTGAATTGATACATGAGTCCAGATCAGTGGGTAGCCACACACCTAATAATAACCTCCTTGAAGGTTGGCAGGTTTTGTTAGCCTGTTGTTTGTTGTGACCTGGGAGCTGTTTTTACGATGAAGAATTATCACTTCCTTTGTTGCATTGTGTTGTGTGTGTCTTGCAACACACATATTTATACTTAAGTTTTTTGTTATTCCACATTTCCCTGCTTGCAGTATATAGCTCCCAGAGAACTGTTGTTTCACTTAGCAATGCGGAGAGAGTATTGAAATCAGAACTAGAGGGGTTTATTTTCAGAGAGTTATAACCCTTACTGAAAATACTCTGTGAAACACGAATGAAATGTTCTTTGAAATGCTCACTCAGACAAGCACCCTGGGGTCACTAGAATTCTTCAGTATACTGTCAGGGTTTTCAAGAAGAAAAAAACGAATATTACCATTAATTTCTATTTATTGATTTATCGGCACTTTTTAATCCCTGAGTTCATTTAGTTTTGAGCTTCTCTTTTTTTCCTGCATGTTTTACTCTTTCCAATTCCACTTTGCTTTCATTTCCGTGCCTGTCAGCCTCATTTCCATCCATCCGTCCATCCATCCATCCATCCATCCATCATCTGTGATGCAGCGTGCGTCTGCCACAGAGCTTATCAAGTCTCACAGAGCTCGGGCTATGCTAATGTAGTGCTTGCGCTGTCATAAACAGTCTGTGTTCCCTGTTTGCATGGCTTAGCAGACAAAGAGTGATGCCCCTTTACCAACCCCTGCACATGTCTGGCATCTGTTTCCCTCAAACCTCCAGCTCCGGTTTTGTAGTTTGTTCTCGCATCGGTGCTTACATTTCCACCCCGTATGCAGATGTTTCACAGCTGATTGTTTATGAAGTGATGAAATCCTCTCAGTTGTGCCTTTCTTGTCGCTGCAGAAATGTTGTGTGTAAATCCATTGACTCGTCCTCCTGCAACAACCTCCTTCTCAAGTGTGTTTTTTTTTTTTTACTGCTGCACTTTCAGAGCAGACAGTGACCCCCATTTAAGATGAAGACGCGCTGTCGAAAATGCCTCATGACAAACTAGAAATACAGTAAAAAGATAACAGGAGGCTGCAGCGACACAACGTTTTCACAGGGCTCGGACAGCATGATGTATTAAAGCGGCGGCATGTGGCAGGCTGGCATTTGAATATCGGCCCCATAACATCTGCGTCAGCAAATGTCTGGCAATACATCACATTCAAATACTCCTTTTTACTCTTATTGCTTTTATGCAGGCGCCTGACATATTTCATACAACAATGGGCCCTTTTTTTCTTTCAAATCCCGGCCGACCTGTCCTCCGAGGCGCTGCTGTGAGCCCACTGTGTGCCGCATTACAAAACATATAATCCTCACCAAATTACACTTGTTTTTGTTTTGAGTTTTCATATTCTTTCATTTATGGAGTGCTGTTGGCTGTCTATAGATATATACTATCTAGTTAAGTCCGTCTGTCTTCTCAACAGCAAATACCGCATTATACCGCCTCGAAATGCTGTAATGCGTTCACTGAGAAAAGTATTAGACACAAGAAAGTACAAGAAACAATATTAATAATTCATCACAATCATGAGAGGGAAAGAGAAGAAACAAGGGGAGTAAAGTCCCAGATAAACAAACCCTCACACTGTGAATCTGAATGCAGGTTTTGTGCAAACAAGAGAGGCTCGAGACCTTGAGGCTTTGTTGCCGATGAGTGGAGCAACTGTAGCTTGCAGTGCAGGGGGCAGAGAGATCGGTTTACTACGAGTGGTGCCGGTAGTTTTATCTCTCCTCTCCTCTCAATATTTAACTATTTCTCACTTTCTGTGTCCTCTTCCCTTCACGCCATCTTCCTACTCTCTCGTCGTAGCCGCAGCACAATGATGATAAATATTTCAGACGTGGCCTCCAAATATATTCACAGCGATTTCTTGCTTGATACAGTTTCCGTCATTTTTTAATACATCACTGAAATCTGTGTGAGTGGAGATGTTTTATGCAAGAAATGCACTCAACTTATCAGCCTGAATCACAAAGTAGGCACGCAGTGCAGAAGTTTGTTAGAATTAAGACCCTGCAGATGGGACCGGGCGATATGGAAGAACATCAAATATGACAATGTTTTTGATCAAATACCTCCATATTGATATTGTGACCATATTGTGGAATTCACAACTGGTGCTTTCACAAAGTATTTACACAATGAGATTTTTGATAAATAATCATCACTGATGTGGATATAATGACCGAGTAAATGTAAATGTAGAACAGCTACAACAGTCTGGTAAGTTCAGAAAATTACAGTGCTTTACTGTAATGCAGCCTTTAAACCAGAAAAAGACAACACTTTAGCTCTTCTCATATCATGATATCAATATATTGCCCAACCCTACCTGCAGATTTCTATGCTTTATGTAAACATGAAATTCTGGTATTCTAGTACTCTGCTCTTTTATGCTTCTGCACTGGAGATAGCTGTGGCTGGAGGCATTATGTTTTGGGCTTGTCCATGCGTACATCCTTCCCATGCTCGTGAATAAGACATCTCAAGAACGCCTTGAAGACGTTTCTTCAAATTTGGCACCAATGTCCACTTGAACGCAAGGAAGAACTGATTCGGTTTTGCGGGTCATAAGTCAAAGGTTAAGGTTGTTGTGACCTTGACTGTCTCATTCTTGTGAATGTGATATCTCACAAATGCCTTGAGGAATTTTTATTTTTATTTTTTTTCAAATTTAGCACAAATTTTTGATGAACTGATTAGACTTTGGCTGTCAGAGGTCACTGTGACCTTGCCTTAGGAGTGCCACCAGGGATTTTGGGCCCTATGTAAAGATATCACATTTTGCCCCACCCCCACAGGCCATAGGTATCCCTGTGAAATACTGCAACCACACCTTCAGAACCCAGTTGACATGTTTTAAGCTTTAAATAATTCTACATTTGGCATCACTACATTTATGTGACACAGCGGTGCCTGGATGGTGTGACGTGTGTGGTTGTGCTGCTGCCGTGGTCCTGCCTCCTGCTGCTGCTGTTATCATTAGTCATACTTCTACTCTTATTATGCACATATGATTATTGTCACACATGTATACTATCAGATATTAATATATACTTTCAACATATTGTACCACAGTAACCAGAATCATAACTATATTATTACTTTAATTAATGTTGTTGTAAGCTACTGTCCTTACCGTCTGTCCTGCATCTCTCTCTGTCTCTGTCTGTCTCTTTTGTGATATTGGGCTTTATAAATAAAATTGATTGATTGATTGATTGATTGATTGACTTATGCTTACATAGACATAGATGTAAAATAAAAAAGCAGCTTGAAGGGTTTGTGCAAGCATACAACCCAAAGGCAGTAATTCTAGTTACGTTTTAATTTGCAGCCTTCCAAGTGGCCAAAAATATTGATTGTTGCAGCTTTCTGTTTCCATCTAAAGTTACAATTTAAAAAGCATTTTCAAGGAAAGGCGATTGGTACATATGGATGGGACAATGTACAATATTTTTGCAGGTCGCAGTTTATCACAATTGTTAATTGTGGTGAATTTTCATTATCGAGATACATGTGAATATTTTCATCACTGTAAATATCAGTGGAGAAAGAACAGAGTCGCACAATGTTGCTACTATTTTTTAAAAATATTACTTATCCTTCATTTATGCAGGGGAACCTTATAATTTATTAATACCTTATTTAGGACTTTTGGTTTTTCACCAAAAAAGGATGTCAATCAGAAAAAGATATGTCCTATCTGTGATGCAATAAACATATTTGTTTCACAACAAAATGTAAATTCAAGTGAACCCAGTATTATTTTTATGCTATTTTAAAAAGTTTTAAGAATATTTTGATGATTATTGAGATAATACAACAAATTCCCATTATTTTGGCGAGGAAAATCGTGACATGAAATTTCAACACTATCATCTGCCTATGGGATCAGTAGAACACTGCCATTAAAAAGATACATTCATACACATATACATATGTAAATGCAGTGCAGTCTAGGTTATGTTGTTTTAAATCAGCATAAGTAAAAATCTGCAAACTGTTGCCTGCCAACACAGACTGTTCCAAATAAATGCATCTGTCAAAGCATTTTGTTGCCCTGCTTTATCTGCCCCTGCCTCTGAAGCATATGCTTAAGCACTAGGTTAGAGAATAATCAGTGTCTTGGTAAATTATGTGAAAACATCAACATGGATTTGATGCTAGAGATCTTTTCCTCCCCTCAACCAAGTTTTATAGCAGCCTAAACTTAGAAAACGTGCTGCGTTGGACCCAAAAATCCAGCCAGCTTCCTCCCCATGATTTCTGCGCAGTGACTGGAACAAATGCAGCCACTGAACATAATCCAGGCACCAATTAAATTCCCTCCAAAGTGTATATGACGAAGCAAATTACCAGTATATGAAGAGATTTTGCAGGAGACAGGGTGGATCAGTGTGTGTAGCGCTATTACAGTTTCTCAAGAGGGAGCGACAAGATGAAAATGTATTGCATTAAAAAAGTGACAGTTACTCTTGTGCATCATGTCGTCATTGCTGCTTACTGAGAGAATAATAAAAGAATCTGTCTTTTTCATCCACAAATTAAGTGGTGTTTTTTTTTTTTTTGGCTGGATGCCATTTTCACCTTGCTGTATCCACAAACTGTTGAGTCAAGATGGTGATGCCTTATTTCTCCATGGCTGGCCGAACATTATGGTTGTCCAGACTAACATAAGCAGTGCATCAGTAAACACATATACCACTCAGAGGGCCGCAAGATGATTTAAAGAGTTATGAAAGAAAAATATGTGTTTTAGAAACAATTTTCCAAACATTTCAATCTTCGCTAAAATTTTGCTTTTTTTAACTGTCAAATAATTGATACTTTTATTTTGTCAGGCCTCTAAAAAATTAATGAAACCATCCAAGAACGACACTTATTGGTTAAACTCTTCATGTTGATACTAAAGCCAGAATGGGCGGAGTCCTACATGGGTCCAGTTTTGTAAACTCGCACCTACCCACACGGCAAAGCTCAGTACTAGAACACTTACATTACCCATAATTATCTCCAACTCAAATATGGACCCAACCCAACCTGTTAGTATAAGTACGATGACCTGACCTGAGTTTAAATTCCCATTTTCCGGTTACTCCATTTTACGAAATGTTCTGTCCCATTCAGATGTGCAAAGCAACTTGTTATAAATGTAATACAAAGTGACAGAAAGATTGCCGATATCTGTTGACATATCCAAAGTAATTGCCCCGCTGCTATCAGTCAGCTGCATCCTCAGCTCTGGAATGATGTTTTGACGAATGTCCTCTGTGTATGTTGTCAGTCTGCAGTGTGATAAAGTTGTCAGATCAGGCAGAAGCTGCTGATTTTTTACCCATCACACAACTTCATTGCAGGTTACCCTAACCCTACCTGACACGGTGCAGGACCCTGGTGATTGTTCACCTGTAGACATTGTCTGGTTTTAAGGGAATCACTACCTTTCAGAGCATTTCCTACTGCTGCTACCTCACATTTATAGCAAATGTTGTTTATGTGATAACTTTTCAGAGTTGCAATATCCTATAGCTTGGTTTTCAAACTTTTTTTGCCCAAGGCACACTAAAGGGTAAGCCAAAATCTCAAGGCACACCTGTATTTATATCTGTGCTCAGTAGCTCCTATAACGTGTGTTATCACTCTTATTACTAAGTCTACTTTTCTATTTTCTGTCAGCGGTCGGTCGTCTTCGCTGGTGCTTTGTTGTAATTTGCTCCGTACTATAAAGCGATTCATTGTCCCACTCATGGTTTTCTCCTTTAAATGTTATCATCCCTCACACTGGCTGCCAATCAGGGCTTTTGATGTGTCACACATTTATAATTTCAACGCGCGAACGGCGACAAATAGGTTCCTGTGAAGGTTTTTTTTTATATTACATTAGATTAAATTACATTTTTTAGCCAAAGTTTACTCAAAAATATGTGCGTGCAATATACTAATGCAGCCACTTAAAGATTTCATTCATATTCATATACATTCATTTTGTATTGGCCCAGTTGAACATTGCAATTATAATGTGTGGTTATCACAAAATCCTGCGGCACACCTACTGTAACTTCCTTCTTTTGCAGTCACACTGTCTTGCAACACAAATATCTAACTTCAGTTTTTGTTATTCAGCATTCCCCAGCATGCACTATACAGCTCCTAGAGGACAATTGTTCTAAATTCAGTCTCCACTGTTTCCACCTTCCTCCGTCCACATGTGCACTTTCTGACCAACATACATTCCAGTATAACAGGCCTCTGTGGGAATGCATGACATACAGTAAGACATGTGTCTCATTTACATGCTGACCGTGTTTGACAGGTTCATTGGATGATGGATATTACACCACTGTGGCAGCTGCAGAGCAACTCACTCAGGTTTCCACAGGAGAGATAGAGAGAATAAAGACGGCAGAAAGATCAGTTTACTTTGCTGATGATCAGTAGCATTGTCCTCCTGTCCTGTCTCTCTCTTTATCTCGGCATGGCTGGAGATGAAAGAGCATGTTGAACAGCGAGGAGAGGACAGCTGCTGATGGAGAGGAAACAAAAGAAGCCTTCTGTCCTTCCTCTATCCTCCTCCTCCTCCATGCATTCTCCCTCTATCTCTATCTCTGTCTGTCTCCCTCTTTCTCCCTCTTTCCTGTCCATTCATTTTTCTCTCCCTCTCTCTCTGCATACTTTACTTTCTCCCCTGCCTCACTGGATATCTTTCCCTCGGTTCATTATTCTCTCCCACTTTTCTCAACCTTCTATTTCTCCTCTTTCTGCCTCCTCCTCATCCATCCTCCAGCGTTCCCCTCTTCACTCTATTCTTTCAGGTCTTTCAGAGTGCTCTGTTGAAATCGGATCTGTCACTGTGTCTTTGGAGACAGATGGAGTCGGGTTGCCAGGGGTTTCAACCCAGCTGAAAAGCAAAGCTGCAGTTACATCAGTTAAATCAGCTCCCATTTGAGCCACAGCCAAAGTCCGTGCATCGTGTGTGTGTGTGTGTGTGTGTGTGTGTGTGGGCAGTGTGTCATTTGGTGAATGTGGCTTTGAGAGGCTTTCTGCCTGTCTGTACGTGGGTTTGCATCCAAGTTTACATCCAACTGTGATGTTTCAAATGAGAATAGTGGAATAGAAATTTAAATAATTCAAAGGTAACAAAAATAGCTTCTATGCTTATATGAGTAAGGCTGTACCCGAATCAGAGTTATGTCAGGTGGATTTGATTTGGCTGTTCAATATGAGTATTTGACAATTTGTTCCTCTTTTTTTACATCTAGAGTTTGAACAGGGTACTGTAGGACGTTCAGGGTGACAGCAGCATTCATGCAATTAAGTTTGTGTACAAGCGAAGTTAGCCCTCTGAGCTAATGCGTGCTAACTACGCTGTACATTCACAAATCATAAGCAAAAGGCATTAAGTTAAAATTATCTCGGAGCCTTCCCCTGGGCAGCTGCCTCTACCAGAGAGAAATGTGAAAGTGAGGAGCGCTCACTCTGCAGCTAAATCTGGGGGCTGAAATGTCCCCACAAGCACACTGCACACTGACTGACCAAAAAACAAAATTGCTGGACTTGAAGGATCTCAGTCGACTGAGGGGTCTCCGACTGCTGATTCAAGTGTTCAACTTTCAGGGGATCTTTTACATTTTTCAAATAAGAAATGTTGTGTTAACTCATACAGCACAATTATGGTATATAAATGTTTATTATCACTTAACATGACTTTGAACAACTTACACATTCAGGTGCCACATTCATTAAATTTTGCTGACAAAAACTATGGCGCAAATTTTTCATCAACAACCTTTTTTCTGTGATGAAAACAAGACGATGACGAGCTAAAAATAGATATTGATGATAAGAAATAAGACAAAATGTATTCTTAATATTCATTGATGAAACAAGATGTGATGAAAAAGTTTATGGTAGACTATCAGACACTGAAAGCAGAGAGTGGCCATGCTTGTAATTATCTTGTGCTTGTAAACTCCAGTAAATTGTCTGCGCCGGGATCTTTCGCTAGCCAGCAAAAACACTCACACCAGAGCAGCGTCAGCTGTTGGTGCAAGTTGTGAACTGTAATTCAGTAGTAAATAATCAGGCGCGCGTGTGTGTGTCTGTGGATGGTGGAGGTGCTGAATGGATTTGTGGAGTTTGTTAGTTGCAGCGGTGGCTGTTAGCAGTTAGCTCCGCTTGTTAGCTGCTGAATGGCAGCGGAGCAAGCGGCCATGGGCCAGTCGCAGCTGATTTCCGTAGGACTCCACTCAGTCCGGACTGTCTCTGGAAGGTTTATGTGTTGATGCTGTTTGACAGGCAGGTAGACGGCTTAGTTATCTGTGAGTGTAGCTGTGCTGTAAGTAAACAGTCTTACACCTAGCTAAAACTAATGCAATCTAATACAACAGTCCTGCAATAAATCCTCCCTTTATGAAGGCTATTAAGAAATATAGTGTTGACAGACCTTCAAAGCACCTCAGCAATGTAACGAAATCTTTAAAATTGTTGTGACGAAAATTAAGAGCAGCAGGACTCTAACATTCAAAAATAATTAGTTTTATGTGTGTGGAACTGGGTGGGTGTTTGCTCAGCTTGCCTACTGTAATTAGCCACTATCATTAATGCTAAATAATAATTAGTTCTTGAAAGACGTTCTATTCTCCGTTAATTGAGGGAGCCAATTATTCACGTCAGAGCGGCTGAAGCATTTCATTCGTCGTTGTGTTTCAGATGTTTGTGAAGAATGATTCATTACTAACAGTGGAAATAGAACATTATCTCTCTTTACTTGAGACCACATTTGCTTTTATGCGTACTTGCACATTTATTATCTTGTTATTGCTGCATTCTTCCTCCTCTAAGAAGCAGTGTAGAGGCTCGTCCTATTAGATCGCTCTGCCATGTTTTCAATTTGCTGTTTTGTTCTGTTGAATCAGTGATTGCTGTTGTTGTGGGGCACAACATACGAGAACAAGAGGTGAAAAGGACTGATTTGTTACAAAGGCTACGATATATTGTTATTGAGCGGTTCACTGTGTGTGTGTGTGTGTGTGTGTGTGTGTGTGTGGGTGGGTGTGTTTGTGTGCGTGCATGTGTGTATATATGTAATTGAATTGGATAAGGAGTGTGTTTTGTCAAAGCTGAAAGAAATCATACTTTGCTGTCTGTTCTCATTCCTACAGATAGATATCATCATGGGCTGCACACACACACACACACACACACACAATCCACAATGTGTGTGCGGTGCTCTTTATGCTGCTACTTCTATATTATTGTGCTGTGAAAGTCATATATCTTTGTATAAGTGTAAGCTAACTCTAAAGTCCACTGTCTTTCTTGTTCTTGTGTGTGTGTGTGTGTGTGTGTGTGTGTGTGTGTGTGTGTGTGTGTGTGTGTGTGTACTGCATTGCCTCTTGTATGCAGGTTAAGGTCATTTTTCATTGTTCATTTGCAGGACACAGAAGCAGCTGCTGAAACAATGAAAATGGTGATTTCCAGGCCAGAAAAAAAGTTTGCAAAGAGAGAGGGTTTAAGACATGTATTCATTTTATTTTTTCCATTATTCTTAAGACGCACAACAGAGGAGTTTACAGTAACATTCAAATGTAAATGCAGAACCACTGCAAATAAACAAGACTCCAAATGTACCGTCAGGTCAAATGCAAATGGATTTTAACAGCGGCTGCTGAGTGCTGATTTAAACTACATTCCAAGCATGAATCATTAACGTTCGCAGGTACGCTGCAGCTGAGGTTACTGAATAAGAGATTCAGAATAAGAGCATGTTTTATCTGAGAAGTCAGGTTTATAAATGGAGGGAGGAGAGCAGGAGAGACCTCAGGTGTGGGGAAGTCCACATCAGCCTGTCAGGGCCTGCTGGCTGGGCAAACACCACCAGCTGGAGAGATTGAAAGCATCCCTCTCTGTGCTTCACTCCGTCTCTGTCTCTCTAGCAGTCTCCTTCATACCTCAGGGTTTTTTCAGGCGGTGTATCTCTCTCTGTGTCTTCCAGTCTGTCTTACCTGCAGCTCCGCTTAATAACATTTCCTGTTGTGAATAATTGGGACGAGGTAGTTTTCTACATGACACATTTAAACTCATTAGCCCCTCTGTTTCATTATGAACAGCACTTACATTTTCCTTTTATGCAGTCAATGCTCTTACTGCCGTGGGCGCACCGACATGGGTCTGATTTTAGTGAATGGATTGGCTTTATTTCAAGTTGTTTGGACAGATTAAGATTTGGCTTGGGAATTAAAAACATTTGCATATATGATTCTACTATTGTGTTTTTGTGTTTCATCTACTGTGGCATGGATTCGTCCCCATTTGCACATTGCTTTGGAGAAAAGCATTTGCCAAGGAAATAGCTGTAGTTTAAGTGAAGCCACCCACATGGTCAGCTTGGGTCAGCAAATGCAGCCCAGCAAAATTTTGCATGAGTATTCCACCGCCATATCCGTCTGTCTGGGGAAGTCACCTAGTTAGATAAATTGCTGGTAGATCTGTCCCAGCGAATAAAAGCCTTCTTTCCTTGATGTCCTTTTTAGCTTTAGATAGGAAGCATTGGAAAGTAGTTATAGGGAGAGGACATGACATTGGGTTCTTTTTTATTCTTTTTAAGGTTTTTCTCTGACCCAAAGCTGGCGCCTCAAAAACAGCTGAGTGCAAAATGATTCCCTCATTCACTTGTTCACTGTCCCCTATAACATAATAGTTGACTCTATTTTGCAGCGGAAGATTCGAAGAACTATAATTCTGCTGCATTATGGGACAGAAGGAAGTAGCGCTATTGTCAGTAGTTTATTTGTTCCATTTTTGCTCGTTTCAGATTTTATTCACTCTAAAGGCCTTTGAACACTGAGTCCGTTTTTCGTCATCTGAAAAAAAAAAGTCGCTCCGAACAGAAACCTTGCACACTGAGTCTGATGTGTTTTATTGTTCTATTCGTTGCGAAAACTCGCAATACGTGACAAAATGAAAAGACGCATTTCCTCTTTGCCTGTCTCCACTGGAATCACCTATCTGACTGTCACCACTCCCTCCCTGTCTTTCATTTGGCACCGCAGCTGCATCCTACATCCTCCTCCACTTCTTCATCATCCTCCTGAATATTACTATCTGACCTGTTGAAAGTGAGCTATCTGAGTTATGATTCTGTGCTCCCCGTTCCTCTGTCTTATCACAGCTGTGTCCCCCTGCCACATTCTTGTCACTGATTCTTGGTCAAATGTCTCTGAAGGCTTCTAACCTATGCAACAAATGCAGAAAATCTAACCTGTTGCGAAAATCTTAATGGCAGACGAGAGTTTCGGACAAAGTGCGCAAACACGATTGGCACAACGTGAGGTCATATTAATTTTCAATCAATCAGTCAATCAGTTTTATGTATAAAGCCCAATATCACAAATCACAATTTGCCTCACAGGGCTTTACAGCATACGACATCCCTCTGTCCTTAGGACCCTTTAAGAGATGTGACAATTTCAAACGTAAAAAACAGACTCAGTGTGCAAAAGCTTTTGGAGTCAAGACTTTCAAATAAAGTGGTGGAGGGTAACAAAGTGAAATATAGAATAAATAAAGAGTAATTTAAGATACAACACATCTACACACTTGGCTTACACCAGGTCTAGACAGGAGGAATTCAGGTAGAGCCCAACACACAATCACTGTAATAGCTACATATGTAAAAGAGAGGAAAAAAAAAAGAAGCATAAAAACTCAATTCAGAGACATTGTAAGGACCGTGTAGAGGGCTCGACTGATATTATTAACAGGCAGTTACACATTTACCTGCAAAATAGTGATCAAAAAGAGCATCAAAAAGAGAAACTGAACAATGCACAACTCTAAAAGGTTTCATTTCAAAATTGACAATTTCAGACTCTGTGTGCAAGACTTGCAAGATACTTATTTATTATCAATCCAGAAAATCTTGGACTGGGTGTGACATTTGCCTGCTGCAGTAGTTTGTGGTACTGGTGTTTGGACATAGACCCATTATGCACAAATCACGTGACTTGCCCACCTTCCTCGCTTTGCTTTTTATCCCTTCATCATACTGGTGATAGCCATAACCAGTGGCGTTATGGTTTCAGGTTATCTGTCTGTCTGTCTCATTCTCGTGAATGTGATATCTCAAGAGTTCCTTGGGGGAATTTTTTCAAATTTGGCACAAACGTTCACCTGGACTCAAAGTTAAACTGAAAGATTTTGGCTGTTACAGATCAAAGGTTAAGGCCACTTTGACCTTGATACATCTCATTCTGGCAAATAGATATCTCAAGAACGCCTCGAGGGAATTTCTTAAATTTTGGCACAAATAATCATTTGAACTTAATGATGAACTGATTAGAATTTGATCACCATAACTCAAGGGTCAAGGTCACTGTGACCTCACAAAACATGTTTTTGGATTTATACATGAATTATGACACAATTTCACAGAAATGTCTAGTAGGATATAATGATGACGTGATGGAATTTTTTATCCAAAAGGTCAAAGGTTAACTTCACTGTGACATCATAGTGTTCTGCTAAAAAACAACAACCCAAAAAACACTTTTCTGTCTGTTATTAAATGTCATAACTAAGGAACAGAAAAGGTTACATTTGGTCAGATACTGAATTTGTTGCTCTAATCGTGGGTGCCCACCTTGTGACTGTGCAGACTGTATAGGGGGCAGATGTGTGTAAAGCATGCATGTTTTAACTAGACTGAGTGGGCGGAAGCTCGCTGCAGAGATCAGCCTCTCATTGGGCGGAACAAGCCACCCGCTGAAGTCCCGCCCTACCACCTCCGGTTGTGTAGCAGTTTTCAACCGTTTTCAACACGTCCTTTACTGAGTTTTGCAGTGTTTGATCTTGTGGGGATGTAGCCATTTTTCTGCCATGGTTCACGTCCTGTAGGCGATATTTTTGTGGGCGTGTTACACCAAAACCTGTTTCCCCCCGTGAATATTTTTGCAAGCGCACTGTTGCTGTGGCACCGCCCAGAACGATTGTGATTGGTTGAAAGAAATACAAGCAGCTGGGACGTTTTTTTCTCCAATCTTAAAGTGAGAGTCGGCCCAGCCAGACCTTTCTTTTCTTGAGAAAGGTCTGGTGAGCAAGACTATCTTTTAACAGAAATGGATGTTAACTTTAACGTCAGCTAGGCTAATGTGGGGGGGCTTGCAACCACAAGGCCGTAAATTTTAGTTTTTTAGTAGAAATGAAACCCATTTAGTTCATTTTTGCGTATCAGCACCCAAATTCATTAGATTAAAAAAAAGGAAAAAAAAGAAAAGTAAAATACTAAATGTGTCTGCTCTGAACAACAGCAACAGAGTCGCAGCACAGAGCTCTGCCAGGCAAGGCAACATTTGTGGACCTGCATTCCTTTTTGTTCAAAGTAAGGGGAGGATCTAAAGAAGTCACGTCAAAGATCAAATTAAGCACCCTACAGATGCTGAGCGTCATCCCCGGATATCTTAAAATGTCTTGTATGGTCATAAACATAGGTGTTTTCAGGAATTAATTAATCAGTGGGAACAGTTCCTCACAATGGCGTCCCTAACGTCACCTTGACGCAGTTCACACTGAAACTGCCATTGAAACTTAATGTTAGAGAAGCCAGTGCTTTGCTAATAGAGCTCACGCTGCTCTATGCTTCTGTACTGCAAAACCATTTATTATTAATAAAAAATACACAGTAAAGTTGAAAAATATTTTTTTATGTTACTCAGAAAACTCTACTGTATTTTCTGCTTGTATTGTTTTCCGCAAGGATTCATCTGTGACTGTGTGGCTCCTAATTTTGGTGACACGCTGTGGAGCTAAAGGAGCGTTTCACTTGTCAAGCTGCTTTGATTCATTGTGCTGCTGCTGCTGCTGCTGCTGCTGCTGCAGTAGCTATGAGTTTGAGACAGGCATGAATGACTTCAGCTGTAGTTTTTCTTTGCTTGTTTCCCTAATTGAGCAGGGTAACAAAAATTAAAGCCATGTGGTGCAGAGCTGAAAAACACTCTAGCTGTTTGTATCTTGTAGCTGCAAGACTCTCAATTTAAAACGTATAGCGCACACTTTACCCTCACAGTCATTAAGTCATTTCAAACCCAATATAATTACAATGGAGAGCAAAATCATTGAACAGTGAGCCACTGTGTGAGCACGTCTAGAGGTCAAATGAGGCTGGATTCTTTTTTTTGTTTGTTTCAGAGTTGATTTAATGAAGGAATACACTCGATTTGAAGAATTAGCTACATTTTTAATGAGTATCAGTGTTTGACACTCTTTTCTTTCTTCACTGAAAGTCTCCTTCTGTCTCTGCGTGTTTAGAAAGTCAACCATGTCTTTATAGCTGTCCTCCTTGATTGCTGTAACTCCTTATGTTTTAGTATCATTCATCCTCCTCTATCAATCCCGTCTCCTAGATCAGAAAGCTCTTGTGTTGCTTTTAACGAGACTCAAAATGAGAGATATTACTCTGATTATTGCATCCCTCCACTGGCACCCTGCTAGCACCAGATCCTCTAACCAAAAGCTCTTCCCAGATTCAGGCTTCTTAGCAGCTGCCCCTCAAAAATCGAATTTCCTTCCTCTTCCATTTGATTATCTCTCTCCACACTTTTAAGATTAATCTTGAATTGTGTTTGTGTTAATGTGTCTCTCTATTTGTCCATCTTCTTTCTACCTCGGCATGGTTTTGAATTAATTTGGTTCCTTTCAAGAAGTCAGGTCTACCAGGGTGTGTGTCTGATGTCCGTGTGTGTCTAGCATTTGCGTCCGCGCACAGTCGGACGTATTTGGATAGCCTTTAATGTTGACGGACAGAAGAAAGAAATTCCAGCAAGTAACGAAGGAAAGGAGATTAAAGCGGGGGAAGATCAAGACAGACGTGAACAGAGGGACACTGATACACTGACACTGATACTCTCAGATGGGTTTATGTGAGTCTGCATGCGTGTAGGTGTCAGACACATGCAAATACACGCATGCAAGAAGTGTCAAAGCGCAGCCTTCAGAAATGTCAAATGTCAGATTCAGTTCAGAGAGAAATGTGTGCTTGACATGAACCGCTCCCCGAAAGAGTGCTTAGTTTTTCCTTCTCTGTTTGAACCAATGCTAAAAAAAAGCCCCTGCTAGGTCAGGAAGAGACGATACACTCTAGTAAATTTGTGTTTGTAGTCATCCATGTTGACATTCTAGTATTGTTAGGATTTTGAGAACTGATTGGGTTTTATGAGATGCAATAACTGTACTTTATGTGCCCGCAATGAGCTCTTGTTTGTTTTCTGAGACTGTATATTTAAAAGTGTGCGGAAAATGCTCCTACACCTCAGCTGAATTCAAAATTTAGCATAATCTCCTTTGACTTTGTACACAATTATTTCGATAATATATCTGTATTCAATCAAAACATATTAGCCAGTCAGCAACTAAGGGTGCTTTCACAACTGCCCTGTTTGGTTTGGTTCAATTGAACTCAAGTTTGTTTGTGGTGAGAACGTGTTCCGACCTTGATCTGAACCACCTGCAGTCACATTGTGCATTGTTTGGGTTAAACATGAGCATGTTACAGTCCTGGAGGATTATTAATGTGCACCTCCTCCTGTACTGCCTTAATATGCACATTCAACACATCCAATGCATCAAAACATTGTTTTCTAGTTGGAGCCGCGCCTCGTTTTCAAACTGTATGGTTTGACTAAAATGAAAAATCAGTCAGTAAAGTTAAAAGGATGTTCCTGTCCAACATAAACCAATATCTAGCCTATGTCTTGCGTGACAGGGACAATTGCGCAGCTGCAATTGGACTCTACTGTTAGGGACAGGAATCCAGATGGGGTTCCAAAATGTCTGATCCATCAGAATCATATGCCTCCAAGCTTATCAATTCCTTTTATGAGTGCTGGCATGTTTTTCTTATAGTTGTGCATTGAAAAACAATGACGTCAAACCACTCGGCTGTTAGAAACTTGCAACATGGAGTCATGGCGGAGAAAAAGAAATGTCCAAAGTGTGTCTTCATATCAAAAGAAGATGACAACAGTGCAGCTTGCAATGTCTGTAAAATGTCATTTCAAGTATAAGTGGAACACAAGCAATATGCTGAAACATCTGTCTCTGCAACATTGGCTTTAATTCCAGGAATGCCATGTATTCAACACTCTCGAGCACTTCTTCCTAACTAAACAGCACAGCCATTACAAGGGGTGAATGTCCTGTTACAGTGACATTAGCATCACACAGATTTTGTACATCTGTGTGACATAGATGCCTTTTTTTCTACTCTGTTTCAGCATTGTCTTGATATCATAAAACAGCTGCATTGATGTTGAAACTTGTTAAGGTCTACCGACACAGACAACTGGTAAGGAATCAGTAGGGGAAGAATCAGACCAATAAGCAGGATCAATAATGGCACTGGTATCAGTAAAATTTTGTCAGCTCCTGTCCACGTCTACTGTGTACAATCTGACTTCTTTTTGCAACCAGTGGAATCCCCCCCTGCTGGCCATTAAAAGGAATGCAGGTTTCTGGCACTTCCGCATTCACTTCACTTTTCAGACCTGGAGGCTGCGTCCACTTCTTTATACAGTCCATGGCTCACAGCATCATGACCCTGGAGTCTTCATACATTTAGCTACATCTGATTCAGGATACTGATTCATATTTGCAATGTGTGTGTGTGTGTGTGTGTGTGTGTGTGTGTGTGTGCCTGTGTGTGCGTGTGCTATAGCATTATGTGCCAACTACCACATCAGGGTGCCAGCTGGACAGTGGCAGTGAGACCTGTAGCTGTACTGCCAAAAACACAAATGCACATGCTTTAACACATGCACGCTTACATGCACACTCACACAGAGACACATGCTGGCATGCTAGTGTCGACTCCACTGCCAGTCATGCAGATTTGATATCATGTAATAGGGAGAACTGGCCAAATCATGCCAGAAACAGCATCCAGGGAAATGCGCACATGTTTGCATGGTCGGTAGAGCCGTACACAGCACAGTTTTACGGTGGCTGCCGTCCCTAAATTACTTGGAATAGATCAATTTCAGATTAACAGGATGATGTTAATCAACTTGTTATAATTAGTATGTGTGATGGAATTGAGACACAACTACAGGGTATCTGCTGGGCTTTAAATAAATATTGAGTTTCCTCATTAAAAACAAAAAAAATTGCACACTTGAAAGTTGAATTATTTTGATTGTTGTCGGTATGTTCAATTTTTTTTTTCTAGAGTTTCAGTGAGAACCATTAGACCAGGAGCAAACACTTCCAGTACTGCATGTTCCCAGGGTCCTGTGTTCCTCACCTCAATGTCCCCCTAACAAGAGGAAACCTTTCAAAGGGTGTCATGTTCTCAGCTGCCTTTTCTCCTACATCAAATGCATCTCCACATACTCTAGCATACAAAAAAAGAAGCCAAAATCTCCCGGTTTCGGCTGCTGCCATCGTGTACTGATGTCATGATTTAAAGCTAAAGTCTTAGCAGTGGTGATCTCTGCGGTATCGAGTTTCCGCTTGTACACTGGTTCGACCAATTGCTGGTAGTGCCTTTGACAGCGAGCACACTGACTGGCACACACAGCTGTCAATCATAATGTCAGACACCCTTTTTATAGCATCAAATAACTTATTAAAACCAAACATCAGTGTTTTAGAACTACCTAAAATGACAGACGCCATCTTTGGGGAAAAACGTATTCGATGTGTACTTTGAGGGGTTTTTTGGCCTATGTCTCATCTGCTCATATGGAGGGGGTGAGATTTAAGCTCTATACTGTAGCCAGTCTCCAGGAGGCGATCCAGATGTTTTGGCTTCACTTCTGGGGACATATCATGTCGTCCATCTTTATGATACAGTCTGTGTTATGACCTATAGTCAACTGATCTTATACTCTTTGAAACCTTAACCCTCAAATTTGTTGGCAAGACAGTTTTCTTGACTTTAGATATTGATGCAGTGGCTGAACAGATTTTTACCATTCAAGCTGCATTTGAAACATTTATCTCCCTTTGTTTTTCCGCCATTTGAAGTGCAAACCTAGCCATTACCAATCTCTAACTATGCTAGTTTATATGAAGAGACATGGGACCCTGGAAACATTAGGCCGACCCTGCTAAAGTAGCTAGAAAGCTCACCGTCTCTTAAAGAGGAAGTATCAAACTTTAGCAATAAATGTATTCAAACAAATGGATACTTTTTTAATTTGCTAATCCATCCATCCATTTTTCTGGGTCTATATCATAGACTGTGTAAATAATGGACGTAGCTACCATGATGTCACCCATTGGTTTGTGGACTGCCATTTCGAAGCCTGGAGTTTGGCATTTGGGCTGTTGCCATCTTGTTTTTTTGGAGTCAGAAGTGACCATACTTGGGCGAGAGGCTGCCGCTGTGGAGCGAGGGGTGTTTCTGACTGAGAAGCCAAGGACAATATCGGCAAACAGCCTATCAGTCAAAGCGGCCTGTGATTAATTATGCATGATTTTGGGCCTTAATAAAAATTAAATGCATGTGTTCTAAAAAAAAAAAAAAATAATAATAATAATCACCCCCTGTAAAGTTGTCACGAATGTTGAAATTAACTGTAGAAACCCAAACCATTTTTTTGTACCAGGCTGTAAACATGTTTAGTTCTGCTTAAGAGCTCGGCATTTTAATCAAGTTGCGACCTCCAGTGATGCAAAATAAAGCCATTGGGAAATGCCAAAAACTGCAGTTCCTCAAATGGCCACTTGAGGCTGACTCCAGAAACCAGTCACAGCCATGCAGGCCATATCGTCCCTGCTGGTTTTCTGTCATATAGTCATACTTTGGGGGGTATGACTATAATAAAAGAGGTGTGAAATTGCATTGTGGTATTAATAAGGTATTTAAAAGTCTATCATTTCAGTTTTTAACAAATAGGCAGTTTGATTATGCATTAATAAATGAAGTGATATTAAGGCAATGACACTGTTTATCATTAATGGTTCATGTGCTACATTGATACGGATTTCTCTGAATGTTCTCCTGGATGGCAGCTGTGATTCAGAGCAAATTAGAAACCTAACAGTTACAGTAACACTGCTGCAGAGTGCTGAAATAACACCTTTGTTTCCACTGCTGTTGTGTTGCCATGGAATCTGTATCTGTCACTCCCTTCGCTTTTTGTTTCCTTTGTTATCTCCCTCCGTGTCCTCAGCTGTTTCAATCCTCTCCTTTTCTGTTTTTGTCTGTTTATTCTCCCTCTGCTGTCCTTCTATCTCTCGAAAAGTGCCCTCCTTTCTTTCATGCTCTTTCCTTTTTTTCCTGTCTGATGTCGTCTTTGTCTCCCCTTCCACACATCCTGTTTCTTGTGCCGGGATACGATGTTGTTGTTACATGCCTTCTCCATCTGTTTCGTGCCCCCCTACTTGCAAACCTCTTCCGTCTCAGAACATAAACACGGTGGTGAACATACTGTGCACATGGATACGAGCCATTAAGTGCTTTTTGCTTTCCCTGTTTGGGTAATGATCCACAACACTGGTATTGAATAGAACATTGAGTAGTACTTCAGGAAATGCTGATAAACGTACTCTTACTTGATGTAAGAACCAGACCCCCTCTTTTTCTTTTTCAAGAATCCATACTGAAGTGTTTCATGCTATAATTAGGCGACATTCATCAGCTTGAAATTCACACTCATTAATGAAACTTCCTGTTACAGCTAGTTTGTCTACACACAGGTTGTTTGTCATACATAACACCAGAAAACAACTAATTCATGGCAAGGGTAGATGTGGTCTTTGATTTCACGTTAGAATAAGTTTCAGTGGAATTTTGATTGAAGTATTACACAAAAATCTGTAAAAATATTCGCTGTACTGTTGTTGAAAGACCACAGGAAGGTGAGAACAAATATCAGCCCAGTCATCACCAGTCCCCTTTCCCAAAGACTTAATAATCCGACTAGCTCTCAGTCTTTCTCATCATACTGCTGCTGGTTTTGCTTTGGTCCTACCTGGCTAATGTTGTCATCACTGTCTCTGTCGCTAATAGAAATGCAAAATAGCAGTAGCCGCTGGTTCTGGAAGTAATTTTCCCCACTTTAAATTTGCATTTGAACGTCTCCTTTTAATGATATCCTCAGTGTTTCTTAACATTGCAATACAGGAGTCTCCTGGATGGTTTAACAGTATTGTGGGTTTATTTCACGGCCATTTTCTGCGCTTTGTTTCTGAGGAATTCAATTTTTTGCATCAGTTTGATTTCTATTGCTGCGGAGGAGAAGAAGACAGAACTCAGAGCCGTGCCAGATTCATAATCCGAAAGTAAATTGATTCAAACTTCTGAATAAGTCGTGTTTCTAGAAAGCATAAGTTTTAGGTCCCATTTGCCGTTAGTGGCATATGCTGCAGAATTTTAAGCTTTATGAACAGATGTTTCTTAGGGAAATGCACTTTGGGAGTCGCGGTTGACTTCTCCCGTCACGTCTTTAATTACACGGTATTTTTTTAACACAGTTATTCCTTTTTTAATGAATAAATTGGGAGAGATTCATGCAATCCAAACTTCTGGGGCACTGTCTGTCTACCGAACATTGTCTATACAGAAAATGAACTGAAATAATCCTCTCGCTTTGCAGCTCTGTTTCTCTCTATTTCCTGTTGATTTGTGGGATGTGTATGCCATATTGTCTCTGTTGTTTGGCGTTACTTCTAACCATAAGTTGTTGCTACTTTGCAAGAAGCCTTTTGATTTCTATTTGTGTCCCTGCAAGACATAAATACAGTTTCAACACTTCTTCTTGTCAAGGTTATGTTATCATTCAGTCATTGACAAATTCAGCTGGGCCAAAATTTTCTCTGTTGTGCTCTCAAGGAAACTGCAGCCACGTTTATTTAATCCAAGAACCGACCGTTTTCAAATTATCCCTTTTCATAACGTTCATGTTTCCCTTTGTCATCCAGGTTTCATTTTCCGGCAACACGGCTTGTGACAACAAAGCTGTCAGTTCGCGGATGTTGCGGCGTTCATTCCAACCTTTTGTGCTTGTGCTGTTTGCGAGCTTTGAATACACCAGCGTTAACCCTTTATCTCCTCTTCTCCAGCCCACACTCGCTGGGTGTTAGCCTTAAATACACACCCACACAAACAGATGACTGGATGTTTTGCGTGTCGAGGAGATTCCTCGATACCATTAATCCCCCGATCCAGTAAATTCACACGAACACACACACACATACATGCAGAAACACATAGTTTCATGCCTGAAAACAGCCTCTTTCAGAGGATAGATCCACATTGAGGACTCTTGGCAGGAGGAGAGGGTGACAACATGAGGACAAAAAGAGAAAGAGATAAACAAAGTCAAATATATTGTCGAGGAGGAAGAAAAAATGCATTGTACACATAATTATTTGACTTTCTCTTTCCCTTCATTCTCGTCTCTCACACACATTTTCCTCCCTCTCATTCCCTCCTTCCATCAAATCTCCTTTTCTTCCCCTACCTCCATCTTTTTTCTCTCTTTCTCCCCTTGTCTGGAAGAATAGCAATTACAGTCCACAGTTGGTAGAGGCACTTGTAAATGATTGAAAGCAAGAGAAAGAGAGGAGAAAGGGAGAGTGGACGGGCTATTAAGATTCAAAGAGCTGAAAGTCTCTATTGTCACAGAGTCTGTGTCAGTAGGAGGCAGGAGGAGAGGAACAATTTCTCCCTCCCTCTTTTCTTCCTCTCCTTTCACTTTCTTTTCTCTCGTTTTTTTTTCTTTTCCCCCATTTATTCACTTTCTCTGACTCTCATTTCTCCCCTCATCCTGAAGCCAAAGAACCAAACCCAATTATAAACTCTCTGTGAAATCTGACCCTGGCACTGCTTCAGTTGTCACTTAAGTAACATGAAGGCTCAAAAAGTCTCAGGACGGGACTGCTGATTAACAACCAGCCTGTCGTGTACTCGTAGTTTATGTGGTCAGATGGCCTGAGCAGTGACACTGGTGACTCTGTGACTTTAGAGGAGAGAGAAAGTTGTTAAGTGTTTTCTTATTATTCAGATTTAATCCCAAGCAGGGACATGTGCAGGGAGATGTTTTGTTAGTGTTGATTTAGTACACAGTTTCTGTGTGTGAAGATGTAATAGTGGTGAGATATTTAAGATTTGATTGCAATCACTGAGCAAAGACATAATTTCAGTTCGTCTCTTGTTTGTTATGCACAGCACTGCTTTAGACAATGCAGGAAATACAGACTTTAACAAGATGTTGCCTTTTTTTCAGTGGGAAATGTAGCTTTATGTGTAGACTTGGCTAGAATTTTAAATCCTTTGCAGTAGGGTTGAGGGGAAAAAATCAATACAGCATAGTATTGTGATATTTTTGTGTGGCAGTATTGTATCATCACACAGTGTCAAGTATTGATTTTTTACATTATATAACTTATTAATATGACTTATTAATATGACAAATACAAACAACAAACAAAAACTTAAGGTCGCCTATTAGAGTAATATAATCAATTGCTTTGTCAGTCCACAAGATACATTTTGCTGCAAAAGAAAAATGACTAAAATCAGATGAAAAGACTGAAAACTTCTTATTAGATAAAACAGATGTTGAGAAAAGTTTTCCTGTAGGGGCATAATTTACATTTTAAAAAAAATCGCAAGTAGCGTGATAATATCGTATTGGATCTTTTGCACAGTAGTTGTAGATTTGATGACTCGTACTTGTAGTTGCGAATCACTTTAAAAGTAGTTACTATTAAAAGTGTACTCCACTGATGTAGCATTGCGTTTTTGTAACATTGTTGGACTCGTGACAGGCAAAAAGTATCATCTTTTTTTTTTTATTCCACGCATTCTTCTTTTTTTAAAAAAGCTTGGCACCTACATTACCCACAATGCAACATGACCATCGACAATTTAGTTTGAAATTCGGGCATGTTATGCTGTAATATTTTTTGTCCAGTTTCCTGTGGACTCACAAAAGGGTTTTATACAGATTTTTTCATATGTGTAGTCATGTTAAACTTAAATGTGTGAAATTGGTTCAGGTTCCCTTTAACATAGGACATTTGTGCAACTATTTTTTAAAAAATTACTATTTTAATCACTTCATCATCACCTCAAATAATTGTCAGTTTAGTCACGAACACTTAAGTCAAAGACAACTGTGTTTCCATTTGCGGTATTATATTTGGTGGTATGGCTCTGTTCTGGGGCCCTTCTACTTTTCCTGGGCCTACGCAGAAAGCCTCTTCCACGTGCCTGCATGGAAAACCTAAGGCAGAAAGAGCACACCTCTCTGCCCTTCCACGTGCCTGCAGAGAGAGCAAACCTCCCTGCCCTTCCATGCACCTACATGCAGGCCAGAGCAGTTTAAATGGGGCACCCTGAATGAGATTCGCCATTTGGTTGTATAGAAAGGAATCCTGTGATCTATCAGCTTCCAGCTTCCCTTCCATCAGTCAGCAGCTCCATCAGTTGATTTGGCTGTTTGAGATCAGCTGATCGTTTTCTGCCTTATCTCATGCTATGCTCAATTTGAATCTTAAAAAGGAGGGGATTTGCTTACTTTTTACAACATTGTACACTATAAATTGATTGCTTATTGGTTAACTGTAACTAAATATGCTATTTTAACAAACATTTTGGGCTCAAATAAAGTGTCATTTGTAGTAACTGTATTGATGATATAAATAAATAATAAACTGGAGGTAGTCCTCTGATATAACATTTTGTAAGAGTTGACATTCTGTAGTTGGAACAGATTGAAGTCAGTAATTGTTTTGCAGTAATTTAAAATTTCTCATTTGCCTGTGGAATTCTCTGGAACCACAAATTAGAGCTTTTCACTGATCCACAGTTGTGCACCCTATCCAAATTGGACGCATGGAAAACCTCCCTTAACCAGGGGAGTCTAAATTGTGAAATAAACAAGAGTCCCTGTCTGCAAAAGAGTTTAGGATTATTAGGCACATTCCAAAATGCAGTCGACCCAAATAGAGAGATAAGCAGCAGCATGAAGCTCCACCAGTTCATGTTCACTTCACAGTTCACACTCTCAGTCTCACCTCAAAAAACACATTTCTCTCCTGAAATGATTGACACACAGACTCGATATCTGCAGCAATAGAGTGTAGCCTGACCCAAAACAGATTAGACCAACTATAACTTGGACCTGGCCCCGCTTAAGTCTTGGGTCAAGCCTCCGTTACCAGTACCTGTTAAAACGTCTACACACGGATCCCACATTCAGAACCACTGGCCTGGTGGAGAGAGAGTGTGAGTGATAGGAAGGGAGGGAGAGGTGTGAATGTTGTCTTTAATATTTCAGTGATCTTTCAGCTTTGAATCATGTGGTGAGAAGGGCAGAACAAATCAAACAAACTGAGACAGGAAGAGAGTGAAACCGAAGCAATCACAATCTGAGAATGGATGCCACGTCACGCAAAAACCCTCAAAACCAACAAAACACTCGGATGCTCCCATTTTTCTCCCGTTTCTATTTCATGTTGTCAAGTTTGACCCGGGCTGAATCACACCCTCAAATAGGCTGAGTCGTTCTCTGTGTGTGTGTGTGTGTGTGTGTGTGTGTGTGTGTGTGTGTGTTTAGAGCGCTTCCAGCCTCAGGTATCCTCTCAGTGTGTTGTGTACATGTGCTACTAACCTAATAGCTCAGAGATTTGGTTCATTATTATTGTGGGGTTGAAGATTTGGTGCGTGTATACAGTATGTGTGTGTGTTTGTGTGTGTATATTTGTGTGTGCGGTGGTGTATATTTGCAGACAAAGCAGTGATGTATCCCCCAAAGTGCAGTGGGTGTCCCAGATAGAGCGATCAAGCAGCACGATTATAATGTATTACTGTAATATCACCACACAGATAAGCATTAGATATGTTGTGTGTGTGTGTGAGTGTGTGTGCGTGCGTGCATGCATGTGTGTTTGTGCGTGTGAGATAATTGCAGCACTATCACACACATTAGAAGTCTCATTTATCACTTCTTCCTCCACCAGCATTAGTTTAAACCCACATTCTCCCTTTTTTCTTACACGCCCACGTACATTTCCTCTCAGTCGCTCTTACGGTGCATGTACACACACACACACACACACACACACACACACACACACACATGCACACACTTTGCATTATTCATGTCCTCTGTGTCAGAGTAAAACAGGATGATGTCAGTGTTTACTTTAAAAGGTTTCTCTCCTCACGTCACCGGACTATTTGGAAGCTTTCTGACCTCTGCCTGTCACCGTCTTTTAAAATCAAAACAACAACAACACAAACGTGAGTCCATCATAAGCACTTCCTGTGCAGCTCATAAATTGGTTTTAAGTATTTGTTGCTCGACAAAATCTCAATCCTAGTGTTTCTTTCCTACAAGACAAAAGATTTGCGGGTCATCTGCCAAACAGCATTGTATTGATGAGGTGAGCTGGTGGTTAATGCAAAAGACAAACTTTGAGCAAGCAAAGTCATCAATGTGAATATGATGAGAAAAGTTATAGCACTTTTGGGAGTTATGTGCTGTAGCTATCTTGAGAAACAGTTTATCCATCCACCCAGCATTCATGTGCAGCATCTCTGCTAATTGCCTGACAAAGTCATGGTCAACAACACTCCTGGGAATCACTGCACCTGGCTGCTTTTCTTACTTAGAAAAAGTTCCAGCACAGAACTCTTTATAAAACCACAAATAGTTGTATCAACATTTCTGATTGTGTATGAACTAAACAAACAAGATATGTGTAATTTAGTGTGCTTTTGAACAGAGCCAATCAAGCTCTTTGTGCTAAGCTGAGCCCTTGGCTTTAGCACCACACTGAACACAAAGACACAAGAGTGGTGTCAGTCTTATCATCTGAACTTTTTGCAAGAAAATAAATAAAGTGTATTCACCCAAATGTTGAAATATTTCTTTAAACGGTTGATATTTGGAGGTAACTCTCAAGCACTGAAGATCACAGCTCTTCAACAGCAATTAAATGCCTCAACCAATGCAAAGCATTTTAGCATTTTGTGGCCTCTAATGGTGTGTTTAGACCAAACACAGGTGAATTTTTGACTTGTGCACTTGCGAAATTACGTCTGTTTGAGTGCCAGCTGTGCTAACAGTTGTACTATCTATCTTGAGAAGGCAACTAATGCTAATGTTAGTGCTAACTGGGTTTGTAGTAAACCAATAGTTGGGATCAAGTGAAAGATAGATACTTTCAGAGCTAACCATGTAGTTCTATGGCTTCCCTCGCTATTCTCATAGCTCTCTCCTTTATTGTTCTGTCTCTGCACAGTACTGATGTCAAGTCATAGACTTTTAGGTAGACAGTGACAGTAAGTCTGTCCTCCGTTCCTGATTGTCTGTGACTTCAGCCAATAGCGGGGTTACCGTGGTCATGGAAAATCTGGAAGAGTCACAGAATTTCAAATTCTTGTTTTCCACACCTAAGAAAGTTCTGGAATCAGTAAAGTCCTTGAACGTTTTAAAAAAAGTCACAGAATTTGGTTGTGTGTTGTTACAATAATCTTCCGTGGATAACCTTCCATGTACTGTAACGTAGTGGCAAATTTATTTTCTGTAGCTGTTACATAATGTAGCTCTAATATGTGTCAATCCATTTCTCTTTCCATATATGTCATTTAGCTAGAATAACATTTAAATGGAGTCTGAATCTGATATGTTTAAATTAGAGGAAAATAATGGTTTGACTTAACATGTAGGATTTTGAATCCCAAAGTTTCCATACCCATTTTTGAGATAGAGACATGTTGGCATTGCACCTTGTGAATAGTCACAGAAATGTTATCATAGATCCTTGAAAAGTTAGGGAAAACTTTGAAATTATGTCCATGAAGATATGTGGGGATTCTGGGAAAGGCTCTCACAACATGGTATCATGCAGATTTTTTGCTGAAATTGAAACATTTCTACTTGCGTGGATGTGTACTTGCATCTATTTGCTTTGCCCAGCGTGAATTTGCACATATCTATGTCTTTGTGTTGAAATTAACTCTGCATTCGGTCTGAATTTAACTTACCGCAACCTTAACTCTGCATGGTTATCGATTTATTTCAGATTTGGGCTATGAGTGTTTTTAGTGCAGTCATGTTGCTGCACAGTTGTTCAGACAGAAGCCAATTTTCAACCCTCAGCACTAAATACAGCACTCAGAAAACCCAGTGTTTTACACAGTGCAGCTGCACACTGATATTATAGTGAGGGAGCCCTGTATGCCGCAGAGACACAGTGCACTAAAAACACACAATGCTCTCAATCCCTTGTACTGGATCTACAACTTGCCCTAAATAACACATGATACAGGTCTCTTAATTGGGTTCTTTGTTTAAATTCAAAGTATATATTTAATATAAGACTTTTAAAGAAGACGTTACTGCACTTTTTAGCGGGTACTGAAAGGTAACTGCATTAATTATCTAAATTTTAGTGTCAAACAGCAACAGCACAACTTAAGATCTAAAAATAGCATCTTTATTTGCTTGTATTTTCTGTAAGTGTCTTTTTTTTGCTGTTTGAGCACTAACTAACATTATACTGGGACACGATGCAAACACTGTGTTCCACTTATGGTCTCATTAGTGTGAGAGAGGAAAAGGAAAAAATAAACATGGGTGCAGGGAAAGGATGGAGGGTGACGGGTAGAAGTGTTTGGGGGGAATGCTGTCGGGACTATTTGCATTCAGCTCTTGTGGGTATGATAAAGAGGTGTGTTATGAACATGTAACCTTGTTGGCATCGATCATGCTGCTCGCCTGGGCAGCGTTGATTGGAGGAGACCTTTCAACACAACACTCATATGTCAATGCTAAGTGGATTATTAAGTCATGGACCTATGTAGGCCTGTCTGTCTCCTCTCTGCAATGCATACTGTGTACTGATACACAGATCATGCAGCGAAACACATACATTATCTATACTTTTGATCAGTGGAAACATAATCATTTATCTGGTAGTTGTAATCATCTGAATGTCTTAAAGAATAGTCTGGTTAAAAGAAAAGATTAGATAAACCTGTATTGATTCCCAAATGGGAAATTCAGGTGCTGCAGTCAGCAGATTTATTGTCAACAAATCCCGTTAAAGGACCAAAACCAGTTCAGCCCTCAACACCTTCCTTATCTATAGCACTTAAGGCAACAGCATCCTTAAAAGAAGTTCTTGTTGAATCATCAAACAGTGTCTGAAACATGTCACAGCAGTTGTTGTAACTATCTGAAACTGCCAATACAACAAGCACACCCTCTTCAAGCCACAAAAGAATTTGGTGTCTTAGTCAGGTGCGCTGATGTTATGCTGAGTGAACTCATTTCCTATTTCAGCACAGTAACATCAGTAACAACTACTTAAATACTTAAAAACTCATAATAATCTGTTCAACTGTAGAAAGTAAGTCAGCATCAGCATTTTTACAGTGAGGGTTTGAACGTCTCTATAAAGCTCTTTTTCATTCTTCACAGAACGACTTCAGTCGCTTTTTGTACGTAGAACCGAGTGCAGCGCCGCAAACCCTTTTCCCAATTTTAACGATTATCAAACGTCTCTCCTCTCTAAGAAGACAGGCTTTTCCCTTGTCTTTAAATGTTTCATTCATAACAGGTAGAAGTACTTCAGCCTTCTTTAGAAGTGGTCCAACAACTCTACCTACGCCAGTTTGTTTCAAGTACCACAGCCTGCAGCGCTAAGCACATTCATTGCTAGTGAAGATGTACATCTTTAAAAGCAGGCGAGGAATATACACTGTCTTTTCTATGTTTTTTTTAAGGCTGACTAATTTCAGTTATACAGCTGGGCATTATGGTTTCCAGGAAATGCTACTCAAAGAGGAGTGCATTTGTTGGGGACTATTTTCAGTCGTAGATGGATACAAATATTCATGTGTGGTAGTGTGTATTTACTACAGCAGAATTACGCATGCCATATTGACTGGAAATATAATGCAATGTCCATTGCTTATTTGTAATGAAGAAACATGTTGCTCAGTGCAACACTGTGGCTCTTTGATATGTTTTTAATCATTTTGGACAACAGTGGAGGTCTATGGAACAGAAGAATAAGGCGTATTGCGCTCTAGATACACAGACAACAATGGAGATCAGTTAACTACTGGTTTTAGTCTTAATATGTGGCATTTGTAGTATCAGTGTTTGCTTAGAAGCAGGGCAAAACATCCATCCATCCATTCCTTTTCAACCACTAATCCAAAGCCATGCCGTGGGGGGCAGCAGGCTGAGCAAAGTATTCCGGACGCCCTTCTCCCCAGCAACGCTTTCCAGCTCTTCCTGGGGGATCCCAAGGTGTTCCCAGGCCAGATGAGATATATAATCCCTCCAGCGTGTTGTGGGTCTGCCCCAGGGCCTCCTACCAGTTGGACATGCCTGGAACACCCATAACAGGAGGCACACAGGAGGCATCCTGATCAGATACTTGAACCACCTCAACTGACCCCTTTCGATGCAAAGGAGCAGCGGCTCTACTCTGAGCTCCCACCGGATGTCCAAGCTCCTTCCCGAACTGTAAGGCTGAGCCCAGCCACCCTTCGAACGAAACTCATTTTGGCTGCTTGTAGCCCCAACCTCATTCTTTTGGTCACTACCCAGAGCTCATGACCATAGGTGAGGGTTAGGACATAGATGGACCAGTAAACCAAAAGCTTTGCCTTCTGGCTCAGCTCCCTCTTCACCACGACAGTCTGGCTCAGCTCCCTCTTCACCACGACAGTCTGGCTGAGCTCCCGCATCACTGCAGATACCATGCTAAACCGCAGATCAATCTCACACTCCATTCTATCCTCACTTGTGAACAAGAACCCAAGATACTTGAACTCCCTTGTTTGGGGCAGCAACTCACGCCCAATCCACCGGTTTCCAGCAGAGACCCATGGCCTCGGATTCAGAGGTGTTGACACTCATCCCAACCGCTTCTCACTTGGCTGCAAACTGCCCCAGTGCATGCTGGAGGACACGGATAGATAAACATCATATGATGTGTTTTTTCCTTTAACACAAGAGACTTTGATATTACCTAATGAGTTGTGGGTCTAACACTGAAACTGAAGAAAAAAACATGCACTAATGAGTGACATTTCGCCAAAGAAGAAGTGCTTAAAGCCCGGTTTGTTAAAATGCAGGTTATGGTTGTAGGACTTCGGTTGGACCCCAGACAGCAAAGCTCGCTCGTATATTTTAATGATCTTGGCTCTCTAAACGAGGGGCTGTATTCATTGTGCGGCCCAGAGATTTAAAGCCAACCCTTCTTTTTAAAATTAGTCTGAGCCCGCAATCTCTTGCACACAAGACTAGATTGCATTTGATCCGTCAGTACTCAAAGGAGCGATGGATAGATTTGTAGTGATATAACATATGGTGTGGCTTCATCACTGAGCAGCGTAATTACCTTTCGTGTTGTGTTTACACTGACTGACTTCAAAGTCTTTGTTTATTTTGTAGGAATATATGTTTTCCAAATCCTGTGCATCTTATTAAATGCTGTATTATGCAAAGCATATCCCTTGAAACCATTATTTCTGCACATATTGCTTTGATACACGTACAGTACTGCTTTGAAGCTAAAAGCTCTCTCTCTCCTCTGTCCCTCACTCCCTACATCCCTTGCTCCCTCTCTTGCTTTCTACCTCATCTGTTTTCCACTTTACCCTCTGCCTTCTCTGTTATCCTCTTCATCTCACTAACTCTTCCCTCTCTCTTGTTTCCTCAGTCGGGCGTTTGTTGATCGAGTTCAGCTCCCAGATGACGATGGAACGAGTGCAGAAAGAAAACCCCAACGTGACGGAAGGAGGCCGCTACACGCCTCCTGACTGTCGGCCACGATGGAAGGTCTGTTTATACTTCTCTCTGTTTTAAAGGGACAGTTCACCCCAAAATCAAAAGCACATATTTTTGCTCTTAGGGTTCTTTCATCCCTGTTCTGTTTGGTTCAGTTCAATCGACTCAAGTTCGTTTGCCCACTAAGTGCATTTTGTTTGGGCAGGTGTGAACACAGCAATTGCAGTCAGGTGCACACCAGATCAACCAGACTGAGACCTTCTTGAAGAGGTGGTCTCAGTCAGGTTCCACACAAACTTTGGTGTGGTTTGTTTGTGGTGAGAACGTGTTCTGACCTTGATTGGATTGCACTGTTTTCTTTGTACCGAAGTTTACCTACCAACTGTATCACTGTGCAGAAGGAAGCGTGCATCTATTGCTACCTCACCTAGCACCACTGAGCTAACTCCGTAACAGCTTAGCAGAGGAGGACGTCATTAATGTTTACATCTTGCGCTGTCATGAGCACCAGCCTCTCATCCATGAGTAGATGCACTCTTCCTTCTGCGTGGTGATACAGTTGGCAGGTGTAATTTGGCAAAAAGAAAATGGGAAGAGAGAAGGAAAAAAGTACGCACTCTCACACATTTTATACAAGTTATGCATGATAACAATTTTAATGTTTGTAGGAAGTCAAAATTATGAGACTATTAGTTAAATTTTGAGTCAGTTCTTCAAAATTATGACTTAGTAAGTCAGAGTTATGAGATAGTTAATTAAAAACATGAAATAGTCATTTAAAATTATAAAAGTAAGTAAGTAAAAGGTATAAAATAGTAAAATGCTGATTTAGTCAGCTTTAAGTTTAAGTAACTGGCTGCTTTCATCTTACTATCTCATGTTTAGTCACAAGTGGTCTTATAATTCATATTTTTCATTTTAATTTGATATATGTTTCTTTTTCCTGGCAGAAATGCAGCTTTTTGTCATAGTACTGGATCGAAGAAAAGCCAACCAGAAGTTCAGTCATTAGTCATACTTAGTCATAGTCAAACACAGTATAGTCCATTAAAGTGTTTTAAGTATTTCTCCTCCTCATCATACTTCACTGAGGTCAGGGTGACACTATAAGTAATGAAGATAACACCAATCACCTGCCACAATGCCTAACTATACAGAAACCAAGGTCAGTTTGCTGTCAGTCTTCATCTGAGTGCAAAATTACCATGAACTTACATGGTAAATTACAGCTCAACCTTGGACTGTTTGGACAGCTGAGAACGACTCACTTAAAGCACGGAGATGGAGGACGGCCTCAAATCTGTCTCAAATCTGCGATGCCATTGAGAGCTCCTTCCTTGAGCTGCTTCATTCATAATGAATGAGAACCAACTTTATGTACGCTGTGACATTAACCTGGGGGATTTTCTACGGAAATGATTTTCTGCTGCAGAACAGTTCACCGTGGGATGAAGCAAAGCTCATTTATGCATAATTACTCAAACAAACACTCTGCGGAGATGTGAAAGAGAAAGACTGTTTCATAATCTTTGTCCCTGTCAGCAGAAGAGTTTCAGATAATGCACCATGACTGTTTATACTTGTTCTTTGTTTTCTTTACCTGCATTGATTTAATTATGCATTTGAATAGTTCTCCAACTGATAGAAATTATAGTTAATGTTCCAGCTGCAGTAGTGAAAGAAGTGTTTGCATAATTAATTTCAGTAACGGCGTCAATACCACAGGACAAAAATTCAACATTAATAGTAAAGGTCCTGCATTTAAAAGAATCTATCATTATTATTGATGTATTATTTTTGCAAGCAGAAGGTGGAGCTAATTTGAACTACTTCATATACCAACCCAATCACCAGAATAAATGTTGATGTTATATGTTTCTGCAAACCATGGATATATTACATTTTTACCTTACTAGTGGGATAGTCCATACACATTGAGTACAGCATATCATACCATCACTTAGTCATACCAAAAATTAGAAAAAAAACAACAACATTGGGCCACAGGGGGAGCCACAGCGATTGGTTGCATTTAAGCCATTTTTAAGCATTTTTCTGTTGTTATAGCGCCACCCAGTTGCCATTTAGAGTTAAATTTCTCCAGTCACCTTGAGGCGTCCTGTTCTACATATCTACCAAGTTTAATAAAAATCGATATGGCGGTTAGGCCTAGATAAGAAATTAGCTCTCTAGCGCTCCCATTTTGTTTTATGGGGTCAGTAATGGAGGAGTCCCCTCAGATTATGCGCGGTCATATGCCTACAAAGTTGCGTGGTGATCGATGAAACCCTTGAGATGTTATACACCTTTATGTGATGAGCCACGCCCTCCGCAATATTCATTGCCTTATAGAAGCTCAGTTTTAGTAAGTTTTCCAACTTTTGCCAAGAGGGAACTTTAGATATTGGTCCCTAGATTATTTTCACCGAGTTTCATGCAGATCGGTCAAACTTCCTAGGAAGAGATCTATTTTAAGTGTTTTTCAAAAAAATTCAAAACGGCGCAAAATCTATATCACCGGAAGTTGTTGAGGCAAATTTGTTCCTCATGAGGAGAGGCATCTCTGTGCAAAGTTTCATGTCTCTACCACATACGGGGCATGAGATATGCCCATTCAAAGTTTGAAATTTCAATTGGTTGCTATAGCGCCCCCCTTTGGCCAACTGATGTAATATTGCTTCATTTGCATCCTCCCATGACCCTCTACCACTGTGCCAAATTTCACATGGATTGACCAAGTCAGTGAGGAGAAAAACGTGGAACAGGCACACCCATTGACACACAGACAGAGTTTTCGTCATTAGATAGTAAGATATGTTGAAATTTAGTTTCTTTACGTTTCAACAACACTGTGGTTAACGTGTGGTTATGTTTAGGCACAAAAAACACTTACTGTTATGGTGAAGAAAAGATAATGTTTTGGCTTTATATAACTATACAGTGGTGGAAAAAAGTTTTCGGACACCCTTAAAATTTTACACAATCTCAAATATTATCATGAAATATTTGTGGAAAAATCTTTTTTGTGTTTCAAAAGGTGTGGCTGCATTAGACAGATACAAACAAATACAAATTATATTTTTTTGTTTATTGTTTACAAGAAAAACTAACAAAACTAAATTCTTGACAGTTTCAATATGTCAGTTCTCAACATTGTCGGTATCAAAGTCAACAAATAACAGAGACACTGTTGAGGGGTAATCTTGTCCCATTCTTCTTGAATTACTGCTTTTAATTCTTCTAAATTCTTTGGTTTATGCTTTGAAACAGACCTTTTGATAATCCACCACAGATTTTCAATGGGGCTCATGTCCGGGGATTGAGCTGGCCACTCTAAGACCTGGATACTGTGCTCCTGCAGCCAAGTTCTACTGGCCTTGGATGTGTGGCAAGGGGCATTATCTTGTTGAAACATCCAGTTTTTACCTCGACGGAACAGTTAAAGCGCAGAAGGGAGCATGTGGGTTTTGAGAATGGTACAATACTTGGTAGAGTTCAATGTGCCATCACAGACAGTGAGATGACCAACACCAGCAGCACTCATGCATCCCCAAACCATGATACTGCCTCCACCATGCTTGACAGTAGGTACTGTACATGCTGGAGATAATGCTTCGCCTGGCCTTCTGCGTACCCTCACATTAGTAGGAGGAAGATAAAGCTGGAAACTGGACTCATCCAACCACAGAATCTTCCTCCAATTCCTGGCTGTCCAGTTCTTGTGTGCCTGGGCCCAACGACGCCGGGCTAACCTCTGTCTCTCATTGATCAGGGGCTTCTTGATAGCCTTGTAGGATCTTAAGCCATGATCTAAAAGTCGGCCACGTACAGTGCGGGTGGAACACTGGACACCAGTTTGGTTTGACCACTGCTGCTGAAGCTCCTGTGATGTCATTCTGCGGTTTTGCCTGCACATGCGGATCAGGATGCGGTCATTTCTTGCTGAAGAAACCCTTGGACGCCCAGATCTTGATTTGTCTTCCAAGCTGTTGGTTCGTCTGTATTTCTGCAGAGTGTATCCAACTGCTGAAGGACTGCATCTGCACTTCCTGGCTATCTGGCGGCAGCTGTACCCTTCCTGGCTGAGAATCTTTATCTTCATGCGTGTTTCCTGTGTTAGGTTCCTTGTTTTAGCCATTTTTGTGTCTGAAGAACTTTCAAATGTGCTGGCTTTATGTAGACACGAAGCTTGGCAACAAAAATTGTGTCTTGTAATAAAAAGAACGACCTTCATCACTGGTACCAAAATGACCCAGTACTCAAAATTTCTTATGTATTTTTATGGAACCAATCAATTTTAAGTTTTTAATGGCTTTTTTAGAATTTATTTAGTATTTTGGCTGTGACTGTACTAAAAGAAATTGCACTTGAAGACCTAAGAGTGATTCTTAATGCACTATTTCACAAATGCATGGGGTGTCCGAAAACTTTTTTCCACCACTGTATATATGTATCTATGTTATTATAAATGTACAAATTAAATATATCCCGGGCTGGGCTGCATATACTTTTAGTAGTTTAATCTTAAATAACGTAATGGAGTAAAAAGCACAATATTTCCCTCTGAAATGTTGCAAAGTAGAAGTATACAGCTTCATAAAATGGAAATACTTCTGTAAAGTACCAGTACCTCAACATTGTATCTAAGTATACTTAAGTAAATGTACCCAGTTACTTTGCACGGCTGTCCTGTTTGATACAAACAAATAACCAACAGAAACTGTCCCTGTTGTTCAGGTGGCCATCATCATCCCATTCCGTCACAGAGAAAACCACCTAAAGTACTGGCTCCACTACCTCCACCCTATCCTCAGAAGGCAGAAGATTGACTACGGCATCTACATCATCAACCAGGTAGGCCGGTTTGTTCAAGTTCTGTTTTTTGTGGTTGCGGTCTCGAGGTCGAGCTTCAACAAAATTGACACCTCAGTGCAAATACGGGAGAGATTCTCTTGTTAAGGATTCATGAGTGTTCATGTCATCAAGGCTGTTATATGATTTCACAGTTGGTCGTGTGTGTGGGTGCAATGAAATACTTAATATTCGATATTACACCATATCCATTGAATCTGGGTTTAATTCATAGACTGTAAAAAATAATGGACATAGCCACTGTGACATCACCCATTGGTTTCGATGCCTCAAGTTTGGCACTTTAGCCGTCATCATCTTGGATTTTTGGAGCCAGAAGTGACTCCAGGTTACCATAAATGGAACTGTAGAGGAGTGAGGGCTGGATCTGACTCAGAGACCGTGTTGACGTCCCAAAGACAGTCTGTCACTCGGTGACAGCCACAGTGAGTTGAAAAAAAAAAAAAAATACCTGTACAGTTGTCATGAACGTGGAAAGAAGCTTTAGACGAGACCAAAACTGTTTTATGTACCGGGGTGTAAACATGTTTATTTCTGCTGTAAAGCTGGGTATTTTAACATGGGGGTGTAGGAGATTGACTTGCTTCTGGAGCCAGCCTCATGTGGCCATTCAAGGAACTGCAGTTTTTGGCACTTCCACATTGGCTTCATTTTTCAGCCCCATATGTTGTCGATAGGTTTAAGTACATTGAACTTTGGTCTCTGGCTGATGCCAAATACTTCTTTATGCTTAACCACCAAGTTGGATAGGCTTAATTGGAGCTTTCAGAAAAAGCTGTAGTGGAAGTTGACATGAATGCAATTTAGAAGTCGGAAACTCATAATTACAAACACTTGAGTAAGACACAAATGCAGCAATTATATATCTGTGTCTCTGAGTTGATGACAGCCAAATAGAGAATGGAAGTGATAATGTGGGCCTGCAAATATAAGCCTATTACTCAACCTTACATAATTGATTCATTTTTAATAAACATTTTTCCAGAGGTCAAGGTGACATATACAAATCACCAGTTAATCACAGATCAACAGTCCCAAACGTGAAGTTTTTGAATGATATAAAACTGAGAAATGTTGGTGTTTGAAAAGCTGAGATCTGTGAACTTGGGCATTTTAATTTGATAAATGACATTACCACTTAATCATTGAAACTTTCTGGCAATTGACTAATCAATTGACTGCCTAACTCTACTAAGATCTCAGCTTCAGTTGACAGAGAATTTGAAACTGTTTAATCACCTCCAAACCTCTGTGTTACAGGTCAGGTAAAAGGCTGCAGGATATCTTGTTGCAAACTTAAATCACTATATGACAAGAGTTAGACCTGAAATAAATCTATCAGCTCATGTTAAGTTCTAAGCTTTGCCACCAGGTATTTTAATTCATTAATATGGTGGAAAAAGTCTATTACTTAGCACAAGTCAATTTGCAGGTGCATAAACCCCTAAAGGCTGCACTCCCCCTTCTCTCATCATCTCTGACTGCTTTTCATTGACTGTTTCGTCTTCTGACAAAAACCCATCTGCAGTGAAAATCAGCAACATATTTACTTTCATTGCTCTCAGTTCAGCCGAAGCACAAGGAGCTTGATTTTCTAAGCAAAGTTGTTGAGAGTGTGTGTGAGGCTTTCACGCTGTGTTGGGTGAGACTTCTTCTTCTTCTACATTATGTGTAATGAGCTCTCCTTTCTGCCCTTTCTCTCCCCTGTGGGCCTCGCGCAACGCCTTAATCACTCCCCCTGTGGAACAGACCTTTGGTTCCGCCTGCCCTGCTGCGCCCCGCACTTGATATGGCGATGTTCCAGTGTCTTACTCTCTCGCTTTTACACTTTTGCACACACACACACACACACACACACACACACACACACACACACACACACACATGTTTTCTGTGAGCTCGTCAAATGTAAAGCTGTTAGGGAGGGTAAGGTTTGTGTAGGGCTGTTAGAGAAGGTGCAAGTTCTTCAACTTAACCCTCACTTTCCTTTCACTTTCCTCTAAGAATGGGCTTCGCTCAGCTCTCAATGAAATTTCCATCATCGCTACAACACACCATGTGGTTTTAATCTGACATAAGACTGGTGTTGTTTTCATTGGTTCATGCTCTGAACCTCTGTGAAGGTTCTACAAAAGTCAAAACGGTAAGAACCTCTATAAACTAACATCAAAATGCACATTAAAGTAACTTGTATCAAAATATCTAAGTGCTCAAAATAATTAAGCACTGCAGTCAACTAAAACCAAGCAAATTAAAGGTCTACTATGCAGAAGTTCTCGATTACTGTTTGGGAACATGCTTGCCAGTGAAAGTCAAGATGAAAGCCAACCCCAGATTCACCCTTGTTTTGGAAGCTGTGTCCGCTTGGCGTATCGCCTCGCTATATTTGCCTGTTTTTGGCGCTGTGTCCACGATTTTTTAAGCTTCCTCTTGGATGCACGCTTATGGTCTGGCACCTGGTTGCTTTTTTCATAAAGTCTGGACCTCACCTGCACGCTGTGCCCAGAAACTTCCCTTAAATAGCAAAACAGGAAGACAATAAGAAAGTACAGGTAGTGGGCAGGGTCTCGGGAGATAAATACTCAATTAAAGTAGAATACCATTCAATAGAATAAGACAGAAACTGTAAAATTAACAAATGAAGTACATAAACTCAATTTACAAACATAATAAGGATTTTTTATTGATTTAAAAGACAGTCTTTATGAAGACTGCATCTCTTAAGTTCTCTTTAAATAAAATTATGATTTAAAACACTGTAGTTTGGTAGTTTGAGGAACCATATAAGACAAGTCTCCTCTTGCTTTTGGCCCTCTTTCAATGAATCAAAGTCAGTTTCACAGTGTTGGCACAGGAGATTAAATGCTCAGTCCGTCAGCTGATGGACAGTCCACTCATTAAGCAAGCTGCCTCGAACTTCGTGTATCTTGTGTTGTATTTTTTTCCTATCCACAAAAGTCTTTATGTAATGTCACACCACGAGGTAATCTGATTTCACAGTTGACAGCAGCGTCTGTACAGCTGCCGCTGTTGCATCTTCAACTCTTTCACCTGCACTTCAAACAGATACTGATCCACTGCCTGGCTGTAATTATCTGGAAAACTGTCAAAATCTACTCCACTCTATGATTTAGAGGTTGAGAGAGGGCTTTGTTTGAAGTGGAAATTATTCTTGTGTATTTTTAAATGTATTTGAACTTGTTGAGATTCTTAAAACCAAATATACACTCTCGCATTGTGTAGTGGGGTTAATTTCTGTTTCCTGTTTTTGGATGATTTTGAACTGACCCAAAGATATAAATACCACAGCTGGAGGCATCTACTTCACTTCGAGAGTGAGAGAGTGCCTCTCTTTAAACTCTTACAGACTGCTCCCAAAAAGGACTGACTCATCAGCAACTGCTTCAGGGTACAAAAAAGAAAAAAAAAAAAAAAAAACTTTTGGTTTTTACTTGATGGAAATTTGAATTTCACACTAATTGGTTAGGAAGGACATCTCGAGGTTATATGTCTTTTATTCAGCAGTTACTCATCTAATATTATCATTGTGTAATTTTGCAATAATCTCCGAATCTGAGGACTTTTATACCCAGGATTTGTGTTAGAATCGAGCTCTGGACAAATACTTTCTCCTGATTGGTCTGAAAAGTTAGGTAGTTTGAAAACCATGCAGTTGTTTTAATGCTAATGAATGACAAAAAATTACCAAATAGAACCACTATCCGCACCAATAATAGCTGCAAGTGGTTTTGCTTGTGCTAACATTAATATGCTAATATTAAAAGTTTGATGGCCCCCAGATTGCACCTGGAGGCATCCCTAGCTGTTTCCTGATAATGAACAAATAAGAAATACAGGGGAACATATTAAAATACACCCAGTGGTCTTGCATTGTTTTAGAATATTTTGTTGACTGTCTCTGTGTTTCAAACCTCAATCCTACCTGGATTTCATTTGGAGAGGTCAGGCAGGACACACAGATACTCAAAATGCCAGCCAAGCTGACAGGAAGCCCCAAAAACAGACAGTGACGCAGAACGACTACAAACAAGACCGACAAGCAGGCAGATTGAGAGGAGCTGAATCAAAGCGACAGAGGTGGGATTTTGATGACAAGATGTCCTGATGGGCGATTAAACCTTTACACCTGCAGCCACTTTCCGCGAGGATGGCGGAGAGCACCTTTCCATCGTGCTCGCTCGAGTGTTAAATGAATGGAAGTCTGGAACCTTTTAACACAGAGCCACTGGAGGGGGATCAGGGTGAGGGGGGGTGAGCAGTGATAATTTTCCCCCGTCAAGTCTCATCCTTGCTAACAGATAATGGCTGGCGTGTCCTTAGAGTCAAAACAGTTGTTATGTGGGCAAAAAGGCCTCTTGGAGATAAAAAAAAAGCACAACGAAAGATACAAGTCAAATCCCCCTCTGACCTGGGCTGCTCCGTGGCCAGTGATTATTTGGCTATAGATGATGATTGTCATTTTGATGTCATGAGATTAAATTTGTACTAAACAAAAACTGAGCATAGAGAGTAATGCTCCACCCTCGAAACATATGTTTCCAATAAAATATTTGTGACTTCAGTCCCTGCCTTTTGACTCTGTTAAGAAAGGTCTTAATCATTGAACAGAGAAATATACTACCTTTGTTATAACATGAAAGAGGCTGCAACTAATTTCATCTTTCTTGATAATCAATTAAAGGTCCAGTGTGTAGGATTTAGGGGGATATATTGGCAGACATGGGATTATAATATTCATAACCATGTGTTTATTTGTGTATGATCATCTTTAAATAAGAATCGTGTTTTCTTTACCTTAGAATCAGCCATTTATATACGGAGCGGGTCCTCTTCCATGGAGTCTGCCATCTTGTTTCTACAGTAGCCCAGACCAGTAAAACCAAACACCAGCTCTACATAGAGCCTTTGCATTTTTGCATCAGACCTTACAGTTCTCTTACAAGCTTGGCAACCAAGAGTTTCATTTTCAGAGACTGTATAATAAAGTTGGACGACAAGACAGCTCCCCAAAAGTGAAGCCGCTTCCAACATGTTAGTGGACGGGACATGGGCTAAAAAACTCAAAGTCCACATCATATTTTTCACAAGGTAGGTTCAAGCATTCATTATTCTTCCAGGTGGGGTTTTAATTAGTTGTTTGACATCGTGATTGACAGCTTTTTGTGCCAGTCGGTGTGCTTGTGATCAATGGTGCTGCTCGCGATTGGTCGGATGGTGGGAACTCAATACCACAGAGGACGCTACTGTGTAGACTCTGGCCCCAAATGACTAAATGAACAGCAGCCATATCAGGGGTGGTTTGGCTTTATTTTTATACAGTAGAAGAAAGTGGAGACGCATCGTCCGCCTTTATGTGCAGTCACTGGTGACAATCTGCAACCTCTCTGCGAGATGCCACTAGACATTTTGATTGTTTGGTTGATTAGATGTCTGGACACTGGGGAAAATGCATGCCACGATTTTCCAGAGCCCATGGTGACGTCTCCAAATTTACAATACACAAGACAAAGAAAAGCTTTTAGTCTTCACATGTGAGAAGCTGAAACCAGCAACCACCAAAATAGCTGCCCATTAATTTTCCATCTGTTGTTTGGGCTGTGTGCTCTTTTTTGTGTCTGCCAAGAAATGATATGATCATAATTTATCAATCAGGGCAAAGGTCAGAGGTCACGTCAGAGTCTCTGCTACTGAAGAGCACCACAGACTGCTCCTCATTTACTATTTAAACTGGCTGAGTTCATGCGAGCATAGCTTCAGGTTGGAGGCTGGTCTCTCTGCTTGCTGCTCTTGTTTTGCCTCAGCCGGACATTTTTAAGCAGCTATCATCTCGCTCTGCAAAGTGGTGTTGCTGGTGAGGTACGGTGAGTAGGCGTTGCAGAGGGATCATGCGGAAAGTTATATAGCAACCTTGCTGTTCTGCCCTGCTGCTCCATGTCCTCTCCGCCTGCCGAGGACCGGGGCCAATGTTTGTTTTGTTGGCCACCAGCTCATCATGTAAACTGGAGGAAAGCCCAGAGAGAGGCAGAGAGAGGGACAGAACAAACAGAAAAAAAAAAAAAACAGGTGAGAAAGAGAGACGGAGGGAGGTGAGTGACAGAAGTGATGAAGAAAGAGGAGCCCATCTGCTGTTATGATTTTTATGAGAGCTTAAGGTCGATCCATAGCTGGATATCATTATTGATTTAAAACATGTAATGCTCTGCAGCTATAGGGGGGAGTCTGTAAGGCAAAAGCCACATAATATTCTGCCTTTTCTTGTTTCTTTAAAGAGATGTGCAGTGGTGGAAGAAGTACAGCACATCTTTCACTTGAGAAAACAACGCTCTCCCACATCTTCACAACAGCATAGGTCAATTTCAACTGACTTCCGAAATGACTTATATGACAGCCCCCAAAATAACACGTTACTGTTCTAACAGTCGCAGTTTCAAACACATCCTGAACATCATGAAATGGTCACAGTTCAGCTTCAGGACTACATGGTTAGGTGTATTCAACAAACTATGCTATGTTGTTATCAAAAGAAGTCAACATTAACTTTTGGGCGTGAACACCAATCTCCTGGGTGAAAGTCCTGTGATTAAGGTTTCTTTACTCTTCTGTGACAGTAAACAGAATATCTTTTTTGACAAAATAGGACATTTGGGGATGTCATTGTTGGCTTTGGGAAACACTGATCGACATTTTTCAGAATTTTCTGACATTCTTTAGACCAAACAACCAATCAATAATAAGTGAACAACTTATACACATCTGAAATATAAAAAGGCAATGCAACACTGCTGTTATTGTAAAAGGTCACTAGACAAAAAGGGAAATTATTTTATACATCAAAGTGTGTTTACAGATGTTGGGGAGCTGTAGTCAAGGACAATACTTTAGTAACTTTATATCTGGTGGCAGCAGATACATTTGGTCCTGTCTTGAACTGTAAACAGAGTATGCAACACAAAACACTAAACAAAGTGTTCATGCTCTGAAAAGGAAAATATGATGCTCAGGTTGAGACTCTTATTTTCTGATGCGCTTTTGAAAGTAGACTTAATCTCTATTTTTTGTGGCATTTTTGCACCAGCAGAAAAAAAGAGGACAAAAAGGAAAGCTGGATAAAATGTAACCTACTGACATCTGGTTTCAACTCACACAACACTATAAGCTTCTGCTGCGCTGCTTGCTCCACTAATCCACCAAGATATGACCCGCTACCCCCTTTCTCCTTCTGCCACCCCTCACACACACACACACACACACACACACACACACACACACACACACACACACACACACATTTGCACACTCTCACTGTTCAGTAACTCCTCTGCATCTGTGGAGAGTCTCAGGTTGTAGAGGAATGAGAATCCAGACTGCCTTTACACACTTTGTGCTTGTCATTCATGTCTTCACTGCAGCTCCAGCAGTGTCCGGCACTGAGCAGGAGGAGCTCTGTGTGTTTCTGTCTGTCTGTATGCTGCTTAAAATGAGCACGCTACATCTGTCTTTGCATTTGTGAACTTGGTAACGAGTTTCAGTTTGATATATAGAAAGAGTGCGATTAGAAAAGTCCAGGCACCAACATAGAATAGTCAATGCGATGTACTCTTTATCTTTTTTGGTATTAGCAATTTTTTATTCAGGTGATAGACAGAACAAAGCCTATTTAATTATAGCATTCATTATTTTCTTATCAGCTTGGGAAAGGTGCAGGCCTGGGTGAGATATTTGGATGAATCTCGAAGAGATTCTCTCGAAGAGAAGAAAGAAACGGTTTGCCAGACCTGTGTGTTTTTCTCACTTTCAGTCTCCATTTCACTCTGTTTCACTTTCACTACCACTCTAGCCCATGCATGGTTAATGCGTTTTCTATCTCCTACTTCTAGAAATTGAAAATGTAAAAAAAAAAAAAAGAGAGAAAAGAAAATGAGGGAGTTTTTGTGCAGTTGACCATGGAATAGGATATTGATCTGATGAGCAACAACTCTGTTTTTTTCCTCCTTCTTGCCCCCTCTTCAACTTTATGTTTGAGTGTTTGCTGTAGCGTTGTTGCTGTTTTGTGGAGGAACTGTACAGTAAAATAATGTTCTCATTCGCCCCATACTCTTAGACTCCTTTGAGTCCCAGGTGCAAAGTGCTTGATGTGATTGCACTAGCCTGTGCTGTGATGAATTATAGATTTCGCTGCAAACTCCTCTCCTCTCCTCTCCTCTCAGTAGCAAAATGTGAGCTATCTACATGACTTCAGGTCCAGATATCCGTTTACACCGGATCGTAGTGAGATAAAAACAGTGTGACCTTTTCAAATCCCAAACTCCGAAAATGTTTATCTGACTTTTTTAACCTTTAGAAACAAGTAAACCTTAAGGCGCGCAGACACTTTACAAATATGGTCCCTAGTCACATTTTTTCTTCTTAGTATCATAGTAGATTTGCACAATGTAGCGCTGACTTTCTTTCCTTTTGCAGACATCATTGAGGATGCATTTGTTGTGTTTAAATAAACTTTATTGGACTTGTCACCAGGCAAAACCACCCAGGGCTTATGTTCAGTGTGACCACCACATTGTGACGGGTCGATTGAGATGTACAGTGTGATCTCAGGAGTCAAATATTTTGACAGTGCAGGACAGCAGATTAAAATGTGTAGTGTACATCAGCACAAAGTCAGAAAGAAGATACACAGGCGCCCTGAGCAGTTGGGGGTTCAGTGCCTTGTTCAGGGGCACCTTGGCAGTGCCCAGGAGGCGAATTGGCACCTCTCCAGCTACCAGTCCACACTCCATATTTGGTCCGGGGGACCTGAACTGGAGACTCTCAGGTTCCCGAACTAATTCTTCATGGACTGAGATACTACCACACCAAAAGTAGGTCTACAAGATGAATTAAAACTTACACTGTCTGCTTCTTAATGCAGATTCAGTTCATACAAGTTGTACATACAACAAAAAAAGAAGTTTAAATTTAAAGAACTCTGACTCAAAAATCTTTCACAAACAAGTCGTCAGACCTTAAAAATAAGACCAATACCAGAGAGCATTAAATGAATATTCCTAATTAAATGGGCTATACTGCACTATTTACCAGGCTTTTAAGACAAGATTTCAAAGTAATCAAAACTTAACCCATCAATATTAAACAATCATTCCCTAGTTTTGATCATCTAGAAATATTTCAGGGTTTTGTCGAGGTATTTTAGGGCTGTACCCGACTCAGAATAATGTCAGTTAAATCAGATTTGGCTGTTCAACATGAATATTTGACTATTTGTTCAATTTTTACCATGTGGTGTTTGAAAGTTGAGGGTGACAATAAGCATTTCCCTTAACCCTAGAAATACGCAAAACCTAAATATCACAAAAACTGGTAATGGAAACACCTACATTTCGAAAAAACTCTCAAATATCAAGAAAAAGTTTTTACGTTCTTATGAGGTGTTTTTTTTCTGATGTGTCGATATTGAAGTATATCATAGAAGTTTAATGGAAACACTTTTTGGCAAATATACGTCACCGGACATTCAAGTCTTCTGTGAATTCCTCGTTCATGATCCTCTCCCAGAAATCCTTTATCCATGTTCGCTGCCACACATAAGGACTTTGCCTTTGGAATACCACTCACTCTCTTCGTCTTTGGTTGTAGACTACTGGAAGAGCAGCAGTGGCAACTGAGATGATTGTTCCAGCTTGCAAGAGATTTGGAATGACCATCTTACTTCTGCAAACAAAGTGGAGTCTCGTGGGACGAGATTTTACGAGAATTACGAATCATACGCAAAACACCTTTTAATGGAAACACCTGCAAATCGCAGTTGTACTTTGTCAAAACTTTAGAATATTTATGTTGCGCAAAACTGTAATGGAAACGCGACTAGTAACATTTACCTAATACTTGAACAAGCCAAGTTAGCCCTCTGAGCTAATGTGTGCTAAATACATTAACGATGGATTGGAAATGTGCAACATTTTCTGACACTAGATATCAAACAAAAGCTAGAGATTGTGATGTATTAGTCTACATAAAGTTTTTTTTCTCAACTCCAGTGTCTTTTTTTCAAATGTTGAGGAGTGGTCGAATGCAGCCGCATGCCACCACCTGGAGAAAAAGTGCCGCGCCCACTCAGTGTCTTTTTTCAGAGCGCTCTGCCTTTTTTTGTGCGGCTACTCCAAGCGCTTTATGTTGAAAATCTCTAAACTTTTTCGAAAGGCGCTGGTGACATCACTGTGGCTACTTTAGCTAGTCTTCTGTCTGCCGTCACAACAAAGAAAGAAAGCTTATTTTTTGGAGCAGATTGGCCAGCGGATACTGGATGTTGCTGGTGAGTGTTGTGCTTTTATCACCGTTAGCTTTGTAAGCTTGAAGTTGACTGTGTTAGCCCTATGTTAATATAGCGTTATGTTAGCTACCTGGCTAATGTTTGTTGGATATGTTGTCTTGTCGAGAAACCAAACCCATGCACAGCACATCATTAAAAATAGTGCTGCCAGCGCTTCTTATATGAAGCACTGGGGTCAAGCGTTCCCCACCACCCTGCCAGCGCATTCCTGCTACAATGTGGAAACAGCCCTTTAAGTTGCTGTGAGCTGTTAATTCACCACTTCTAAGCAGAAGGCAGAAGATAGAATTATATCTTAGCCCGACCCGACAAAGCCTCTCTCTGTGTCTGCAGCTACCTGTACCAAAGAACAGCATGAAAGCAAGGAGCACTCACTCCGTATCTTATTCTGGTGACCAAAACGACCCCAGAAGTACCCTTCTGCACATCCTAAGAACATAGTTTAAACTCATTCAGTTTAGCAGCTGATCAATTACAACGACTGATAACTCGCAGAAGACCTGTCACACATTTGACAAGCACATACACATGCATCTTTTTAAAGTGCTGATGCCCCTCGCAATAAAAATGCAAAACATTAGCTGCGTGTTTACTTGGATAAAGTGCACAGAAGTAATTTGAGGCATGGTGCAACAACAAATTGACATTTCAGCATTTAAGCAATGCATAATTTAACGTGCCTTTCTTCCCTCTGCTTCTCCTTCAATCAAGCGTCCATTAACACCGAGCTGTTGAGACAGCAGAAGACAGCGAGAGAAAAGACAAATATGGTCCCTACTCACACATTACACCATTTAATAAAGCCGTACGTGAGGCTTTTATTTTACTTTTGTCTCACGGTTAGACTCAGTTAAAGTTCGAGACAACTTTATATTGTCCCAAATGGGCAACAGGAGCTGCAGCAAGCATACAAAGTAAATACACAACACTCCGCATAGACCCGAGAGTAAACACTACAAGATGTACAAACATTAAATGTGGATGAACTGACTTTAAACCAATATTTAGTGTGTAGAAGAGCTTTTCTGAGGCAGGCTTGGATACCATAAAGACACACACTCAGTACAGTAAATGTAAATATGCACAATGTAACAACATGTCAACAAGTGATGCATGTATATGTAGATCATCTCATGTGTCTTTATCATCTGTGGGATCAGCGTGTTGGTGCTTCATCCTGGGAGGATGATGCTATGCTCTATAAACACCAATAGCCTTCATTTGAACACATTTTAACTCAAACACTCAGACATTAATGAAACAAGCAGTGATGGCGTCAGACAAACAGATGGAAGAAAAGGCTTAATGAGAGATTAACGATGTAGAAAAGCGCTGTTTTTGTTATAAGTGTGTTTTGTTGTTATTATGTGCTTAAAGTAGAGTGGATTGTTTTCAGAGGGACTTGGCTCTGATAGTGGCCGATGGCTCTGCAGCCTCCACCAGGTCATGTGTGGACATACATTACCGAGCGCAGGTGAGAGGCTGCAGGATGATGATAATTTAAACCAAAAAGTTAGAATGTACCAATAAAAGAAAACAATAACACCAGAGTTTATCAATACTACAGTCTTTGATGATGTAGCCCCAGGGCTCATGTGATACAAGGTTTTGGTATCCATCTCTAATTCTAACTATTCCAAAAATACAAAATCGTTCCACCCTAAAGTATCTTTTTTCAGCTGATTAATCAGTTATCGGCTTTTTCCTGTTACAAAATATCGTTATATCGACCTTTGGAAATCCAATATCAGTCAGTCTCTACTGTAAAGGTGTACTATGCAGGAGTCATTGGTTACTGTTCATAAAAAGTATCACAAGTGAAGGTGAAAGCCAACCCCAGTTTTCTCTGCACTATATTTGTCTTTTGACACTGTGTCTGCGATTTTCATAGCTTCCTCCTGATTGCTGCTGTTACGGTCTGGCACCTGGTTGCTACCTTTTTATAAAGTCCCAACTTCACTTGTACTCTGTGCCTAGAAATGTCTCGAACGCAACAAAATTTGGAGAAAATACAGGCAGAAGGCAGAGTGTCTGCAGGTAAATACACCACCATACACTTATTTTTTATTTTTTTAAAGATATTTTTTTGGGGCATTTTTAGCCTTTAATGTATAGGACAGACATGTGTGAAAAGGGGAGAGAGAGAGGGAGTGACATGCAGCAAAGGGCCACAGGCTGGTGTCGAACCCGGGCTGCTGCGACAAAAGCCTTGTACATGGGGCGCCTGCTCTATCCACTAAGCCACCGACGGCCCACCACCATACACTTCTAGTGGGTCAAAGGTGGTGATTGAGTGGAATTACTTTTGTATGAGCCTATGTGTTGTAGAAAAATCCTGCATAGCACACTGCCAAGGATTCTCTGTCAAGTCGCAGTTTTGTCATTTTACATTTTACAAATAAATAGAGAGAAATGAACGTGTTGTTAGAGACCTTTGGCTCAATATTTTATTAGATTTTTACAAAGAGCCGCTGTGTTTGGGGGTTACCTTGCACTATAATTTAGTATCTCAGAAATTATCTATCGTTTAAGCTGTCTTTATATGTGAATGTTTGAGGGTGTGCGTAGTATCTCACTTTAATAACGTTCGTTCTTCAATCACTCCCCATTTCCTTTTTTTCCACCTGCACTCAGGGCCACAGCGCTGTGATATTTGGACAGCGGCCCTTCGCTGTTCACACTTTCCTCTTGTGCTGTCAGCCAAACAGCCAAACTTGACGACCTTGCTATTCAGGGAGCTGAGAACAGCTGTATGAAACCTTCTAACCACCTTGACAAGCCTTCGTTAAAACGCCCTGGAAATGTCACTCTGATTCAAACCCATTCGTTCCTCGTTCCTGTTTCCCCCCCAGCGCACACCTCCACTCTCATACTGAAGCAGTTTGGCTGCAGCTCCGCTCTGTTTACTTCCTGCACACTGATTTGGCAGGAAAGGCCAGACAAATAAATGTTTTCTCTCCTTCCTTTTCATAAAGGAACTGAGGGAAGATACATTATGAACCTACTCCCTTGCTTTAATGCTCATTGAATAGATTTTAGTTTGCCTGTGGGTGGCTTCAGTGGCTGGTTGAATGTTGCTGATAATTAGCATTTGTGCTCTGAAAGACAGTTGCCTGCAGTTTGTAAACATGTATGTTCAAATACTGTTTCACAGTTGGACCATTGTATTTGTAGACAAGTAAATAAATGGCCGATTACCTTACAAATGTACATATTATTTTGAACTTTTGGTGGTGTTAGAGGGAAGCATGGTGGTCAGGTTAGCACTGTTGCTCATATCAAAATGTGTCAGTTTGAACCTAGAGGCCAGCTTGAACTTTTGTGTGTGTGGGGATTAGATGATATTCCTCTTGTCTTAAACATGGACGTCAGGTTAATAGGGTCTAAAATAAATGGTTGTATGTGTCAACAGTGCAACAGATGGATGCAATATTTTTATATATTAAATTAGAGGTTTTTCATACTGGTTTCAGCACTGCTTTTACCAAAATCGCACAGAACGTTAAATTGTCCAAGATTATTTATGTTGTAAATTAATCAAGAAATATGTAATTTCAAGGATGTAAGTCTGTTATTACTAGCGGCAACAACATCATGATGGCAGGTATTGTTTCATCTCATGAATCTGTGTGTGTGTATCATTATGATGAAATGTGGTCCAGGTGACACCAGTCATAACAGGAACTACCACAGAATCTGTTTTGAGTATTTTGACTTAATCAGGTACACCCATTCAACTCCTCGCAAATGCAAATACTCAATCAGCCAATCACATTGCAGCAACTCAATACATTTAGGCATGTAGACATGGTCAAGACAGCCTGCTGAAATTCAAACTGAGCATCAGAATGGGGAAGAAAGGGGATTTAAGTGGCTTTGAACGTGGCATGGTTGTTGGTGCCAGTATTTCAGACACTGCTGATCTACTGGGATTTTCACGCACAACCATCTCTAGGGTTTACAGAGGATGGTCCGAGAAAGAGAAAATATCCAGTGAGCAGCAGTTCTCTGGGTGAAAATGCCTTGTTGATGCCAGAGGTCAGAGGAGAATGGCCAGACTGGTTCAAGATGATAGAAAGGCAACAGTAACTCAAATAACCACTGGTTACAACCAAGGTCTGCAGAGGACCATCTCTGAACCAGCAGCACGTCCAACCTTGAAGCAGATGGGCTACAGCAGCAGAAGACCACACCAGGTGCCACTCCTGTCAGCTAACAACAGGAAACTGAGGTTACAGTTCACACAGGCTCACCAAAACTGGACAATAGAAGATTGGAAAAACGTTGCCTGGTCTGATGAGTCTGGATTTCTGCTGCCACATTCAGATGGTAGGGTCAGAATTTGGTGTAAGCAACATGAAAGCATGGATCCATCCTGCCTTGTATTGTGATCAGAGTGATCCCATTACAAGATGTCCTCTAGTTTTGCTTTAAATAGGCACTTTAGCAAATTGACATTGGACCTTCAGAAACTTGAGAGGAATCGTCAAGGATAGATTTCAATAAACAACAACGCAGCCTTCTGGTTACAAATCTCATTATTTTCTCAGACTTGATAAAACGCCAGCCTCATGAAAGACATTATCCAACTGTTTTCATCTGTTTCTATTTAATCTGTGAGAAAATTGACATCTTGTGATTTGGGGGGTTGATTTGACTACTAACTGGGCATTAAAACAGTACTGCATAAAACAGACAAACAAAGGAAACACAAGAGGCTGTGATGGTGATGGCATTTTGTTTTTCAAATAGATGTGAGACAATGAATTGAATTGTAGATTCCTGACTTGGAAGGTTTACCAAACCACTGCACAGTGGCATTACAAGTCATTATTTTAACCTCTGAAAATGACCACAGCCATGATTACTTTTATCTACTGTTGTAAGGATGGTGGGATAAACACTTGAATGACCTTCATATTGTCTACCAGGATTGTGCTGTAGCATATATTAGCATGTATGTGATTAACCAGCTCAGGCCTTGCCAGGTGACATTGTATTCTGTTGCAGAAGTTTAGCCAGGTGTTTTAGGTTGGTTTTTTTTGCCGATGACAGTTTGTTGTCAGAGTGCTGCTTCACCACAATGGCCTCACTGAAGATAATAACAACGCTGCTTTTTTTTAATGCAGTGCTGGTGTCTGTCTGAATATTTCCTGAGATTTAGAAACATACCTTTAATGATAACATTCTTCATGAATCTTCCTTGTCATTGACTATGTTTCATGAACTAAATATAACAAGTCCATTTCCTGAGTGCGGCCCATCTCCATAAAGGATTTAAATGATACTGTTATTGTCGAGGAGACATGAGCAGCAATCTGATTTCAGTGAGGGCACAGGAAATCAATATTAATGTGCCATGTGAATGTAATAATGGCTAGACACAGTGTGAATATGACACCCATGCTAAGCTCAGGTACTCGACCTCAGAGAGATACATCTGAACAAATGAATACACGAGAACTTTTCAGGGAGGGTTGTGCTCAATATTTCAAAAGGGAGAGACTTTATAAACAACCCACACATCTTTTAATATTCTGAAACCTGCACGCTTTTAAACACATTTTCTCATAAAGGCCAGCATCCCTTTTTTAGTTATCTCCCTTTCTCCTCTCTTTGTTTCATTCTGCCCTGCCTCCGCATCTCGTCCTTTGAGCCTAGTACTGGCAAGACAAAAAAGAGGCTGCACTGGAGATGGGTTATAATAATGTCAGCAGTATTAGAGATTACAAGCCGGGACAAGATCATTGTGTAAAACATACTGCGGTGAGCCATAAAGCACAAAAGTGGAATGGGAAAAAAATAGTGCTAGTCGTAATTGTTGAGAAAATTGCCCCAAAATGCTTCCCATTTATTGCTGTTTCCTCCTAATGGCTGTGTCGTGTGATTCCAAAGCAAGAAGGGGATAACTGAGATATCTTGTAACTTTCAGTGCTCTCTGTTATTAGAGGAGCACTTTGTTTTTTACCTCTCGCTTTTAGACAGACCTTTGTCAGCACTGTTTTTATTTTTAAGAGGATATAGTGTGTGTGTGTTTGCGTATGTGTGTGTGATCCCAGCTCTCGAGCGCACTGCAAACATCTCATCTGTGTGATAGTGTTGTGCTCCAGCATGCCGGATGAGGCTTATGAGTCAACAGAATCAGCAGCAAGTGCAGTTTGTCCCATGCATGATGCATTCGTACCAACAACGTGGAGCTATTTATCATGAATTTATTTTCTTTTGATCTTGATGAAAAGCTCCCTCGTCTAGAGAAGAACATATTTAACAGTATATTACACACAAGCACTGCGTATTTATGCAGTGTGCGTTATTGTGAAATATATGTTTGATCGTATGATAATGAGATAAACTCCAGACGTTATAATATTAATCACCATACTGCAAAACTCACTGCGGACTTACAGGAATAGCCCAGATGTAAATTAAGCTAATCCGCATATGAATAAGATTTTGACAAATGTTTCAAGTAATTTACATTACCCAGAATGCAAACATATTGCTTTCAAGAGGAGATAAATGAAGAGGTTAGATATTTATTTTTGTTTTGAGTGTCTGTTTCGAATAATTGCATTAAATATCTTCGGTTCTGCCAAGATATTATATCCGTTTACTACAGCTTGAGTCTTATTGTTGTAGTTCTGGTCCACATTTCCATCAGTTGCTATTAAATTGTATTCACCAAAGTAATTGCTGAGAGCTGGGAACACTACAACGTTGTTTTACTCTGCAAAAATTGAGCAGCTGGTCAATCATACAGGTTGAGTCCAAACTTAAACCCTGATAAAGGCACACTAAGGTCAAATCTGATAAAAATAAAAATACTAATACATTTTATTTTTAGGTGCCTTTCATGTCACTCAAGGTCGCCTTACAGGCAAAGATAGAGAAATAACAGCAGATTATGAAAGTCAAGAGAAGGAGACCCAAAAGAAGCAAGTTACAGTAATCAATATGAGATGTAACCAGGGAATTGCGGTACTGTGCGTCGTGAGGGACGGGTGAAGGCGGTTAATGTTGCATAGATGGAAGTAGGCAAACTGAGCGACATTACTGATGTGAGCTCGGAATGACACAGTACTGTCGAGGATGACGCCTGGACTCTTGACCTGAACAAGCCATGAAACAAATGCTTTTCTTCAAAACTGTGTGAGGGCTTGAAGTTTTCTCTTGCCATTGTTAGACAACAGATTATAAACATGTAAGACTATCAAAATTACTTTTATTTTGAGGTAGAAGTCTGCACCAGAATTGTTGCCTAAAGTTCCTAATTACACTGTAAGACAACTGCAGCAAGTACAATAGGTAGGGCTGGATATCTGCACTTGACACCTTTAAGGTATCAACCAAAATAATCCAGTCCTAAGTAGTATCAAAACTTTTCTAATCAAACAAGACCTGCATTCAATCCATTTTGTGTTGAGGGTGTGATTTCGGAATGTCCTGACTCCCCATTGGATCAGCAAACTTTCTGTTGTTGCCGTTACAAAGATTAGACTTACCACTAAAGGCCTGTCTCCAGAGCTGCTCCACTCCCAGCTACAACCTACACAATCTGTGGTGTGGTGAGGTTGTGCTCGGTGTATTTATGGAGTTGGCAGTGTTCCAAGATGCCATCAAAACATTTTAAAGTATGGCTTTACTACACACCTCTCCATTCACATTATAGGTATCAAATGAAGTACTTTACTGGTATTGCTATCACTTTAAGAGTACTGGTATCATAAAAGTTGAACCAGGAAACGTGTAAAAGCACGGGTCACATTTTGTTGTCAATTTTTTTTTGTCGTAGTATCATCAAACCCTGTCTCTTTTGTTTAAACTAACTGCAAACAAACAATGTTTTATGTTTAAAGTAATATTTTTAATATCAGCAGTTTTCACAGTATAGCTTATGGTCTTCACACAAGAGGACTAGATTGCCTCTTCTTTTAATCAAGTCTTCATTTGAAATGTTACAAACAACGTCCTTCGCCCACGGCTTTATCAGGTTTGTTGTAACATACAATGATTTGATGCATGTATCTTCTATGTAGAGACAGTTAGATCAGACTGCTGAAGATGAAAGGCAGGACGCTCCCTCCTCCCCTCGCACTGCCTTCCCATACCTTCCCTTTGATAAGATATAATTGAAGATATAATTGCATTAACCTGTCTGTTGTGGGGTGTAAATAATGCTACGTGTCTGGTTGTTAGCCTGTTATGGGGTGTTCTCGGGTGGTGGGCGTGTGTACAGAACCATATATGGAGTCTGCTCGGCACATGATCCACCCTGCTGCAGTCTTGTTAAAAACTCCAGTGCACTGTATGTTACAACAAACCTGATGAGGCCGTGGGCGAAATGCGTTGTTTGTAACATTTCCAATGAAGACTAAATTTAAGCAAGAAGCAGTTCAGCCCTCTTGTGTGCAGTGCATCTGCTCATTTACTATCAAAATAATAAGCCAGCGCTGACTCGCACGAGACACAAACTCCAGTCTCCTGGGTAAGAGTCGTATGCCTGACCCATTGATCCACCCTGACCTCTTCCCTTTATGGACTTTGTTGTCTTTTATACTCCTAGTGTTTGCTGAGTTATTTAATTAACGTTTCTGATAAGAGGAAAACTTGAAGTTACAGATTTGAAAAGAAAGTGATAAATGATTCAGTGTGTAGATTGTCAGACAACATAAAAGTCACATCTTCCCCACAGTATTGGCCATACTTCCTTAGTCTGAGTGACATGCTGCTGCTCCGGCAAAAAAAAAGTGTGAAGTCGTATCTTGAAGTCAAGGATAGTGCTGCTTCCATTAATGATGATGGATGTTTAAGTGATCGATAATATAGTGTCCACATGATGGGCCATAGGATGTAGTATGATGGCAGGTGTTATACCAGGCAATATAGAACCATCCCCCTGAGCGGACTGACCTTCAACTTGTTTATCTTTGCCTCTCTGTCAGCAGCCCAGCAGTCAGAGAGTCTCTGTGAAATGAGAAAAGGCATTCGACATCTTGATGAGGGAACCCAGGAGGATATGAGCAGGGATGCAGCGCCATATTAAATCTGTACGATAAAAAAAAAAAAAAAAAAATCTCCGTCGACAGCAGCTAACACATCTTTGAAAATAATACATATTGATTTGAAAAAATGGAGATGATATTGTTCTCCTCAAGGTCTCAGCAGGAGAAGTCTGTTGTATTCAGAGCTGCGGCACAGCAAAGGCTTCCTTTTGAAAAATGAAACGAAGACAGCGATTGTACTGTGTGTTGGGAGAAAGAGCATGACCTTTGCTCTGTGAAAGGCATCATTCTGTTTCTTTTTTTTTTTGTTATTCTGCATCTTATTTTCTCTGCGTATGGTGTTGAATAGAAGGAGTGAGGATAGAAGAGTCATAAGTGAAGACTGATTTTGATTTGTGCTCGACAAGGAGAGCAGAAAGAGAGAAATGGAGCAAGTACAGATACATTTGTGGTCCTTCAAGGAGAGTTATTTCAGCTCACAATTGGTGCTTGACTAAATATACAGTGACTGCATTCTGTATGTAATGTTCATTTGTGGTTGAATCACATGAGAGTGTGAACAGGACGACAAATCATCTGAGATTTAAAAAAAAAAGTCCTGTTTTCACATGAAAACATGAATATGCAGCTAAAGTTCAAATGTTATATTAGATAGGAGGACATTATGAGGACACCAACTTCTTACAGAATGGACATTTATTGTTACCGTATTTAACTCCACTCTACAATCCTGCAGTACCAGGACTTCGTTATAAAGTTGCGAAGAGGGCAGAAAAAAAAAAAGTTAAAAATTAATATTGTGATTGTTTATCCTCTGATGCAGTCTGCTGAATCAGCAGCTTTTCTAGTAACAAAAGGTTATGCTTTATTCTTATCCCACCATTTACCTTGCAAAAACTGTACAAACTTGAAAAACTCGTTTGTAAGACAGGTAATGCAGCAAGCAGACTTCAAGGGTGCATTAGAATAGAGAACATTATAGAGACTCACACTAAAATAATAAGATCTTCGATCCCAAATGCCAAACCAGATGAGATAATAACCAGGGAAAAGGTGTGTTTTTACAATGGAATGGAAGGAATTATGAATAAACCAGGGTTCAGACTGCAGGAGTTTTAAAATCCAAACTGATTGTTATATATATATATATATATATATATATATATATATATATATATATATATATATATATATATATATAATATATATATATATATGTGTGTGTATATATATATATATATATATATGTATATGTGTATATGTATATATATATATGTACTGTATATATATATATATATATGTATGTGTATATGTATATATATATGTATATATATATAGAGGAGAAGCTTCACAGATGTCTCTCTCTAATCTCAAACATGCACACACTACAAGATTTGAAAATAATGGCGCATCATTCAGCAGGATATTATTAAGATTATTGTACCAGAAGGAGCATGAATGCACCTCCTCACGTGATCTCATGAGAAAGAAAACTGAGACTGATGTGGTGCGACAACATGCCCTAATGCTAACAATATAAGCAGAGGGCTAAACAAGTCTGGGTGAGGAAATGGTTTGAGAGACACGATCAACATGGGTTGTCTATTCTTCAGTAATAATTGGAGGTTCAGAGGAAATTTCATGTCAGTTTTAATAAGTGCTAACAGTAGTATGCTAGCTAATGTTAGCCTCAAGGGCTAGAATGTTTACTTTTGTTTGGCAACACCATCAGCTGCTCCGTATTGATGTATTTATAATCGTAATCATCCAGATTTGAAATACTAACTGTCAAACATGTTTGAAATTATTAGGGCTGCTCCAATGAGTCTAACGGCCGGGTTCCACCGGCTGCAAATGTAAGCGTCACGTCAGCGTAGTGTCGCGGCGTATTCATTTGGGCTCCACTGACGGAGTACAGAAGCGACACGTAGAGAAGCCAGCAGGGTTGTTTACCATTTGCAGAGCCAAGAGGCTGCATGTAGGCTGCATGAAATGGGTAAGTTAAAGCATTTTCCACCTAAGTTATTACATATATTTACAATACAATATACAATTAACAGTTTCAACTGTATTAAAATACATAGTTTAAACGGAAGGATCACGGATAAACGTGGGTAAATGCATGAAAAAAAATCATCACATATCACCTCTGATAATGGTTTATTCATTTAAAAACACACTGTGCTCGTTTGGCACACTATTTCATGTAGTTTTTATCTGCTGGAGGGTTGCGTAGGGGAGCGTAGTGTGACAAAAATAGAAGAGCTGCATAAAATAGAGAGCTGTCGCGCGACAGACGAGGGTTGTCGCGCTGCTCCCATTGCCCATGGAGCCGCTGTAATTGATGAACAGGGGGGCGAGCTGCTACGGGACTCGCGCTGCAGATGTGTCGCGCCACTGACGTGCCCGGTGGAGCCTGGCCGTAAGAGCAATTTGGGAGGTTTAACACTGGGTCTGTAAACCCTTGAAATTAAAGTGGAGATGAAATAAAAAATGCCTTTTTACACTTTTTGGATCACATCCCCAGACATATGTTTCACCTATTTAAGAATATATGCCAAAAAATTACAAAAAAAAAATCGATCTCTTTGTATTCTTTATCAAAATCCAATCATGTTTTCTTCCTGTGAAACAAAGTATGACAAGGGCGTACATAGGCTCGCACCAGCTGAGTTCAACCAATGATATCAGGACATCCACCCATCTATCAATCTGCAACTTTTGGTATCACAGAGATAAAATTAAATAAGTAACATGATGGTCAGGCTGTCTTTAATTCCTAAAATACCATGATTACGGATGGGGGCGGGCTAGGATGTATGCACTTTTAGGAAAATGGTATCTTTGGCAGTTCCAGATTATTTGCAAAACATTTTGTAGTGGACTGCTTCAATACCTAACGTTACGTGGACTTTTGTTTTCATTTCCAAAACAGTGTGGCTGAGTTCTACTTTGTTCATCCATTAATCTAATTTATCATATATATCATATTATATTCATTCATCTCTTCCTGGTCTAACGGCGAAGGAGGTGTGTTTGGATCAACTGGCTGGCTCTAAACTTTAAACCCACTCAGTTTTAACAGTCCAATCAAATGAGACTGATTTGAATGGAAGTCCGCTTGTTACTGTGCACCAATCCAATATTCTGTTTCACTGGGAGATATATCACAGTACAGAAGCTAAGGATGCTCTAACTTCCACTTCACTGGGACTTTAACAGATAATATCAGTACTGACCAAGGTTCCAGACCAGATTTCTCCTCAGATTGTCTGAAGGGGTGAATCAGGGATAAACCTGCAAAAAACCCCTGTAGCCTGAGCCTGGCGTAATGCTATATTGTTAAGTAAGGCCCAACCATGTTCTTCATACTGCTTCAGAATAACCTTTAAACCCTCATAAAGCTCTTTTCAAGGCTGGAGAGAGAAGCTGTCAATCAAATATCCAGCAGTGTTCATGGATTTAATCGTTAGGAAGTCATTGTACAAATGTTTGTAAGGTATTTGCAAAATGCATTTAATGTCACTCAACTTAATAGTTTTGTCAAACTCAAATTAAACAATGCAGAACAAAAGCATTAATGATATGAATAACAAATCTCGACTTTAACCTTTCCATTCCTTTCCCATAGTAATGACAGTGTTTAACAACTCTGTAATTGTGTCATCTTGTAAATAACAATAGAGCTCTGAATGAATGGTGTGGCAGCAGAACAAAAGGCTGTGCAATTGGTTTTACAGTTTCTTTTTGCGTCAGTTTCCAACACACAGTTGCCATTACATTAATAAGACCTGATGAAAGGTTGTTAGCCACCCACAAACAGCGGAAGCTGCTCAGACAAAGCCACTGAGTGTGTATTTTCTCTAAATGTCAGTGGCAATTTAAACTCCAGGAAGCTGCTTTATTGACACAAGAAATGTCCTTTTACGTCCTGCTTAATTTTATACCAAATGTGCAGCATTCAGCCGTCTGCATTGACAGCAGCCCGATGGCGTCTCTTAACAACTCATGAAACACCACTTTATTCACCTCATGTCGTTCTTTGCATTTGCATCAACCATTATTTTCATATATCAGTGTTCCTTCTTGTATATAACTGCTAATGTACTGCCAACCTTCTGCCCCTACTGTGTGTGTAGGAGGTGCAGACACTTCTTATAAAGGTTGAGGACAATAACAGGCATTGGCCTTTAAGGTTTTTACTGTGAGCAATAGTGATCATTCAAAAGGTAGGACTATTGAAAACATCAATTATAAAGAGGGAGACTGGATTCATAAAAGTATAAACTAAAGCCTTGTTTCCACTGAGCAGTACGGTTCAGTTCAGTTCGGTGCACTTTTTTTTCCGTTTCCACTGTGAAAAGTTTTGGATGATACCAATAGATCCGTTCCATACCGTCCCCATTTTTGGTCCCCCCTCTGTTGGGGTACCTAGCACACAGATCTGGTACTTAAAGGTGGAGCTGTGAACACTGCAGTCTGTTGATTGGTCAATAGAGGACAGTCACTCTGCTCAGGGCTGAGTTGTGGCTGGTTTTCAGGCTATTTAACCGCTGTTCATACCATGGAGAGTTTTATTAGTAGACTGTAACTATAAAATAAAGGATGTTTTGCTGCCTCTTGCAGCAGCTGGAGTCTGAGAAAAAAATAACTTAATTCACTGGGTCAAGTGCCGGCGACTTTTAAGGTGGAACGTTTACTTGTAATGTTACTCAATGTATGAATTGACGACATGAATCCATCAGCACACCTTAAATTTCACTTTAACAACTGTGACTATTACTTTAGTTTTTATATGATGTACACTTTTAGTAATGAGTGGATCTTCAAGCGTTTATATTAATTAATTTTGACTGGGTTTTATGAAATACATATATTCTAATCCTCACTTGGGAAAAAAAAAAAAGCATCGTGGAGCATCGATCCTGTGGGCTCTAGCAACTCGAAACCCCTGAGCTTGCCTTAGAAGGACTAAATGCACAAACCCGCAACTTTTAAATACCCCATGGAGAGAGACTCTCACTGCAACCTGTTTTATTTTGTTCTGTAAGAAGAGTGAATTGCAGTTACAGTAGAGTGTGTCCAACAGTCAAGAGCAGTTACTTTGGATCTTCTGGCAACACATCAGCCTTAGACAGCTGGTATAATGGCTACCTTATTGGCTGATATCAGACAGCTTGTTACACTTTGAGACCCACATATCTGCCTGAATCTAATGTCACATTAAGTCCACACTGATGTGTTGCCATACCAACATAAAGGTTTTGCTGGGGTTTTGAAAGTGGAGCCAAGCAAGGTAAAACAAAGTACAACGTCTGGCAATACTAAGAAGACATGTCAGTTTAGAATGGCTTCGGCAGCAGCATCTGTCTTGTCTTTGGACCTTTTTAAACTTGACAGCATTCAATGGATCCCTTTGTATTTCCTGTTGGAAGGTTTTGCAGTGTATGTGAATGACATCAGCTGACAGGAAGTAAACATGCTGTCTATAGTGCTCACCATTGTTGTGATTACAGTCCTGCGTGCTTGACAACAGCTTGACGACAGCTTGACAACTGTGTCAGTCAGTCTCGTCACTGGTTGAGAATTAGAAAGACAATGAACTTTGCTGTTTTGTTGGGAAAGAACCCAAATGAGCCACAGACTAATCAGCTGGTTAGTATTTTAGTGAACCCACAAGCTGTCGAATAATCCGGCACTGCCTTTTACAAGGGTATTGTTGTAAATCCTGACAGGATCATTTTTAATACTGTCAAAAGTACAGACTCTCCTATTTCTGTTAAACGAATACTTCACCCACAAAGTGACCATTAGTGCATTAATAGTTAGCATCATGCTGTGTTACCTTGAATCCAGTAGCAGCAGGGTAAAAACAGCAATAAAGCCAGTATTCCTTTACCCGGTGGCGCTGTCTGTTTCTCTTAATCACAGTTGCTATCATTTTCCACATACTTTTCCTCAGGTTAAATGTCAGGAAGGTACTTTTTACTCCTCCTCTGATGCAGTTTGGATATTTGGCATATCCTTTATTTAAAGAAAAGTATCAGAGTGTGCAGACTTTTGTGCGCCTATAGTGTTTGTATGTAGGATCACAGTAATCCTTCCTCCTCTTCATGCTGGCTGTGCAGTGTTAAAGGGAAAAAATGGGGACAAACATTCAGAATCGTCAGCAAAAAAAAAAGTATTTTCTTAAACAAGTATGACTTCTCCTCCCTTTGTTTTTGCTGTACGTTGGAGGAATTTATGAACACACACATAATATGCTTACATACACTCTGGAAAGGGCGCAGCTCAGTGACATTTGACCATTTGGAAATCGAAGGAGTAAAGGTGCGACAAGGCTAATGGTGATTAAGTAAGGTCAAACACTTTGACCTCACTGACTCCATTTCATTCATGTGCTAGCTCAGGAAATCACATTACAGACTGAAATGTAATGTTCTCTGAGACAAGGAAAAAACACCTTTTTGTACAAAGAGAACAAAAGCCCTTTTGTGTTTGTGTGTGAGTGAGTGTGGATTGGTGGGAGGATGTTTATTTCAGCAACTTACAGCAATTTGAGACAGTTTGTCTGTTGCTAAGGAAGCAGGCATTCAACCCTGACTCTGTGTGTAATAGGCTAGTGTATCTCTGTCTAGCCTCATGCTCCGCTCTTCCTCCTGCCTTTTGTCTTTGAGTTTTCTATCCCCTTTGCCCGTTTCTCTCTGTCCGTATACTCTCTCCCTATCCGTCCTCCCCTCGTCTTTTCCCTCACTCTCCACCACCTGGCATCTCCCTGAGAGAGTGTGGTGGCCGCTGATGACTCAGGGGAATGTGTGTGTGTGTGTGTGTGTGTGTGTGTGTGTGTGTGTGTGTGTGTGTGTGTGTGTGTTGGAGGGAAGGTAATTCAGGGGAATCATGGCCATTCTCCCTTGTCCTCCCACATGATGGATTACCAGGCTGGGGAGAGACCTCACAAAGCCTGAATAACCACCTTACTGTGCCACGAGTCCATAAAATTTGCTTTTTAACAAGCTATTGGAGTAGCAGAAAGATCTATACAAGCCTGGGCATGTATCTGAGTATCTGTTTGCTGCTTGCCTTGGTTAGTTCATTAGTTTCCTTGTAATCTACCAATGTATGAACCTTGTGAGTTACATACATGTGATACAAATGAACCTCTCTTTCTTCTAGTGCAGTGTTGGCAGATTTTTTTGAATAGTTGTCAAGCAAATGTAATGATTTGTCTTTCATGCATGGACCTTTCCTGGTCATATCAGTGTGGTCAGCAGAACTCTGGGTCACTCAGAGGTCCTGAGTGCTGATTACCTCTGGGACCACCTGCACCCACAATCACTGTAACAGAGTCCTCTGTCACTAGAGGCAAAGTAGAAAAGCAGCTTGCTGCGGAGCTGAGTTTTTTATTCTCACCACCAAGTAAGAACTGAAAAATTATGTAGGTTTAAAAGTTTAAAGGTCCTCATTACTTCCTGAATATAACTGTTGAGATGGGTTAATGAAGGTTTAGTCCAATGAATGGCAGGTATGGAGAGAAAGGCAGTTTGATTACTGAGAAGCTTCTGATGAATAATTGGTTGGACTTATCACAGATGTTGCATCCACAATAGAGCAGGATGAGTCATCACTGAGGAAGCCACTGACGTTAATTTCTCAGGATCTTTAAAGGGACCTATTATCCTTTTTCTAATCATCTGTCATAGATCTATGTTGTTACACTGTTGAATTAAATGTGTGTTAAGTTTCAAATAATGAGGTAAATGTATGTAAAGTAATCTCTGTATTCAGAGTATTCAGACTGCTTTTTCTATTTTCGAGACACCATGACATCATCTTGTGATAAATTTCTTCATACGATCATCGGCTCCAGGTATGTCATTAGCCCCTTTTACACTGCCAGATTTTCCATGAATGTTGGGCCGTTTTGCCTCGTAGGGTAGTCATATTGGCGGAACCCTTTTAGTTTAAACAGACCGAGGCGGCCTTCTGCCACGGGAGGGGCTGTTGAAGACTTGTGAGAGGAGCTGTTGATGACACCGCACGTGTAAGCCACTGGTGGTGGATAAACAGGAAACAGCTGATAGCAAGAATTAGCGAGCAGCTAGTAGCAAGAGGGAAACGCAAACCTGAAAGACACTGTAAAGATGAGCAACTGGGAAGACAAGGAATTGCATGCCCTCCTTGCCCTCGCAAACGAAGAGGCCATTAACTGTCAGATGACAGGGATGGTGAAGGACAGGCCGACTTATGAGACAATCGCCGAAGGACTGACCAGCCGTGGCTTCCCTCCCACGTCACTGTTTACGTCACACGCTGAACACGTTTTGTTACTTGCTCACGCCCCCCATTGCCCCGAAAAAGGCACATTCTGTATGAACAAAAATAGACAGGCGGCATTTTGCTGCACTCCCCGATTTTGTTTTTATACTGCCAATGCTGAAAGAAGACTGATTGGCCTTTCCTGCAAATTTGCACAATTCCTGTCTAAAAAGGGCTACTGCAAGTGTTTACATTGAGTCGCCTACACTGTAGCTACATGCTTACATCAGGGAAACCAGTAATCTTGGTTGCCGATGTTAGTTTCTCTACGATTTCCAATCATATGCCTGCTGGAACATGTGCGGTTGTGTTTACAAGCTTTTATTGGTGATTATCCATAGTAGAATGTGCCGCTATATGCATTGATGGTGTGAAGAGATATAGAAGCTGACCAAGTACAGGAGACTGGGCATAGGAGGACTAGGGTGACTGAGGCGAAAACACAAAAATGGCCCGATGTATCCCATATGTCCCATACGAGTTGTATGTTCTGGGCTACAGTGGACCAACGTGGCAGACTCAGTGGGAGAGGACCTGCTCGCTATGTAGATAGAAACCACTCATTCTAAGGTAACAAAAACACGATGGTGTTTTGTTTTTTTGTTTTTTGTTTTGTTTTTTTTTTTCAGTTAAATTATTAATGAATGAAAACATAGCTATCAATGTCATATAACATTTCTACCAATAGATGCCCCTAATTCTTCACACTGGACCTTTAAAGAGACAGACGCATCTCTGACAGAGGGTGAGTGAAGGTGTTCCAGCACAGACAGTATGAGGAAAATCAAGTGTTTTTTGACCATTAAAAATGTGAACATGTATTTTGGGTTTCTAGTAGAACAAGTATGGGTCTGAAAATGAGCATTGATTAGTCCTCTTTAGGCCCTCATATACTTGTATATGGATGTGGATGGGCAGACAATGGCAATATACACACTTTGTTTAAATTACATTTCCATGCATGTGCAGTCCCCACATTTACAGTCTACATGTTCTTAACATTTGGGCTATGAAGACATCTGTAAAGAGCTCAGCAGATGCCAAAATCTATGTTTCCCAGGTGCATACCCATTTTCAACAGACTTCCAAATAAATAACAAAAATCTGACAATAATAATGCCCACAACTGACTTTATAAGAAATTGATGAAGTTTAAAAATCCAGTTGTCATATTGCACAGAAAAATCATTGAATATTAACAACAGAATATGAACCGTCATCCTAAATCTCTCACAACTCCATCCATCGCAACTAATCTTAGTGAGGTTTATTAACTTCATGATCTGATTTAGGATATTAGTCTGTTCCCAGCACCTCTCCTCGCCATGAGATCAATGATTAAACCTTTTTAATAAGGCCTCACTAAATACGCTCACATTTTCATTTTTGAAATATACATGCATCAAAATGACTAGTCAGGAATTATGTTCACTTTTGAGATTAAATTATGAAGAAAGATTTAAACTGACAAAATCATGAGAGATTATCAGATCTTCACCAAGCCTCTTTCATCTTCCCGAGGAAATAAGTTATTTCACTTTTACTTTTTTGAGCAACTTTCCTCCTTCCCTGACTCACTAAAAGGGGCCAGACATTACCAATTCAATTTATCACTGCCTTCAAGAGATGTTGTAGCAGTTTAAAAGCAAGTTGAAGGTTTACTGTGTCTTAAAATGGATCTTGGTGACATATTGATATGTACATGAATGATTTGGCTCAGAGCAAAAAAGTTTTATGTTGCACATAATTTCAGCGGTTGCGTAAAAGCAAGATGAACAGAGCTCAAGGCAAAAAACTTAAACTTTTATGCTCATATACTGCAGCTTTGCACACACACAGCCATTAAAAATAAACCTAAACTTCACAGTTTATCTGGTCAACCAAAACTTTGTCACTCAAGGACAACTTTTGTTATTATTTTCTTTTAATATTATAAAAAAATAAATAAATGTTTCAAGCTTTTGAAATGTGAAGGGAGAAAATCCAGCACATTTAAACTTAATTTAAGAGAGAAACTGCTTCATGTTGCCTTACAGTACTCCCATTTCCCTGAGCTATCAGTGCTGTGTACTGTACACTCCTCTGAAAGATCTTAATTTGTGGTAAATGTGCGCTGGGGAGACGGAGGTCACAGGCTGTATTAGCTTGCTCAGTGGGATATTGCCATTTTTCCTCCACCATCCCTCTTTTTTATTTCCCCCCCATCATATGTATGACCTTTAAAACGTTGCAGAATGGAGGGCAGCTTCTGTTGGGGTTTAATTATAAACTGACCTGAGGTCACATCATATCACCGAGGGCCCTTGCATATTATTCAAGGATTTAAGACCAATGACGCCCTGTTTCCGAGCTGCTGCCAGTGGACAGACGATGAAGCAAAGCAGCACAGGGGAAAGAGGGTAATTTATCAAGAGTGCTTTAAATTAGGCCAATATAATAATAAATACCAAACTGCACCATGCAGTATTATGGTTTCAAACCTGTGCCCAGTATTGAAAATTATTGACGCTCTCAGCGTCAGTGGCTTGAAAGGAGGTTCTACCACAAAGATGAACTAATTCACTCTAATCCTCTTATGATCAAACCAATTCTGATCCTCTAAATCCAAAACAAAGATATTAAATCAAATCCATTATAATCCACTGTAGCAAACTTTCTCCAAACGCAATATCAGCATCGGGTCTAAATAGGGTTTTAACTGAGTTTTGATTAAATTTCTCTCTGAGATTGTCTTTCATTATAATTTCATGGTTAGAGCTAATTGGATTGCTAATTAGGAGTTTCATAGGTGTCTCTAAAACACCTTGTACTCTCCACTCCTCGCTCTGTTAGAGTTCTGAGAATAAATGCCTGGTCATTATTACATGGATTAAAGTAGTGACTAGACAGTACTTGTATAAATTAAATTGTTTTCCCCTAATATCATATCCTTAGTCTGCAACAGATGGCAAGTATACTTGACCAGAGTGGGTCTAATCTCTATTTATATATTTATATTTAAAGATTATCTTGAATGTGACTCTGGTGTTCCTCTGATGCCGTTCTTATGTTTCATATGTAGGATGTTAGCTAGTGCAGATCTCTCTAGAGTTAGCTGGTTAAAAACCTTTTGATTTCCGATGACTTCACTCGACCATTCGCCAAGCTCCACACATCTTTTAATCCATTACTTACAATTTAACTCTTGTCTTTTTGGTTTTGGTAAGGCTGAAAACAAACACCATCCTCCAAACCCAAAGAGTATTTCCCTCACTGCAGCTCCATCCACACCAACAGCAACGTACGTACCTGAAACCAGAGCATGTGAGTGGAGCGGGGAGCGGGAGGATTTTGTGTTGAGCGAGGAGCGGCTATTTTTTTAAAAGGTGGAGCGGAGCCTTATCTCTTGCTCCAATTTCGCTCCGGTCGCTCATGCCCCATCCAGAATGCATCTTTGCACCTGCGTACACCCACACTATTTTCTTTCAAAACTATGGAGTTTATTGTGTACTTCAGAAAAGAAACTGAGAAGAGAAGCAGCGGTACCTTGGAGAACGGTCCCTAACTGCGGGGAGAGGCGAGAGGGCTTCGGAGGTCGGTCGCTTAACCTGGTCCGTCTCCTCTACACTTTGACTATTTCCACCCTGCCAGCAGTACCGTGTAGAACGGTCCCTAACTGCGGGGAGAGGGCTTCCCTGGAGAATCTACCAAGCTCATGTTTTATTGGTGCCGTAGCACTGTTCCAACCTCTCATTGTTCCGACCTCTCATTAGTCAGACGTCCCATTGTTCCGATATGTGAGTATAAGGCTATACTGTATTTGTGTACCATAGAGGATCAGCAAATGCAACAAAAGTAGGCTACTGGTCGAGATACAAGTGTCATAGAGAGGAGAGAATGAAACACCATAACCTCCTGTTATTAACTCTGGGGTCCGGATTGTGTGGGGAGCTCTCCGCGGTGCTGAATGGCTCCCGGCGGGCGTATTTCTACCTTGATGGCGTGCCGCAACCTGCTCTGGGTCAGCTGGGAAAGGCTTGAGGTGAAGCGGGCTCACAGCTTATGTGTTTGCCACTTTCTTTTTCATTTTAACCCACACCATGATCTTTTCCTAACCCTAACCAAGTGGTTTTTGTGCCTAAACCTAACCAGACCTTAACCACAGGGCATCATGAACAATGGGTTTAATATGGCCGCACCAATGGGCTGTCGGAAAAATGGGCAGACCCCGTTTTATTTGTGAATAGAAGATTACAGGTTAGGGTAGTGCGACACAGTTGTTTTGAGCGGAGTGGTGAGCGAGTGGAGCGGGATAAAATTTATGATGGAGCAGAGCGAAGAATGCGCAGAACCAAGCGGAGCGGACGAGCGGTGCAAAGTGACAGGTCTGCGAGCCATTTCCACCAAACACTTTCGGTATGGTACCTTTGGAACTGAAAGTAACGCTTCAGACATGGTACATAGACCCCAGGTCAGTTCTCAGTACTTGTGGGCTGGGTTGTTGTCACTCACTGCTCCATCCAGCACTCACTGTATTTCCTCACTATCGGTGACACAGATGAAGTCTACACCTCGTTTATTGTCCTCAGAACGAGGCTGCACGCTGACATTTACAGAACAAAATAAAACAGGCTGCAGTGAGAGTCTCTCTCCATGGGATATTTAAAACTTTAATACATATAAACACTTGAAGATCCACTCAATACTAAAAGTGTATGTCATATAAAAACTAAAGTAATGGTTAAAGTTGTTAAAGTGAAATTTAAGGTGTGTTGAAGGATTCATCTCGTCAACTCATGATGACGAATAACATTACAAATTAATGTTCCACCTTAAAAGTTGTCGCAGTCGACCCGGTTAAGTTTTTTTTTTTTTACTTCTGCTACAGCTGCTGCAAGGGGCAGCAAAACATCCTTTCATTTTATAGTTTCAGTTTACTAATAAAACTCTCCACAGTATGAACAGTGGTTACATGAGCCTCAAAACCAGCCACAACTCAGCCCTGATCAGAGTGACCATCCTCTATTGACCAATCAACAGACTGCAGTGTTCACAGCTCCACCCTTTAGTACCAGATCTGTGTGCTAGGTACCCCAACAGAGGGGGGACCAAAAATGGGGACAATCTGGAACAGTTTTATTTCACAGTGGAAATGGAAAAAAAGCATATCGAACTGAACTGTACAGTACCATACTACTCGGTGGAAATGGGGCTCAAATTCTCTGTGCAAGTATATGATTGGGGATTTGTGATATTCTGATTGGTTGATTAAGTTCACTTTAAGATTTGTTTATAGTCTGAAATTGTTTGGGATTTCTTTGGCTGTCATTGGGTTTAATTTCCTCGGTGCACATTTTTGAACATATTGAGACAAGAGCAGGCAGATGGTCGCAAACTAATTTCTCATGGCATCCTGATCACATTCCAAAACTCCAACCCTACTGGGACCGGTGCTCTAATTTCCTACATAGAGCTTAATAACATGAACTTCCTCAGCAATGACTTACCAGGTGTAGAACTGGCTGGAAAACATAGAGGCAACTGACCTTAATGACATGCTTGTGAATTATTAATCAGTTCACATTTGGTGCATTTACATATCAAGCGCGCAGGAATGTATAGCTGACGAGAAGCAAGAAGTAAGAAGTGAGGTCCATATCTTTACATCAGAGCATTTGGTGTATTGATTACTTTCAAAATTCAATTTCAAACCGGTTATCTCCGTTGTGTTCTGCTTTATGCTTCCCTGCTGGATACTAGCAAGAAAATATATTAAATACTAAAGCTCTGTTAGAGCTGCATATTTGTGATATGCAGCATGAGAACCTTCCGCCTCTCTCTTGTCATTGCTATAAGACAGGAAATTTGGAACAGATTTTCAAAGTCTGCTACCGGCAGGGAATAGCTGACATTTATCTTAAAATAACCTTTAGTCAAATGGCCTTCAGTATCTCACAGCGGTGGCTTAGTCCTATTTGGCTTATCATATAGAGAGGGTATAATGAGGACAGCAGATAGGAGGAAGCTTAAGGAGACACCTCTAAAAAGCCACAAAGCACCAGTGGCATTGAAGCAACCACTCTCTGTTTATGACAAAGAGGAGCCAGGGTGTGTGCACGGATAACAGTTGGTTACTAAGGATAGCCACATGAAATTTAATTTCACCACTGAGCATTTTTTGGTGTAAAAATGTGAGCTTATTTTTCCGTGGCACCATTTGTACTTAAAAAATGGATTTGTTCAGTCAGAGCTGGTGTTGTTTTGAGACACCTGCACAAATTTACACTCATGGCGTGTACGCCAAGCAGGAATATTTTGGGCCCTGTTTGTCTGTTCGTTGGCAAGATAATTGAAAAAGATGACCGCTGATTTAATAAATGGTGAAGAGGTGAGTCACTGGTCAAGGAAAAGGTAATTAGTGTTGGTGTGGATCCAAATACAGGTGTTAAAGGGAAATTTCGGTTTATTTCAACCTGTCTCCTATCGTCCTAAATTTGTTTCAAGTGACTAGTGACATAAAAATAATAGTTAGTATGTTAGCCGTTAGCCTAGATACAGCCGGGGCGCATAGTAGCATCAGACCTGTTAAAACGTAATTGAACTGGCATACTTCAAGTGCAAAGTTAGTCCACTAAACAAGCTTTTTCTCCACAAAGACCGCCTCATATCGTTAGGATAAATGTCAGAGAACATATAGAAAACGACATGTAAACGGGTTGTCTTACCTTACCGGTGTGCTGCCATGTTTGTTTACCATTTAGCTCTGCTTTCCAAAGCGCGGCCGAAATATCGCAAGAACAAGCGGTGATCTCATACCGTGCCTGAAATATCGCGAGAACAAGCAGCAACAGTTGGAAGGCAGAACCGGACAGTAGCCTGAAAGGTTCATTCATTTATTTTATGAAAGATTTATAGAATAATGGCTGACTTTTTGCCAGACTTCGACTTTGTGGAGGAGGAATTTGATTTTGTAGAGTTTGATGGCCGCCCTTATTTATTTGAGCCAGAATACACTGACCAAGAGCTTCGTGGAATTGAAGAACGGAGGAGGAGAGAGAGAGAGAGAGAGGCGCGACAGGTAGAGGACGAGAGGGGAGGAATGGCTGCCGCAAGGCTGCGTAGCTCTGGAGATTGGTGGTGTACCTGTGAATGCTGTGCCCCAGTGCCCACAGAAGAGGAATGCCTCTGTTGCAAGGAATGGGACCGGTTGCAGCCTTATTTTCATGGTCTGGATGTGACCGAGGACGAGACACCTCAACCTGGAGTAACGTTAGTATCCAGCTGGGCTTTATATTTCGGCTGCGCTTTGGAAAGCAGAGCTAGATGGTAAACAAACATGGCAGCACACCGGTAAGGTAAGACAACACGTTTACATGTTCTTTGACATTTATCCTAACGATATGAGGCGGTCTTTGTGGAGAAAAAGCTTGTTTAGTGGACTAACTATGCACTTGAAGGTTGTCCGTTCACTTACGTTTTAACAGGTCTGACGCTACTATGCGCCCCGGCTGTATCTAGGCTAACGGCTAACATGCTAACTATTATTTTTATGTCACTAGTCACTTGGAACAAATTTAGGACGATAGGAGACAGGTTGAAATAAACCGAAGTTTCCCTTGAATAAACATATTCATTGGTAGGAGTACAACAGTACAACATTAAATAACAGCAACAACAAAAAATAATAAATTCCTTTGACATTATCAGTCTTACTGGTGGATTCATTTGTTGCTCCATTCTGATGTTGAATCTTTTTTCTAGTTGTCTTTATTTTCCCTGTAGTTGTACTTTTTCTAGTCTCAAGAGTCAGTTTTTTTCCATTTAGAAAACAAAAGCCAGCCAGGGGTCCTTTGTCACAGCAGCTATCTTTTCCCAGTTTGTCATAATAGCTTTTTTACTTGCTACTAATGGCATTTTAACCAAATATTAATCACTTTCTAATACAGTTTCTTCAGAGACAAAAAGTACCATTCAACCAAAAGGACCTCATATCCTATTAGTCATTACATTTCACAAAGCTGTTTTCATTTCTGACTAAATTCTTCAGATTGTGACAAACAGTTTGGACTGTTTTCGCTGCTTTTCCTTAAACTTTTGCATTTACCTCAATGAAAACAATGTGGCACATGCACACCCTGATTGTCTGTCAATGTCACAAGCAGGCATGAGTCCTGGTACCAGAGTTCGACATGCCTGCTTGTGTTCACCAAGACATGGCTACAGGAGGATATGCGCAACTCGATCATTGCCCCTGGAAGGCTTCTCTCTGGTGTGCTCTGATAGGAACAATGACTCAGGCAAAAGCAAAGGTGACAAAGTGGTGCTCACAATTCACTGCGAGGGAGTCGGTTTGCAATCCTGAAATTGAACTGGTATGTTTAAGTCTCAGACCTTTTAATCTTTTATTATGCACTGTTAATATCCCATCCAGTGGCAATGCTTCAAATGCACCAGACTGTGTTCAGGGACAATTGAAATGCACTCCTCAAGCACCTTGTTTTATTTTAGGTGATTTAAATCACTGGAACTCGAGGCTGTGCTGCCTGGATTCAATCAATATGTGGACTGTAAAACGAGAGGCAAAAATATTCTGGACAGATGTTATGGGAATGCTTACACTGGCAAGGTTAAACCCCCATTAGGCTCCTCTGATCATAATGTTGTTCAATAAATTACTACGTATAAATCCTAAATATGTGTGGAATAATAATAGTATTGAAACTTTAAAGGGCTGCTTCCCATAGCCTGGGTTTTAGAGGAGACCACAAATACCATAACAGACTATATTAGTTTTTGTAAAGATAATGTTTTAACCTGAAAATAAATAACTATGTATCCAAATAACAAATCTTGTATTTCTAAAGAAATTAATTATTGTGTGTATTTTTAGGCATAATTCTCGTCAAGATGCAGATTTAAAAATACAGTTTAGAGAGATATTTTTAAATACCTCTGAAACAGTTTAAAATGGGATTAACCTAAGATGGTAATTGTTGTAAAAGTAGCAAAGTGGACATAGTTCTCCATGCTCTATGGGACTGCCCCATGGTGTTACCGTTCTGGTACCAGAAAATCTCGAAGGGTGACCCAGACAACCTTTACCAATGGCACAACCAGACTTATTCTACTCAACTGGAAGAGCCCACATAGGTCTGACTTTACAGATTGGCCTTTAAACTTCTGACAGAGTCTGCTGCCTTTGAAAATATGTTTGCTAGGGTAAATAACATCCTAAGCAAAACAAGCCAAATATGGCAGATTTTTCTGGCTCGCATTAGAGATGCAACATCTTGGAGGGAATAGAGGGCACCATGGGGGATATGTATGTATGCATGTGTATGTCTAAGAGTTATTGAGGTGCCAGGGTTGGTCCTTGTGGCTGCCTTTTAAGTTGGGTGTTTTTCTGTATCATCTATTTTTGTATGAAGTCTTTAAAGTCAGTAAAAGTTTAAATGAACAAAAATTTAAATGACAAAAAATGCTGACCCAATTCAGAGAGCAACTCATCCTCATAAAAATGTTTGTATGATACCTTATAAATAAGTGCCATACGAATAACGTTAAGTGAACTTAAAGTTACAGAGTTGATGCAAAGGTTAGGGTTAGGAAAATAAACATGGTTGGGTGTCATGATGTTACGCGCTTAACGTAAAGTCACATAGGTTATGTTTCGGCCAGTGAACTTAAACAGGTTAGGTCTATAAAAACAAACATTGTGATGACGTACCTTAAAATATCTCTAAGTTTACTTCGTTTGAGCCATCCACCACCGCAGCCTTCCTCCTTGTGCTGACTTACTCTCTTTATTCTACTTCTTTCTTAACCCCTGTCACATGATTGCAGCCTTCCTGATTACGTGGGTCATATACAATTTGTGAGCATTACTGTTCATTGCTATACATACCCACAGTGCAAGAGAACAGTCTGCAAAGTATTTTGGAGCCTTATACGCTCTCTAAATGCCCCAACTTAATTCATTCACTTCGCCTTCCTTCCCTCCCTTATTCACTCTTCCTTCCCCTCATACTTTTCCTCAGACCTCCAGCTAGGCTTTCTTTTATTCCCTGCATGGATAACATTTTCTTCCACCACAGCCTCCACCACTGGGTCGCTAAACTGGTGCTGACAGCTGGAGCTCAAACTCCAACTGAGGCACTTGACTGAACAAACCTACAGGAGTGCTCCAGCAGCCAAATGCAACCGCCAGCCGAAACAATTCCATCATCTCATGAGGAGTCATAGTTGAAATACAAAACATTACAGCACAGTAGCGCTCCTCAAGCGCTCCCCGAACGAATTGGATCAGAAGGGGGCACTCGATTTGGAGCAGTAGCACATCAGTCCAAGACAGAAGAGTTGCACTCATCTGTCAAGGACTGAAATCCGTCCATCCCTGTCTCTGTGCAGTGAGGAGCGGTTGTGCCAAGTGGTTTATGGTTCAGCAGACATATTTGAGATTAAACACTCCAGTGGGTTGATTATCTTTCCATGAGTGAAGGTGAAGCTCACACACCAACCTGCGCTGCTGCCAACATGCTGGATGACTTTCCTCTGCCTTATTCCATTTACAACAGGGGGGTGCACGCAGTGACATGTGCACATATATAACACGGGTTAAAACAATAGCCCTGCAATAATTACTTCCTGTTGAGGCAGTGGCAGAGAGGTGTTGATTAAATTTGGTTGCTTGTTTTTTTTTTTTTTTTTGATCAAATAGATTTGTTCTCACTTGATATTTTCGTCATCATACACCACAAGAAAAAGGAGCATTTATTTCAGGCCTTTAAATTGAAAAGACCTCATGCAGTGTGGATGTATTTTCCCATCCTTTTTTTTTTTTTTTTGTAATAATCTTCCATCACGTCGGCATGTCTTTGATAATAGTATTTAGTCTCCAAACACTCCGAGGAGGCGCTGATTGTTATAATAGTATTTGTCGTCGTGCTGTTTAACTCCTGTGAGTGTCTTTCTGTCAGAACATTGTGTCTCTGCTTCATTTTAGGCATAAATTATCAGTCTGTCATTCTGACTTTGTAATCAAGCTTCGGAGCTCCAGCGCTGGACCAAATCAAACTAATGAGCATTTTGTTCCTATGTAATTATGTTCCATAGAGAGAGAGAGAGAGTATTTACCTTCAAAACCCAAGAAAGTTAAGAAACTAAAGACTATCTGTCAAATAAGATAAAGTTGTTTCTGAGCAGCAAACAGACAGAGATATGCATACGCGTTCTGTTATTATCTAATAAAGCCGCACATACGCTCTGTTCTCTATTGTCAGTTGCAGTCTTTGTGGAACAGGCGCACATGCACAAGATTCACTTCCACCCCCACAGTTCAGCGCTAAAAAGGCTTTACAATTCAGAATTAAATTAAAAAGATCATTGACACGGGGGAAAATAAAAGCGTAAATGTAAATAAAAAGTAATGAAATTCATCACATATAAATAACTTCACCAAGTGTTTATACGCCTGATCTGAAGCATGGTTGAGGTGTGGACGTTGTCACTGCACATTTATGAATACCAGTTTATGTGTGGGAAATTGCATGTGTGCAGTTTTTCTGTCTACACATCATATCTGGCCCCTGTAGTTTTCTTTTTTAATATCTATGGAAATTAATCACAATTTTGGTTCAGTCTGCCACTACATACATAAACTGCATAGTCATTTGTATATGTGTGGACTTAAGCCACATGATTTTGGAGCCTTGAGTCATAAATTTGATGACTTTAGACTAGTAACTCGACTTAGACTTTAACACCAATTTATTCAATTTCAATTTTATTTATAAAGCCCAATTTTAGAAATCACAATTTGCATTAGAGGGCTTTACAGCATACAACATCCCTCTGTCCTTGGACCCTCACAGTGGATATTAAAAAACTCCCCTCCAAAAAACCCCGTTAACGGGGAGAAAAATTGGTAGAAACCTCAGGAGGAGCAAATTAGGAGATACCCCAATGCATTGTGACTTCTCTTGACTCGAGCCCTTTGACTCACATTTACCCATTCAATCATACACTGGTGGCCAAGACTACCGTACAAGGTACCACCTGCTACTCAGTTTTTACACTCACACACTGATGGAAGCATCATCAGTAGCAATTTGGGGCACAGTATCTTGCTCAAGAATACTTCGACATGCAGACTGGAGGAGCCGGGGATCGAACTACTGATCTTCTGATTGGTGGATAACCCGCTCTACATCTGAGCCACAGCCACCTAGACACTTGATACCTTCCCCCAAAGCCCAAAGAATAAAAAGTATATCATTTAAAGTGTGCCTCAAACAATTGAATTTACCTTCATTTCCAGAATCAGCTTACATTAACATTATTGAGTCCCAACGAGTTGACGAGTCCTAGATGATCTACTTTGTTGCCAAAAAAAAAATGTTTACGTACAATAAATATGCAGTGGTCAAAAAAAACTAACAAACTTGTTTTCACAAATAAGTACAATTTGTAAAAAATTATTCAAGATTTTTGTAAATGTACAAATTATTACTCTGTTGTCAAACTGGCATTACATTAGGTGAAGAAAGCGTTATGACTTGTTTAGGTCTCGAATCTCAAAGTGTACGACATGGGACTTGACTCAGGACTTATCAGTCTTGACTTGGGGCTTGAGTGCAAAGTCTTGAGACCTACCTGTAATTTGCAAAACAGTGACTTGGGGGGTGCCCACTAGCTCACCTGGTAGAGCAGGTAGACCCCGTATAAAGGCTATGTCCGTGCTGCAGCGACTGTAGGTTTGATTCCAACCCTTGGCCCTTTGCGGCATGTCATGCCCCAAATAAAAAACAACAATGACTTGGTCCTAGAGCTTAGATCGGGCCCAAAAAAATCCGGCCTGGCCCGTCCCTTTAACTGTAATTATGGGCCCTAGCCCGGTTTAAACCCGACATTTTTTAAAAGGATTGGGCCGTTACAAGGTCCCCGTCTTTTTGCTGCCATATACCAGCATTGTGCTGCACTTGGTACACTCGATGAAGCTGACGCACACGTTGTCACCGTCGACAACTAATTTAAAGCTGTCCCAAACCTCGGACTTCCCTTGAGACTGGGCCAATTTAAACTCTCCTGGGGCTATTTTTTTCTTGACATCTGAAGGCTCCATTTCGCTCGTTAGGCCTGTGCGCAGCAGGTCAAGTGTGATGCGTGTGAAAAAAAAAAAGAAATAAAAACATATTTATTTGAACACATTTATAAAGGTTGTCTGTGCCACTTAGATGGCTCTCTTGTTACATTGTTGTCCAGGAAGGAAGTCTCCTTTCAAACTCCCCGTTACCTCTGAGTATGTTTTAGTCCTGTTTGATAGCAGTCGTGTCTTTAGCCTCAGAGACGTCTGTCAACCATCAAACTGTCTTTTGAAGAGTTGCTTCCCTCCTCCTGCTTCCACCTTTGAACATCTGCCTTCCTGCCTGGAAACATCTTTGAGAAAATATGGCAATATTCTGTCAATATTCTGTGATCAGTGTATCTAAATGATCTCATGAACCTACAGATTAAAGTAGCATCTAGTGGTTATTTGCATTTCACGGCGTGTGGAGTCAGTGATTCCGTCTCTCATCTCTATTCGTTTGATCACCTGCCAATCATCAAATTTCATTTCCATCATCCACATCATTAAATCACCGCTCTCTTAATTGGCAGATAATATGAGCTGATTATATTTACGATGGGAAAAGAAAACGTCAGAAAATTGGAAAATCTGTTGCACTGTCTGCTTAGCAAGTGTTGAGTTTAAACTGCAGTGGGTGTTTTGACGTGAGAAGTGCGAGTCTGCATACTTAATAAGTGCATTAAGGTACTTCAAAGGGAGCTGAGTGCCAGGAAATTTCTTCATGTGTATGTACAAGATGTTGAGAAAATGTGATTATGGTACAATTAGTCAACCGTATAAACATTCTTGTTGCTGACAGAAACCCGTGTAGGTTTAAGACAGATGCATGAATTACACATATGTTATTGCCGTGCGATATTGCATGTTACATAAGTGGGCTGCACTGGTTGCAGTCTGCTCTAGCTGGCAGTGTGCGTCACAAAATATTCTCCCAGTCATTTGTGAGTTAAAATATCTGCTCAGCGTTGCAGAAGAGTAAGTGATAAAAGCAGCTTGTTAATATCACAGGAGACATATTGTGTGACAGTGTGTGTGTGGTGTTGCTGTGTTTAGACTCTCAAGGTTCATCAATAGAGACTTCATATTTGTGAAAGTAATTCCTCAAGCATAAGTCCCCAGTATTATGTCAGGTGTGCAAAATAAAGAGGCTCAGGGGGAACGTATTATGAATTAAACAGCTTAATGAAAGTTTTTAGTGCTGCCAGCAATATTCGTCTTACTTACACCGTCTCTCCTCTGTTTCTTTTATTGTTGGAACAAATGTTTGTAGGGTTTAGAGAGGTGGCATTTTCTCTAAGTCATTTTTTAACTAACCTCCTGAGACCAGAGCTTTTGTTTGGTATGTGTTTTTAATTCATTTTAGCTATTTGGGATCAGTAGGACCTGGTAAAGTTAAAAACTAAAGCACTGTCTTTGAACAGTAGTTTTTGAAAAACAATAATGTCCTCATATGATTTATTTTCAATAGTCACAATTGTGTAACAGTTTATTTCAGTGCCTAAACATCGCTGTGCAAAAGCAAAATGACAAACACTTCAACATTTGTTCAGTGTTTTGCAACTCTGTGGGTTGGGGGTCACTATGCAAATCTACAACTGTTCAAAACTGCTCATTTCAATTATTATTTTTATTAATAATTATTATTTAATTTATTTAACCTTTATTTAAGCAGAAAACTCTTCAGATTGAAAATCTTTTTTTCAAGGCTGTCCTGGCCAAAACAGGCAAATGGACTGATTGAACATGGCTGTGGAAAAACAAAATTGCAGATAACTCTATATATCTAAAAGCCCTATGATTTGTTAATTTTGTTACTTGCTCCATACAAGGAATGTCCCTCTTGTCTGTGGGAACAGTCTGTTACACCTGATGGGCCTGTGTGATTGCTGCAATAATACAATAATTAAGTCCCAATGCCCTCAAATAAGCACTTCATAACTAACAGTCCATGTTAGGCTTGTCATGATACCAGAATTTCAGTAGTCGATACCAATACCAGTGAATTTCCACGATTCTCAATACTCATTCAGTACCGCGATAAAAATAAAAAAACAGAAACTGACGGCACCACTGGCCGCACACATGTGAGCTGTCGACCGTGACAACGTGTGTGTCGGCTTCGTCGATTGTAACAAGTGCAGCACGATGCTGGTATATGACAGCAAAAAGACGGGGACCTCGACTCTTAAGAGGCACATGACGAAAGATTGCCATGGAAAGAAAGACGAGAGTCAGCCTTCAATGTCCACGTTCGTATCCTTAAAAAAATATCAGCTTTAAACCGGGCTCGAGCTCTTAATTACAGTTAAAGGGTAGGTATGCCATTGTTTCTAGCAAAGACAATGGATAACAGGCGTTCTTCTTCGGTGCTCGTCCTCGGCACCGACTGACACGTGTATACTGCCCCCGTCAGTTCTGAGAGGAATCAGCACGGCCTGCTGAGGGCAAAGGTGTATCCGGTGCTTACGGTACCGAGGAGAAAAAAAACAAAACAAAACAAAAAAAACGGTTCTGACATTTTTTTTTTTTTGCGTTTTGGCATCGACTTTGTACCGAAGTATCGGTTCTCATGACAACCCTAGTCCATGCTATAATTTGTATGTCATATCAAACTACAAACATTATTAAGTGTAAATAAACAGTTTTGCACCTTTTCAATTTTGCGTTGGGATCAGCTACAGACTGACTTGGCAGAGATGGCTGCCATTTTGTTTTTACATAGATTAGTGTGTTGTGCTCTTACTACCACTAGATGGCACATAAACTTGTCCACGAACAAGGACAGCAGGTCAAAGTTAAGCAGAATGAAGTATAAGGTTGTGCAAACCTAAAATGTGATGCCCTCATTTGAGGACACAGGGTCGCAGTATTAGCATATAACTCTGTTACTGTAAGGCTGCACAGTCTTCTAAACATATTAGCTTAATACAGTGGAAACTGGTTATAGTGATTATACTTACAGTGATCAACTGCATATAATATAAGTGGTTGTATAATGATTCTGCCCGGGGCTTTTTCAGCCATATGAAGCTTATATGGGTGTTAAAATGCTGTTTAAATGATTTGCTTGTAGTAATCACGTAGACTGCTAAAAGTTCATTTGGGTTTTTTTTAATTCATGAAAACATATGGAAGAACATTTTAAAACTATGGTAGTTCCATTTTTTATTATTATTATTATTATAATTTGCTCCCACCATGATACTTTGCCTCGCGGTCCCAGCTGACTACCTGGGGCTGGTGCTGCGTGCACATTGAAATCATGACGGAAAGAAAAGGTAATTTTCCCTCAATGAAAAACGCAGTCTCCTCAAAGCTTATGGCCGCTAGTCATGAAGACAGACAACCAAGATAACCTGTGGTTGAAGCCGTCCTCATTAAGTGGATTGATACTGCCCTGTCACCAAAGCACCCGTAATGAAACAGCTGTCTTGTATTTTGAAACAGTCGATAAAATTCTGTTAATTGCAAAGCTGTCTGTTTCATAAATTTATATTATTGTAATAAATATACAAATGTTGATTAGATGGTGAGCTGCATGAGAAATAAAGAGAAATATTCAGTTATGATAATAATCTGCTTACAGTGATCAATTTGACCTGGACAGACATGATCACTATAAACTGTTTCACTGTGATAGAAGAAGGAAAATAAATGCGAAGGCCATAAATTGAATGTGGACCATGATGATTACATGTTAATATGAGTGTAAATGAAGCCTCTGTTCTGCTGCAGAATTTGGTAACGATAATGGCATGTCAACAAACGAGCAGCTCATAGAAATACTGTAGGTAATGGACAAAATATAGAAGCTGCTTTGCTAAAAATCTGAAATTTTGGTGGGCGTCTGCTGATAGATTTGTGTTGAACTGTGGGATCCACACAATTTAGCTTTTGCAGTGTGGCTAGAAGATTTCAGCTGAAACATAAACTGCTTTATAAATGTTTTTTGTATTCAGATATGCATCAAAGACTACTTTTTTTATTTTCCCACTGGCCATTTTTATCTGAATTGAAATCTGTCAGGTTTTTAAATAACATGTTTCCAAATATCAAACAAATAAAAAAAAAAAAACAGACAAGCATAATACAGCATGTTGTATATTGTATTGATTTTTGTAATGCATTATGATGAAGAGGCACTTTCTGTTTGTTTGTTTGTTTATTTTTAACAAATAATGTATGTACTCTTTTAGCAACCAGCCGCTGCTCTTAGCATATTTGGGTCACAACATTATTCACAGCATTATTTATGAGAAAATCCTACAAGTAGCTTCTAAAGTTTAATTGCAGAACTTATTAACTGGACCAGCTTCCTGTTTATTTGGCCCTTTTTTCTTTTGCTGTTGCGTTTATGGTATGTTGTTACTTTTACTCGATGATGGAACCCCGCTTCTTATTTTCACTGCATCATTACCCCTTATATACACAAACACACACATACACACACACACACACACCTCACTGCAGACACAACATTCCTGCTGTGCAGCAAGCTGACTGGCCACATTCTGGGCTTACGTGCCCGATGGGGCTCTATCCTCACAATGCTCCGTCTGAAAACTCCTTATCTCCCCTCTGTCTCCTATCTCAGCTCTGTGCTCAGTTACGGCAAGGGCAAGGGCAAACTGTGGGCGTATTACTTTTATTGGATGACAGGACAACATGCCTCCATCCAGTTATGAGTCAAAGGTTGTGGCCTCTGATTCAGGCCACAACACATCACAAATAGATTAGTCTTCCTTTTTTCTCTGCTTTCTGTTGGTGGTCAAGATCCACTGCCAATCCACAAAATAAATAAAAACTGAGCTTGGTGTTTCCTTTAAAGGTATTCTTTACTCTGGTAGAGAAGCAGATTACTACAGCCCATAACCTCCAACCATTTGTGACCCCAAAGTATCTGTGATTGTTGGAGAGTCAGAAATGAGATTATGGCTTATTTAAAACAGTTTCCAGTGGAGCTGGGTGTTGAACCTGAAGGGGAAATTCAGTTGTTGCAGCACTTTGGTAGTAAGCGTCTCAAGAACTTTCGATGGATTGCCGTGAAATTTGTTTCAGACATTTATGTTCCCCTAAGGACGAATCCTCACAACATTAGGGATCACTTAACTTTTCATCGAGTGCACACATGATGTCGAAAGTCAATACACTGCTTGGTTTTTGACCAAATACCTGTACAACTAAACTAAAAGCATCCTCGTCATCCACAGCTGAAGTTTGTGTCTAGGGCTAATGAGCAAATATTAACATGCTAACACCAAAACTAAGAAGGTAAATATGGTTAAAAAATTGACACCTTACTAACAGTGGTGTCTGAACATTGTCATTGTGAGCATGTTAGCATGGAGACAGCAGCATTTAGCAGAGGTTGACCGACTCATTGGTTTGGCCAACTAATCGGCACAGATAGGACTTTTTATAAATTAGAGTTAATCAGGAACGGGGCTCCAATATTGGCCGATAGCTATAAATTCCACTTGTCATGTTGGTAAGGCTTTTGCACAGAGTACCCCTCATGCAAATACAAGGTAGTGTGTACTGTAGATAATTTGTATGATTTGAATTAAAGTGAACTCATGTAGGACAGCTCTACTTCTTCATTAAGGGCACAATAAGGTTGCTGGTTATAGACTAGCATTATGTGTTTTCTTTGTTTTGCTAGCAAGCATGGTTGGTATAATTTTGCTAGAATTAAGTAGCAATGTGTGTGAAATTCATTTCTGACAACCCAAACGACCGTTAACTCCAGTGATAAATGCACAACAAATTTTCAATCTCATTAATTGGCTATCGGCTTTTTCCTGCTCCACGCTGTTGATATTATATCGGCCATTAAGAATCCACTATCGGTTGACCTCTTGCATTTAGCTCAAAGCATCTGAGTGATGTCTGACAGAGCTGATGGCATTGCTCTTAGTGTTGTTTGATCAGATAATGTTTGATTTGAGTTATGGTTTTGGTCATGTTTACATCATTTTGAATTCAGGCAGTTGGTTATATTATCACAACATTAGTCAAATGCATTTAAGAGGACTGGCGTACTTTGTGTGTTCAAAAAACTAAAGCTTTGTACCTAGAAAGAAAGTAAATTTTGGCGTCTTTAGCGAAACAGATTGATTGAATTGTCACTGGTACTAAAGGAACTGTGAGCAGTACCTAGCTCTACTAATGGAGATTTACTCATTTGGAAGTGCATTAAAGGATAAAATGAAAGATGGCAACAAAGCCCGCTTAGTAGCGCTTGCTTTTATCCTTGAGAGTGAGCGTAAAGCTGCCAAAAAAGCAGTTCTTCAAGAACACAACTTCCATGAACATGATTATTCAGCTGAAGTTATCCTGAGTGTAAAACTTTGTCACCGATCACGCGTGCTCCATATCATAAGCAATATTCAGCTAGGGTTTCAGATCCTTGCCAGCACAGTTTATGACCCTTTTGGCCCTCCGTAGACATCGAGTTAACATATGGCACATAATTCACTTAGAGGAGATTCAGCTGAAGGCTGTAAAATTTATCTTGAATAATACTGCGCTTTTAGACCTCTCATTCCCAGAGCGGCCATGTTGTTGACCCCAGCTGTGCATGGCTATGAATAATATGGAAGAGCTTTAATGTCCCTATAGATCACGCTGCCTATCTCTTTAGAGTACATCCACTGCACATTGGTTTTAAAAGTCTGATTTATGTTTCTTCACCCATGAGGAGCTTATCTGCATCCAATGACGTAAATGAAGTGGTTTTCCAATCACTGTAAAGTAAAAAAGAAAAAGGAGAGTGGGGGAAAAAGGAAAAGAGGCACATGAGGAAGCTGCTGAAGGCTGCTGTGACTTCTATTGTTTTAATTAGAGCTGATTGGGATTCATACCACATTACACTGTCGCCATGTTACCAAAAAATTTTGACAACTCCCAGTCTCTCCATGCTTCCCTTCTTTCACAGCAACATACTAATTAATAAATTCTCCTTGGACAGCCATCGGCTGTGATTAGATCCTCATACTTGTCCTTACACCCTCCTGATGGCAGAAACAGCTGATGTAAGCTTGATTCGATTATCTAGACATGCTGTAATTTGCACTAGCTTCAAGACAGAAAAAAAAAAAAAAAAGTGTAATTGTTTTCGAAAGGTGTCATAGGTTGGCTGTCAAATGTCAGCTTGGAGCCTGCAGGTAATGGCAAACAATTTTACTCTTTTAAGATTAAAAAATGCAGCAAGAGACAACGGTGTTAATGACTGCACATTTTTGAAAGAGATATGCAAATATGTGCCGTGTGACTAATGAGGCAGAGGACAAAATCTAATTGTCTGCTGAAGCATCCCCATCATTAAAGATTTAGTAGCGCAAAACGTTTTAGCTCTTGACCCAGGACAACACTGTCAGGCCAAAAATTAGGAATGGCAGGGTTAGGAAAGAGAGAAAGAAAGATAAAGATAGAAAGAAAGGAAGATAAAGATAGAAAGAAATACAGACAGAAAGAAGGAAAGAGAGACAGACAGAAAGATAGAAAAGAAAGGCAGAAAGAAACACAGAAAGATAGAAAGAAAGATAAAGATAGATAGAAAAGAAAGACAGGCAGACAGAAAGAAAAGAAAGAAAGAAAGAAAGAGGGAAAGAAAGAGAGGCAGAAAGGAAGATAGACAAAGAAAGGCAGAATGAAAGAAAAAAAGACTAATGAAAACAGAAAGAGAGGCAGAAAGACAAAATGAAAGAAAGAAAGACAGACAGAAAGAAAAGCAGAAAGACAAAAAGAAAGAAAGGCAGAAAGACCGAAGGAAGGAGACAAAGACAGAAAGAAAGACAGAAAGAAAGGCAGAATGACAAAGAAAGACAAAGACAAAAAGAAAGGCAGAAAGAAAAAAGAATGAAAGGCAGAAAGAAAGACAGACAGACAAAAAGAAAGACAGAAAAAGAAAGAAGGAGGCAATACAATAAGAAAGAAGGAAGGAAGAAAGGAAATACAAAAGGAACGAAAGTAGGAAGGAAGGATGGAAAATAAGAAAGAAAGAGACAGAAATGGCAAGAAAAAAAGCAAAGAAGGATAAAATGGAAAGAGAAAAAGAAGTACTAAAAATTAAAGAAACAAGGAAAGAGAAAAATGGAATGAAAGGAAATAAGGCAAGAGAGACAGACAGACAGAAGCAAAGGACAAGAAAAGAAAGGACGTGAGAGATGTGGAGTTATAGGGGCTAATGCACATGGCCTTGAGATATGATTTTCACTCACTGTCTCTTTGCCAGTAGATCATTTGTTTTTGTTGTTTATGTGACAGGGTTTCTTCACAGTCGTGATTCTCAATGGGATGTGTGATTTCTCACTGTTGGGTCACCCTGCACTCTCACAACAGTAACAGTAAATTTTTGTGGGACTGGATCCCACCGGATGACAACCAAAGAGCTCCAAAACTCGAGTCTTGGGGCGAGACTAAATTTCTAACGCTGGTTCCCCTGACTGACAAAAGCGAAGAGCTCCCTGCTTCACAGGAGTTCGCCTCGCTGGATGAGTTTTTATTATGTGGCTTTGTGAAAATCACAACAGAAGTTTGAGACGCCTGTGGAAAGAGGCCCCGAGGTGAGTGTTGTCTGAAGTCAGATGACAAACGTTGGTTTCTTCAGGGGCTCAGGCTTAAGAAATGTGGCCTCCCTCTGTGACATGTTTAATCAATTAATAAAACACAGAACTATAAATGTCATGTCAGGACCCATTGAGAAACAGTCCACTCAGCCTTGTTGTTTTGGTTTTATGGCCCCAAACTCTACTGTTTCTTTTCTCTACTGTCTTGATGCTCTTATCAGTATTTCCATCAGCAGCAGCACGAAGTTTCCATTGAAAAAAAAAATCTAATAATATAAATTCATGGGACTTTCTCGGCACCAAACTGCACAAATAGGTCTACATAGTTAGCAATGGACAAAAGTAGTGTTGGACAAAGTTATCGAAAGACAAAGACAACGGCAGACAAATACATGCTGCATTTAAAAGGAACTTGTGAGCTCGCTAGACATTGTGAAATCGTGAACACAAGCTCCTAAACTCTGAGCTCTTGAAAGATTTCCACTTATGCAGCTATGAATACCACAATAAGGAGCTGATCATATGGACGCTTCTTGTGAATACAGTAAACACGACTCCATTTGAATGCAGCATTAGTGACAGGCAAAGTTATTGTCAGGTAAATTTAAAATCAAACAATATTAGCATTTGGGCAAAGTTAGCGTCAGGCAAAGTTAGTATCAGGCAAAAATAGCGGAGGACAAAGTTAACTAAGGGCAAAATTAGCTAAGGAAAAGTTGGCATTGGGCAAAGTTAGCAGAAGACAAGTTAGAAAGGGACAAAGTTAGCATTAGGCAAAGTTAGCGAAAGATAAAGTTGGCATTGGACAAAGGCAGCGGAAGACAAAGTTAGAAAGGGACAAAGTTAGCATTAGGCAAAGTTAGTGTTGGACAAAGAGAGCGAAGGACAAAGTTGGCATTGGACAAAGTTAGCGGAAGACAAGTTGGCAAGGGACAAAGTTAGCATTGGACAAGGTTAGTGGAAGACAAGTTAGTAAGGGACAAAGTTAGCAAGGGACAAAGTAAGTTTGCATTGGACAAGGTTAGCATTGGACAAAGTTATCAAAGAACAAAGTTAGTGGAGGACAAAGTTGGCATTGGGCAAAGTTAGCAGGGGACAAGGTTAGCAGGGGAGAAAGTTAGGGACTAGCAAGTGTAAACAGTATAGCATTAAGCAGCTAAAGGACCAGACATTTCCCTAAGGAGTTGGTGGAGATCAAACTGAGCCACGTAGAGAGTTGAGCTTATATTTATCAGGTGGCCAGAGACAGGACTCTAAATGAATGTCAGTGTTGCTCTGTGTCTGCTGGATGTGTAAATAAGCAACTATTTGCTCACATGTGTGCCATAATATGGTGATACTATGTTAACGTTGTATTTTCAGCTTTTTTCTGCTGCCCCCATGAGAAGCAGAGGCACTCAGCAGCAAGCTAACAGACATGTAACACTGACATGTTATCAACTTGTTAAGTTGTTATGATAAACGTGTTAGCGCACAGTTGCTTATTTAACATCCAGCAGACAGAGCAACATTACCATTTTGAGTTGTGTTTGTGGTTGTCAAAGATAATAATAAAAACAAATCTACAGTGAGGGGCAATATTGTGAAAATCTATGTCTTTATCCTACAGGAGCTTTCACTCCCAGAAAAAAAAATGTCAGGGAAAGAATCATGAAATCATCATCAGCCTGTCATATCTGTGAATTTAAATGTTTCCGGATTCTTCCAGGGAGATCGGAGAATAACTCAGTCTTCATTTGCTCAAGCTCAAACTCAAACACACTGTCTGACACCCACACAGGCCGAGCAATATCTCAAAGTGATGGGGAAATTGGAGAAGGCTCTGTCATTATTAGGGGGGAGGCAGATGGTGTCCCATATTGGTCCTGATGGGAAATGGGGAAGGGTGAGTCATCCGATTGTATCAAGCTATAAGACTGAGACATGCAATATGTAATTCAGCCTTTGTGTGTTTGTTCCTGTGCGAATTTGTGGGACTTACCTTACTTAACGAGGAGAGGGAAAAATGAAGTCCTGAGCAGGAGAGAGAAAAGGTGTGATGTCTTCGTGCTGCGGGTTTTACGCATACAGGTCATCATGAACATTCTGTTTTAACCATGTACTCTTACACTTACCTACACCTCAGATCTGATACTGCACATACACATCTATATGCAGCCCACCTACACTGATCCATACCATTAACCTGTTTATATTTTTATGACTCATACTGTTAATCTAATTTTATATATTTTGGATTTGTGCCTTATTGTTATTGCTGTTTTAAACTTTTATATTTGCACTCTTTATATTTGCATTCTTTCCCATGACGTATTGCAGCTGCTGCACAGCAGTTTCCCTTAGGATAAATAAAGTTTTATAATATAATAATACCCTGATACCGCTGCTCATTTTATTTCCAGTTTTATAGCTTTTTAGTGGAGTGGCATCATGTTATATGAAGGCAGCATGACTTGAATGAAGAGGAAACAAACACAAAGTATGCCCCTTTTTCATTTTCTGGAGAACAGTAACCCAAATATAGAATATGGAAGAACCAATATGGAAGTTCAGTTGAAGCAGGACTGACCAGTGACCCTGAAAAAGGTGTGAATCAAATATTAAGTTGAACATTTTTAACTTTATGCAAACAAGGATGACGTTTGCCTCAAGGCTCCAAAGTAATATATTAAAAAACCACATTGAAAAAATGATGTAGCGGTAAGACAAGAGGTGAAGTCTGGATATTGTAGTTTGTTGAATTCCTCTTTTGTGTGTCCCTTCATCAGATCCCTGATACAAACAATTACTGTACAAAGTGCTGCTTGACACAAAGTCACAAACTGTTGGAGAACATCAGAGGTTGCTTATTTGTGTGTAGAAACGCACACAGCGAGAATTGATGGAGGCTTTGTTGCATAATTTGTTTGCTTTCCGTCTCCGCTGTTAGTTGGTTATTTGTTTGAGCAAACAATTTGATGACATGACCGTCTGAGTCATTTGTGAAGCAAAAAGGCCAAACATCTGCTGTTTCTAAACTTTACAAATGTTTTCTTTCTTTATGTTATTGTGTATTGAATATCTTTGAGTTTTGGATTATTGATTAAACTAAAAAAGGAATTTGATGGTGTCACCTTGGGCTCTGGGAACTTGCAATTTTTCACTATTTTCTGACACCTTTAAGACTAAACCATCCATCAAACAAATTATTAACAGAGTAATCAATAATAAAAAACATTTGCAGCCCTAGATGAATGTTTTCTCTACAGTACAAGACACTGCAGCTTCAAAAAATATGTTGCGGCAGCCCTGTCTCTTACAAATTCCAGCAAATATGTTTTGAGGGACACGTAATGCTGAGCAAATTGTTTTTTATTAACATAATGAGGAAATGTTGCTAGCAGGACACAAAAATGCTGATACTGTAAACATCAGCAATATGTTCACTGATTTCAGCTGTTTCCTGCCAAAACAGGCAATCCTGCAATACTTGTAGTGACTACAGTAGGGCTGCCCCTGACTAAGAATTTTCCTAGTCGACCAGTAGTCGTCATTTAGGGCCATTAGTCGACTAGTCGCCCACATGCTTACGATATTAATTTAATCATTAGATGATATACAATGGTTTGAGTTGAAGGTGTGAGAAAGAATAGTATCAGTAACATTGTTAACACTGTGCTACATTACAGAGAAATACAAAACCGTACTAATGAACCTTCATTAATATAGGCCTATATTTTATCTACAAGTGCACGTCACACACTGCGCGAGCCGCCTGTTAATGACGCTGTCGGCAAAGCAGTAATGATTGTGCTAAGTGGCTAATGGGCATGTAGCTACTTCCATGTCTCAGATGATACGTCATGTTTGTAGTCGACCAATGAAGATGAGTTTACATATCATCTTGGGTTCATCCTTCATCTTCTCAAAATGATCCCACACTTTGGATTTCCTGCCCGACATGTTATTAACTAGCCTGTGTGATAACCGAAGGTACCAACTCTGTTAATTAGGGGCCGTACACATGCTGCGTATTTAACCGCCTGGAAAATAAGAGGGTGGGTGCTAGGCGTTCCTCTCATGCCTTTTTTTGCTAATAAGCATTGTATAAATCCTGAGAGCAGAGCTCATTTTCTTCCAGGTGCTCTAAGTGTGTAGGCCTATCATCTGTGGGACAGATGTAAAGCAGAACTTCCGTGTTTATTACAGACAGAATATTTACGAAAGAAGGGAAAGGTATCTGACGAGTGTTCTTGGTTTTCTCACGTGACTCCTGTCTGATTGCTGAGTGTGGCCTCTTCCTGTCATTCAAATACAGGTTTTGACTTTTACTTTGACTTTGTGACTAAGCAACCAATAAAATCTTGGGGGCAGCCCCAGACTACAGCTTAGTTTTTTTATTACCTTTTTTTATTAACATTTTACAAAAAGCACAATCTTGCCCTGACCTTAACCAAAGTGCTCTTATTGCCTAAACCTAAGACAAGAGTCTGGATGTGAACCCGTGGTTCTGGTGTCAAGGTCCTGCTCATTGTACACCAGCTATCCTCCCCAACCACTTCCTTGTGAAGCTGACGCAGTACATGAATGACGTGTTCTGTTGCCTGAAAGAAGCTTTGTCTCTGAATATAATCCTGGCAGCAATTACGTTGCCACAACAAAGTAATCAAGAAAGCAGTTTAGTAACATACCTAAAGGTGCATCTAAGAAGATGATGCCAATGAGTGTCCAGAGGACACTTATTGGCACCCTCAGCAAAGAGGGTAACCCACAGAAGGTCACTGCTGAAAGGGCTCTCCGCAGTGGTCTCAGTGGTCCTCCTATCAGATGATTGTACATTTTTGCATTTCATTTAGAAATCAAGGTTCCAGAGTCTGGTGGAAGAGCTTTGAGGCACAGAACCCAAGTTGCTTGAAGTCCAGTGCAAAGTTTCCACAGTCAGTGATGATTTGGGGCTCCATGTCATCTGCTGGTGTCAGTCCACTGTGTTTTATTAAGTCCAAAGTCAACACGACCATCTACTAGGAGATCTTAGAGCAGTACAAGCTTTATAGAGATGCTGATTTCCTTTTCCAGCAGGACTTGGCACCTGCACTAAGTGCCAAAACTACTAGTAACTGCTTTGCTGACTATGGTGGTACTGTACTTGACTGGCCAGCCAACTCGCCTGACCCGAACCCCACTGAAAATCTATGGGGTATTGTCAAAAGGAAGATGAGAGCCACCAGACCCAAGAATACAGACGAGCTGAAGGTTGCTATCAAAGCAACCTGGGCTTTGCCTCTATGCCACGCTGCACTGACGCAGTAATTTGAGCAAAAGGAGCCCCAACCAAGTATTGAGTGCATAAATGAATATACCTTTGAAAAGGTCGACATTTCTGTATTATAAATCCTTTTTTTGGTTGGTCTTATGTGATATTATAATATTTTGATATACTGGATTTTTGATTTTTATGAGGTGTAAGCAGGGCGTAAAATTAACACCCGCCAAGCGCCAATGGCGGGTAAAAAATGAGTTTGGCGTGTAAAACAAAAACACACACCCGCCAGTGGCTGATGGAAAATTTTGAATTGCGTGTGGGTGTTTTATGTGCTTCGACCATTTCTGTCAGCTGTGTCCAGGGACGGCGCACGCCTCTATGTGAGGGCGCACGAGCGCCCTCGAAAAAAAACAAAACAACAACAACAACAAAAAAACTTGCCAGTTTTCTAGACTACCGCTCATTTCCACGTCAAGTTAGTGGAGTGGACGCTGGGGCGCCCCTATTATCACGTTTCAACCAGCAGCAGAAAGGAAATGCGAATCCTGGAGGTTGTGGGTTGAACGGGGGTCACAGACTGGAACACGGCGGAGGTTCATAGTGCTCTGCAGCGCAAGATAACGGCTTACCGGCCGTCTCCGACTAAGTCTGACTCCAGGTCCAGTAATTTCCTCTTTTGTTGGTGTCATGACTGCCCAGTAGTACCTGGACAACCGAGCCGTGGCGGTACACAGGTATGTGGTGTGTCAGAGGAGAAACGAGCTGTTCACATTTCCACAAACCTCGCCGCACTTTAGGGACTGTTCTTTACTTATGGGGAGGAGGGTGGCTGGTTGATTTTTTTTTTATTTTATTTTGATCCCCCCTATGTTAATCACTTATTGATGCTGTTTTTGAAGTATGAATAAGTCAATAAGTTATTTATTCCACTGAAATATCATTGATGTATTATAGAAAAGTGATTTATCTTATTATAAATGACAAAAGACGCATCTGCCTCACTTTTGCCGTGGTATCGTGATACTACTACTGCAGCCTTTGCCGCAAGCACGCCAAAGAAACACAGAGGACAGGGATGGATTTTCCTAAAGTTGGATTTTCCTAAAGTTGGATTTTCATACTAAAAACGTAAGGTAATTATTTTTCGTCAAATAAGGCACAATTTTTTTATTTGGCTGGTGAAAAATATGTTTGGCCGGTAAATTTTTGGAGGTCACTAGCCAATGGCAGACAAGGTAAAATGTTAATTTTACGCCCTGGGTGTAAGTCATAATCATCAAAATTTAAACAAAATAAGGCTCGAAATATTTCACTTTATGTTTAATAAATCTAGGATACATGAAAGTTTCCCTTTTTGAATTATATTAAGAGGAAAAAATGAACTTTTCCATGACATTCTAATTTTCTTTAGATGCACCAGTACATAATATCTAGGATTAATATCAGGCCTTGTTGTATGGTCTGTTTTTTGATTTGCCAAATTTACTTCCTCGGCCAAACATGAAAACCTTGTCTGTAATATTTCAAATTTATGTCATTTCTGGCACTCCCACTCTGCTTTTTTCGTGCACAGATTGAAAGCAGGCATAGTCAGAGCATACCTGGAGAGGTGGTAGTACAAATAGTAATGAAATTGGTTTTTCGTGACATTCCTTTTTCTTTGGCCTTCGTTTCTCCATATATGTTCTGCTGTCTGTTCCTTCCCTAGTGGATGTAATGCTGCCATCAAAAATTGCTTTTAGTTTCTTAAAGTCGAACTTGTTTGAAAATAAAAAAAAAATCCTTCCTTTGTGGATATTTGGTATGGTTTTGTCGTGGATGCATTTTAGTATTTTTATCTGGACTTTTTTATCGACCATTGTAAGCATAATGTTAGAAATGAGTCAGTGCTGCTCGGAGCCTGATTTCTTAAACTGCAACAAAGGTGGTTTGCAGGAATGTAGTCTCCAGCTGGGAGTGTTAGAGTTTGGGTGTATTGAGTGCCCTTGATGCTGGAGAGGTTAGATGTGATGAGGCACGCTAAGGCTGTGATGCCTGAGAGAGAGAGAGAGAGACTCCTCTGCCTCTGGAGAGTGCCCCTCTTTTGGTTTTTACAGCATCACAGTTGTTTTTGTCACAACCAGAGCCCCATATGTCGGTGAGAGCAGGTCTGGCACAGCAGGTCAAAGCAACAAGCCACAGCAACCATCTGGCTCCATATTTGTCAAAATGTCAGGTGGGTTTGATTCTCTGCCCTTCACGTCCCTGACGCTCTCCTTTGGCATGCCTTTCTCTCTGTCTGTGCATGTCAGGTGGCAGCTCCTAAGTACAATATCCGTATGTGTGTGTGTGTGTGTGTGTGTGTGTGTGTGTGTGTGTGTGTGTGTGTGTTTTCTGTATGAGTCTGCTTTTTCTCTGAGTGACACATGCCGGCCAACTCCTACAGGGCAGCTCTAACCTTTGCTGTCATTTCTCTTGGCAGCTAGTCTGTCATTATCATCATCATCATCTTCATCAGGTTTTTCTTTCTCTCTCCGTTCCCCTTTTATTTCTGTCCATCAGTCTTATGTTCTGTCTGTCTGTCTTTCTGCTTCTGACCCTCTTCCTCTGTGGCTTATGCTGTCATGTTGATATATCCGGTTCAATGCTAGTCAGTCGTTTCTCCTCTCTCTCCCCGGCTGATGCTGTCATGTCACAGCGGCTGCTAACTGTACTCTGGTTTGTCACTCTCTCTGGTCTGACACCACACTGTATCCTCTCTGTGTCATTTACTGCCTGCGTCTCTGCTGCATTCTTTAGTTTTAGAGTTTGCGGCCTATTTCCCTGACTTTGCCGCAGCAAAGTTAATGCTCCTAACATGCTAAATGCACTCAGAGCTTAAAGGGACGTGGAATGCTAATGCAGACATAGCGGGGAGAAAGATGTAATAAAAAGATAGCGTTGTTCAGTTAGAAAGCATTCCAGCCTGGGTCCATAGAGTTTTTTTCAGCTGTTCCCAGTAAGGAATGCCTGCATGTGGACACCTAGAGCAAAAGCACTGTGCCAGCATCTGTTCCAGCTTGTTTTTGGGGCCGCTCCAAGTGCTTTCTAGTTGAAAATCTCTGAACTTTTTACAAAGGTGCTGGTCCCATCACTGCTGCTCCTACAGCTAGGATTCTGTCTAACTATCACAACAAAGACAGAAAAGAACATTTGTGTGAGCACATCAGCTGGCAGACACTGGATGTTGCTGGTGAGTGTTGCGATTTTATCATCATCAGTGTTGTATGCTTGTTGTTAACCCTCTATTAACTTAGCTTTATGTATGCTACCTAGCTAATATCACTGTTAAGACGTAACCAAACAAAGCATGTCATTAAAAAAGTGCTGTGAGTTTTTTTCTGAAGTGCTATGATGAAGCATTCCCCAGCGCCCCTTGAATGCTTTTCTTCTGAAGGGAGACGCCAGCCATGTGGCCACAGGCCCTTTGGTATGTCATAATACCAGAAATGAAGTTGTTAATACCAGTAGCAATGAAATTCCACAGTTCTTGATAACCAATTTGATACCACGGTCAAAAATGAGTAAATAAATAGAATAAATCCCATGTACTTAAACAGACTCCCTCAAATTTAATTGAATTTAAATATTATTGATAATAGCTTATGCTTTGCCCCAAACACAAAGTAAGTTCACAGCCAACAGTAAATTAACATACTCCTCCTCCAATTTTGCTGTTCATGCAAAATCACAAATTGATAGTGACGAGCAAACATTTTTCATCTCCTAGCGACCAGAGAAAAATGGCAAACGTATAGTTCTCAGCTCAGAATAGACACTCAGCACCTCATCACGCTGCTGGCATTTGTAGCAGAGTGTAAATATGCGACACTGCCATTTGCAAAGAAATAGAAAAAATGTGCAGGTCTCAGGAAAAAATGCTTTTCTTCTCCATGGGTTGAGGCAGAGCTGTTGGTGCAGCTACCCTTTTTGCGGTTTTCTACGTGTTGTTGTTGGTGTTGACCTTCCGTGCTGGTAGGCGTTCTTCTGCCTTTGGTATTTAGTGGCAGACTTTAACACTTGTAGGTGTATATGCTGCCCCGTAAGGTCCAGAAGAACTGCATCCCTAGTACCTATGGTACTGAAGTAAAACAAGTACTGTGGTGTTTTCAGAATTTTGGCATTGACTTGGTATCGGTTCGGACATCTCTAGAAACCATATCTGCCATTAAACCAGTTGGAACCTGATTTTGATGTATATTGAGATCCCAACATTTCTAAGGACACTTATTTGTGAAGCTGATTTTTTGGGAAATGTGTATTAAATGACACCTCAAGGATTTCCATCTGAAGAATATCGAGTCTCAGATTTTAATATATCACTCATCCTATAGCCTAAATGAAGACTTGGAAGAAGCTGATAAAGAATGTACATGTGATATAAAGGTGGCTGATATGGATAGAATCATCTATCATGATTAATGTAATTCTATATATCAGTGTGCAGTGTAGGGTGGCATGGTGGTGCCGTGGTAAGCATTGTCACCTCACAGCAAGAGGGTTCCTGGTTCAAACCTAGGGTTAAAGCTATAGTTGGTAATGTTGGAGAGCTAGCAAGATTTGAAAGCAGCACCTCCTCTCAGCTCCACCCCCTGCTCCCCCTCCTGTCAGTGCTCCGTCCAAAGCCATGGCTCCACAAACTTTAACGCGCATCCTGCAGTAGGTAGGAGTCAGCAGGGCAGAGGAGAGCCAAGTAAAATAACAAATCCCCCCGAAGCAAACAAATAATTACCTGTCCAACAGAAAGACAGCAACCTCTGCATCACTTTTCAGGCCCTTCAGCTCCCTCAGTTGTCTCCACCGTTCAAAAGCTGCGATGTTGGTTGACTCTGGTTTGTCCTCACTTTATCCAAAGCCTTTTTCGTAGCAGCCTTTTCTTTTTCTCAGCCTGTTTAGCGGGGCGAGCTGTTACAAGTAACGCTGGAAATGGTACTTTTGGCTGCATTTTGGTCAGAGTTTTTACAGGCCTGCAGCTGCCACAGAGGTTGGATTTTTTTCGTTCCTTTTTCTGAACACATTATGTATTGACTGATCTCAGGATGGAAGGACCATTTCACCCAGTATAACAAGAAGTGTTTCTGAACAGGATTACCAACTATAGCTTTAATTGGTGACTCTAAATTGCCATAGGTGTTAATGGTTGTCTGTCTCTATGTGTCAGCCCTGTGATAGTCTGGCGACCTGTCCAGGGTGTACCCTGCCTCTCTCCCAATGTCAGCTGGGATAGGCTCCAGAGCCCCTTGTGACCTCCAACAGGATAAGCTGTTATTGTTAAATGACTGAATGTTGCAGTGTAATGAATCTTATGGACAATCAATTGAGAAATTGTTAATGGATCAAATAACCCCATTGGTATGTCTGTTTTTTTGCTACCAAATTAAATATCTGACATATCAACGTACTTCATCAAATCATATAAAAATCCATTATAGCTACGCAGCAGTGCTCAATAATTAATTTGCCCATAATGGCCTCATACACTCACACATTAGACAGTTGACATATTTTTAATCAGCAAATCTATCTATCAGACACTGTGCAATAATGTGAATGCTCCTTAAAGCTACAATACTTACTTAAAAAATAAGGTTAAAGAATAAAGATAAATAAATAAAATGTGAATACGAATGTCCCCAATGTAGTAGTGTGGCTCAATCTTATCATTTAGAGGTCTTCATTTCAGACTATGACTAACGGGCTAGTTAATACTTCTAAGTGGGATCCAGCTCCAACACCACAACCACCACCTGCAAATCACCAATACGTTACAATTGAAAGTTTCATATGAATCATATCAGTGTTTCTAAATTGATGCAATATTTAAGCTGACTTTGTCTTTGGCAGTTGGAGGAGATGATGGATGACGTGTTACCCAGGTGAGACGTCTGCCATGCTGCAGACCACTGTTCAAGACCAACAAAGAACAAAATTGGTTATGTTTTAGGGAGTCATTGCTGTGTTTCCAGCTGATTTTTAGATTCCAAACATGAGCGGTTTGTAGCAACCCGTCATGAAAAGCTAGTCATCGCTGCTTTTCCTGCTGGAATTGTGCCTCCAAACAAAGTATTTTAAGCAAAAACTTGATCTTTTCCTGATTTGTGATTAAACACAACCACATGTCAACCGCAGTGTTGTTGACACGAAAAGTTTTAGTGTATCAACTAATGATGACAAAAGTGCAAAAGTAATGTATCCGTTATTTTCAAAAATGAACATTTTTTTGTGGTGATTGAGTTGCAGGATCAGTTGGTCTTATAATGCAATTTGTAGATAACAAAAAAAAATAAAAGATCACCACTTATCCTTTAAGTAAGAAAGTGTGTTGAGTTGCTTTGACTTGCGTAAATGGAACTTTTATACTTGTGTGAATTAGGGCTGCAAAGTAAATCATATTGTATGCTGAGATTTTAATTTCCAGTGTTCTTTCAGCTTTGCTCTTGAGACTAATAGCCTTCTCAGTGAACCTCTTGAGTCATTATAACCTTTAATCAGGAATGAAACCATTATATTTGCTGTACATGCCATTGTATCGTAAAAAGAGCAGAACTTTTGTGTTTATCTCTCTCTTTTGTTCTTAATATTTTTTTTAAAAAAAAGGAACAAACACAGAACAGTACAGTATGTTCTTTTCCAACATTCTTTAATCAGCTCTGAACCCTCGACACAGCAACCCAGAAATAAAAAAGAACTGTGCTGCAGTTTCACTTTTATTTCCATACGGACATCTCCGTCCAGATCCCTGCAATAAAACAAAAGTTTCTGTACAGTTCATATTGGGAGTGCTGTCCTGTACTTATTTACTCACAACAAATTACTTGCTTCATTGTTTCGGCGCAGCAGAGTAGCGAATCATCACCGGCTGTTGTGTCCAAGTTGCCCTGATCTGCGTCTATCGACTGCACAGAGGCGGAATAGTAATTGAATTGCCCGTCGTGGCCCGGCCTTTCGCTTTATTCTATGTCCGGACTGCCAGAAAGTCATTACAGCAAATTAGTTATTCTGGCCCCACGCCAACTCTGTCACGCTCTTTCCTCCTCACTCTTTGTGTTCTGTGCCAAGCTTTCATAAAGCAGGAAACACGCCGCTGCTGCGAGTGTGATTGAAGACTGTAAGGTTATGAATTAGATATACATAGCCTGGTGTGTGTTTGTGTTTGTGTGTGTGCATGGTTGACTGCGGTATCTAATCAAGCTTTGATGAGCCTCCTGTTTCCCAGGTGGCGGGGGAATGAAGGGATCATCATCTTTTATTAAGAACGCATGGCCGAGTGCATTTAGTCACAAATGTTCATACAGGCTCTAATGAACACAGTAGCTCCCTTTCTCATTTTCCCTCACAGTGTGTTTTTCTTCCACCAGTTGACCGTTTCCTTATTACTGTTGTCATCCTGTCAAGCTTCTGTTCTTGCACAGCACTTCTGCTGTTTACAGAGATAACTGTTGCAGATATACCAGTCAAAGTTTGCAGCATTTAACCAATACAAGTCTAAAATCTTGATTTCAGACAAAAGACATGAGCAGCTTCTCATTTTTAGCCAGCAACAGTCGATTTCGCCATCGGAAATGACAACTGTTGCTAGCATATTTGACCGCCTATACTGTAGCTAGCTAGAGGGCTGCCAGCTATCACTTTTGGCATGAGACACTCTCTCAGGTTCTGTCACTTCATTTATTATTTGTAATTATTAATTCCAGGCACAGAGACGGTATCGGTCAGGATTTACAGGGGACCTATTATGCTCATTTTCACTTGTATTCGCCCTCTGTCTGAAAGGCTCCATTTAGTGTATGTCTCTTCAAGCCCCCTCCCGATAAAGCGCTGTCTGCTCTGATTGGTCAGTGTTTCTGGGTCTTTCATATCTGAGCTCTTAGTGTCCTTGCACCTTGATTGCGACCAGGGAACAGACTGAGTGTAGTGGCACTTTGTACCATGAAAAATCACCAATAAAAGCTTGTAAATCAAAATCTTCACAACTGGACATGTTCCAGTAGGAGTTCATCCCAAATTTGGAAAAAAAAGTAACAACATCGGCCGTGTGTAAGACGCTTTGATTCTCTACCCAAAGTCTGATTGGGCCCAATCAACTTGCCAGGTTTTGACTGGGCCAGGATGTAATTTTTTAATATTCCTCAGGGCTTTAATTGTGTAGGACTCTTGCCAGGGCCGCAAGTCGACTTGGTTGGAAGTGTTTACTTCTGCCTCCCTAGCAGTGGGAGAGATGTGCATAACATGCAGCAGAAAGTGGTTATCATTATTATCTGTTCATATACGTAAGGGATAATGCCCAGCGAGGTGTCTGTTATCACTTTGTAACGGCCGACGTAGAGGTGTAGATCGTCCAACGTGCAGTGGCGGCCATAAAAAATTGATAATGGACGCTTCAAAGGGTATTATCCCACTCATACCATGGTCCCTTACCAAAGAAATAAAAGGTAAGAATATTCATTCATATTTTTACACTTTCTCTGTTGAAGCGTTTAGTGTTTCACATGCCATAACTTGGTTTCCTTTGTAACACCTGAGGGTTTACCTAATACTTGGAATAATCATTGCTGCCACCTAGGGTTCTTACGCAATAGAAAAGTTAATCACTACTCCAGTAAATAGTGCCAACCTTAGAAATGACCTAGCAGCGGGAGATATTCTAGTCCACCCAGCTCATGAAAGCCTGTGGCCAAGCAATTAGCCAGAAAGCTAACATTATGCTAGCAACAGCCACAGTTGACAAACAGTAAATGTAATTTGACAGTATATCAAACCACAAGACTAGGTTTCCAGCCATGTCATTGTCACCGAATCAATATCAAGACACGTACTGTTACTGTCAGCCACAGCCTGAAGTGGCAAGTTGAATAGCGATTGGGATGTGAGATGATTGCTAAGATTCAGAGGGGCAGTGTAGTACCTACGGGGTGTGTAGCAGTCTCCCTCCTGTGGTGTTCAGAGGATGAAGCACTGAAGCACTACTCTCAGTGCCGTAGATTAATTGCTAACAGATTACAGAAACTGATACTATTATTAATTAGCATACATTTAGAACAGTGAACAGTGACAGTTCACCAGAACTACTAAGATGTCCATTATCAGTTTTAACTGACATCCTGCAGCCAATCAGAATCGAGGACTCACCAAGACCATGGTACATATATATATATATTACTCTTACAACAGCCTCGTGCACACCACTTAAGCATGGCTGTGAGAGCGTGGCTAGCTAAGCTTAATGGCTAAATTGTGATTGGACAGTTTCTTTTTGGGGGAGGTCAGCTCCTTTTTCTCCTGACACATAAACTCATGCACATACACACACACACAAGAAGCCATGCACCCACACTCACACACATTCAACTCAATCTCCATTAAGTGAGATAAGGTGAAATCTCTCCTGTGGTCTCTCTTTCCCCGCACTGACTGACCGGCCAAATGATAGAATGAGAGGCCCCGCCTCCATCTATCTGCAGGAGACTGATAAATCCTGACTCACACCACACACACACACACGGATACTCAAAGTTGGTGCACATACATACACACATTATGTTCAACTACGCACACATTGACTCACTGTCTGGTGACAATCATTCAGGCAGAGCACTGGCTGGGCCATAATCCATCTCCATGGCAACTGTCCAGGTATGTTGTGTGTGTGCATGTGTGTGTGTGTGTACGTTGACCAGGACAAAGTTATATGTTCATCACACACACTCACGGAGGGAGCAGCGATGGATTTATCTGGTGATACTCAGATATGGTTGATAGGGTTAATTGGTTTTCAGAGGGCATGTAGAGAGAGAGGGAGAGACTGACACTGACCAGATTACTGCAGACACACCAGGGAAACACTGCCACAGACAGAGAGAGCAAGAAGCATGAGAGGAACAGAGAGAAAATAAACGTAAGTGATGACATGAGAGCAGAAGTGCAGAGAGGTGGAGGAAGATTTACTTTTTACTGTGTGAGTCAAGGAGAAGTCGTAAAGCGAACTGAGGACGTGAGGATGAAACGTGAGGAACGTTTAAGGTGAATTAAATTGGATACAGCGATTGTTTATTTCCTTAATTTCTCTCTTTGTTTTTGTGTTGTTCAAGGCCTTTTAAACTAATTTCCCCTCCTTTTAATTTGACACCTGACTTTAACTCCGTATTGATTTGACTTTGGATGAAAAGGGTTTGAATTAGAGCCAGTTTGGCAGAGTAGTAGTGGATGTTCTTGACCTTTTGATTTTTTCACATGATCCTTTTTAGAGTTTTTGCCCAGACGTTGATGAATTGTAGATGAGGCTTATTTTGTCAACTGCTTGATCTAATTTTGTTACATGTGGTTCTGCATTTCACTCCACCTTCATTTCCTGTAATCGATCTACTGTCAGGTCACTGATAAAGTCACAACATGCTCATGAATATGTGAAAAAAATTTGCTGTGTGAAACTTGTGTTTGAGGCAACTAAGAAAGAGTAACACCAAGTTTGTCCCCCAGGAGACCTGACAAGTTTATTTTTTAGCTGCAAAATGTCCCACTGAGTTATTACATGTCATTAAAAAACAAATGTAAGTGTTCCTTCTCAAAAATATGGAGGGGAACAGTTTTAAGATGTGATATTGATACTAGAGAATAATATAAACGAATTAATGCTGGCCTTACACCAAACGACTTTTCAAGCAATTTACTGTTGCAGACAAATTTCCAATTTCTGAATAAAATCATGTGACTTTTGCCAAAGTTGGCGCACACTCCTGTGATCTTGATCATTTGGTGTAAGGTGGTCTTAAGATTCAGTACATGCTGTCTTGGGTCATTCTTTTTCCTGTCTTGATGTTACAGTGAAATCAACCATATTTAATTTACTCAAGTCTTTAGTCTTGGCTCATGTAAACACTAAAGTTCAATGACATGATAATTATCAACAACCAATAGGTGCAGTCTCTCCAGCACCAAACAGGAAGCAGCAAACCAGGTAGACAGCGAACATGAAGGGGATTCCAGGGAGGCGCAAGAACGTGAACTAGTCTCAGTTCTCTTGTGCTTTGGAAAAGGAGGAGAAACTAGTGGAGCTGTAATTCTGTGTGTATGTGGACCACGAATCAGCAAATTTTTTTTCAGGCTTTATGCCTTTAATGGACAGGATAATTAAGCGTGAAGGGGAGAGAGAGGGCTGTAAGCCGGAATTGAGCCCGGGCTGCTGCAGTGAGGACGAAGCCTATGTGGCGCCTGCTCTAACCACTAAGCCACCAACACCCCTTTAGTGAGAAATCTTAATTTTTGAAATGGTTCGCCTCTCATTTCCCACAGTCTCCTCCAACTAAAAGATTGCAACTAACCAACGGAGGCTGGTGGCGAGTTGAGGTGACAAAAACCAAAATGTGAAGTTTGTTTGCAAAAACAGTTCATCTTTATAGGTTACACTGATGCTGAATTCGCAAGAATCTGTTTGACAAATGATGCTTTTTATCCTGTGTTTCTAGAGTTATGTGTGTTTGCAGACATGTAAAGACTTTTAAATATTTTAAATTTCTTAAATGGCTTAAAGGCACCGTAGTTTCCACCAGAAGCAGGATGGGAAATAATCTCAAAAGGAATCTAGCTGTATAGTTGCAAATACTGTGGTGATCGTGGGGCAGCTGCAGAAGATCTCTTTCTTTCTTTCTTTCTTTCTTTCTTTCTTTCTTTCTTTCTTTCACTGTCCCGCCTTGAGAATGTTCACGGTCTGCGATTGGCTGCTTCTTCGGTGGCATCGCTGCTCATTTGCATAAAGTTGAGCTTCTCTCAACTTCACAGTGATGCTCCGGTCACCCTTTGTAGCAAGCGTACATTGAAAATGATTGGCTGCCGGCCGCTTATGACGCTCATGCCGCTTTTGGTGTGAATGCACAGTCAGACTTTAGTCTTTTACGTCTTTTCATAGTCTCATAGTGTATAGTAGGCATAAGTTAACTTCTGCCATCACAGCAAACGTTGTTAGAAGAACAGACAGGATTATGGATTGCGCCCACTTTTTGTGACACTGTCGCCATATTGCTGTGCCATCTTGCTTTTACACTCTTCTTCTCGTTAATGTATTTTCAAGATGAGTTAGTTTAATCAATCAGTCTACATCCTCTCAGTGTTATTATTTTGCTTACACATGTGTAACATCTCATCTTCCAGGGTGCACATTTAAAAAGAAAAACAGTGATACGCAAAGATGCTTCAATCAGTCATCTACTCATTGTTATTGATGCGAGAAAGGTTTTTGTCTCCTGAAGTTTTAACGCCACAAACTTCACTTAAACTTCAAAAAATAAAATATGGTTCCTACGAGGGTGAGCATTACATGACTGTGGAAATAGCTCCAGTGGTGGCTTTTAAACACCTGCGTTAAAGTGGCTTTAGTGTAGATGGGTTTGAGGACCAATGTTTCCTTTAACCAAGCCCCCATGCTCTTTTAAAGCAACTAAGAAACAAGAACCGTTCTCCTGATCTGATCCTTTAAAACATTAATCTTGTAAAGAGATGAATAAAAATGACACATAGCATGTTATATGCAGCACTTTTTCTAAATCATGTCAATCTAACTTGGTAAAAACTTTCTATTCTGTTTCCCTGCTTCATTTAAATAGCAGTAAAATGCTGGAAGGTGATGTTTCAGATTGATGCCTCTATTTCTGGAGGCGTAGGACAGCAACAGGTTTTCTAGACACCATAACCAGAATTTACACGTCTTCGTTTTGCTGTGAAACCTCTGAAAGCAGACGTGGCTTCCATCACATTCGACAGGTGTGTGTGTGTGTGTGCAGAGGGATTTTTAACACTCAGGAAGCCCTTTTTGAAAAAAGTTTCAAGATCACATTGAGCCTTCGAGACAGCTTAGAGATCTGTGTCATGAATATTTCAGAAGAACTCTGAGAATCTGACAGCAGTTGTTTTTATCTACAGCAAGTTTCATCTTCAGGCTCTTTGAGATGGTTAATTGTCGATTCCACAGAAGTTGATAACCAGCTCCAGATGGTCCGAACCTCATCACTACAACTTTTGGAGGCAGCGGTGTCCTGCCTCGCACACACTGTTGAACACATTACACGGAGCTGCCAACAACCACAACAGGGAGCGTTACAGCCACAGTTTCCTGCTGTCAGTCACTGAGCCGCTGCAGTGGAGCAACTGGACACCTTGATGGCAGATGATGAGTGTTTTCCCTTCAATTACCCGACCCATATTTTCTCAGGCTGCCTGTGATTCACCCCAGCGGTTTTCCAGTCAAAAATCTGCTTCCCCAGCTGCTGCCTGCACTTAATCCCAGTAATCAGCTAAAAGGTGACGCTTGTCGCCGGAGCTGCAATTTCCCTCAGGTCTACAGAGTATTTTTGTACCAGAGCACGTTGTTTTGCTTTGGAAACTGTTTTGATTCAGTCTCAAAGCTCTAATTAGCATTATTTTTTCCACCAAAGCAGGGAGCTGTTTTCAGTGAAAAAGTTTTGATAAACTTACAGTACACTTTGTGTGTGAAAGTAGATATAATTAGCAACTAGCTGGTGAAACAGAGGAGTATTTAACAGCTAAAGCGCCAGATATTTCACTCTGGATATTTGACCTAGATTCCTCTAAGGGCTTGAAGCATGACTCCAAACGGATGATAATGTTGCTCTGTAACCCAGTGTACACTTTGTGTCCACCACCAAACAGAAAGCAGATATAATCAGCGATAAAATTAGCGACTAGCTGCTGAAATAGCGGAGTATATAACAGCTAAAGAGTCAGATATTTCTCTCAGGAGTTGGTGGAGACCAAACCAGAGCTAAAAGGAGGGTAGGTATTTGACCTAAATTCCTCTAGGGGCTTGAAGCATGACTCCAAGTGCATGATAATGTTGCTCTGTAACTGCTGATTGTGTAAATAGGTGAGTGTTTGCTAGCACTTCCACCACATCAACACTAATATACTTTATTTTTAGTCAGTTTTGTGTTTACAGCTTCTTACACTGCCCCCAAGTGGCCAAATAAAAATCAATTACTGCATGTTTAAAATTGTGCAAAGGTACAGGTAAGAAATTAATGCAGAAAAGTTAGTGAGAAAAGGACGGATGCACTGTTGGCTGCTGTTATACTTCAGCCCAATAAGACCAAACTTGGGTGTCCCGATTTTTGATTAGGTGCGTACAGATCTATCGACAAATCACTGTCAAGCAATTCAAAGTGTTCTCAGATCTACAGTTTGGTTTGCAGTTAACAGAGTGGATTATATGATATTCAGAGCCTATCTGTGATTTAGAGGTTACCTGCACTCAGCTCTCAACATGGAAGTGGCTGACTGTGGCTAACTGTGCTAACATCGCCAACACTGCTAACATTGGCAACATTGCTGTGCTGACATAGCAAATGGTGTTAACTGCAGGGGAACCAGAAGGTGGGCGCTACACTTCTGCAACGACACAATCCCAGTATCAGCGGTAACTGTTGTATGAGCACAGTGCTGTGTTAAGCTTACACGGGATTCACATGCATGTTCCGCCAGACCGTCCACCACAACAAAGAAAAGAAGTTCATTCATTCATTCATTTCCCTAACTGCTTATGCTCTTGAGGGTTGTGGGGGGATGGAGCCTATCCCAGCTGACATTGGGTGAGAGGCGGGGTCCATGCTGGACAGGTCGCCAGACTATCACAGGGCTGACACATAGAGACAGACAACCATTCACACTCACATTCACACCTACAGACAATTTAGAGTCACCAGTTAACCTGCATGTCTTTGGACTGTGGGAGGAAGCTGGAGTACCCTGAAAAAACCCATGCTGACATGGGGAGAACATGCCAACTCTGCGCAGAAGAAAAGAAGTAGCCTGACTTTATTTTCTACTCAGGACACCATGACTCCAGTATATCTTTACAAAGAAAATAGTGGTATGCTGCTGTATTAGTGCTCTGGATGTCGTCTAGACGTCCTCTAAATGTTTTGATCAGGTCTAGTTTTTCTTTCCTACGGAGAGGCTGAATGCACTTATTGTAAGTCACTCTGGATAAAAGCATCTGCCAAAACAGTGTAATTTAATTTAATGTGAAATATCAGCCCATAATGATTTCTATTATATACGAATGCTGATTTCTGCACAATGCACTAATAAAAGCCTGTAGTTTGGAGCATATTGTCTGAATTGAAACAATCCTGGCCAACATTTAATTTAAAGAGCTTTCCTGTCGTGCCGGGCAGCTTGCAAAACAAACTGTCATTGTGACAGGTACCTGTTTGGTTTAAGAATTAATTGTGTGACAACTGAGAGGAAGTTGCAGAAGCAAAGTAAAGGCTGTAAACACACTGAGTTAGCGGGTTGAGGTGCTGAATATTTTTCATACTTTCTCCACGTGTCTGTGAGCTTGCAGATACCATCTTTTTGACACACACATACTTGTCTCGCTTGTCAGTAAACTCATTTGCACAAGGCTGAGACCACATGCCCACATGCATATGCACACTGCATGATGGCCCAGCCTGATCAAAACCTGACGGAGCAGAAATGTCCTTGAAAGTTAAAAGATGCCTGTGAAATTGCAAATGTGGAGCCCAAAAATCGCCGCCTAAATTGGGAGTACCCTCCCCGCATTTCACCCTGTCTACGTGTAATTTGTTGATTTGTCAAATATTCACACATGAACGGTTTTACTGTCCCCTGTGGGCCACTGTAGGCAAATCGTGCAGTTCTTTCCAGTGCATTCTGGGTGAGAAAAAGTGAAGACAGGTTTTGGTCAGGAAACAACAGCCTTAAGCAGGAGCAAAAAAAAAAAAAAAGCTGAAAAATGCAGCCGGCAGCAGGGGGAAATGCAGAGTCCTCAGAAAACACTGCGTCAACAAAATAAAACAACCAATTTTGAAAAAAAAATCTCAACAGTGGAGTGGTAGGAGACACAGAGGAAGACTGCACCATCCTCCTCTACATGGCATCTTGCCAGTTTATATAGTGAGATAGAAAGTGTTGCATTTTATATATTTAAATCTGAAATACACCCCCTTGCAAATTGAGTGTATATTAAATTATATATCACCCAGCAAATGAACACAATGCAGCTAAAATAAGTACACCCACCCCTGCACTTACAAGCCTGTGAAACACTGTATCCATCAATCCTCTTACCTCTGTATACTTAAATGGCCTGTCCAGTATAATGGCTGTCAGTTTACCTCACATCCTGCAAGTGATATGAACTCGCTGGTGGCAGGAAGTGATTAGGGAAGATGTAGAGCGCCATAAAGTTGAGATGCTGGGAGGTGCAGACGCAGACATCTTATTAAAATAATATACAATGGCCGCACTAATGCTTAATGAGGGTAGGAACACAAAAAGAGGGCTTGGTTTGTAAAGATGTATCTGCAGGGAGCTACAGGAGAGAATCTATTTCTTTTCTATCTCCTGACTCTTTGTTTCTGTCTTTTATTTTGTTTCTCACTCTGTCTCTCAAACACACATTTTCAAGCAAATTAGAATCTGTGTCTATTGATTGTGGCTTGCAGCACAAAGACAACTCTCAATCCACTTTTTAGATGAAACTTTGTGCAGAAACATAAAGTTGTGAGAAGTTATTTATAGAGGGTGAGAAAACTAACATTCAAATGATAACAAAAGGATCTTTTTCACAGTAAACCTTTGTAACACAGGTACCGGCACCTGAAGATTTGTTTGATGTCAGACTCACAATGTCATTTGGAGAACAGAGTGCTACTGCAAACAATGCATGGTAGACCTTTGTACTCTATGGATAATGTATTAAAAACACAGGAATTACAAAATCTGCGATAGCCAGGGTGTTGTTATTTTGTTGTAAACAAACAGGAAGTGGTAAAGGGGTCCTCAAAGTTTTAGCTGACCACATAGTTTCCGAAATTTATCAGATTTGAATTGGTGACTAGCTGGTGAATGGATGCAGATTCACTCAAAAATAGTGAAAATGTTTTAAAACTTCACGTTTAAAGCGTATTATTTAAATTTATGTGCCTAATCCCCAATATCAAAGGCCCTGTTTACACATATATAGCTATTTTATAAATTGGATATTTTCTTTCTGTGTTTAAAAAAAAAAAAAAAAATCTGTCCACATCAAGTTTGTTTCACAAAATATCTCCGTCCATACTGGAGCAAAAAGGATGAATCCAAATGCTCGCTGCGGAGGCTGTCTTCCACAGTGTCCCTCACCACAGAGGTAGTTAAGTCTACAGGTTGATGTTACCTTTTACGTTCATTCATGATTCCCTTTTGTCATAAGACCAAAGGAACTCACTCAAAGATAGGAGTGATGCTCTGTATAAGCAAAATCAACAACAAGCACTCTTGAAATTGTCCCACCATGTGCTGGTTTGACAGGGCTTGATCCAAAACTGCTGTTGGTGGACTTCATTAAACTACAGATGCTGAGGTGGAGCAAAAAGCATTTTGCGCAGCAGATGGCTCTGTTTGTCTGTGAAAGGTTGCAGCAATACTAAGGTTAAGTGAAAAGTGGTCATTAGACCAAACAGTGCTAACAAAATGGTAAGGCCTCATTTACACCGCAAGCGATGCGTTCGTGTAGCACGCGTGAACGGTCGCTGTTTACGTGCGTTTTCATTTCGGCGAGCATACAGGTTAGAGCATTCACACCGCATCCGTTCTATGCGCTGCTCGAAAATAGAAGAGACGCTGATTTTTTGCACGAGTTGCAAGAGAATGGTCGCGGTATTCAACAAAAAACACAAGTTTGCGTGTGTTGTGACCTCTCTCGGTCACTGTAGACATCTCCCCCTTAAAAAAAAAAAAAAAAAAAAAGATCCGTTTTTTGAAAAAAAAAACAAAAAACAAAAAAAAAAACCGCATCAAGTCGGTAATACCGGATTTTCGCCATTTGGGGGTGCAGTTGACTCATTTAAAATAAAAAATGACCTTAGGACAACAGAGTGACAGTAACAAGTTGTTTCTTTTATTCCTTACAAATAAATTTTGCAGCTTACTCAATCAGTGCAAACAAGGGTTGCCTCCTTCGTCTGGCTCAAAGCCAAAGTGTTGCCATAGTGGCGCAGTCTTTGATTTCGTCGAGACTAAATTGTCCGCCATTATCGACTCCCCGTCACTATTAAACAAACTCCAGGCTACAGTAGAGGCGCATATGCACTTGCACCTCATAGCTCAGTCCCCGGAGCGGAGTCTGCGCGGTCGTGCTTTGCGCGCACAGGGCTTGCGGACGTCCACTTTTACCGGGCGGATCTCCGCAGCGGTCCGTATGCAGTCCGGTCGGTCTCAAAAAATAAAACCCAGTCCAAGACGGAGTACCGGACCAAATTGGTATTACCGAGAACCGACCCAACCCTAATCGCTTGCGGTGTAAATGAGGCCTAAGATAGTTCACTGTTGTTGTTATTGTTCCTTGCGCACGTTCATTACACAAAGCAACAATGGGCATGTGCAAATTAAGAAGATGCAAACGCTCCGTTTTATATATCTACATGAATACATAGCAACAGAGTTTTTAAAAATCTCTGTTTTCATGACCTAAAACTCTGTTTGAGTGTGAAAACAGCTCAGAAAATAGCTGTATGCATGTCGACAGGGCTAAAATGTCCACATTTACATCACTTTTAGACACTAAGCAAATTGAAAGAATTTAAAAAAGACTCGAACATGGTGTCTTTTTTATTGAGTGCAGACATTAAGTCATAGAAAAATGAGAAATACTTGAAAGCTAATCCAAAATAATATTTTCTTGTTAGAAGGAGCCTCAGTTTAATCCATTGTTTGATTTACTTTTCCATCACAACTCACCTGTTAATTTGCAAAACATATTTTATCCCAGTCTACAAGAACCACTCAATGTTTTATCACTTGTTTTTTTTAAGATTAATTTCACTTTTCATTCTGAAATATCAGCTGCTGATCTTCTGGGCTGATCGGTCATATTTTGCTCCCCTAACCTCATATGATGTTGTTCCAACCTACTGAACAGACTGTTGTTCAAAAAACAGACAGAAGACCACTTCAGCTGATATTTGGAGCCGCAGTGGATTTGTGACAATAGATTTTTTTGTTACCTGCACAGGGGATTATGCTCTCAAATCTCAGGTATTAGTGGGTTTACCAGGGGGATTACGCATTGTACTTGATTCACGGTCGGTCCGAACAGATAATGCACCAGTATGAAAGCAAGTGTACCTAAAAAAAAAAAAAAAAAAAAAACCTGTATTCAGAACAGGAGTAAGGACAGGCAGCAGATGCATTAATCATCTTGGAGATTCTCCGTGCTGTCAAAAGTGGGTGGTTTTCCCAAATGGCCAAAGAATACATGACTGCAGAATACGTTCATTGTTCGGCTACATACTGTTGATGCTCAGACGCTCATTAAAGTGGGCTCCTTTTTCTATATGAGGAATGAAGCTTCTCACTGGGACCCAGCCACATCTACATAAACATGTAATCTTGTCATGTGGGGCCCCTCATGTCTTTGAGGCTTCTGCAGAAGGACTTAACAGAACGACACAAGGCAGATTTGCATGAGAGTCCACATTACAGTCATGATAACTCTTTTCAGTGTAGATACAGTTCATTGTAGCTCACTATTGTTCCTGTAACTTTATCAGTTTTCTCACACATATTACAAAGAATGTACAAAGTTGTTTTTTCATCAGTATTCTTTCATCAGATTGTAACATAGCGTTCACAAACATACGCAAACTTTTAACAAGGACAGTAACCCAAGCAGACTTTTTGAAGGATAAAACAAAAACCTAGGTTGGTAATGAATGAAAAAAGTTTTTTACTATTATGCCTATCCCCTAATTGCTTACGAGACAACATACAATCATATTTTCCAGCAAACAATAATACAAAAAGCTCTAAAAACAAAGAGCATTTAAAAAAAAAAAAAAAAATCACAATCAGGTTTTCAGACCTTGACATCTGCGCTTACTGTTTGATAAATAGTGTTACAGTTGTTATATAATCTTTGGATTTTCAACCCGAAGAACTAGATATTTACTCTCTGAACTGTGTCAAATAGTTCATGTGTACAGTAGGTTTTATTTCATCAAATAACCTGAGGTAACAGGATTAAAGCGTAGCAGTCTTTGGCTGCACATATTAAAAGTAAACTATGCAAGGTTATCCCAAAAGCCAAGGTATGGATAAACAAAAGTAGTCCCTCTCAATATATATTTACAGTTCACTGTCCATTAATATGCATTTTCCCTGATAAATAAACAAATAAATAAAATCATGACTTATGACCCACTGGAAGTGTGTGGCAGTGCATTTATCTGCTGTTTATCTGAGACTCTGCCCTCTGTCTGTATTCTTTTTTTGTTCTATTTTTATTTGGCTGTGTTCAGGACGCACGCACGGACCGCACGCAGGTGAGGTTGGGACTTCATAAAAAGGTAGGGACCAAGTGTCAGACCATAAGCCGCAAACATCCAAGGATTCATAGAGGAAGCTGAGAAAATCGTGGACACAGCTTGAAAGAAACGCAAATGCAAAATGCACAATTCCTGCATAGTTAACCTTTAAATAACTTTGTTTCCTGTAAATAAGATAATTCTTATATTTACATGTGACACAGGGTCTGACTAATGAATACTTTATTACAAATTAATCTGCCAGTGATTTCCTTGTTTAATTGATAAATGAATGATACAAAAAAAACTAAAATTTCAAGATTTGATTGATTATAAAACAATTCAAATTATGTTCAGGGCAACTAATCAGCAATTGCCCAGTGCCATCCAATGGTTGTTTCAGCAGAGAGAAATCAAATACAAGTTGAGAGGAACCTGTATATTTAAAAAACACCATTAAGGACCAAATGCAAAACTTCACTGTTTTCCAACAAAGGGTGCTGGTCTATGGAATAACTGTAATGATGAGCTTAAAAAGTGTAAAACTTGATCCAAACTAAATAAAACTCTTCAGAAATAAAATATTGAATGGTTACAAGCTGGACCAGTGATTCTGTATTTGGTTATTTCTTGTCTGTGGACTGTTTGATGGGTTTGGCACATCTGTTCCAATTATTTTGTTCTTGCTCTGTCCAAAAAGGTTTATGTGTTTAAGCTGATCGACATAAATATCGTGGACACTGACGGCTTTTGTTGAATTTTTATTTTCTATGATTAATATATAAAAATCAGAGGGATTAGGACCAGAAAAGTTTTTAACTTCTTCCTACCCCTTTTGAACACGAACCATATAATTTCTGTAGCTTATATGTTGCTGAGGATCCTTCTTGTTTTTGCTTTTAGTGCTCATAAGTTTTATTTTGTGTTTGTACTTTTTAAATATGTTAAATTAATTGACCTAAAAAAATAAAAATAAGAATAGCTTGTTTTGTGTAACCAGTAAAGCCACCTGAGGTAAATTTGTGATATTGATCTATATTAATAAAACAGACTTGACACTAGACAAGTAAAACAAAACAAATCCTCACATTTTATAGCTGGAACTTTGCTTTTTCTTTGCCTTTTAAGTGTCTTAAGTGATTCATTTATCATCCTGATATGCAGTTATCCATTTTTGGCTGATGCTACAATGAATATAAAAATTGTACCTGCACTTGCAAAGGAACTTGAGGCCATTTGTACTCAAATAAATGGACTGGTCGTACAGTAAAGTGAATAAAAGCGTTTCCTGAGGGGATCTAGTCTTGATGATGCAGTCTGTTAATGCATGTACCAGGTACTGACATTACAAAGGGTTTGAATTTCCAACTCACTCCTGGACAGCTCGTCTCTGTCTCTCTATGCACTTCCTTACCTTCCTCGCTGTACTTGTCATGAAAAGTGGAATGAATTCAGAGAGAATTGGAGGAGGATGGGCTGTCAGCGTGCGTCAGAGAAGTATCTGCCAAAGAGTGTCAGGTTGCACAGTAGCTTCACTTCTTGCTCACTGACCTCCCTGCTCTCTTTCTGCAGAAAGAGATATACTCTGGAATGCCTTGTACATTACTGAATTCATAGCTGTCGTATATGTATTAACCCGACTATCTTGCACCACTGTGCAGCTTGGCAAGAATGCATTTATCTTAGCCATAGTGTTGAACCTGGGCCATGCAGAGACTGAAAAACAGATGCGTTTCACTGCAGCAGCCAGCTCTCTTGGGTTCAATACAAACACACTGCCTGTAGAGATAAATACAGACCAGCGCTGCAGAAACTAAATACTGATGTCTAATGATGCTCTGAAACCGGAGTGTCATCTTAGGTGGTCATGATGGATTTAGCTGTGTTAAAGGGATATTCTGGTATTTTTCAACCAGGGTACTTTTATAATTCTGGCCATTCTGACTACAGATTAAACTTTGGACTTTGTTACAGAGGGAAACATGGACCAGCAAGCATTTACTGGGGCAAGCAGTAAATTCTAAAGCTTTCTAGACGGATTAAAATGACATAAAGCGTTTAAATGTTTGAGTCCAAACATGAGTAAACACACAATTAGCCCCCTGAATTAGCTCTTTTTGCTAGTTGCACAGGGAACTACAATGGGGCAGCCACCTAACCAAGCTAGCTGTTTGGTTAGCTAGCCAATAAACTCCCTTTTTGTCTGCACTAATAACAACCATTTATTACTTATCAATGCATTATAGCGATTCCACTTCAATAAAGGTAAAAAAACATGGTTGAAAAATACCAGAATGTCTTCTTTAAGGTGTTAAACTAGACAGAGTCTCAGAATAAGTATTTTCTGTGTCAGGCAGCAGAACTTGTCTTGAGGTCAAAAAAGCGACATCAGTTCATATTAGATTAATATGGAAACACACATTTAATGTGAGCCTGACCTCATTTGGTTTGGTCTGACTCATATTCTCTTTGTTCATAGTAACAGTGCCTGTAGCAGTTAAGCATCCAGTTGTTGTTCCCATACAGTATAGTGAAAAAAGCATTTCAGCCAGAACTTTATTTCCATTTGCTGTATTATATTTGGCAGTATGGCTCTGTTCTGGGGCCTCCCTGCCCTTCCATGCGCCTACATGGAAAGCCTAAGGCAGGGAGAGCAGCAGCAGAGACCCTTGGGAACAGAACAGAGCAGCATCAATGACAAACAGAAATGACATTGATCAGTCAGACACAGCATGAAAAGGAGGAGCTGGGCTGGAGGCAGGTTGCAAAGCAGCTTGCAGAGGAAGCAGCAACAGTAGGGAGTAGTAGTAGTAGTAGTAGTAGAGATAATGCTATGCTCAGTGTTTTATGTACAGTATATTTGGCAGTATTAATTATATCCTCCTCATTTATTGCCCCTGCAATGCTCTCTTGCACTCTTGTATTAGTCTGCTTTTAACTTTACAAAGCGACAGCATACCCCAATTTGAAGGCACATGTCGTACGTTATATAAACAGGCTTACAGAATCTGAAGGTGTCATAATATCGTACATCCTGGTTTGTGTTTCCAACGACAATACGATCAAAGAGATGAGATGTGTTTGATGAGGCTCCAACACCTGTCCTCCTCATCCACAGTGTAGACAATTACATAACGATATTTCCTGTTGTGTTTTCTTGCAGTTGGGTGAGGACACCTTCAACCGTGCCAAGCTGTTGAACGTTGGCTACACGGAGGCTTTGAAGGACGCAGAGTACGACTGCTTCATCTTTAGCGACGTGGACCTGATTCCGATGGATGACCGCAACCTTTACCACTGCTACGACCAGCCAAGGCACTTCGCCATCGCCATGGATAAGTTTGGCTTCAGGTTAGGGCATGGTTTTCAACCTAACATGTGATTTTGGTTTTGACAAGGTAGCGTGGTTTCCAGCTTATTAGCACAAAGCTCTACTTGCAGTTACCTTGATAAGTCTCGATTTGCCAGAATCCAATTAGTAATTTTTGTTGCAGGTGGATTCTGCACTTACTTGTCTACTTAAATCATTACTATATATCACTTTACACACATAAGTAGAACTTAAAGTTTCCTACTAAACACATTTTAAAGCATGTAAAATTATGATTATTTGTTTAGGATAGTTCTCCTACATAAAAAGTTCTAAAAAATCATTGGGAAATTCTACATCTGAACTCTGCCCCACCCACCATCACTGCTTGCACTAGGTTTCACTTTTACTTTCCGTTTTTGCTTTGTCCAGTGCTGGCACAGAACTAAAATGAAGCGTGAAGATAAGTCTGGCTATGTGAGACAAGCGCTAGGTTAACTGGGGAAAGAGCTTTGCTAATGCTTTGCCCATTAAGATGGCAGGCGTTAGAGGAAACATCGAGAGAGATTCAGCCATGCGTGTTTGAGCCTCAGTCAGTTTGTTAGCTGGCAGAGGCTGACACAGTGTTAGTGGTTGTAGAACCTACAGTAATATCTGGTGCTCAGTACATGATTAAATACCAGAGGTCTAATAAAAGTTTGCATAACAATATAGTCGGTCTGGCTGACATTTTTATATTACGTGTAATAAGTCCGCTCTGTGCTGGATTTGATCAGGTTTCTTTGCATGAATATTAGTTAGATAGTATATAATAATACCAGTGATTTGCTTTCATATTAATGATACACAACATAGCTGGCCGGGGTGCGTTTGAATCTGAGATTTTAGGGAAGTGCACAGAAATTGCCCCCCTCAGTGGAGGAATGTGAAAACACCTCTCTAGTGACAAACTTCGCACAGATACAAGTCAATATAGTCAAGGTCAGACATTTTAGAGGATATAAACAAAAGAAAAAAAACACATTTTGAGTGGAGGGGAGGTTTAAAATACACAATTGGCTGCCTAACAAAAGAAAAAAAAAACTAGAGTTGAAGTCTGTGTTCAGACAGACAATAGACAGAGCAGTATTTAATTTGACTAAATCTCATTATACTTTGAAATCCTTGTCTGAAGACTGAATTAGCATGAAAATGCACCATAGTTCACTGCTGCCAGTTTTTATTTGGTCACACTTCTGTAGTCCTAGCAAGAGCACATGATACAAAGCGTAACTAACAAGTCTAGACTGCAGTGTCTGCGGAGACCCTCATTAACTTTGTTGGAATACTGGACCTGCTAGACCGGCCTGTTGCTGAGTGATGTGCTGCAGCTACACAAGCAACCCACGGATTGTCTGTTTTCCATATGTCATGTCAGTTAGATGCTGACATTTAGTCTAAGTCTGTAGGAAATTATCTGATTAGAGAGTCAGTTCTTGAATAAGTCATCAAAATGCAGAGTAGCCGAAAGAGCTCCACAGTTTAGTTCCAGCGCTGAATAGTAGCGTCCTGTTTTAGTTGCCTGTTTTTGCATAATGACACCACACCTGCCCTCAATTACCTAAAAGCACCAGAAGCATTGATTAATGGCCCAAACATGGCCAGTGAATGTGACCTATCCAATCCAAGAGCTGTCATTCCACAAGAGTTATCCTACTGAAAACCCTCAGGGGTTGCAGCGGGCCCCTGATATAGTGCTCAATACGCTAATGCTATCTGGCAACAAATACAACACCAGGTGGTAAGCAGGGTTGGAGCTAACATTTCTTATTAGCAATGAATCAGTAAAGACTTAAAATGGTTTCATCAGTTTTTTGGGTTGCTAGAAAATGAAGGAGAAAGGGGGTAAAAGGAAAGTCTGATGTTTCGGGGGAGTAGAAGGTCACAGGATTGATTGCAGCTAATTGCTGATGTAGAAATAAGATCATTGTAGAAAATTGGTTCCCAAGGTCAAAGTGGTCTGAGTCAGCCTACTAACTTTTTTCGTTAGTCAGATTTAGCATTTAAGAGGCTTCCCAAATTAAAGGAAGAAAGGTCAGCAAGGGAGAAACAAACAAAGAATTAATGGCATTTCTTGATTCAAGCATCATGAAGCTGACGTCGGAGCAAAGAGTAAATGTTGTATTCCAGCTGAGTCACTTCAGGAAGACAACCTTAGCTGCTCGCAGATGTAAAAGCACTATACGTTTTTTGATAAATGGTGAAAACACTGCCAGTGAAAGTCAGGTCACATTAAGTGCTGTTCCATTACCTTGGCACCTCACAACACCTGACAGCTCTCTGAGCAGAAAGGGTCACCTTGAAGTCCATTTCACAACACGGCTCTTTCAAAAACATTCCACAAATTATAGTCTCTCGAAGGACCTTATGCAGTGTATTACATTATAATATTACCATTACATTGTACAGAATCTCGTGGCTGTTTAAGTACTTGTTCCCTGGATGAGCTCAGTGTGAGTGTGCTGCAGCTCATTTGAACATTTACAGAGAGCGTATTTATGGTAGAGCGTGACCTACTCCTGGCAACGTTAGCACGCTATTCAGTGAGTTACATGGGTCAACATGAGGACTACTGTCAATTTTTTAAAAATAAAGACAGACAGTGTGTGGAAAAAATGAAGAGAGAAGAGAATTCATGCAGACTGGCCCTCATTTATTGATCTGAAATACAAACCAGCGCAGATCCGAACGCAGAAATCATCTAACAATATTGTTTGTGTATGGTTCATGAAATGTTCTCATCTTGCCAATCACAGCGTAGGAATGATCAGGCTTTGACCTTTAATTACAGTATTTATATTTTAAAAAACAGTGCAGTTTGTGAAAACAGCTGCAGATGAGTATGATCCAGACATAAGGTTGAAGATTTAGTGCTGGTCCCCTTCATGTTAATCAATGCAGTTTAAAAACCTTGAGTCCCTGACCCCAGGTGTTACTCCATGTTACTGTTGGCTTTAAACAAGTAAACCAGGGGCTACCATGACCTTAAACTTTTTATGTGTCAATCACTTACACAAGAGAACATATTAAAACTGAGAATCAATCATTGTTAAACCAGGACAAGATGTTTGTTTTGGTTTTCTTTCGTTTCTTTCATACTTTTTTCCCAAAATTCATCTCATAACATTATTGCTACATTTCTGTCGCGCCTCCTGCGCTGCATCTCAGGTGTTTGAGAGTTAACAGGTGATGATGAGTGTTTCACGTCTCCGAGGAAATAATCCAACAGATATGAAGTTCATGGAGTCAAAAATGTTGAAGATTGTTTATAAGAGTTTTGTTTTATCTTCTTTCTAGCAAGATTTAATAAAAAAATGAGCTCAAGTTCTCAAGAAAAACATGCAGTTAATCAAATTTCCAGTCTCTCTCTCTCTCTCTCTCTCTCTCTCTCTATTTCTGTCTTCTCCCCTAGCATGTCCTTTTTAAGCACACACACACACACACACACACACACACATTGTTGCTGGGAGACTTTGTGCAGAAACATACGGTCTCATTACTTTCTTCTTGTCATCTTTCAGCAGGGAGCTGTCATACTTTTGACAACACATACCTTACAGAATACACACACACACACACACACACACACACACACACACAGAAACACACATGCATCAGCCTCTGGTTAGACTCCAGGCGCCTGTCATGACACTCGCAGCTGATGTCCGTCCCACTCCACTGGTCTCACGACTTTTGAGGAAAAAATAAAACACCTGTCCGCCTTCCTTTGTCCACCGTATGCACACACACACACACACACACACACACACACAATTTCTATAGTATTTCTCTTCATTTCCTGTGTTCTTGTCCTCTCTTTTCCTTGTTCTATCTCCTCTAAGATCTAATTTCACATTGGAGCAATCTTGCAATTAAATTCAGCGTTATCCAACGTTTCCTTTGCAAGTGGCCAATTCTGCATGTATAGCATTCAAGCTAACGATGCAATCTGTCTTATAAGCAGCTGATGTTTATTTGGCTGCAACAGTACAGTATGCAGAAATACCGTGCCCCCTCCGTACACCAGGTCATTTCATGTGTCTTGAGTGGATTATATATGGCTGTGGATTATCCACTTGCTGTAGAAAGGCGCCCATAAATTATCCACTTAAAAACGCATCCAAGACAAGACACATTAGGAAAAGATCTGATTGCCTAAAACACTTCAAGATGCTATTCAGATGTTAATTCTGCCGTCTCTACGTGCCACATATAAATAAATATAACAACTCCTCCTGATGCATCACATCATGTGACGCTGATGATGACTCAAGGATAATTCCAGATTAACAAGCACTAGGAAAATGCGCAGGGACGTAGCTTAGTTCGTCTGCTCACTTCAAGAAATATGGGAAGTAAAGGAGGATTATTATAATGAATTATAATCCGAGTGGGGAGCCATGGCTATTTGATGTCATGTCATAAACAAAGGTTATAGAAAATGTCTTACTGTATGAACAAAAACCTTCAGGGGCTTTTTCTACAATAGAAGGTAATCCTAACGTTCTTTGTGGGTGGCACTGGATTTGTGTTGAATGTTAAAAGTATATTAGATTAATTTGTTTACTGTGTCTCTGCCAAATTATTCATGATAATACCGTCCTATTGCTGTAAATGAGTAATGCCAAGATTAAAAGAACGGTAGCCCATACCAGCGTCATTGTTATGGAGCCCATTTCAGCCTATATGATGAGGGGAAAAAAAAACAACAACAAAAAAATCCCGTAAATCATTTCTATGAAAAGCTTTTTCAAAATAATAACAAAGTATTGAGTCTCATTATTTTGAAATATTAAGTCAATATTTTAAGAAAATCTCTCATTATTTCAAGATATTAAGTGAATATTTTAGGAAAAATCCTTCAAAATTTTGAGATATTAAGCCATTATATTTAGAAAGTTTCTCATTATTTTAAGATATCAAGTCAATATTTTTGAGAAAGTTTCTCTTTATTTTAAGATATTAAGTGAATATTTTGAGGAAGTTCTTCATTATTTTAAGATATTAAGTCAATATTTTGAGAAAGTTCTTCATTATTTTGAGATATTAAATCTATATTCAAAGAAAGTTTCTGATTATTTTGAGAAAGTTCCTCATTGTTTTGAGATATTAAATTAATATTTTGAGAAAGTTTCTCATTTTTATTGAGATACTCAGTCATTGTTTTGAGAAAATATATATTTATTTTGAGAAAATGTCTCATTATGATGACTTACAGGTTGTTTGTTTTCTCACCACATCAGCAGAAATGGGCTTTTTGCTCCTTGAGTACTTAACTAATTAGGATGTTAAAAGGGATTGATTTTTAATTTGTTTTTTACCCATTGCATGCTTTGGCTGTGTTTGCACATAAAGGACCATGGACATCTTCTCTTCTTTAGTTATTTTATTTATTTATTTTTTACCAAAAAGCTAATATCACTTTAGACTCACAAGTCAGTCTTTAGACGCTTTGCTTAACTAAAGAAGGCAGAGATCTCTGATTGTCTGGTGGCAAGACTAATATCATTTAAGTTCTTTGACACAGAAGGGAATGTGCAGCTGAGCAGAGAGTTAAAGCTGCCAGTCTTCCTCCTGTAAGAAGGGTCTTGTTTGATCAGGCAATTATAATTTATTTTGTAAAAGAACATTCATTCACTGCTTCCCTTGTAATCTCCCCACTCTCTCCTTTTCTCCTTCCCTTGCTGATCTCATCTCCTCCCTTCTCTCCTCCTGCAGGCTGCCCTATGCTGGCTACTTTGGAGGAGTGTCAGGCCTCAGTAAAAAACAGTTTCTGAAGATCAATGGCTTCCCCAACGAGTACTGGGGCTGGGGAGGGGAGGACGACGACATCTACAACAGGTAATAACGAGAGGCTGATGCTGCCCCTGATTTCTACACCAATAAAATCAGATGTTATCCTACCAAATAGGACCTAATAGGATTGCAAGTTTTACTTTGCTTGTCAAGATTAGCATTTTGCAGTGAGTACAGCACAGAAAAACCAGCACTATACCGTCTGTCAGGGTTATGTTCCGTAGTCTGTTTGGAATGAAATCCTTGTCAGACCACCAACTGTCACACATGCACACACTCATGCTCGCACATTATTTCAGCCTGTAGCAATAAAATGAAACCAAGTCTCTCAACTCGATGTGACGCTGAAGTTCTTGGTGGAGTGGATGATTTATTGTAATTGTTCACAGAAGGAGAACGATTAGAAAATAAATTAACCTTTTGAAGTACTTCAGTCAGCTTTTAATGACCTGCTCAAGTCCACTAATAATATTACTGTGGAAATGTGCTGAAATCAGATCAAGGAAAAAGAAATCTGTTTGACAGGGAGATGGAAAGGTGACTTAAGACTGCTTCAATGAGCCACTTACTGGGTCATTAGTTTAATTCATCGTCTACTCAGACAGTTGTTTGGACTAAAAATTGTTGAATTACCTGGTGAACTGATCGTCTGACTACTAAACAAATTATTGCTACAACAATGAACAGTCATCTATCTGTGCCTGGCACTACGGGAACTTAAAAAACATGAAGGCTGAACTCAGTAAATAAAGATTTAGCATACTACCTTTGCATTACAACTTTAATCACAACTGACGTTTTCCATATATTACCCAATAACTGATGTGTTATACGTTACCGGCGCCTGTCACAACAAATTGGAAATAAACTGAAATATGACAAGGTGGCGAAAAGATTTTCACATGTGGAAAAATCGCCAGTTGTATTGTCAAATTAGCGTCAAGGGAAAATTAATTTTAGTCGCATAAACATACATTTGCATTCAGAGAATAGGGCTCAAGTACACTAATTATACACACAGATACACACACACACACACACACGGCGACACAGACTCACACAGCTGGACAGTTCTTCACAGACAAACAGTGACCTCCATCTTTTTTACCCCTATTCTTCAGTCTCTGTTTTTTTTTTTTTTTTTTTTTCTCCGCCTGTGTCCCTGCTGTCACGCTCACACTGTGAAGCTTATCTTTGTCCTTTCAGTGTAATAGCATTATAAGAAAAGTGAAAATAGAGCATTTGAAAATTGGTGTTTCTGAGAATGGACTGTGTCAGTAGACGCCGTATTCAGGAGATTACAGTTGTTTGTCAGCGTCTGGCAAGATGTGATAAAAGAGATCTATGTGTGAATGTGCACTTCTGTGTGTATGAGTGTGTTGTGTGTGCAATTATGTGCCTAAGGATGACAGATAAAGTTAAACCTCTAACTTTTTTATTGGATGATAGCTGCAGCAGGCCATTAGATGCTCTAGATTTCCCTCGAGATGTTTTCTGCACTCGAACTGAACTATTTCAACTGCAATGAAATGTGAAGTGACGTGCGGGAATATAATTAAAATCCCAGTAACTCGCTCAGACATTGACTTCTGCAATTCAAATTTACCTGAATAAATGTGACTATATATATATATATATATATATATATATATATATATATATATATGCTTAAAAGGTTTCACTGAGAGTGTCTTAAATGTAAATTTGAAAAGGGAAATGTTTGACTGAGCGTGTAAACACTGCTAAATGTTCAGATTTCATTAGATAAGGTGGAAAATGAAAACAAAGCGCAGCTATAAAATTAAGACATAATTTCCTCTGAATCAAAGAGCAGGAGTTTCTTTGAAGCTTTTCCTTCCTTGTAAGTGAGACTATGCATTGTAACTTTTGCTGAACAGTGGACACTCTGGCTACATGAGGCAGTTACAGGATAATGGCTAATTGAATTTCCTTTCATTTTCCAAGATTGTCTGGGGTCAGTTGCTTTAATGATGTCAGTGGGGCATCCTGGTGGCATAGAGGTTTAAAATGCCATCCATATAATCACTACAGTGTGTCCCTGGATTGAGTCCATCTGGGGACCGCTCTCTGTTCCTCATTTTCTCAGCTCTTTTCTGTGTACCAGAGGTTTTCAAACTGTGATTCACGTAATTTTAGATTCAGTGTGACTCACACTTTCTGAGGATGTCATTATCTTTGATGTCAATCACGAATAACATCCGTAATTCTGCTTAGAAAACGGATAAAAGACTCTTCTCATAACTCCAGTTGTTGCCTGAGAATAACCATGTTTTTATTTTTCACCAATATAAAAGTAATTCAGTGACAGCTGTTTGTGCATCCATGGGCATGTTACACACAGGAGCTTCTAATGGTTAATTCAGCGTATTTTAATGGTGCCAAATTGACAAAAATGTAAACAAATACAGCCTTAAAGAAATCCTAAACTGGAACCCACACATAACTCTCGATTTTGTCTGACAGGGGGCCCACAGAGTGTCACACTTTGAAAATCCCTTCTATATAATGTGTAACAGAGGCACAAATGCAAAACAAATATATTCCTTGGTGAGATTTAATGTGTTTGCTTCTTATTTTATTGTTGTGATGAAACCATTAAAACTGTTTCTTTGACATTCTTGAATATATAAACCTTTATTTAATCGGGTAAGTCCCATTGAGATCAAGATCTCATTTTCAAGAGAGACCCGAGTACATTTATGTAACAACATAAAAAAACAATTAAAAAAGCACAGTATAGTACTATGTATATATGAGTCAGTTACAACAAGTGGAAAAACAGCAACAGTTAAAATCTGCCTGGTTTTTGACTAGATTTCTAAATTGACCAATTGAAACCAGAGTATCAAGCTTCAAAGTACACCACAGTTTGTTCCAGGTGTGTGGTGCAAAGTATCTGAAAGCAGTCTTTCCAAATCAGAGTACCTGCAGTACTAACCAGTCCTGCAAATGTGTGTTATGTGTTACAGCTCTGCATCCAATAAGTGACGTCAAATATGAGGATAATTTTTGAGGAAGGCCCTTGTAAAAAAAAAACAAAAATAAATGCTGGTCCCTTCTAATAGAAAGACCCACATTTTGATAAGGAAAACAGTAATGAGTGCTATAGTTGTCTCTGGTTATTAATCTAAGGGCTTAGTGTTAGATGACATTCAGGGTCATAAGAGTGTGGTGATAAATTACTTCACCATAATCTAGCACTGACAGAAAGATTGCTTCCACAATCTTCTTTCTACAAAATAGAGGAAAATAGGACTTGTTTCTGTATGAAAAACCAAGCCTAATTCATAAGTTTTGGAAGTGCATCAACATCTGGTTGGAAGGTGAATTTGTCATCAATTTCACGTTGCCTAAGTATTTATAATGCGGAACTTGTTCAGTGAGTGTTCCATTTAAAGTGCAGATGTGGAGAGCACTGTGGTTCATGGTTTTGGCTCTGGATAACAGCATATCTTTTGTTTTGTTGGCATCTAATACAAGTTTGAGATTTATGTGTGCATTTTGCAGAGCAATGAATGAATGTTGCAGGTTTTCAACAGCCGAATTTACGGAGTCAGACCAACAATATAAAATAGTGTCATCAGCATGAAATTGGACATTACAGTTCTGCATATATTGTAAATAGTACTGGTCCTAAGACTGAACCTTGTGGGACACCTTTTGTTATTGGTAAACATTCTGATCTAACATTTCCCACTTCTACACATTGAGGTAGTTGGTGAAACATCGAATGGCTTGTGGATCAAATCCAATGTTTGATAGTCTTTGTAGGAGGAGGGAATGGTCAACTGTTTCAAAGGCTTTTGATAAGTAGATAAAAAGAGCAACACAGTGTTTTCTGTTTTCTACAGCTGACACAATGTCATTTAGAATTAAGGAAGTAGCATAGACAGTGCTATGACGCCATGTTGGCGGGGAGTTCATACAGTGTATCTGGCTAAGAATTACGTGAGTTGATTGTTTGCTAATGTTTCTGTGGTAGCAAATGTCATAAATTCACGATATAAACTCAGTAATGTCAGTAACTAGGCAGCAGTATCTATGTATCTGAAGTTTGCTAACTAAAGCTAGCTAACATTAGCCACCACAGTAAGTACAGCTGTAGCTGCAAAACTACTCAGTGTATTATTTTGACCAAGGTTGCATTGTCTTGCTTATCAATTTGACTTTTCATTTGTTAGAGGAAGAACTTACTCTTTCAAAATTTGCATACCAGTACTCTAGACATCGCTCTATCGCTCAGGGATTTTCACAGATCAGTCACTGCGATAGACCTTAATGCAGTTCAACTATCCTGCATTTTGAGTAAGTGCACAATCTATTGTTTATTTCTTGACTTGAAAAACTGGCAATAGCATACTCCATCTATGCAACCATTTGTTATCCCATTCTACTGTATGCTTTTGCATTAGACCCTAATTGGATTGCAACGAGATCCCACCTGTCTCCCCAGTCATTGTGGGAAAGACAGAAAGTCAGTTACTAGTGAGCTACATTATGTGCTCCAGTATGATGGGGAGTGAGTGCACCAAAAAAAGTTTCATTTTGCAACCAACATCAGCAAACAAACGGAAGCAGCCAACTGTGCTGTGTGTTTGCAGCATACAGATGGACAATGGTGAGAGAAGTTGGTTCAGCTGCAGGAGTTATTTTAGAACTTCATTTAGACGTTTTGATACTGTTTTCAACATGAATGTGGATCACTGCTGGAATATACTGTAATGGCTGTGAGCCCAAGCTGACTGTAGATGCAGTCTTCTGTAGGAGCATGCTACAAGCCCGCAGGCTATGAGTATTTGATGGTCAAAATGGTTTTAGTGGAGTCCAGTTCTATAGCACCATGCACCATTTAGATTCTTTAAAGACATTGCTTTAGTTTTAGAGCCCAAATATACCGCATGGATGACTCTCGCAGTTATCATCAGTCCTTCCACATAAAACTGTAGACAGCTGCCTACAAGCTGAGCTCAGGCAGGTGTACACTACCTGCTCAGCGTTAAACCATCAGAAATTTGAATTATATAAATATGTGGTGCACAAAGGTGAACATCTAGCAAAATGAATATGCAGATTTAAGTTAGTGAGAACCAAATCACAGCAAAGGTACCAGTAAATATAGGACATGAATTCATCAAGTGTGCAAAAACACAACTCGCAATAGGATATTCATGTTGTTCTGTGTCAGCTGGATGTGTAGGTTGGCAGATATTTGCCTCCCAGTGGTAAAAAATTCCACTGTAGCATAATTAAGTTTCTTCTGGCAACAATATTTTTGTAAATAACAGAGAGAAGTTGGTTCGACCTATAGTGGTCGGTTTAATGCATTATTTTTTGAAGGCTTATAACCTGAATTATCTTCCTGCACACAGCTTCAGTGTATTGAAATATAATTGCAGTCTTGTCTCAAAGGTATACAGACAACCGTCATATCACAGTTTAAGAATAAAGTACAGTAGAGAGCTGACCATAAATCTCAGTCAGTATAAACTGTTTGTATTGGTGTTTTTTTTCCAAAGGTATTTATATATTTTGTGTGTATTTGGTTTCAGCTGTGTGGTTGAATTATTGAAACACTTTGTGTAGAATATATTGAGTTTTATCAGGGTCATGCATCAAGTGGAGGTAATGAGAGAGGATGGACTGGACACTAGCAGTAGTAGGTTATAGTCAGCTCTGTTCTTCTCTTCCTCTTATCCTCTCTTGTCTTCCTCTCCTTGTTGTTTATTACAAACTGAGACAGCAAAAAAGTAAATTTTATAATAATTTAATTTTAAAAAAGAACATTGGCAGAAACAAGCAAATACAGCTAAGCGTGAAGATTTTGTCTTTCTTCACTCTAAGGCACCTTCCACCTTCGCTTTTCAGGGCTGGCTTGTTTTTAATCCTTTCACAAAGCAATCAGAAAGGAAATGCCCTTGAAAAGACACTTGGAGGAGCTGTTTTGAAGAAGACGGTGTGTGGACAGGGCTGTGTGTGGATGTGGCTGAGACTATCAAAGCAAGCAGAATAGTCTCCTCCTCACCTTTGCAATGCTAAAACTTGTAATTAAATTTTTGTGGATTTTTTGGTGATGGCAATGCCTGTCAGTTTGTCAGTTCACCACTTCGGTCCAGACTGAAATATCTTGACAATTTTTGGACGGATTGCATTGAAATTTGGTGCAGATGAATCTGTATGACTTGATCCTCTGACTTTTTTCTCTAGCACCACCATAAGGTTTACATGCATGTTTTTGAGTAAATTATCTCAACGATTTGATCATCTTAAACATCCAGTGTGTAGAATTCAGGGGCATCTATTGACAGAAATGGTATAAAACATTACATTTTCACAATGGCCACTGTAGTTCTTCCACACACTTAGCACGAGGGAGAAGTTTCAGTCTGCAACCTCACCGCTAGATGTCACTAAATCCTACACACTGGACCTTTAAAGGATACTACATTTAGAGCAGTGGTTCCCAACTGGTCCACTCATGGTCCATTCAGAATGGACCTGCAACTGACTCTTGGACCGCAACTCACCAGGGGGAACCACTGATTTAGAGCCTATCTGTGATTCAGAGTCTAATTCAGATTGCCTGCATGTGGCTCTCAACATGGAGGAGGCTGAGTCAGCAGCTAGCAGCTACAGGTGCTAACAGCCCAAATAGTGCTAATAATGTGAACAGTGCAAGCAGTGTTGACAGAGCAACGTAGACAATGATATGTATGATATCTTGTGAAAATGCAAATGAAACATTTTGTACGATATCTAACGAATAAGCACATGATGAATGGCATCGTCATATTACTTAACATAAAGTCATATGGATTAGGTTTAGGAAGACAAATATGATGACGATGTACCTTCAAAATAACTCTTAAGGGGCGTCGGTAGCGTAGTGGATAGTGCCAGCGCCCCATGTATAGAGGCGATGCCTCGCTGCAACGGTCGCAAGTTCAACTCCAGCTTGCAACCCTTTGCTGCATGTCAACCCCCCCACTCTCTCTCTCACCCCATTTCACTCTGTCCTGTTCATTAAAGGCAAAAAGCCCAAAAAATAATCTTTAAAGAAATAAAAAAAAAACCCAAAAAGAACTCTAAGTTCACTTAGACATGACATGGGTCATGAACACAGGTCTCTTGGTAGAAAGTCCTTGGTTGTTTGATCCACCCACCAGCCCAACCTACTGTCCAACAGTTTTGCTCTTTATACTACTTCCTTTTTTTACTCCCATCAGCACATTGGTCACATGATTGCCACCTTCCTGATTACATGGGATATACACAATTACTGGCCCATGTTCACATAGGTTATATATGAATTCTGGTGAATGAGAACAGCCTGGACAGACCTCACAGTGTTAATCAGGGTTGGATCCAATACATCGCCAGATCAAACTGCTGTAACCACCCTATGAGCACAGTGCAGAGTGGCGGTGATGAGCCAGCCAGTTGGATACACACAAAGGGACTCACTAACATTCATGTGCAATCGGACCGTCTACCACAACAATGAACAGAGAAGCTCAGATAACAGCACACACAGAGGGAGCATGATGTCATCACTCCACTATATCTTTATATTGCAATAGTTTTTTTGCTGCTATAATAATGCTTTCATTGTTCCCTCAGGATGAGTTGTAGGCTGATCATCTGACTTTCCATGTAGCCCCATTATTATTTCAAAATCTGTCCAATTAATGACTAAATCTGTAGTAATATTTCCATCAGCCTCAGTTTTACTTTGTCTTCAATGCTAATTAGCAAATGTTAGTGTGCTAGTTGATTGTTAGCACTTTGTTCTTGAATTTAAGAGTAGTTTTTATGTGATCTGATACTGACATAGTCCCAACAATGAAGGCTGTAGTAGCGTGCAGTGTGAAGGATGCAGTCTCCAGCTGAGTGAACTAACAGACTAGCCAGCTCAGTCTCACAGGACTCAGTAAAACAACTAGAGGAGGAGGGTACAGGGATGGAGAGATGAAAGAACACCGGTATGTTCAGAGAGAATGGCGCCCGTGAAATCTGCCCCTTGTTTTTCTCTCTGTCGTTCAAAGGTAGCAAAGTTCACGGGTTTGAACCGTGCAGGCAGCTGATGTGTCCATCAGCCTGGTGTCCAGGCAAAGTGTCCTTGAACACAACACCAAACCTCCATCTGCTCAGTCTTTGAAAGCTGCTCTGGAAAAAAAAGGAGCGTCACCTAAACGACTAAATTGCTCTTTTACTCTCTACTTCAGCACCTTTTTCTCACTCTACTTTTCCTCTCCTCTCACCCCTCTAACTCCACACGTTTCTTTTTCTGTCTCCATCTCTTGCTTCCCTCCAGCAATTTCCTTTTTTGTGTTGGTTTTGATGCCACAGACCATGGCACGGCCACTGCCTGAAATGGGTCCTGCTAGCTTAATGCCGCCCCAGGGGAGCTGGCTGTCCCTGCTGCTCAGTGTGGCCCGAGCTCATGGCAGAGAGGACACATGCCACTTACACAACTGCCAGTGCCACTTGCTCCCCTCCCACCCCTGTCTGAAAAGTTGGTGGATATTACAGAGAGAGAAGGAGAGAGGGGAAGGGTTTTCTCGCTCTCCATCCTCTCACCCTCTCGGAACATGCAGCAGTTGCCTTGGGCAAAGACTGTACCTCACCCAAGGGCTTCCATGGCCGACCAGCCTTCAACACAGACACACATGCGCACACACACATACACACGCATTTTCAGTGCTCCCTCTCTTTCTTCTTTGCCCTTTCCCCCTTCCTCCCTCTAAACCTCCCAGCGGTGGCTTTCAACAGAGCCTGAGCCAGCATCATGCATACATGCAGCCACGGCAGCACAAGGACTGCACGTGTTTCTGTGAAGCTCTGACAATGCTGGGAGAGTCAGGATATTTTGGGCTTAACACGATGAATGCCAAGCCTTTGATAAGTTCAATCACACCTCCAGGATGTAGAAGTCTCCAACCCTAGGGTCAGGTCAGCAAACACTGTCGAGTGTTTTATATCTCATGGTTACTTTTTTTTTTTTTTTTTTTCCATTTTCTTTTTTTATCGATGCTCTTGCTTGCCTCGATTAGTCCTTTGGTTATTGTTCTCTTCATCAAACATAGTTTTTTCTTTTTGTTTGTGTTTTGTTTCTCTTTTCACTTCATTTACAACTGCGAAGCACTTTGTGAGGTTTCGAGAAAAGGCTTGATTATTGAACAGAGAAATGCAAGACACACTGAAAACCAGGGGTGGCTGGATCAATACTAAAAGTAACAATACTACAAATACTTATATACAAATTTTCCCCCCAAAACAGGATCAGTCTTACATTAGACCACCATGCTCTGGGCACATTGAAACTATTCTTGGCGCATATGTTTTCTCCTGCTGTTGTGTGCATGTGTGCATCACACATAGTTGTTAATTGCTATAAAAAAACAGTCTTGTGTAAAATAGGCAATTGAGTAATAAACGGAGAACAATAATAAGAAGAAATTCCTAATGCTTGGAAATTCAGTAGTAAAAATTAATGAGGCATTAAAGGGGCTCTTTGCAAAAGAGTTTATGAGTTGCCTGGACAGGTTCTCAATATGGAGGTGGCTAAGCTGGTGGCTAGCAGCTAACAGTGCTCACTCCATAAGTAGAGCTAAACATTGCACCAGTGCTGACTGTTAAGCAGGGGCGAACAGGGTGGGCACTATGCTTCTACGACGCTGCTGTCCCAATATCAGCAGTAACCGCTGTATGAGCGCTGTACAGATCGCTGGTTTTTTTACTGCAACCTGACAAGCATGCAAACTTGGCCTCACAATAGGCTCCATTTTGCAGAGGTGAGAATGTAAGGGTTTTGTTTTTTTCATCCTTCACACAACTACTTTCACCACTTTTCCCCGAGTACAACACTACGAACGCCTTTGAGGATCGTCCTTGTGAAAGAGTACATTAATCTGCCAGTTTGTTTGCCTGGGTCCAGACCTTTGAATCCACCCACTCCACCCAGTTGACAGATTCGTCTGGCATTGTGACATGAAATACTGGTTTCTCAGATAAAAACCAATCCAGTGAGTGCCACAGGGTGACTAACAATTAGCCAATCAGCTGGAGTGATGCTGTTGTCAAGCTGTGCACGAGAATCAGTGAGGAGAAATAACAACAATGGCGACTATAGACAAGTAAGATGCTTTTATCAAGGCTGTTCTAAATCCACGTCTTCTTAAAACACGCAACATCGTCATTTGTTTTTCGCCGCTTCGCTCCACTCTTAAAACCCCGGCAAACCAGTATGTTGGCATGGCTACACAGTGTGGACTTAAATTGACGTTTGATTCAGGTGGCTGTTGGTCTTTCGTGATTGGTTAGAGAAAGTCTAATCTCCCTCTACCAGACACAAGGTCTGAAGATGCAGACACAGTGTTACATGTCGATTCTTTCTGATTTTTTTTTTTTTTTTCAATCTTTTTGCCTTTAAACATGGTCGCACTATGCGCCATCCAACCTTTGCTTGAGGCATACAGAGACCTTAAGAGTGCTGACTAACTACAATGACAAAGTAGGCAGGGATACAGATTGTTTTCCTGGATGCGCAACAATCATTGTTTTGTAGTTGCAGTTTGGCAGGTGATCTGTGCTCCTCAAAAGTTGAACTATTTTTAACTTTTTTTTCACCTTGCACTTGGTGGCAGCTATGTCTCCTGCCTCAGGGATGCTACAAGTTGAATTCATCCTTTGAAAAACGAACATGGGTTCAAAAGCATTTGCTTTAAAAAGGCAGTGATGGCAGATTTTTTGACGTTCTTGATCCAGGCCTGCATCAAACATCGCTTATTTCACACACGTCTGTTTTAAACACCAAAGAGTACAAAGGGTTTGTTACAATGGGCCAGTCTCGTCACCTCTTGTCCGATTAAACCATTTAATTGTAGCAGGTGGCAATTCAGTCACATCTGCCATTAAAGTCTCTTCTTTCTGTCGAGCTCCTTGGACAAATAAAAGCAAGCATCCACAAGGGTTGGCAGGGAGAACAAACAAGGCCCCTCTGGGTACACCAGAGCAAGCAGGCACATTTTCCCTTATGATGTGATACTTTCACTACGACAGTCACAGAACAGAAGTCAACACGGCACAACAAAGAGCACCTCATTGATATCGGAGAAGAATCGATGCAAAGGTGAAGGCGAGGTGACAGAGGAAATCAGCAGCAGCAGCAGCAGTAGCAGCAGCAGCAGGGAACAATAGAAGCAGTGTGAATGTGAGAAAGAGATAAGGTCAGCTGAGTGTCTTACCTCGAACGTTGTGCTTGATCATTGATCAGTTGATACCTTAAAGGGATAGTTCGGATTTTTTGAAGTGGGGTAGTGCCCATTTTTAGTGTATTACCTACAGTAAAAGTTGGGCGGCACACCCCTAGTTTGAAGAAGCAGACAGGAGCTCTAATTGTGTGAACTCTCTAGAACACTTAGGTCTTCTGGTAGTGACCTTTTAATGATTCCCAAAGTTAGAACAAAAACCCACAGTGACGCATCATTTCATAACTTTGGTCCACGTCTGTGGAACAGCCTGCCTGAAGACCTGAGGGCCGCAGAGAGTGTTGATGTCTTTAAAGGCAAACTCTAGACCGACGTTTTTAGCCTGGCTTTTATTTAGTGTTTATTATTACTGTGTACTCATCTGTTTATTTATTTTTATGAATCAGTTTTTCTAGCTGGCATATTCTTGGCACCTGCTTCTTGTTCAAAACGTATATATTACAACCAAAATATGTTTACGAAAGCATTTTAGACAAGAAATAGGCAATACAGAAACAGAATCTTGGTTTATTTATTACACTTTGTCACAGTACTGCCTAGTTTTACTATTCGATCTTGAGTTTGGTTTGATTTTTGAGAGAGAGATAGAGAGAAAGGCTGTCTCTCGATCTGCTTCTACAGTCTTTGTAACTGTGAGGGCGGGCACACAGAAATGCGTAACTACACTTGCAACAGGCCTAGAGCCAACAACTTGAGCTGAGATGAGCAGGGAGATCTAGGGGCTGGTAGGATCAAGGAAGTTTACCACATTTCATTCACACGTACTACCCACATTGTAATGATACAGAGCTGGTTGAAAATTGGCAAAATATCTATTTAAAATATTGTACATTTTTAAGCTGGTATGTTTTTAAGTGGCTACAATAGGTTTTGCTCCTACCCTCATCCACAGCAGTGCATTGCTTAGCTTCTGAGGAAGTACACCAGTCTGCTTCTCCAAACTGGAGACGTGCCGACTGATATCTACTGTAGGTAACACACTGACTATGGATAAGTACCTCATGCAGCCCCACTTCAAAAACTCTGAACTATCCCTTCAAAGTGCCAGAATGCAGAATGTGTCCTGTGTGATCTGCATTAACTTAAAAATAGGTTATCGTGGAGAAACAAAAGTTTTCTCGTCTTCTCTGGATCTTGCCGTCAGAAATGTTACTTAAAGGCTGTTGAAGCGTGAAGGTGGTGCTGTTCACCATTGTTTTGAAGTGTTAGTGTTGGGTGCAAAGGCTCAGAGGCAGCAGGTCTGTGTCTATTCAAAGACCCAATCCCCAAGACCACTGACCAAGTCAAGTTATTATTGATGCTGACCTGAATTCTCATTCACACGTTAGCAGCATCACAAAAATAACCTTCAGTCCTCTCAGGAATGTCTCAAAAAGTCAGTGCTTTCCCCGTCAGATTCTTGTCAGTGCCTTTGTGTCATTCCAGAGGGCTGCTAAAAACTGTTTTGTTGTTTGATTTGAAGGAGCAAGGGAGGACGCAGTGCAATACCACCAGCTTATTAATGTAGTGTCCTCCACCTCTAGACATGTAAATCAGTATGCCAGGTGTCAAGAGTACTAAAAATTCTATTTTCTGTAACCCCACCTGTTTCACATAAATAACTCTTGTGTATTTGCATGTCTTTAATGCCAATTTTGTGTCCTCTAAAGTTACATCTGGTCTCTGGGAACACTAGACTATCATGTGTTACTGAGAAATAAGAACACAGATCCAAGGCTCTGCAGGATTCTTAAATTTCTGTTGCAACCACATGTAACCTATCCAGTGATCCAAAATCTGTGCCTTTATTGCAAGTGACCTTCCTACAGTAGTAAGGGCCAGGTCTTTGTTGGGTTTCAAAACTGGATACAGACAGATCTGTCTTTCTCTTTTGTGCCCCCTCTGTGTCAGATTGTATCAGTGAGCCCAATAATGAAGGATGTACTGATTGAAACGTCAAGTACAGAGAGGCAAGGGGGGGGGGGGGGGGGGATAGAAAAGGTGGAAGAAAGTCAGGTAGGAAATAAGAAGCAAATCCAGGGAGCAGAGGGGGGAGGAGGGAAGACAGAGGGAGGGAGAGGTTGAGAGAAATGAAGCATTGAGCAGAAGCTATGATCAGGCAGAACAGCCACAGTCAGCAGCTGCCAATACAGGAAATCCACATGTAAGAAAGCAGTGGGGCAGAAACTGACCTACACTCATTGTGCTCACCTCTCCGCCTTTGTTTACAGACACAAATCTTTATAATGTGAATGTCGGCAATACCCCCTTTTCACCAAATTAACTCTAGTTCTTGAATTCATTCAGGATTCTTGGAAGCCTTGTTCTATCTAATGAACCTGAATGCATTTCCGCCTGTTTTTAGTGTAACTATCAAGGATGTGTCATCAGCAGAGGCCGTTGCACAATGCACAGCGGAAGTAAACGGTAGCAGCAGGAGTGCGGGTCACATTGATTACCTGCGAGCTTTTGTTTTGTAAGACGTAGACGTAGAATATGACACACTTACTGATGTCGCCACAGTTCACATTTCAGGTTAAGGAAAACCTGCTGATTTTTGGTTCCGGCTTGGAGCCAACTTTTCGGCTCTGAATGGTCCAAAATTAGGTGTGCGAACCAGAACAGCACCGTTCCATATTAATGGCAAAGGGGTTTAAGTGCCATTAAATTGGTGCAGATTAATATCAGGATAACTTAGGTTAGAATCTTTTAAGAAATGGGGAAAACATAAATTTGTGCTTTCATGGATAAAAATATCCAGATGTGGATGAAGTATTAGTCACACTTTCTCATACATTTGCATACAAAACATTTCTACTGTATTCACAAAACCTTCAAAACAGATGGGTTTTGAGCTGCTTTTTAAAGAAAAGACAAGTTAAAATTTAGCATAAAAAAGACAAAATTCTAAAATATATTAATTAACAGATACTGTTTTCTAGAGAAAAAAAATAAAATATATTTGTCCTCAGGGATCCATACTTTTATGCCTCTGCGCTGGCAATAGCCATGGCCGCAAATATTATATTTTCAGGTTGTCCGTATGTCCCATTCTTGTGAATGCGATATTTCAAGAACACTTTGAGGGAATTTCTTCAAATTTAGCACAAATGTCCACTGGGACTCAAGAAGAAAGTGATTAGATTTTGGTGGTCATAGATCAGAGGTCAAGGTCACTGTGACTTTGTCTGTTTCATTCTTGTGAACGCAATGTCTCAAAAAACACTGATGTTTTTTTTTTGTTTTTGTTTTTTTTTTTTCCAAAATTTGCCACAAACATTCACTTGGAATGATAAAGCAATTCATTTTTAGTGGTCATAGGTCAAGGTCACTGTGACCTTGCATCCATCTTATTCTCCTGAACGCAATATCTCAAGAACAACTTGAGGGAGTTTCTTCAAATTTGGCACATACATCCACTTGGACCGAGGACTAAACTGATAAGAATTTGGTGGTTGAAGGTCCTATGGTCAAGGTCACTGTGACCTGCTGAATGTTTTTGCCCAGAACTCAAGAATTCTTACGCTAATTATGACAAAACTCAACACAAACATCTAATAGGGTATAATGATGACGTGATGACATTTTATATCCAAAAGGTCAAAGGTCAGCTTCATTGTGACATCATAATATTCTGCATAAAACCTTTCTGGTCATTACTCAATGTCATATCTCAGGAGCAGAGGGGGAGACATTTGGTCAGATACTGAATTGGTGACACTAATCTTGGGTGTCCATCTTGAACCTATAGTGATTGTATAGCTCTTCCGTGCTGCTGTGGGGAAAATGTGTGTGAAGCAAATATTTTCTTGCAACTTCAGTGATATGTGGAGGCATACAACCACGGGGTGGTAATTCTAGTTTTTTGGGTTTTTTTACTTTCTGATTTGTCGTCCCTGTTCGCCTCTCTAAAAAGCAGCTTTCCGAACATAAGATTATTTTATTTCAGTCATTTTAATGGGCCACAGTGTCAATAAACAACCCTATTTAAAAAAGTATGCAATCTCTCAGTTTGTGTACGAAGGAGACAACAGACAAAAGGCCATTTGAAAGTTTCTCACTCATGCAGCAACCAGATGTGTTCCTCCTGAGATAGAAATCTTTCTCCTGCTCACACCCACACACCTTAACTTTCCTGTTACTTGCTCTCAGCTATGCATCTCCCAGTGCTCCACACACCGCCACCATCACCACCACCACCACCCACTCCTCCTCTTCCTCTACCATCTCATTTCCGCAGGGAGAGGGAACTGAGGCAGGACATCAGACTTAGCTCCCAATTCTCCTCCACTCCATTGCTCTAATGCAATTAAATCCACTGGTGGGAATAGAAGAGGAGAGCTGGAGAAATTCCTGATTAATCCAATCAAATAGGTCCAAGGTCTGTGAGTGTGTGTGTGTGTGTGTGTGTGTGTGTGTGTGTCTGCGTGTGTCCAGACCAGTGTCCAAACTGCTATAATAATGGTCTTAAATGCACACACTCACATTCACTCACACACACACACACACACACACACACACCCACACACACACACAGTCCTGCTCTGCCTTAGGCTGCTAATGAAACTTTGTCATGGTAGATCATATTAGTGGTTGAGATATTTTTCTAAAGAGGGAGAAGTGCTGGACAGTCCGCAGCTTTTCGAATGAACAAGGTGCCTCTGTTAGTTAAGTAGATACTGTTTAATGGATTCTCCCCAGGGGTCCAAGTGTAGCCGCGTTTATATGGAGCCTTTTACTGCACTAATGACCAGAGTAATGGCTCAATCAGAATGAAATAGCCTTATATAAAGTTGTAAGTCCTTATAAATACGGTGCACTTCCTGTGACTGCTTCACAGTGAAAGTCACACTGTGTTTCACCAATTTGACGCTTCAAACGTGAAGCAGCAGCAGTATTTGCAATTGAACTTAACACAGCTCTGTTTACTGTGAGCCTGACATTAATGAGATAAAATTAAAAATACTAACGCTGGTTTACTCGCCGCATAATCTCGTGTGAATCCATTTTTCTGATATTACTGTGTGAATTATATACAAACAGGACTATCATAAAATGTTTTTGCTCATGTTGCCATTTCTGTTTTTTGGTTTTATGTATGCAGTTTGAAGTGGCCCTCTGAGAGATTCTGTTTGTATTGAAAGTTTTTAGATGTTGACATGACTCACTGGCTGTTGAAGTTAGGCATCAAAAATAATAAATGAAGCATGTTTTTGCAAATTAAAATTAAATAAACCAATTCTGGGGGATTTCTTATGAGAAAATGGTTCCACCTCTTTCTAATTTCTCCATGTCTGGTAAAATATGGGAGGTCATTTATCACGGGTTTAATTTTAATTATAACAGTAAACAGAGGTAGATAAGGAAGTTGTTTTTTTCTTTTTACTCAACAAAAGAAATGATAAAGTGATGCTCAGTTTTGGGCTTGTTGAAAAAATGTTATTTATAAACTCTAATTCCCTTGTTGTTACTCATAACATGTTGAAAATTGATGTTTTTACTTTACCTACTAATCCCTACCAACAGTAATTGGTTACACTATTTATGTAATTACTTTTGTATACAGCTAAGGCTAGATAGTTTGCAAATGACTTTTAGCTGAGGGTCATCTGTTGCTTGTGCTTGGTATTTTTCCAAGGATTTGTCGGAAGACGAATCCCATGAAGATGGGTAACCTTTTGATCTATCACAGGTCTAGCTGCCAGCTTCATCAGTTCTTTGTCACTTGTAGCCTGCAACTGTCCATGATTAAAATCTAGTTTTGGTTGTTTAGTTAGTGTAGAGCCACAGCCATCCTCCAGGCCCTTGGTGGGATGTATTTCCATGAGCTTCACAGTGTTACGCTGTTGGTCATAGTTGATTTAGGAGGTTTGAGGTTGTGTTTTTCGCACTAGAAAAACCACATACAACAATGTTGTCGTCTGTCCTCCCAGGGTTTGTGTATTTAGTCCTTCTTAGGCAAGCGAAGGGGCTTAGTGTTGCCCACAGGAATGACGCTCTGCAACGCTTTTTTTTTTTTGTTTCCTCCGGGTGAAGATTGGGATATATGCAGTTCACATAATCTGCTCGGAATTAATATATATTCTTAAACGCTTTAAGATCCACTTATTCCTAAAAGTGTATGTCACCCAACAGAGACACTAAAAACTAAAGTAATGACCAAGGTTGTCACAGTGAAATTTAAGGTGTGCTGATGGGTTCACATCCTCAACTCATGCATTGAGTAACATAGCAAGTAAATGTTCCACCTTAAAAGTTGCCGGCAGTCAGTCCAGTTGAATAAGTTAATACTTTCTCTGACTCCAGCTGCTGCAAGAGTAGGGCTGCTCGATTATTGAAAAAATCATAAGCACGATTATTTTGGTCAAAATCGAAATCATGATTATGCAAACGATTATGTGGCGTACGTGATGACTTTTTTTTTTTTGATGATATTGGTTACATGACGGTATGTCATTTCTGTCTCTACATGGTCGCGTGTTTACAATTCTCCTCTGCTCTCTGTATAGCGCACGGCGGAGTTCGGCCCCGATGCGCTTTGCGATTTGTGACACAAGAAAACGAGAGTAAACTGACAAGAAGCGCAAAATCGTCTTATGTCGATTATTTTGTTTTCATAATCGTTGAAAGCCCAAATCGTAATCTAGATAAAAATTGGATTAATTGAGCAGCCCTATGCGAGAAGCAGCAAAACATCCTTTCATTTTATAGAAACTCTCCAAGGTATGAACAGTGGTGCCATAAGCCTCAAAACCAGCCACAGCTCAGCCCTGAGCAGAGCAACCGTCTGCTATTGACCGATCAACAGACTGCAGTGTTCACAGCTCCACCTTTTAGTACCAGTTCTCTGTGCTAGGTACCCCAACAGAGTGGGGACCAAAACTGGGGATGGTATGGAACAGTTCCACTGGTACCATCCACAACTTTTCACAGTGGAAACAGAAGAAAAAGTGTACCGAACTGAACTGAACTGCACCATACTGCTTGGTGGAAACGGGGCTTTAAGGTATAATATGCTGGATTCTTGTCTCTTGGATACCTGCTGCTTACAGTCTGGCATCTGGTCACTAATGACTTATTAAGCCCCGATCTCACTTGAGCACTATGGGTCCACACGCCCGCAAACATTCCCAACACAGACAGTAAGGAGGAAATAAGAACATACAGGCAGAGAGCAGAGTCTCTGCAGGTAAATACACCACCACTCACTGAGCGTGGCTCATAAGTGATGATTGAGTCTATACGTTGTTTTTTAAATGTTAATGTATTAACCATGAATTCAGTTGTGTCACTTATTTCAATAACCCTGGGAAGAATATCTGCAAAATAAATCTCATCCTACTATAGCTACGTCACAAACGTCTAATCCTGACCCAGTCTCTGAAAAACAGTGGTCTACTTCTGTCTCCATTTTTTTTTTTTACCCTCCTGCTCCCAGTCGTATTTACTTGACTCCCTCTCTCTCTCAAAAAAAAAAGAAAAGTCATAAAACCCTTAAAGGTCCCCCACAGTGGGGAATTTCACAGCAGCCGCCCACCTGCTGTGTTTCGGTGGAGGTGGCTGTCGAATGTGTCAACTCCGGATTATATACATCACACAGGGGAACGCTGAAGCTTTCCATCCTGCAGCTCCACTGTATCCTCAGTGTCCTGCGCCTTACATAATATTCACACTACGCTGTCACGCCATGTTACTGCCTACTGCCTGTCAGAGTAGTGAAAAATAATGACTGCACTGATGTGTTGTTGGGAGTGTGTACTAGTGTGTGTGTTTGTGTGTGTGCATTTGTGTTGGTGCTCCAGCTGAAGTTTTGTTTTGGTCAAGGACACAATTCTTTGCTGTCCACAAAAATGAAGAGAAGCCAGCTGATTGGTTACTTCACAGCTCATTACAAAATACACACACACATATGAATACACAAAAGCACACCCACAAAAGTACACAACTTTACAAGGTCACAGCCGAGGTGGATGTTTCTTTTAGACAGTTTTTGGCTGGTTTCAAAGCGTCCCTCTGAAACCAGACAAACCTTTTAGACCTAACAACCCTGAGCTTCATTTATCAAACAATGTGTGAATGTATTCAAGGGTGCATATGTGTAGAATAATAACAGCATCTCTGTTCCTTTTTTTCTCCTTTGTGTCAGTGGGTGTGTTCTTTTTTGTGAACAAAAAATCTTGGACCAGCATTTAATCATCATGCAAAGTCTCACATTGACAGATGATGAGATGGAGAGCCGGCCCACCCTCAGGGAGTGTTTTATGAGACTTTCAAAGAGGGTTTTTTTGAAAGCAGGCAGAAAAGTTAACAGGGAGAGATACAACGGCGTAGGAAAAGATCCAGATTTCAAAGAGGCTCTGATGATATTTTACATGAGCAAACATGCTCTGATCAACTTATGTTTGAGAAGCCAGAAAACTGCTTCCATTTTGTCTGAGGATAATTTACTTGATCGGCAACATTTGACGACTGGAGATCCTCAAAGTGTCACGATCAAGTTGACCATCACCTCCCATACTAACTAGTGGGTACAGAGACATCAGATTGCACTTACATGACATAGATACTGTAAAACTTAAATTAAAAGTCTGACCTCAATTAAACGCCCAGCCCCTTTTACTAGCCAAGTGTGGCTACACATTTTGACAAATAAAGGCCTGTCTCAATTAGAAGCCTGGTCTGGTTTCCAAGCAGTTCATTTTATAGAAGTTCTTTGGATGTATAAAATGGCTACATACAGATATAAATATTTCAACTTGGATATGCTACATATTGTTAGCTCAGTTAGATTCTCCACCATTCAATTATTCTGTGCATTTTACTGGAATCATGAGCACCAAAGAAAACTGGAATTTATTCAGATTTGCCAACATAACAAAAAAAAACAAGCGGAGACCTCCCGCCATAAATTCAGAATATGTGTCCATTCGTTAATTACCCAGTAAGTTACTCATATTCGTTCAGTTGCGATCAAAAGGGTTTTTCACAAAAATTAATCCAAGTCATGGTTGGCATGGTGGTTTAGTGGTTAGCACTGTCACCTCACAGCAAGAGGGTTTCCTGGTTCAAACCCAGGAGGGAGCCCTTCTGTGCAGAGTTTGCATGTTTTCCCCATGTCATCGTGGATTTTCTCCCACAGTCCAAAGACATGCATTTTAATTGGTGACTCTAAATTGTCTGTAAGTGTGAATGTGAGTGTGAATGGTTGTCTGTCTCTATGTGTCAGCCCTGTGATAGTCTGGCGACTTGTCCAAGAGGATAAGCGGTTATGGAAATGAATGAATGAATAGTCCAAGTCATGAACATTGTTTTAACAGAAAAAAGTGGTGTTGTGTCGGTATGCCAGGTGCCACAATCCTCTCCAATGCCCTGTTTGTCGGAGCTAGATCGAATAAATGATTTAGATTTAATATGTTATTCAAAGCCTAATTTTTATACAAGTAATACTTAAACTGGTTCAAATAAACAATTTGATTGTATTTCCCATCTTTGCTGAGCAACAGGATTGTGTAAAAGGAATTAAATTAAAGGCCTGTCTCGTATAAACCCCTGTCCCAAATATAGGCCTGTTGAGTTCAGTGATTTAGGCAATTAGTAGCCCAGGCTACTAATTGAAGTTTTACGGTGGTTAATATTCGTACAATACAATTAGCACAATGCATTGTTAAAGATTCAACCAGTGTTTACCAATCTTTTTGGCTTGTGACCCCTTACAATTGGTTAGTATCCACTTGGAGCCCCTTGTCACATTTCAGCTTTTTTCCCAAAGAGATATTTCGCCTTCTCACATGGTGTCACTTGAATGCACTGGACAAAAATATAATGCAAAATTTTAAATTCAAGATGTTAAGACTTTTAATGAACACAAAATACTTATTTCTCTCAAAGTTTGTAACACATAAAATCTGTGTTCGTGACCACTTCTCCTTTTCCAAGATACCAAGATGCTGATTAAACAGTATTGATGGTGTGTCTTTGGTTGGCATTCTGAACAATGGATTTCACATGACTAGGGCTACAAAAATGCATATTTTGGTCCTAAGAGATATATCCATGAAGAGAACATTCTTCCAGACACCATCAACTGTGAGCAGTTGCCAACTCTAGTCAGTTACGACGATGGACTGCTGTCAGGTGAAGGCCCCAGTGAAGACGATGAGCATGCAGACGAGCTTCCTTGAGATGGTTTGTGCAGAAATTCTTTGGTTGTGCAAACCAGTTGTTGCATCTGTTGTGCAGGTGGCTGGTCTCAGATGATGTTGCAGGTGAAGATGCTGGATGTGGAGGCCCTGAGCTGGTGTGGCTACATGTGGTCTGCCAGTTTGATGTACCGCCACAGTCATGGAAATATCACTGGAGATCGCCTATTGAAGTGATTGAAAGTTTAGTTCAAGGGCAACAGTTCTGGTCGACATTCCTGTAGTGAGAATGCCAATGGCACTTCTGTGGCATCGTGTCACGTGATCAAACTGCACATTTCTTATTGTGACAACCCAAAGGCACACCTGCGTAGTAACGATGCTGTTTGAATCAGCATCTTGATATGTCACACCTGTCAGGTGGATGGATTTTCTTGGCAAAGGAAAGTGCTTAGTACCATGAATTTTGATCTGCACTAAAATATCTTGAACTTGAATCTCAACATATAAACATAACATGTTGAGATTCATACTGAAACAGATGAAGAAGAAGGGATTCAAATTTCTAGCCACAGTCGAGCCGTACACATTCGACCTCTGCAGGGCAATGGGCACAAAGAAGATTATTTTAAAGATGCAGAACTGTGAATAATGTATAACTAAGCTCACTGCACTGAAAAGCTGAGGAAGAGGAGGAGAGGTCTGGCATGCTCACTCTCTCACCCTCACATTATTTGCACCATAATAAATCTCTCAATTATGCAAATGCATGCATGCTGCACGCGCAGACACACTGACAAAGGCAGCCATCTATGCATGTGCAAAGTCAGCAAAGTCACTGAGACATGAGAGGAGGAAAGAAAAAGGGGAAGCAAAGATGTGTTATTTAGTTGGGATGAATTTATTTATGGGAGGGTTGTTTTTATGGAGTTTGGGTTTCGCCTCTTAATGCGTTGATGTGCTTTTGATGGCATGGGGCTACATTCTGGGTTATTTACATATTGCTGGTTTGTAAAGAAGAAGAGAGGAGAAAAATGAAAGGTGACGGGGAAAGGAGTAGAAGAGGAAGGTGAAAAGAAACGAGCTGTGAAGAGAAAAGTGTTGAGGAGAAGTAGAGAGGTGAAAAGAACAGAGGAGCGAAGAGATGAGCTGACAAAAGAGATCGGGGAGAAAGAGTTAGACCAACAAACCAATACAGCCTAGCAAAGCCTAAAATACTGGAGGCAGAATAAAACTGCTAGCACAGGTGGCTCTATCCAAAGTTCAAAAATATGCCTACCATCACCTTTAAAGCTGAATGATTAGAATGATTTCTTACTGAGAGCTAGATGAGAAGATAGATATCACTCTCATGCCTGTACCGTAAAAGTCCAGAAGCAGGGGGGAACTAGCTACTCTGGCACTGTTTCAAGTTCAAAACTTGTCCTACCCACACCTCTAAAGCTCAGTAAGTCCTCCAATCTAACGACCATGACATACATCATTCGTTCCTACACTCTAATACTACCCATCGGAGCATTTCCTAAATTAGCCTCCCTACTAGTGGCAGGAGATCAACTCATTCTCATACCTAAACGACGGAGCAGCTTGTTTGCCAACAACTTCCAAAACTACATATGACCATTAACAGTCATGTTTTTAAACAGGTGGTTAAGGTGGTGAGGTTTGGTCAACAAAGGTACTTAAGGTTTAGGAAGCGAGCTAATTGTGAGCTAGTTCAGGCAGTCAACTCAAGCTGCACTAATTCATATACACATGTCATACAAAACACACCCTCCCAATTTGGAGGCCTTTTTAAGCTGCAAAATCTTCCCAGCTCTCCCTTTGTCTATGCCGGTGCTGCCCTGCATCGGTACTGCTGCTTGCTCTCTCTGTTGGGACCATCTATGAAGTACAACACTGTGGCTCAAGAGGTAGAGCATGTCATCCGCTACTCAGAAGATCAGCCAACCCGGATTCAGTCTGAGGTCGATGAAATATGGCACTTGGGCAATGACTTACAGCGTCAGACAGCGACGAACAAAGCTGTCCTTTCACGTCGGATTGATATGCGGCCGGTCACCATTATATTTTAATGGTGCTCTGCGGCGGCAGGGGGAAATGCGGCAGGACAAGAATGCAGGTCATGGCGACGAAAGTCCTAGTGGGGCGGTTTGGCGTGGTACATGTAGGGGATAGGTCCAACAAACACGACTTTCACCCTGGAGAGCGGTGTTTGCATCCTGCAAGACCATAAGGCCAAACCCTGTTCTTTTTTCCTAAACCTAACCACGTGCTTTGTTGCCTAAACCCAACCATGTGCATTAGAGAAAAAAATGGCAATTTGTGGTGTTATACCGACGCAGTGCGTTAATTTTGAAAGGGATTATGTAAACAGTAAATCTCCTGCAAAAAAAGGAAGTGTATTTTGAAAGATGACAATGCATGTAACAGGCATAACTTGGCACAGCGTCTCAGAATGTCAACAACCAACACACCCAGGGTACCTTGCACGTCATATCTGGGCATGGAGAATCCAAGGGCTCTAGTTTCGCAGACCGGGCGAGGCGGAGCCGCAGTGCACCTGCGCTTCGCCAACTGGGTGTGGCCAGGCGGATTTTGCAAGTTTGGCACACCGTGCACCTGGCGTAGCGACTCCTCTTTCCCGCCTCTGTCCCCCCTACCTGCGCAAGTCAGAAAGAGGGAGGAGAGAAGGAGTGGAGTGGGTTTTACACACATCACACCAATCAAATGAGCCCCTCTCCTCGCCCTTAAATGCGCCGCGCAAAGGCGTAATGAGAGTTTACTCAATTCGCCATGGCAGAAGAGAGCAGCAGCGTCAGACGGCCAAACTTCTCCCAGGAGGAAACTGATGTTTTGGTCCAGGAGGTCCAAGCTGGCAGTGTCCAAATATACGGAACTGCGAGCAGACCTCCACGGGCTGATGATGCAAAGGTAGCCTGGGAGGAGGTCACCACAATCGTAAATCAATGTTGCGTTTCTCTCGTGCGCGCGCTCTCTCTTTCTCTCTCACAGTCTCACTCTGTTTCTTTTCTTTTGACTTTTCTAAGATGACAGATGCTGAATATATACTCCCTATCTGATGCTGTGGCTGTTTGTGGTTGGCTGAGAGGGATGTGCACTCATTAGTTTGCAGCTGTTTAATCAAATCAGGTTGGGTTTCCATTACGCGTGCCAAACGGTGCCAGTCCCCTTTGATCTGACATCAGATGTGACGGGACAGTCGATATAGAGATACATTTATGTGCTGATTGCAGATAGTTGCATTGAATAATGTCTTCTTTTTTTTTTTTGCATCGTTAATGTGCCTGATATTCTGGAAACCTGCCTGTGAAGTTTTGGTGACGTGTGCGCACTGTCCGCCGGTCAGCCAAACTTCGGCTTACACCGGCTGCGCTCCGCCTGCGCTGACAGTAGACCTGGTTTCAGCTGGCGAGCTGTTAGCGCACCTTCGGCGAAGCCTTTTGGCACGAAACTGTCACTGCGCCAAGCTGGATCTGTCGACACCTCCCCCTGCTGTGCCGCCAAACCCATCTCAGCGCACCTTGGTCTGCCAAACTACCAAACTGAGCGCGCCTTGGGTTGCCCTGCTCGAAACTAGCTCTGTGTGGGTTTCGCCACCCTGCGCTGCACCAGGAAATTGGAGCCCCAAAATGTCAATATGTGATGACGTCAGAGTGAGAATGTGTTAGATCAGCGGTTCGATCCTTGACCCCTCCAGTCTGCATGTCAAAGTCTCCTTGGGCAAGATATTGAACCGCAAATTGCTCATGATGGCTGTGTGGTGTGTAAGTGTGTGTGAATGCAGCAGGTGGCACCTTGTACGGTAGCCTTGGCCACCAGTGTGTGAATGTATCTGTGAATAGATGAATGTGACTCTAATGTAAAAGTACTCTCAGTGATCTGAAGACTAGAGAGGTGCTAAGGGCATTTTTATTGGAAAAAACATTAAATAAATTCACTCTTACACAGCGCAGTGTGCCCAAATATTCAATAACTCAATAACTCTTAGAAAATCTTTTTTTTAAGTGTCCAATGTTCTAAAAAAAAATCAAAGAGTTCAGCTGTTGGTGATTAATTTAGTTGTAACTGTCAACATTCAAAAATTATTCTGCGGCACTTACACCGCTACACAAGCACAGTCAAGTGTCTCTAATTTCTTTCTACACCATACAGGTGTTAAAAAATTGAATGTGTGTGTTCAGGGATTCATGCACCTGAGATGGAGGGAGAACAATATGAAGCGATGAAGGTTGGGGTAGTATCAGCAAGCACTTCAATCGTTTTTCACTGCTACGTAAAAGTTAAACACTTCTTTTCCTTTTATTAATGAATTGAAAAGAGTAACATTTACCTGCAGAGAGATGTTTCTCTTTCATGAATGAACTCACCCTGCTAACCCTAAAATATTTTCATTATTTTGAGTTTCAAATACAGTTGCTTGTTTCTTCCACTGTGTCATTGCCAAGAAATGCTGAATCCCTGACATCTCACATCAGCACAAAGTACCAGAGACAAATTTTCAGTATACTCCACAGGTGGAAAAGGGGAACAAAAAAGATGAAATAGAAGGAAATGAAGAGATGAGAAGCAGGAAAGGGAAATGAAGATGTGAAAAGAAGAGAGGAGAGTAAAGATGGAGGCAAGGAGGTCAGAGACGAGGAGGCGTTGGAAGTGTAGAGTGGACGAGCAGTTGTTGAGGAGCAATATCAGGCATGGATGCTTTTTAAGACAGAGAGACTGCACGAATCAGAGCATTGCGACAAATAAGAATTCAGTACACACATAGACAATCCTTTATATCATTGCAGGTATGAATATCAATGCTTCTGTCAACCTCTGGGTTTAACTCAGGCTTTATGTGGAACAGATCTGTTATTTGTGCTGCCCACACTCCATTTGTTGTAGCATTAGATATAAATCTCTGTGCAGATTTGCCCTTGTATTGCATCTTAGTGGCAATACAACGTTACCGTATGTCTCTGAGTTGTGATCTCATGCTTTGTTTAAACTGAAACACACTGTAAATCTGTGTTTTATTGCCCAGGTGGTGTCCGCACAAGTTCACAACTCCTAAAGTTGAACAGTGTGTTTCTCTTGGTATTATAAATGTCTCTGATCAGTTGTTCTTTCTTCTTTGTTGTGGGGATTTTTCAGTAAGAGCCAGAGGCAGCCTCTGTTTTTGTTCATTTGGATGTGTGCAACACTGTTTGCAATGTGCTGTGTTTGTGTTGCAATTACCGTATGATATTCACACTTGAGGGCAAACTCATCCCCGAGAGCCCCGTGTGAAGAGATGCAGTGTGTGCTTGAACACCATGAGCAGCTGTAGAAGTCAAAGAAGCATTTCTTGGTGTTTGATGGTAGAGTTTTTAAGCATTTGCAAAGTCTGTTCAGGTGTACTGTCAACTTACTTACAGCATTAACCTGTTCTTAAAGTCCCCGTGAAACAGAAGTTAGAGCATCTTTAGCTTCTGCACTGTGATATATTTCCCAGTAAACGAGCTCAAGAGTATTTTAGCAGTCTACAGCTACATGAGGGATTTAAATCAAATCTTTCACATTTGTTTGGACTGCTAAAAAGTGAGTGGGCTTAAAGTTTAGCATGATACGCAGCAGCAGTGGAGTCTGCTGCTGAGCAGACTGCTGGCTCCACATACACCTCCCTCACCATTAGATCAGAAGGATGAGGATGAGAGATAAATGAATTAAACCTCCACCACATTGTTTTGGAAAAGAAAAGAAAGGATTTCAAATACATACGTCCTCCTGCCTCTCTCCGTATTGCTCTGCTTCAACCCACACACCCATATAAGCGGTGTGGCTAGCCAGTCGCCCAAAGTTTCATTTGGTTGGATGAACTTTTGTTAACGCCCCTGAGCGCAGGATGAATCATCAAATATTTGAATCCATTTCACCTGTTTTTACAGACAAAGAGAAAACAGGGAGTTTGATGTAAAATGCTCATACTTACTTTTTTGACATAGATTTGGTATATGACAAGAGATAAATGCCCAATTGATACAAAGACACTGGATTAAAACTGGAAAAATGTATTTTCCATATCATGATAAGATACTTTTTCTATACTCAACACAAGAACACAGTTAGCCAAAAAGTTACATTTTCTGCTGACTCAGTCTTTCTTTCAGAACACTAGCATGTCTATCTAAGGAACATCTGGTCAGTCACAAGAAAATTAGCATAGTGTTAGTCCAGGCAGGACAAAATGTCAAGCTCAGCTCACGTCCTAGCTACATCAGCTGATCTTAAACAGTCCAATCAACTGATGGAGCAGCTGATTGATGGAAGGGAGTCAGCTGATAGATCACAAGATTCCTTTCTATACAACCAATTGGTGCATCTGATTCAGGGGCCCTATTTATTCTGCTCTGGCCTGCCTACTGTTGCTGCTTCCTCTGTAAGCCGCTTTGCAATCTGCCTCCACCCCAGCTCCTCCTTTTCATGCTGTGTCTGACTTATCAGTGTCATTTGTGTTTGTCATTGATGCTGCTCTGTTCTGTTCCCAGGGGGGTCTTTGCTGCTGCTCTCCCTATCTTAGGCTTTCCATGTAGGCACATGGAAGGGCAGACAGGTGTGCTCTCTCTGCCTCAGGCTTTTTTCATAGGCACGTGGAAGGGCAGAGAGGCCTCAGAACAGATCCAAATATGATACTGCAAATGAAAATAAAGTTTTCTTTGACTAAAGTGTTCATGACTGAACTACCTTACTTTTCATGTTTTACCTCTGTGGTAAACAAAATGACATCTGTTGTGTTTTTATAATAAATTTGTTTTCACTGTAAACCACTCTGCAGTTTTGGTCAAATGTCGAATCTGTGCATTTATGGCAACATACTGTCTAAAAGTGAAGGCGTCATCTTTACTCTACAGAACATACAAAGAAAAGTTAGAGACAGAATTGCTGCAGTAGAAGCGTTATTAGCAACATGAAACTGTCTCCATTGACAACAGCCCTCTCCTGTGAACACCACCACACACTTACTCCTCTCCCCCTACCTCTCCTTCTCTCTTGTCCTGGTCCAGCTACTCCTCTCCCTGGTTCTCTTCGTCTCCCTTGTCCAGACATTATGTTTTCTCTGATTCCTCCTCTGTTTTTTTCTGTATCTAATTGCCCAAAATCAGCCCAAAAAGGCCCTTTTTTACTGTTTATGTCTCTGTAGTTGAAAGAACTACAACACCTGCTTATGTCTCAGATTGAGCATTGGTCTCTTTAATGCAACTTAAATCAGCTGTTTCAATATAGCATTCGAGCTGCTGTTGTTTTAGAAGTACCGTTGAGGCTTATACTGTATTTAAGGTTTTAAACAAGGTTTTCATATCTTGAATGCTGTGTGCAAGTATTTGTAAAATGACACAAGAAAGATCCATTTAATTGCATATACTGTCACAACACTATGAATTGTGTTAATGGTACGGTCCACAACATACGGGTTGTGTTATTTGTATTTAGAGGTTGAAAATGCGACAACAGATTGGACAAATGGATGTTCACAGTTGAAAATACAAGTTGGAAATCATTTTTCAGGCAGAAATTGAAACATTTTCTGGTTTCAGGTTATGAATTTTCACAGTTTGCAGCCTTTGTTGTATTTTATATGACAGTAAATTCATCTTTTTTTCTCCATGGACTGTTTATTTATAAATTAATTGAAAAAATAATTGAAAAACCTTGCCACCTTGGGCTACGGGAACAAGTGGTTGCCATTTTTCTCTCTTTTGTGACATTGTATGCACTGAATTAATAATTGATTAAAAAAATACATACTAAAAATGATGAAAATAATAGTTCATTCCAGCCCTAATTCACTCTTCATCAAACCTCAAGGTGAACTCCCTCTCCTCAGTTTGTTGTTATTTTTCTCTCATTATGCTGCCTTTCTTTCATCTCTCCCTCTTTGTGTTTGCTTGTCTTTCTCTCTCTAACATGTATTGTCTCTGTGTGTGTTGCAGGATCACTCTGAACGGGATGAAGGTGTCCAGGCCAGACGTTCGCATCGGCCGCTACAGAATGATTAAACACGAGAGAGACAAACACAACGAGCCCAACCCACAGAGGTACTGCATCATTGTCCAAACTCGTTCTGCGGCTCCACATTTGGATCGATCGTGCTGCTTTTGTCTCGTAGCTACATTGTTCAGATGTTTCTTCCAACTTTTTCATCTCCATTTGAGAGAATTATGAATATGTGGTGCTGCAAAGGGCACGCTATCAATAACATGTCCTTATAATTAGAGCTAGCTGTGGAGGACTGTACTGAAACATGAGCAACACAGGCAACATAAAACCAGCAGAGTCCTCTGTCCTTCATCGTCCGCATTACCTGCTCTCGTATTGTCCAGTTTTAATGGAATTACATGCTAAAGATATTTGAACTTTTAACCAGTGATGGTCAAATGAGAAACCTTTGATTTTTTTTATTTATTTATTTATTTTAGCAATTCCTTGTTCACACTCACACTGTGCACACTCACACCTGAGAGCTGCCCACTGTTAGGCCAGTGCTCCTGCTGTTGGCCGCTGAGCAGCTCCTCATAAGAAACTGCAGGAGAAATAACAATGTAGTAGAATATAATTAACTATTTCAAAGTGTATTATTATAGACCCATTTTGCCTACCGCGTGAATAGCTGGTGAGATTGATATGCTTAGGCCAGGGGGATTTTTATAAATACAGATGTCATCAGTCAAATTCTCCCTAATTCTCCTCCTTTAAACAGTTAATTGTTCAGTTATCACTTCTGTAAATGTTATTTCCCACGTTCCATTGACTTTCACACAATGTAACAAATGTAAATATGCTTTGTCTGGTGGAAAAAATACTGAATCCTATATGTAATTTAATTTTTGTTGACATGAATACAGTAAAAAAATATAAAAACTATAGTAAAAAAACAAAGTATATTGAGTCAGAAATACTGGAAATATACTAAAAAATAGCCACCATGTGTATTTCTTGGACTATATTAATATCTCAGGCTGTTCAGACGATAGAAATAGAATGTAGAATAGACATCCGCGTAGTAATCAAAATGGCAGGATGCTCAGAGTGGCAGCCATTTTTATGTATACTGGTGCCATTGCAAAGAACTTTGACCACTGGCTAACCTCCATGAACCGACAGCACCTGCAGCACTTCCCAAACTCACTAAGTTGAGGTCTTGCAGTACGACCAAACGAGTGGTGGAGTAGTACAAAGCATTGGCATTGTCTGCTGAGCATTAACAAGTCACAAACAAGAAAAAAATGCCAGCCTAACTGTACGGAGGTCAAAACGGTGTTCTCAATCTAGTGATTGTGACACACGTAACAGCTCGACTGACGTGTGATGTCAAAATATATGTATCATGGTTGACCTTGACGAAGACCTGAGGGCCGAAACGTAATCTAAATAAAAGAGCAATGCATATGGAGCCAGAGTGTGCGGCACCTGTTTCCTACTTTCAAATCCACTGACAGTGATCAGCACCTCAGTACAACCCGTGGTGTGTTACGTTTCTATATCACATAGAGCTCCAAGATGTCCACTTCACAGTCAACAGAACTGTTAAATCCTGGCCAGATACACCTAGGATCATTTGAATTCAGCCAACACCAAAGACAAGGTGTTATCTGCAGTGAATCACTGCTTCAGTCTGGAGAAGCGTCTGAACTGTTGAACCTTTGCAGACATAAGGTGTGAGTGTTGATCTTAAAGAAGCCCTGAGGGCCGAAACGTCATCTCAATAAAAGAGAAATGCATATGGAGCCTGAGTGTGCGACACTCGTCAAATGACCATAGCGTTCTACTCACATTCTATTTCTTCAACTCAAACCCTCAAACTAACAGAGGGCCTCAATGAGTGCGTTTACATAGACGTGAATAACCTGTTGATGAGGCTCATCGCAGTTATGATCGTATTAAGGATAATAACCAGGTTACTGATGACCGCAGTATGTTTGCACAGGCACTGTGATGTTTCTAAAAACAAACGGACAACGGGGGATGAGACGACAGGAAATATTAAACACTACACTACGTTTACTACCACTTAAACTTAACTGCTGATTTCTTCTCAGCTCTGTTTACAACAGCTGTCTGCTCTGAGTATTTCTGCGTATTGCTCTTTCTCTCAACTGCACACACACACGCACACGCACACACACACACATGCACATGCTACCCAGGCCCTAGTTACTCACCCGTACTCACCAGCAGCTACACCACTCTCTGCACCAGTGCCATCCTGTCAGCGTCGCTGCGTAAGAAGACAAAACTTTCACTGCTGCCATTTTTTGTATCTCGGTTGCATGATGTGGCTGAAGTCACACCTGCGCAGGTAGTCAGCTGCTCTCAATAACCAGGATAAGGTGTATACATGTTACATTGTCCTGCTTTCTTTCAGAGTACTGTTCAGGTTTCTCATAAATGGGAAAAGGTCTTATCCAGGTTTCTGAAAAAGGCATATGGTGTTACATGCCCAGACACATCAACAAGATACTCAGTCTTCTGAATGGTAGCTGCAGCCCTTAATATACTGATTGTCTTACCACAAAAAAACTACCGCTACTGCTGCTGCTATTTATCCAAGCAAGACAAAGAAAATGGGAGCAAAATACCAGAAAAAAAGCAATGAAACTGGTCTTATAGTAAATCATGTATTTTTTATGTTTGAGGGAGAGCAGAGAAAACCCTGCAGAGAGACAAAGAGAAACATTTTCCTATAACTGATAAAACATTTCACTCATCACAGGATGTTAAAAGATGCATGAGGACATGTTAAATAAATAAAAATGCACGCATTTAAAGATGTCATAGTCATTTCCTGCCTTCATAGCATTTATTAAAACTCAGTTTCTGCTAATGGGCAAGTTACATAAATAGTGACACCACTGAATGCGTACTGTAGTCTGAGTGAAAGTATCAGATGACTGGGCAAAATGTAAATAAAAGCAATCCTCTGAAGACCACAACATGGCCTTTTCTGGTCACTGAAAGATTGGAAGATTTTAAAATGCCAAGGACAAAACATTTTCAATAAACTAAAAATTGCTTTTCAGAGATACAGCCCAGGGGCTTAAATGTTGCTCTTTTGGCTACACCCATTTAAATTGCTTTTCAGACAAATGTGTAAAAATGCTTCCCGTATAAATGTGTTATTTTATGGTTTGATGAATGAGACCCAATATGCAGAGATGAGCCCTTCTAGACACATTAATCACCAGGAGTATAGCACCTCACATTAAGCTGCTTAAACGTGGATTATCACTGTTTATTCTCCTCTAAGAGGCCCCCGTTTTCATGCCTGGATAGACCAGCCAGCGATGCCTCACAACACAAAAATCGATAGCTGCTGCAGCTGGGGCAGAATGAAGATACAGTGAACCCTGTTCCCTCCTCCAGTATTATTTTAGTTTGATCTCGTGTGGCATTATTATATCAAAGCGTTTTGACAGGACTGCGTCAAGGTTCACAGTTGAGGTCCAGTTTAGCTGCGGCTCCTAAATTGGTTTATAAGAAGATTAGAAAAAGAGAGTCATGTGTGAAAGAGCAGTGACAGCCAAACAAACTGTGACATGCTTCATTTGAATTTTGCATATGGACGCTGAACACTAAGATATTTGGGTCCAAACAGTATACAAGAAAGTATAATCCATGAGTAAAAACGAGTATGTTTTATGAAGTGTCCCATTTAGTTTGAACGTTACACAAAGTCTAGTGAGAGAAAAAGTATCCGATTTTGTAAACCTGTAAAAAGCATTTTTTTTCTTTTGTTATTAACTTCACACGTTCATTTCAATTATAAAAAGCAATCAAATCACGCTTAATGGCTTTACATAACTGTGTTTATCGCTCCGTGTCTAACCCTCATTCACCTGCCTGTGAACTCCTGCAGAGGCACATTCATATTCATTCATTCAGATACAGTGTTAGTGTAATGAACGCCTGACTTGACACTTAAAACGCATTGCTCAGCCATGCATTTATGATATGAAGAGCTTGATCCCGACATGATAATTACAGATGTAAGAAATTAAAGCTTTTTGATGGTAATGCTAATGGATATTGTAAAAAGCAGCTAACGACTTATTTGTGTGAAAAGATGATAAAACAAGATGTGTTTGGTTGCTAAGAAGCAGAGAGAATGTCGCTCTAATCCTGGCCTTACATTCGTACCTTTTACTGACTGCACTTTGATGTGATCACATATAGTTGTGCTCTAACAGTTAAAATCCTCCCCTCACACAGGTGTGGGAGGAAGGAAAATGAGCCCAAAGTAGAGGCTGTGACTGAAAAGAAATGAAAGGTCTTTTTCTACCTGCAACAAGCATCTGCTGATTGTAAGGGGGATCTCTTTATATGGTGTCAGACACCTTCAAAGGCAGTTCCTTGTTCTGCTTCAGTACGAGATTATTTGCTGGCAATGCTAATGAATCCTGCAGTGATTGGCTAGCAACTCATCTAAAACATGACTGAATGACTTGAAGAGAAAAGATCCTGCTCACCTTTATTTATTAAACTTTTATTGAACTTTTATCAGTTTGATATGCCTCTTTATGTCATGAAATAACCCATGGAACCATGCTAACCAACAGACGTGTGGACTCAAGTCACACTCACATCACAAATTTGATGACTGTAGATGCGACTTGACAAAATCTAAAAGACTTGCAATTTGACTTGGACCAACGACTCATGACTTCACATGCACTTGTGCTTTTTGACTTGAAAATACTTGATACTTTACCCCAAAGTTAAAAAAAGTTTTATAAAAAGTCACCTGAAAATAAGAATAGCTGTGTTTTCATTACCTCAGAATGAGCCATTTATTGTTACTTAATGAGCTGGTCCTCGTCCACGGAGTCCGCCATGTTGCACTGCCATGTTTCTACAGTAGCCCAGAATGGACAAACCAAACGCTGGTGCTAGATAGGGCCATTCATGCTTTCACATCAGCCACAGTAGCTAGCAGCCTGTCTGCGACAAGCATTATCGAAAAAACACATTTTTAACGTGAAACTGCTTTACTTAGTGATTTTACTTTTTAAATCATCATGTCTGTTTATTTCGGAGAGGAGGAGACCTGTGTGGATAATTTGGCTCGAGGTAAAAAACCTCTTGAACGTCTGGATCTTAACTTATCAGAGAAAAAAGGTTAGCATAGACTGGCAGATGCTAGGCTAGCAGCCTGTCTCCGATGAGCCCCATAGTGTCGAATAAACAGAGCTTTGTAGCATGAAACTGCGTTATTCTGCGTTTTTACTGGTTTTAATCACCTGGTTCTTTTGTTTTGGAGAGGAGGAGACCTCTGCAAATAATTCTGCTCCTGGTGAGAACCTCTTGAACAGTGAACACTGAAGGAATTCTAACCGAGAGAAGGTTCAGCTGGTTGCAATGTGCAGCTCTCGCCACTAGATGGCACTAAATCCCTTCAAATCTTACACACTGCTCCTTTAAGGCAAGAATAAACTTACAGAATATGTCTTACAAATATGGGAAGAGAAATAAATAGACATTATTTCAGTATGAGATGAGATAAATACAATACGACAGAAATATACAGAATTTATTCTGTTGTGAACCTAGTTAATGATGCTACATGCTATGAAAATACAATGTCAGCACTACTTTTTTATAATGAAGTTCAGTTGCACTTGTTTTAACAAACTAGTTTCAACAAATTAATACAGTTTTTAAAAAGCACTCATGATTTTTGCATATGTTTATTTGTTTGTTAAGATACAGTAGCATTACATTTGGTGAAGTGAGCATTATGACTTGTTTAGGACTCAAAACTCTTGCATAAACTTGAGACTTGACTGTGACTTGCAAAATAATGTGTGTGTGTGTGTGTGTGTGTGTGTGTGTGTGTGTGTGGAGAGAGAGAAGGAGAGATTCAACGATCTCTCAGTAATTGCTTGCTGAAATGACACCAATAGAGACGGGAGCCAGCTAGGTCAGAATAGTCTAGTTGCCTTCATCAAAATCAATAAATCCGCCACTAGACTGAGAAAGTGTGTGTGTGTGTGTGTGTGTGTGTGTGTGTGTGTGTGTGTGTGTGTGTGTGTCTGCTTGATACTCAATTCCTGTTTTCCTCCTCCTCTCGCTCATCACTCTGCGCCGTCTCTCTCTCTGGTCCGTGGATCAGACTTCCTCAATAAGAGGTGACACCAACAGGGACGCTATTTATTTGGGGCCGATCCATTATTCATAACTGTAGCGAGGGGCAGAGAATAGCGGCCTATTAGTGGGCACAAACTTCATTTTTACAGCCCTTCTGGACACTCATTATAATGTGCCGGAAATTTTGGCTTAAAGGATTTTTCAGGGGGAAAAAAAATAAAAAAGAGGAAGTGGTGTTTGGACTTAAATAAAGCACGGTGGCTCAAAATAATCAGGGAGTTGTGAAATGAGGATTGGCTACCTCATGGCAGTATTCAGGCAGTGTGGGAGGAGGAGAGAGGGTTTCTCCCCATGTATCTCTCTGTGGACTGAAAATTTAAATTCATCACTTTTCATCTCCTGAGGGAAGTTTTAAATTTCTGTCAGTGCAGTTTTGAGAGCTTTTTGATTTCTCTGCTAGAGTGGTAAACCCTCGGTCTGTCAAATCATCTGATATTTTGTGTGACTGAAAAAAGATAAAAAGATAAAGAGATAAAAAAAGAGAAAATGAGGTATAAACAGGAAGAGCTTGGTTACTAGAGTAACCCCAGTTCTCTGGGAAGACAGTGAGGTATCTCACAGTAGGTCACCATGGAAGCAGTGCTTTGAGCTAAATGCTAACTGTTTACCAGATGTAATGTTTACCACCCTCACCATCTTAGATTGGTTAAGTTGGGAAAGTCATCAATTTCGATCGATATTCTGTTATACACCAAAGTATCGGATCAACTAAAATTTCGACCTAATGATGCCGCTGTTAGAGGAATCAACCTGCTTTCATTTCGTCACACCCCTCAGCGTCTGATAACGATGCACAGGGAACCCTTTAGTGTCTCTATGTGATGCACAGCTGAAACACAATTTAACACGTGGTTACTGTTGTAGAGTGGTCGCAGTGAAGTTTAGGCAACACAACTACTTCGTTAGGTTTATATAAAAAAAGAGAGCATGTTTTGGGTTAAACTATGTAGGTTTGTTACGTAAATCAGTGATTAAAACAACAGTGACTTTTGGTTTCACACGGTACATGAATTGCAGTCTTGTGGATGAAAGTCCGGTTTTGTTTGACCCATCTCCCTCCCCTCTGACTTGCCTTATGCAGACTTTCTCGCTCTTTATACTACGCCAGTTGCTTTCCTCATCAGGTACTGCTGCAGAGTGGTTACAGTGGAGTTAGTTGAAAGCTTGGTGAGTCCGTCTGAATGGTGCCTTTGGCATCAATATCACACGCTGAAGGGTGTGACAAAGCATCTGTTTTTGACGACTTGGGGATAAGAACGGCATGGAGGGAAGGTTGACTAAGTTGGTTGGCTATTATGAATTCTTAAGTAAAAGAGAAAAAGGGTGTTTAGGTTCATTTAGAAACTTAATTGCCCATGATGTTGGAAAATTGTAAGTAATAAGACAACTGTCAAAACAGTAAAACACTGGAAGAGCTTGGAGTTCAATCATATGTAGTCAAATACAGTTCAATAGGCCTGTTACAAAAAGTACAGTACGATGTGCAAATTGAGCAAGGGGTGGGGTGAGAGGGGTGGCTCTGTATTATTGACTTTATATTTAATCATCTAACTGCACTTGGAACGCATGACATCTTGTAGTCATGCAGCAGTCTAAGGCACCTTCATGAGGAAAGCAATTTACATTGTTGCTACAATGGATGGGACGGATCACTTGAGCTTTCTTTGTGGTATTCACTCCATGTCTGCCACTTAGCTCTCCTGGGACTTTTTTGAGCTTTTATTACAAATTGACAGATTTTTACAAGATGGATTTTCAATTAGAAAAATGCCTTTAACCACTTTCAAGGCATGAGCTCTTGAGGAACTCCAGATAAGGATCCGTGTTTTTCCGAGATAACTCTTTACAACTTCCTTGTCTTTTGATATGAGCTCTGTATCAGATCAGGGTATCATGAGGTCATACATTTTGAGGATAAAAATAATGCCTGCACACTTACTTCATACCATAAAAGTTTAATCGAGACATTTTGATCCCTCTTGGATCTCTGTCAGGTCAAAACGTTTGAAAAGGTGAAACCACACCTGCGGTTAAACATAATGCACACAACAGGCTAACAAGCTCTATAATGGTGCATGTGGCTCACCACCTAAAAAACAATAATACAGGCCATATTACAAAATATCAAATATACATCTAATCTATAAAACATGAAATCAAGCTCATTATCTCATATATCCGTCTACATCACCTACATTTGAAAATATTTTGCATTAAGTTGGAGGCAAAACAGAAGAAATCTTAAATACATGTACAGAATTTCAGTCTACAAGTTGGACCTCAATCCAAAGTGCCATTTATGATTTGCATAACACTTAAAATGACCGTTAAGTGCCAGGGACTAATAAATACAGCAAATGTTTATATGTGTAATCACATTTTACTGAGTGAAAGTCAACCCGAAACCACCTACATCAACAGCAACAACCTACAACAATCAATTTGTCTTTGAGAAAAAATAGTTATATTCCTCAGGCTTTAATCACACAGGCCTGTCACTCAATTACGCAGATAAACTGAGCTTCTGTTTCCGCTCCGTGTCTTCAGGTGCAGGGTTGCTTTTCTGTTTAGATTCAGATTAATGATTGAGCCTTTTGGGAGAGTTTATCTGGAGTACCTGCGTAATGTCCAGCATTTACCAAGGGAGGCGTTGTCTTGGCTGTTTGATGAATGTTTACTATCTCCTCTGCTTACACGCACACACACACACGCACATATTCACTCAAATGCACACACTCACACAGGAGTCCATTCTCTCAGCCCTTTCGGAGATGCTTGTTAGGCATAGCAATGAGATATTGGACCAGCGGAAGTAAGAAAGAGGCACATTCATCACCAGCCGCGAGTATCAGTTTGCACACATACACACACATTTTGTCTAGAAAGCGGCGCTTCATGCATTGCAAATGAATCAGTCGCTCAGTAACATTGTTAAATATTCCATTCATATGTTATCATCTTGGGACAGTGCAGATACAGGGTGTGTGGGGTGTGTTTGTCTGTGTGTGTGTTTCTGTAAAACTGTATTCACCCTGAACACGGCTTTAGATCCCTTAAAAGAATAGTTTCACATTTTGGGAAACACTCTTGGGAGTTAGATATACTTTAAATATAATGCTACCCTGAGCAGCCAAAAGAGTTGTTTATCAGGATATCTCCAGTTCTCTGGGAAGTCATTGAGGTATGTCGCAATAGGTCACTTTTCGTTCAAATAAACAAGACATTTGTGCTCTAGAGAAAGGATCCAGTGAATAACCTCCTAAGCCCTATGATAAGCTATTATGGCAAGGCTTAACTATACAGACCAGTGAGCAGTGATAACTAACATGTCTTTGGGGTCATCAGGTGGGAAGCTCCTTTCACCAGTGTTTCATCTAGTTGGTCCCACGGCACCTCCAGGAGGCTAGACAGTGATCTCTGGCGTCCCAGAGACACTCCCCTAATGCCAGGTCTCACTGCTCCCCTCCCCGCACCAACCCAACAACCTCCTTTACCTTACTTACACATGGCTTTCTCAGCCCAAACGGCACTGCCACCTTCAACAAACCCAGGCTCCATTTATGCAAACTCCAGGTAGTGACCCTGCCAATACTACCTTTCCTAGCACATTCACCATACCCTATTTCATATGCTACATATCATAACTCCAATATAAGCTAAAGTTAAAGGAGATAGAGAAGATAAACTCACAGGCTTTCTCAGCCCACTATAGGAAAGCAGGTACTTTGAGCTAAATGCTAACATCTGCATGCTAACATGCTGCTGTTTAGTAGATGTAGGGCCCTATTTAGATAGTCTAAAAAGCAAAGCGCCAGGCGTGCGGCACATGGGCGTGTCCCAGTCACTTGCTAGTTGGACAGCACGTTTTTAGACTGTGTGCCATGGCGGACAGTCTAAAAGGGTTGGACTTACTCTGTGAATTAGTCATGGGTGTGTTTTGGGCGTTTCATTCAATAAGCCAATCAGAGTGTCACCTCTCATTCCCTTTAAAAGAGGCGTGATTGGAGCGCATGGCAGAGAGCTAGTTAGATGGCGGACCTACCAACTGGAAAGAGTGAGCGTTTTACAGCTGAGGAGACAGATCTCCTAGTGCAGAAGGTGAAGGCCCGTCAGAACCAGATCTACAGGGACAGCAGACATGCACCCAAGCTCCCCGAGGTAAAGCAGGTGTGGGATCACTAATACAAGAAAGATCTTACTAAATATCTGTGGAATATTATTCAAACCTGTTATCATCATATAACAGAGCACAGCTGTCAGGACTGCTGCGGAGCTTCCCAAGGTGCTGATCCTGCAGTTAGGACCTGTTCAGCGTTTTCTCCCCCGCCCACGTTTAATTGATTTCACATTTGTCTCCTAGAGCTGTGTTTTGCCTCTTATTTACACTCAGATAACAATATAATAATATAATATAATGTAGCCTAGTATAACATGTTAAAATAAATGCAATGTGTGGGCTTTGATTGGTCAGATAATTTCACAATTTCATTTGTCATTATTACAAATTATGATGATCATTATTACTGTGATTAGATCATTCTGATTAATGACTGACCATTAAGACGTGTTTCTGATAAATATTTTAGTGTGCACAATAATTAACCTTTCACATTGTAATCATATTTTTATTTGTTATCTTTTGCATATGTGTGGCTGCTCCGTGTGTGTCTGAGCAGAGTGCACGCGCGTTGTGCACCCTCCTAGAGACGCATATTACTAACTTGTTTAACAGTGAAATACTGCGCAGTTGACTTTAGACCAGGTTTTTGTTGGTCACTGGCGCATTTGCTTTTTACGCCATCTAACTAGCAACGCGCCATGACTGCGTCTGAACACTCCTCATTTTCAGACCAACACACCCAGAGAAGCGCAAGTTCATTTGCTAGTTAGACGACAAGGGCGTGAAAATGACAACTGCACCTGCATCTAAATAGCAGTGACACTTGCGACATGGATTATGCGCCCTCCGCTGTCCGCTTTAGACCATCTAAATAGGGCCCGTAATGTTTACCACCCTTACCATCTTAGATTGGCATGTTAGCATAGAATTTTTTGCAGATTAGCACTAAACATGCAACATTGATGACAGCTGACGGGAAAGTCATCTGTTTTGCAGATATTTTGTCATAAACCAAAGTATTGGATCAACTAAAATTTTGACCTAATGATGCTGCTGCTAGAGGAAAAACCCGTTCTCATTTACCCCTCGGCATCTGATAGCGACGCACATGGCACCCTTTAGAGGCTCTATGTGATGCACAGCTGAAACACATTGTAACACATGGTTACTGTCATGAAGTGGTCGCAGTGAAGTTTAGGCAACAAAACAAACTAAAAGCATTTTAACATAATGCTACCCTGAGCAGCCAGTTAGCTTAGCTTAGCATAAAGAGTAGATGCAAGGGATAGGGCTGGCCTGGTGCTGCACCTCTAAAGCTCCCCAATTAACATGTTGTATCTCATTTATTTAATCCGTACAAAAGATGAACCGTATAAACAACAAGGGGTTATGTGCTGGACTATTTCTTGGTTCCTCCAGTTGTCAGGCAGTAGACTCCAGTAAGTGACTGGGCCCAGCCACAAGCCACAAACTGAGTTGACCGTATTCAAGTACAAAAAGTTTGAAAACCAATATGTTGCAGCATGCAGCAATACCAGTTATAGCCAGGTTAGCCTTTGTTGGCAATACCAGTTGATATACAGTAAATGCATTACACTGTAATGCAGCTTTCAAATAAGTTCAAAAATAGCCGCCTGCAGATGCCATAACTAGAGATATGACAAACTTACTGTCTTTGGTTTAATTGTACTCAATATTGATGATCCAGGGTTCTTTGGTTGGTTTAAGAGTTGATTGATTTTCAGGCTGTATGGAGAGTTGCAGGACGACGCTATAAACTGATTATCTTGACTGTTGCATTAAAAACAATGAAAACAGAAATCCGCAAACAAGCATTCCCCAAATAAACAGGCCTTTACAAAAAAAAAGTTCAAATCAATAGATTATTAAATAACTTCATCAAACAAACATCAAAAAAATTAACAAAATACACAGCAGATTAAGACTGTAACCCTGTGGTGTATTCACACACACGGTAGCACACCAGCCTTTAATTAAAGGCTCCCAAGATGCCAGCTCAGGTGGTGCATTAACTCAAAAACTAATAGGAAACTAGGACTTGCTAGAAATGGCTCTAACACTCTGCATTTTGAGCATACAAACACCATAGCAACATGTCCACAGATACAGGTTGGACAGGACAGTGTGTACGACTGTTGTAATGAGACGCAAATAAGACAGAGGTGCTAATAAACAGTACATTACTACAGTTTTCACTATTGCTGATGCACGGAGCAGCCATCTTGGATTTTGAGGTCAGGCTTGGTGAAGTTCCTCTGACTTATAGCCCCCAATAAAACAACTGGTGATTTATGACAGGCCACTATGACCTCTCAGGGTCATGTGACAACCTAGAATTACCGCTTGCAAGCTAATCTGTTAGCATGATCACGGCTAGCTGACCACTGTTGGCTGTGCGACCTGTCACAATGTCATCTAATAGACCACACTGACTGTGGGTTTGCCATGTTGTTTTATAAGCTTCATTTGTAAAAGAAAATTCCTACAGAACTGCTGGAAGTCTTTGTTAATAACTAGAAGCTAAGTGTGCATGATTATTCATGATGGATGTAAGGTCATATTTTGGAGGGAAGTTAGTGTCGTCTGTTTCTCTCATGATCATTGATATTTTTAGAAAGTTTGAATCCTAATTTTGTCAAAACTAAAGATGAAAGTCTAAACTAGAATTTTTTTTATTTGTTTGTGGTTTTATGCATTTCTTCACTGTTTATCTTCTTCATCGGTACAAGTAAAGTAAGTAACAAGGCTATCAAAAACTAGCCTACTGACACAGACTTGTTTGTCAGTCATGTGATCCTCACCCTGTAGCTGGTAGCGGTCCATCAGAAGTCTCCTGTGAGTTTTTGTGTGTTACTCAGTGAGCTTTAGAGGTGTTGGTGTCACCTTTGTACCGAGCCAGACCAGCTGTCTCCCCTTGTGTCCTGTCTTTGGGCTCAGCTAAGCCAACCATTTGCTCCTGGTGGTATCATATATAGCAAACAGATGTGAGAGAGGTACCAGTCTTCTTATCTAAGGTACGAAAGCGAATAATCGTGGCTCCCAAATTGTTCATCTATTCCTTTGAGACATTTCTACAATAGGGTCAGGAGGGCCAGCTCAAAATATATGACACCAGAACAAAATAACCCTCAGTAACCGGCATGAAAAGCTATTGTTGAGATCCTAAACCAGAAATGTTTTCCTATGAGACCCTCGGTGGAATTAAAATAGAGCTTTACTTAGCCCAGTTAGGACTCAGTCTGGAAATCAGGCTAATGAATATGTAAGGAGGACTGTCTTTGGCTCGCCCTCTAACTCTCTGAAATAAAAGATAAGTGAGACCAATAGCTTTGAAACGATCATACAGTCGCCTACAGATTGAGTACATGCATTTTATATCCTCGCTATGTCTGTGGGGATTAGTTTATTGCTTTTAATCTCAGCTGCTTCATAGATTCGTCTAAAGATTTCTCTTTTCTCATTCACTTTATTTTTAATATCAGTATATCTTGCCCCCTCCATCTGTCACTCTCTTTCTCAGATATGTATTTATCTCCCTGCCAGCCTATCCTCTATTTTTCTCCCCTGCCATCCAACCCTCATTTCAGTTAATACCGCCTGCTTTTCCTCCTCTCCTTCCCTTTCTTCCCTTGCACTTTTCTCTTAAACTAATTCCCCTTCTTTTTTAGATAGGAGTGCCAATCCTTGGAACCCATAATTCTATTTATATCTTATTGTATTATATTGTTCAAGGGAAGGATGCTTGACAACATTTTTCCTGCGTCCATTCATGCCAATAAAGCACTTTTTGATTTGATTTGCGGGAGACAGAAGGAGAAAGCGATGCAGAGGGAGGAGAGAGATCTTCACTAGTCAGTTCTGACAAGGCTCTGTAGACTCAGTGGTCCATGTCGGACTGAAGTGTCAACTCCAGTTGTACGTCCAAGCATATCATTAAGAAGACGTCTTTTGTTAGAGTCAGTCACAGCTGTCTTTTGAAAAGTGAATGTGCTCGCCTGGGCGTTTGCACACATCAGCTCTTTCTCTGTTCACACACCAAAAATGGCATTTTTAAGACAAGAGTGTTGTAAACATGCTGTTAGACGCTCGCACGCCGTGGCCTCATTTCCATCCTGACTGGCTGCAAAAACTGATACTACTATGCGGGTGACAGGAGAGTTTGTGTTATGAATCCGTTTTGATGCCAGGGGTTGCATCACAAACTGAACTGAAGTGCAGCAGCAGCACTGTGAAACTGTCTGACACACTGTGTGAATTATTTTCCCATCTTCAACACTAAAATCAGAGCAGATTCTAACGTAAGAGCAGATTCTGATGTAACTGCTGAATTGCAGCCAATGGGGAAGGATATTCCAGCATAATTCAAACAAACTGAGGCGGATGTGATGGATAATACTGTTCACTGAGTCACAGTGCAGCGCCATAGCACCACCTGTTGGCCAATATCTACATGGTAAAGGAAACTGGATGTGAAAAGACTTGCCCCATTTTTTTCCTCTCTTGCAACTTCCAATATGTATTTACCAGTGTTGTAGTAGCTGAGCTTGGTCTCAAGACAACTTTTTGGTGGTCTCAGTCTTGTCCTAGAATCAACCGCATTTTTACTTGGTCTTGTCTTGATCTTAGGATTTTACTTCAAGACCATTCAAGACCACAACTGCACTAAATTCCTCGTGCAAAAAATGAGTGTTGAATAAAGATGGCAAGATCATTTCAGCTCTGCAATGCCTTTTAAATAATTCATTAAGACATTCCTCATTGTACATTTATACATAAATATACGGCAATTAAAAAGATGAATGAAGAGGACTCTTGAGGAATGTTTTTTGTGAGTGTTCTTATGGGAAAGTAGATCTTTCAGATCAGCTTGAGGAGTGCTTATGGTTTGCATTGCCACATTTTGTGTGTGTGTGTGTGTGTGTGTGTGTGTGTGTGTGTGTGTGTGTGTGTGTGTGTGTGTGTGTGTGTGTGTCATGCAGTGTGGGACTCCCACTGGTCTGGTCTTGGTCTCAACCCCTGAAAGACTTAGCCTTGTCTTGGTCTTGATGCCCTCTGGTCTTGGTCATAGCTTGGTCTTGGTTTAGACCTATCAGACCTATCTCCACGGCACTGTGTCAGAGCTAGAGAAAGGTCTGGGACCACCCTTTATCATTCTGATATAGGGGGGAAAAACTGTCTTGGGTGTCTTGGGCAGCGCTAAGCCCAGGATGCAGCGATGGTGCTCTTGAAAAAAACTAGCACGCAGATAGTGCAATGCCAGGAGAATGCCAGCTGAAATAGCTTGTCAATGGCAGACTGACACCCACAGTCTACATTTGGTGAGTCAGACTGCAGCTTAGGTGGTCTTGACTACAACACTGATATTTACAGTATTGTGATGTGTTATACTTGTTTCCGAGCATCTCTTCTGTACCTTCAGATCCATCATCTGCATGACAATAAAGTGTGCTTTATTTCAGTGGTTCTCGACCTGAGGGTCATGACTTCTGTTAGGGGTCTCCAATAAATTTGAAGGGTCGCTAGATGATTAACAAAAGAGGAAAGTAAAAAAAAAAACATTTATGCCAATGCATTTTACTTGTAAATCACTAAATATGTCTTGATGAACCAGTTTCAACTGATAGACACATGCAACGGGAGACAAATATGCACAGAAGACAGTGTTTTGTTTTAAGGGGTCATGAGCCAAAAAGGTAGAGAACCTCTGCTCTCTTTGATCCCATTAAGCTGCTGGGATCCCCTTTGCCCCAATGAAGGCAGATTTACAGAAACCTTGGCTTTGTCAGCATTGGACCTAAAAGTGAAGAGCCTTTTCTCTCTTATTTGAATCTTTTTTGGCTGCCTTGCACTTGAACTTTTTGTTGTAGGAAGGGTTATCCTTTAAATCCAACAGGAATCATGTCAACTGTCAGTCTTGTAATGATCTGCATTTCCTGAGGCATAATATCAATACCCACTAAGCCAGACCTCCCAGTCTCCAAGCAATCAAACACACTTATATACCCACATAGCCTCACACATGCACTGATATAGAGGAAACGGCTTTCATGTCAAAATTTTATTTTGTTTTTAATCAAATTTTCTTTTTCCCTCCACACCCCTCCCACCTCTCTCTGTCTGTCTTTGTCTTTCACCCTCCAGATTTAATAAAATCCAGAACACGAAGAACACTATGAAGAAGGACGGCATCAGCTCTCTGACCTACAAAGTGCTTCAGGTCAAGAGGTACCCTCTGTACACAAATATCTCTGTGGAGATTGGCAAACCACCGCCCCGGCCTATTAAGGGCTAGAGACAGACGGAGAGGAAGACGAGGGAGTCGACGCACACTGACTGGAGGGAAAAATATGGGAAGAAGAGAGCTTATGAGAGGGAAATAAAGAGATCACAAATCTAAGACATCTGGAAGGATGATGGAATGAAAGAGAGGAAAAAGTTACAAGCACATTATGGTCTCTTTCTCCCTCTCGACCCCTCTCTCTGTTTTGATTTTTTTTTTTTTTTTTTTTTTGGATTTCAGCTTGCCATTTCTGGATCCAGGACTCAGGCTCTTTGTAACTTTTTCAAGCAGCCAGTGGCTTCACGCCTCCTACCTTTACCAATCAGTGACTTCAGAATTTTAAGAGTGGGGACCAAAGCTGGGATATCAGTAGCCGACCAAAGGTTGGCGTCAGACTTGGAGGCTGAAACTTGGAATCTTTCCATTAACAATCTTTTGTAAACTGGAGGACATCCAGTGGCATATCGATGGAGGATATTGACAGGAGCTATTGTCAGGGGATTAGAGATCAGACAATGACATCATTTGAAACTTTGGAAAGTTTTCATGGCCTGTTTTGAAACACTGGACAGTATCAAGTGGGATTTCTTGGAATATCTGACCAAGTTCATATAAGCAGAATGAAATGGGCTGTTTACATGGATACAAAGATGGATACGAGACGTGGTACCTGCTGGTTTGGGAATGACATATGAGCGGACAGCAAACCTTAAAAACGCCATCAAACATTTTACTTTCTGAGCAGTGATGATCAAGAGAATGGGGATTTCTATTAGAGGCAAACTTTAACTAAATATGACAGGCAGTGATGCTTCACTGAACTGTATCTGATGGACTGCATATCGAAGAAAACATCTGACTCTTATCTTGACAAATGATGCTAATGGACGATTTGATATTGACGTCTTTGTCAGGGAGTTTGGATCTAATTACTCAATCAAATCCTCCTCCGGTATCAATTAATGAATGTGTATTGTGCCTGCATTTACAGTGCTGGGACACGCTGATAAAACATGTTCATCAGCAGCAACAAACTCCAGAGAACTCTCTTTTTGTTCACTTTTATACATATATATATATGTATATATATACATATATATATATGTATATGTATGTACTTTGGAAACCTGGCTTATTGGAGTAATGGAAAAGTTTTGCAACAAAAGTAAATATATTGAAGACATGAAGAGTTTTCTCCTGTTCTGGATGCAGTGTTGTGGAACTACCTTGGGAATGCATTTAAAATCAAATCAAGGAACTGAAGACAGCAAGGCAGATAGATACACTGACAGCTCAGTTGTGATTTTAACCCCATGTGGCACATATTGGAGATTAGGTTTCTGGAAGCTTTGTTTCTATCACTCCCCTTAACAGATTAAAGGTTTATTTTGGTAATCTGGACCTTAAATGTACATATTTGTCTCTACGAGATCTAAATGGCTTGAGGTACATTCATATTCCTGAAGGTGCTGGTTTGATTCAGTAAAAATATGCATTTTCAATTAGAAAATTGGACATTTACCACATTTTCTGAACATATATGGGACACAAAGGGGTTAAACTGAGCTGTAAGAATAGAATTATGGCTCATGCTTTACAGGAAAAAGTGTTGTGGATACATAAGCTTCAAACATTTACACTGAATCCACAGACAAGCCGAGCTGAAAAGTACTTTTGGAGGTCAATTTTTAGCTTACAATGTAACCTGAACGTCAAAGTTTTTTTTAAGTATCACAGTTCATTAAAACTCTATTGCTACTGTTATTACGCCATTTTCTCTCTCTGCTATCTTTTTCTTTAGATCTTTAAGAAAAAGATGATTATATCCGGAAAGAGGAAATTAGAAGGTGATAGTCTTCTGTCTGTGGAAATTGTGAATTTTAAGGCAGTAATGAGAAGTTATCCTTTGAGCAGTTTGACTGACATCTCTATGGCTGCTTTAGATTTTATCATCATCAGCTGTCACTTTTCTATTTACGTCTATTTTATCACACTTTCCGATTTCATAAATTAATCAAGCATTGTGAGGTTCGTTTTTTATTGAAGCTGTTATTTTTATTTGAGTTTCATAACTTTCCCTGTGTGAAAAATGAACAACTTAATCTGCGTACAGAAGCCTTTGACTGTTTTATGCTTTGATACATCAGTCTTTGTCCTTTGTTTTATTTTTCCTTGTCTCTACTGTTGATGCTGTTACTGTTGACGCCTAAACACCAAACCGATGCCTTCAGAAGTTATCGTTACTAAAGGGGCAAGGAAGCTTATTTTTGATTTAAAGGTCATATTGGGGTGTAAAATCTGTTGATGAAGATGTGTGCTCGTAATGGGTAATACAGAAACTAACCCATGTTTGCTTCAGTTTAAAAAACACACATCAAAGGTTCAGTGTGTAGGATGTAGTGGCATATATTTTGTTTTTCCAACGCATTCTCACTCCAACCTTTCCATGTCCACATACGACATGTAAGGTACCCTGGGTGTGTTGGTTATTGACGCTCTGGGACGCTTTGTCAAGTTCTGCCTGTTACATGCATTGTCTTCTTTCAAGATACACTTCTGTTTTCACAGGAAATTGAACGTCTTCATACAGTCTCCTTCAAAATCAGTGCACTACGTCTGTACCTGTTTTTTTCCTTCAACAACAAACTCACATGGTTGGGTTTAGAAAAAAGAACAGGGTTTGGCTTTAGAATCTTACGGGACACCAACACCGCTTTCTTGGGTGAAAGTCGGTGTTTGTTGAACCCATCCACCACCAGTCCCGCCCCACCCCAGTTGGAGTTTCGCTGCCTTAACTTTCATCATTGTCCCACCATATTCCCCCCGATGCCGTTGGGAGCTGTTAAACTATAACAGCAACCGGCCACGTATCATACCAACGTCAAAGAACGCCTTACTCCGTTGGTCTCTGATGCCACAAGTCAGATTTTGACAACTTCAGAGTGAGACCAAGCTCGTTTTTCTATCCATCTACATAGGGAGTAGGTCCCTGTCCACGGAGTCCACCATGTTTCTACAGTAGGCCAGAACAGACAAACCAAACTAAAACTAACTACCAACAATAGTTAGCAGCCACTCCTTGATTAGACCGTCTGGAAATAACACAAATATTTTAATGCAAAACTCTGTGTACTTCGGTGTTTTTACTTCTTTAAATCACCATGTGCTTTTGTTTTGAAGGGAAAGAGATCTTTGCAGATAATTTGGCTCCTGTTAGGAATCTTCTGAACAACGAACACTGAAGGAATCCTTTGGGAGAAATTTTAGCTGGTTGAAATTTGCAACCTTGCTATATGCCACTAAATCCTACACATTGCTCCTTGAAGATCATAAAAAAATTAAACTATCTCTACCTATCTTTGATCTTTGAACAGACAGAAGATTTGTGTGCAAGTTTGTAACTGTTTTGTATCATTCAGAACAATTTTAGGGCTTTTATTTTGTACATTGTTGGCCTCCTCTTTGGTCAGCCTTGAGGCAAAAATGTTCCCATCTGTTTGGCTCAGCATTACCTTCGCCTTGGGTCTGTTGAAAGGTTTGATTACTCCTCACACGCACACACGCACACACGTACACACACACACACACACACATGCATTCACACTCTCCCTTTTTTCTTTGCATTATCTCCCCTTTTATTGCCTTTTCTTTCTTACTCTGCCAGTCCAGGCTGTATGTGTCAATGGCACTCCGTTGTGCTTCGTGGTGGGCCTACTTCAAGCACAGCTGTGTCTCACAAGAGTGCTTCTTCTTTCAATAGATATCGACAGAGCCTCTCTTTGTGTCTCTGAATCTGTGCCACTTACTGTATCTTTTTTTTTTTATCTCAGTACACATCCTCATTTGTGAATCCTTCTGCGTCTCCCCTTCTCTCATTCTCTCCCTCACTTTATCTGATTCCCCTTTTCCTTTTCACCCTCTGCTGATACTTATTTCCAGAGTGCAGAGCTCTCCTGGTGAGTTTGAGTGTCCTCAGTGGGCAAACTACCTACGGAGAGGTCAATACAGCCCCTTCTCTATACTGTTTACAGCTCACCCAGTGCAATATTACCAATTTGTTCACATCTGCCACATATGCCACTTTAAGCTTGTGTTTTCATGTGGGATCTGAGGTAGTTAATGTTTGAATGCAGTCATGTTTTTTCCAGATAGATTTCCTTATTATTTGCCTCCAATCAGCTTATTGATTTGAAATCCTTGTAATCAGTACAGAGGCGACAAAATGGCAGCTCTTGCTTTGATTTTTCCCATCCATACAGTATTTAAGCACCTTGGTGATTTAGTGTTTACTTGCATAAAGTGGGGTGACTTGAAAAAAAAAAAAAGGAATGGTCAAAATTGCAGCAGCAGAGGCCGAGATATCCTGACTTTCAGTCCCTATTCTGGGTCAAGCTCCAAACACACTGGGTCTTACATTCTCCATAATTCATCTTAATAGTGTCTCATAGCGTTGCGAAGTTGGAGGAGCCATTTCAGGCGTAAAAGTCAAAGTCTCATTCATTTTTTCCCATAGACAATGTTAGATGATTCACAATTGGGGCTCACTCTCTCTTAACAGTGGATGAATTTAAAAAAAATTGTCCCCATTTTGTCACTTAGATACAAAAACATGGGAAACTAGAGTCCAGGCTGAAAGATACCAAAGTTTTTTACTTTAACAATGGCATTAGAAATACCAGATTCTTTCATAAAAATTTATAACTAGGTGACTTTCTACATAGAAACATTGGTGGGGCCATTAACTACAACTCCCAGTGTGCGTTTTGGCACGAAACATCTCATCACAGGAAGCAGAATTCTCCAATCTGCAGTTGAAGTAAATTCATTTTGGATTTTTGCTTCAGTTATGGACAAATTTGTTAACAATGGTGCTGTGTTTTGGTCACAAATTCAAAGGGAGGAAAGATACTCCTGGAACCAGTTGCTCCTTCCGCTTCACAACTCTGTTGGACTCTCTTTTCCTCCTAAATGCCCTCTTCCAATCCCCACACCTCTAGTTTATAAAGTAAGCTTTCTCGTAAACAAAATCAGGTCTCAAGAGCAAGCTGAGATAAGCCTGACGACCTGGGTTTTTTTTTTGGTTTTTTTTTTTTACTTCTGAAAGCTCCTTCCACAGAATTATACAGCTGTTTTCACAGGCTGAGTATCACTCCTCATAACCTCTAAATCAGACTTTAAAGAAGATCAACTTTTGCTTCATCATGACTACTTTGAACAATTGCAGGCAACCCCTTATAAGTCAGTTACAAGAAGAAAAGTACAAGCTGAGGAGGATATAGCCAGAGAAGCCCCAGTGTGTATAAACAGTATCATGGGATAGAGATGTAAAAGATCAGCAACAGCAACTTCAGCAAAAATTGTGTTTGAAACGTTTCTTTTACTTAAGCATAAGAACAACCATGAGGAGCGCTTGATGTTTCTTAATGGACTCTTGACTTTTGAAGCTGTTCCAGTTGTCGAGCGCACCTCAGGTGGTGGTGAAGTATTCGAAAAACATTTCAAACACATTATTTTGCTGCAGGGAGCAGACAGGACTTTCAGGCCTGTGGGCGTTTTTAAAAATTTACTGTATCTCTAGCTATGTTTTTTTGTACATTGAATGTTGAAAATGTTATATCTTATATAGAATGCATTACGTCATATCAAACCTACTTTTTCTATACAATCAATAAATCTGATGGTTAAAGATTGTATCATGGTGTTGTCAGTTGCTTGCTGTGTGTGTGCATGTGGGAAGAAGACAGTCAAACTCTGGTGGATGAATAGAAACTTCATAAGAAAATAGTTTTCACCTGCAGGCTGAGGTAATCCCAGAACTTTCTAATGTAATATCGACAGTTTTTGGCAACCGTGTTTCCTGCTGCCATGACAACCCACATAAACCTGTTACTTTTGTTCCTGTGTGGTCCCAGTGGCTTACTGGACTAAAATGCTAAACCACCTTTTGGATTACATTCAGCTTTACTTGTGCATTCTTTCATTTCCTCCCCTGTCCTTCCTGCCACCCTCCTGATAGTATAAACACATCGTTTAATGCCACAAAGTGAAGCTGTCTCCCTTTTACCTTCAACATCTTCTCTCATTCTTTTATTGTTTTGCGGGGAGCAGTGTTCCCAAACTGTCAGCAGAAAAGCTCTGCAGGGAAATCAGGATGGTATCCTCTCAGAGATGCCGGAGCTAAACTGTTCACAAAACAAATCGTTCAAATAAAGTAAAAAGACACAACTCAAGAGGAAACACAAAGTGAGGGCTTTTTAATGGGCATTGAAAGTAGTTTTAATTTGGAATATTTTACAAGATGCTGGTGTTTATTACAAGAATAACACACTACATGATTTGTGAGTGTAATTATTTTGGGTCCCTTTTATTTGAGGCAGTAGATTGATTCTCACTGAAAGGAAAAGATTGTTTTGTTTTTTTTTGCTGAAAGTCAGATGAGAAGATAGACACCACTTTGATGTCTGTACAGTGAATTCCTCGCTTATTCAGTCAGGAACACTTTATTTCCATTTGCAGTATTATATTTGGCGGTATGGCTCTGTTCAGGGGCCTCTCTGCCTTTCCTCGGGCCTACGCAGAAAGCCTCTTCCATGTGTAAGGGCAGAGAGGTGTGCTCTCTGCCCTTCCATGTGCAAACGAGGAAAGCCTGAGGCAGAGAGAGCAAACCTCCCTGCCCTTCCATGTGCCTACATGGAAAGCCCAAGGCAGGAAGAGCAGCCGCAAAGACCCCTCGGGAACAGAACAGAGCAGCATCAATGACAAACAGAAATGTCATTGATAGGTCAGACACAGCATGAAAAGGAGGAGATGGGGTGGAGGCAAGTTGTTACCTCTGAACCCAGCCAGGCTACATGTTTCCCCCTGCACAATTCAATTTATTTTTCCTAGGAGTGTTTTGCCTAGTCTGGCCCGACTGTACTGTAATTGACTAATGCTTGTTACATAGACACATTGAGGAGTTGGGGTAGTCATGCTTAGCCAGACCAATCTCCACAACGCTGTGTCAGTGCTAGAGAAAGATTTGGAAGAACCCATTATCATTCTGGTATTGGTAAAAAAAATGCTCTGGATTGTTTGTATTTCTCTAAACAAATCACAATCGTCCTGGGCAGTGCTAAGCCAAGGATGCTGCAACAGTTCCCTTGCAAAACGGTAGCATGCAGATAGTGGAAGGGGAGGAGAATGCCGGCTGAAATAGCCAACCAATAGCAGGTGCATACCTAAAGTCTACATCCGATGAGTCAGGCTGAACCGAAATGTCCGCCCTCTGGACTTATGGACTGAGCCCTCGCAGACTTCAGTAGTACATTGTGTGACGTGTTCACTGTCATCAAGAAAAGTCTGCGAGGGCAGTGACTGAAAGGAGCTGATAGACAGCCCCTGAGACTGTTTAACTCATATTAATACATCTCTACATAATAAGCTACAGGTGCTGAAAAACAAAAATGTTTGTAAATAAGGACAGGATTATAATTCAATAAATTGGGTATTATTTATGTACAGTAGAAGACCTTTTGCTGTTTTTGACCAATTTTTTTAACCTATTTCACTACACAGCTGGATAAAATGCATTTTCATTCCCTTTACAGCCTATACTTACACATATTTCTGTGTCATGATGTGGTTGAATATTAATTCTGGCCTATGCGATTTAAGTAGCATTTAATAGGCCTAACTATCAATAAGTATTCTACACATTCACAGGTGATTTTTCAGCAATTGAAAAGGCCACAATGTCACGTCCATATGGCAATGAATTGTGGGCGATTAAATAAATGAAGTCTGCTGAAATCTGCACCACAAGTGGACGCTCTGAAAGTCTGCAGAAAGTTTGCTTGAGGCCCCTTGTGGACTGGTTATATCATGGGTTTGGACGGCACTCCCGGACTTCCCAGAAACGCGACCAAAATGTCCATGAGCCTGCAAGTCCAGACATTTGGATTCAGCCTCAGACTAGGATTAGGGCAAAGAGGTCAAGGTTAGATTTAGCACTAGCCAATCGCAGCACAGAAAGGCGGGACTTAGCAGAATGAAAAAAAAAATGCTTTCCTCATTTCCAGTCTTTATGCTAAGCTAAGCTAAGCTTAGCTGCTGCTGGTTGTTGCTTTAAATTTACTGTACAGAAATGAGCGGTATCACACTTCTCATCCAAATCAGCAAGAAAACAAATAAGCACATTTCACAAAATGTCAAACCATGCCTTTAACCATGTCTCTTTCTGATTATTCGGTAATTAAGATGAGAAGAACAGCTCCCTTATCGTATTCAGTCTCATTCTTACACTGTTTGACTGTTTGATTGGAATACCAATACCCTCCAGAAAATGTAAATACAGAGTGTATTCACTCATAAAGTCTCCTGATAAAATACGATCATAACCCTAAAAGTTTCAACTTAATCCCAAACCTTGCATAAAGAAGCTTTTCAGGGAGAATTAAGGCAGTGAAACGTGTCAGCTGTAATAATATACTTAACACAGCAGCAGCCTGGGAGTCTTATGTATAAAGTAAATGCCATTATAGGCTCCCAGACTGCACTTAAACATATAAGACAAGATTGTTTTTTCTTTTGGTTCTCATTCAAAGGTCCCTCATGATTAAAGTGGTAGATAATGACAAGTAACAGTAAGAAGATCTGATGCATATAAACCTACATAAAATGACAATACTACTATCTTTCTGACAAAGGTAAGTTACATCTGTGCACTTTGCTAACAGTGGAAACAATAAGGAAGGCTGTTTCTATAATACTACATATTCTTCCTAGTGAAAATGAATGAGGCAGTTAATTACAGATTGTTTTTCCTGCTCTACAGTGTACATGCACAAATAACAACCCTGCTTCCAAATACCGCTTGTGTCTAAAACTACGGTACAGTCATATGTTGGCCATAGTCTCATACATTACATTTCAATTAGCCTGGAAAGTGAACTGCAGAATTTATAGGACAGTTACAAATTGCTAATTGCTATGCTAAGCCATTTCCTAGTCTAAATTTCATCACAGCTGTGCATACATTTGGCTGGTGCATCAACCCGTGACAGGTCAATTACAGTTTCTTATCATCCAATAATCTCGCTGGCTTTGTTATGTTGCCAGTTGTTTCCCAAAGCAGGTGTCTGGAAATTAAAAATATGGCTCCCGGGTAACTTCTATAGCTTCTATAAAAGTTCACTTTTCTCTTGTTCTATTTGGAGGAACATGTGGGCAGGCAGATAAGATATAAAAGGGTAAACATCTGGAGTACAGCCACCTTTCAAGGGTCAAGTTTACCATCAGATTTGTTAAATTATGTTTGTTTTTCTGTAGAAGTACAGTCTTAATGCTCAGGGGTTGAAGCTGTTTGAGGCCCTGTGAAATCAAACAAGTCATTTTTATATCACTGCAGTCCATATTATCAAACAGAGATTTCTAATCTTGTTTTCCTTCTTAACTCCACTGTTTCCTTTGGTTTACAAGGACTACAGTTAGTTTGTCTTTACACAGCACGGCCAGATTAACATATTACGGGGCCTTCTGATCCTCCACCAACCACCCTCTATGCATTGTGTACTTGGCCACAAGGTCGGTGCCTCAGTTAGTTTGTAGTCATTTGCTTAAACATAGTGTTATTTGGGAATATGCACCATGGAGGCACAATAGAAACTACAGTAATAAAGGTTTTATCTTTAGATACTGACTCAGAGGCTGCCTATGCGACATTAGGTAACAATGCCTTTGTGAATATTGTACTTTGTGGTTAATCAAATTGCCACTGACATGTAGTAAACGTGGGGCTTTGATTGGTCTGTAAATCGGACCTTGTTTTTAATTTGCAGCTGAGGCCCAGTAAAGGGCCAGCTTTGTCCACCAAAGTGACAAATTCAGTCTCATCAGTAATGTAGAAATCTTGGATAAAAAGTCCTTATGGAATGGCAGCAGATCTATTGTGGTGGCTTGTGGCATTTTTGAAATAATTTCTTAGGTTCTTGTTTAGCTCTGTTCCCCAAAAAAAGTATTTTTTTAAGCTGCAGATTATCCATTTTCAGCTACACAGGAGAAAACAGCGTGTAGACGATTGACCACCAGGGATCGTAAATTTTAAGGTGACAGCTGGTTCTCCGCTGACAGAGTGAATCAGTTTTTCTTGGTGGACGGTTGTTCAGGTGTACAGTTTTTGAGGCGGGAACAGCTGGCGAGACGGTTTCCCTCCCAGTAGCCGGCATCCTGACCATCGTGACAACGACACTTGGTGCAGGAGTCAACCCAGATGGGCTCTCCTGCAGGAATCACCTGGCTGCGTGTTGCATCGACATAGCAGTTAGGACCTGGAGGGAGAGGAGCAACAGAGGTAAGTACCTGCAGCTGAACAGAGCACTCTTGAAATGAGGGTTCCAAATGTTTTTTTTCTAAAAGGCCAAGGTTCTACCCAAAAGTCCAAAGAATCCTTTTTGGGAGAAAGAGTTCTTCGAGGATTGTTGAAAGCATGAGTGTCAAATAGTTAAATGTTTTTTTGTTGTGTTTTTTTTTTACTTAGATGTATCTGAAATCCCCATAATCAGTTCATTGTACTTGTGTTCTGGCATGGTTGATATCTTTACCATCTTATCCATGCCATACCAAATTTTTTTTTTTTTTTTTCTTATGGGTACGCACAACTTGGCATTCTGTTTTGGTTCTAATTTGAAATCAAGTTTTGGTTCCTAACCCGATGCACCATTGATATAGTAAAGGCTGTAGTAGTAGTGATTTCACAGAATCTCCACCCCCTAAAAAACATGATTGTGAATCACAAGTGTTATGGGGTGCACTGGCCCACATCAAGCCCGGCCCTTTAGGAACCTTGTGGATCTCAAGATTGCTGGGTGTAGTTCCCTTGACCCCAGGCTAACCTGATGATGATTAGTGGGAGAGAGATCTATGGGTAATGTAGGCAGTTACTAATGCAAAGTCCCTTGGGTGGGCTCTAGATGAAACCCTTAGAATAATTAGGCTTTTCTGTGGATAACCTCGAGTGGGTTCTTGTTAGCACCCTTAGAGGGTGGAAGGTTCTGGATAGAACTCCCATTTACCCCTTTTCCTCCAAAATAGCTCTGGTTTTTGAACCAGTTCTGGTCAGGATTTGTGGAACCTTGGTGCTATCTAGCAAATCGGCCTGAGTTTTAACCAGTTTTGAGTGGAGTCTTGGAATCAAGGATATGTCATCAATGGAGGATGTTGCGCAATGCACAACAAATGTAAACTGCTGCAAAACCATGTATTACATTAATTACCTGCAAGCTTTTGTCTTGTTATTACAGATATTTGTTTTTATCAAAAAAACAAACATAGACCAGCTATTAGTGAGACCACTGCACACTTTCTGACAATTTCTCTGACCTTTTCATTGTTGCCTCCTCCAAACCTTCTCTTTCTAATCTGTAGAATATGACACACCCACTGACACGCTCTGTTTGGTCCTAAGTAGACCGGGTCTGTTCTGGTTCCTGCACCTAATTTTGAACCATTCAGAGCTTTTTGACCAGAAATAAATTGGTTCAGAACCCTAAAAGTTGGTTTTAAGCTGGAAGCAAAAAGTCATATTCTGCAGGTTGGAAAGAGAGGATGGAAAAGGCAACAATGGAGAACTCAAGTGAGAAATCGTCAAAGAGTGTGCAGTGGTCTCATTAATAGTTGGTCCATTCTTGTATTTTGAGTAAAAACAAATATCTGCACTAACAGAAGTTCACAGGTAATCAATGTAATCTCCAATTCTGCTACTATTGTTTAGTTCAGTTGTGCATTGTGCAAAGCCCTCCGTTGATGACACAGCCTTGATTACAATGGAACCACAAAGCATTCTTCCTTGGGGACAGGCAGAAGAGCCCTTTATGGTTCTAGTTTGCATGTTTATTTCTAAGAGTGTACTACAAACAGGGAGGCACATAAAATCAAGTGCACACACACTCACCCCTGCATGCTAATGATCAAATACATTAGAACTACATTTGACAGTGGTGCTCTTATAATAGTGAAGATAAATTTCCTGTTGAATCTCTGCGAGCCCCCCTAGGTTTTATTTCACTGTCTACTTTTTTAATGCTATTTTCAACGTACCCTCCTGGCATTCGGGGCAGCATTTGCCGGGCTGGTAGACAGGGTTGACACATGGTGGAGGAGCACAATCTGCCACTAGACAGCGGGCGATGCCATCACTGTCACAAGTGCACTGCTCACACTCTGATGGCTGGGGAAAATGCACACACATATACACGCAAACAGTGTGAGACTTAACATGGATTTTGTTTCTAATCAGCAGCTCTCACCAAGTCCTCCTCATGCCATCTCAAAAGGGGGCGCCATTTACCTCCAATTCCCGGCTGTATGCTCAAGTTACATTCCAGTACCACACTGTAATTAATTGGCTCAGAGTTTTAGAAGGGAATACACTGCAAAAGATATGCATCAGCTTACACTAATACAAGCTTATGAAAATCGTGACATGGGTATAAGTTACATTTCTTTTGTACTATGCTTGTGCATAGTTACACATTTGAATGAGAGGCAACAGTAACTGCAGAACAAAGTGGAACCTGCATGAAACAGATCAGTGACAGGGTTTACACATAAACAGTACTGAGCTGCTACTCACCTTTTGTTTTGTAATATGTGTGATAGGCACTTGTTATTTGCAATCTGGGTCTACTGCACATCACCTAAAACTCACCTTTCTGCAAAAACATCCCTTGATATTAAAAACAAGTCTAATACTGCACAGATATGCAAATATACTGTAGTTAATCGCTCTGCAGTGACATTTTAACCATTTCTAAATGATGCTGCAGTATTTCATTTTGAGATAGTGCAGATTGGCAATTTGGAATTTAGCCTACTGCTGTATCCATGTAGCCTACTCTGCCCTTGCAAATCTAAATAAGCTTGCCTTTAATGAAAGTTAGGGGCCACCACAAACTAAACAATACCTACTTTTGACCCCTTAATCACAGGTTATGGCCTGAGTGTGGCGTATTTTATAAGTAAATTGCAAAAACAAGAGAAAAGTTAATAATCCCCCAGATTTTTCTTGAGACCTGACCTCTAAGATAGATATTTTGGGTGGGTATTGTGTTTATAATTACATATGAGAAAAAAAAAAAGACAAATGATCTCAAAACATTTAAGGTTATGAGTATCTATAGGGTCATGTAGTTTCTACCCATCCTGGAAGCCATGACAGTATCCCCATCTTTGCAAGCTACCATGTGTCATCACTTTCAGGCTTACCTGGAAGTTCTGCCCCAGCTCGTACACCACTCCACGGTACTCACAGCCGATCTTCTCGCACCTGGGGCAGCAGTCGGTGGGGTAGTGGCTCACATGGATACATGCAGCCGGCAGAGAGGTGCACTCAGTGCGGGAACACGCGGAGCCCTCAGTGGTGCATTCACACTGGGTGCAGTGATCAGAGTCCAGGAAATACCATTCCCCCAAGAAGTATATGCTGCCGTTGGCCTCACAGGTGCTTTCCTGCTGCCCGGCGACTGAGAAGCCAAAACCAGCCTGCGCGCAAAACAGCAGTGCCAAAACGGCCGTGCGTATTGTGCGCTCCAAGGAAAGAGGCTCACTGAAAACCATGGTGATTTATTTGATTCACCTTGTCCAAAGCTAAAAGTTAATACGAAACATCCACTGTAGTCCAGCTGGGATTTATTCTGTAGACGGGTCGACCCAAGTTTGTTACATTGTTACTGCCCGCAAGAATCTTTGGCGTTACCTCAGCCTTCCCTCCACAGCGGTCTGCTGGGGCTGCACATACTTCTGCAAGGAGCCCGGAAGGGGGTGGAGGTTGGGGGGCATGAAGAGGGAAAGTTATATTCACTGCCTCTCATGAGGGTTCACACGCCAGTCTCAGCTGATGTTTGTCCCTCCCCCAATTTAACATCTTTAAGTATATTAGTGCAGACTTTTACAAAAGCACAGGTGGTCTAATGTGTACATAGTTGGTTTAAGAGGCCTATAAAATATAGAATATGTATTTAGCCTGCTTTATTCCATTGTGTCATTATGTATTGCAGTTTTATCGTGTCGTTTTGATTAAAAAAAAACATAAATATGCATGTGCGTATATGAAAAAAAGAAGTCTGTTTTAAGATCATGGTTAAGATGCATAGATAACCCAGCTGTTGACAGTTACCACAGATCTCGCGATATCTCCCCCTTAGCAACAGTAGAGTTTGCCCTGGATACCATAGTCTTGCTACTACAAGCTGGGGTGAGCGTTTTTTCCTCTTTAGCAACATAGAAAACACATTTTATAAATTATGTCCGTGTTTTACTGAAGCTGTTTTGTTATTTGATTGTTATTATTAGAGATACGCCATGTAAATACTTATTGTTTGTGAAATATTCGGTTGTGTTGTTCAGGTGAAGACAGGTACCCGAGCTCTCAATTAGCTAACTAGCTAACGGTAGCTAACAACAGCTGTGGATACAGCAGGAGGAGCCTTAGTAACCCGGTAATATTTTGGGTTTTATTCCAACAAGCAGCTCCTCAACCTTTACTAATTGTACGACATTAATGTTAACCAGTGATAGGAGAAGCACTGAAATGTTTAACGTAAGAAACGTTAAGCATTGACTGCTTTACAGAAAGTTTTAAAGATGCGGAAGTAATAGATCCTTAAATGCAAAAGTTAATGTAAGGTAACTTAAAGTTATTTGAGTGAGTGTAACATAAGTTCAAGAGAAAAAAAAATCTCGCCATGATCTTTTTGGGGCAGAAGTAGCTAGTTCTGGTTGTATATCAGCAAAATATGTATATGTAATATGTAATAAGTAAAAGTACTCAATGTGTAGCTAAGGCTATAAATCTACAGCTAGGATATTTTACAATATGAATATTTTGTTAGTAAAACCTTAATCTGCAAATTAAATAGAAGCTATAGCTGCCAAAAAATGTAGTGGGGTTAAAGGTACAACATTTATCTCTGAAATATGGGTGAGTATAATTGTATAGTTTAATTTGATACTATATTATTATAATTAAGCAATATCACACGAGAGGGAGTGATGTTGTACCTGCGGCCTCGTGCCTACGACCGAATCACAGCCGTGACGATATCACAGTACAACATCACGAGCTCGAGTGTGATATTGCTTTTATAAAACAGTTCAACCGTTAAATAAGCAAGGCTGATTAAGAAATGTTAAAAATGAGGACAAAATAGATAATTTAAGCATTTTATTTGTCTTCCGCCAACAAAAATAGTTCCCTCAGGACTCCGCTGTCACCGTTGCTATGTAACGCAGACATGGTGCGCCAGGCACTTACTCTTCATACACATTTATCAGCACGTTTCCATTAATTGTGCAGCCGGTGAAATAAGTCTGTGGTGACTGCATGGTGGACTGTCGCTTCACAGGCACAGCCGACCCTGCCTTCTGATCTGACAGTATGTTGCTTTTCTCCAAGTCATTGAGCTCCGCTGATGAAACACTGACAAACCTGGATGTGTGCTCAGATGGATTCAGCTTCTCCTCTCCCTCATCTTCCTCTGATGACCATTCATAGTTCAATTCAAAACTTATTTTAGGAAATAAATCCATATTTTTGGCTGTTTGACAGTGGATGAATTAATTAGCCTACAACGCAACTGCTGACCTAACTGACACTAACCGTCAGTTTTGATTTGATTGTTGATTGCAATCAGCTGTGAGGCGGAGTGATACATACACAGTGAAATAACCGTGATGTTGTACTCCAATATCATCACGGTTTTACTGTCCAATCAGATTGCAGGGCCGGAACTAACTGTTGTATAATGTATAATAAGTGTTTAGCACTGTCGCCTCGTAGTAAGAAGGATCCTGATTGGAACTCAGGGTGGGGAAGCCCTATGTGGAGTTTACAGGTTCTCCCCATGCCAACATGGGTTTTCTCTGGGTACTCCAGCTGTGTATTGTGATGTTTGAGTTTCTCCTCCCACAGTCCAAAGACATGCAGGGTAATCGGTGACTCTAAATTGTCCATAGGCATGAATATGAGTGTGAATGGTTGTCTGTCTCTATGTATCAGCCCTGTGATAGTCTGGTGACCTGTCCAGGGTGTACCCCGCCTCTCACCCATGTCAGCTGGGATTGGCTCCAGCCCCTCCACAACCCCTGACAACATAAGCAGTCACGGAAATTAATGAATGAAGGAATAATTATAATTGATAAAGGTAATGGTCTATAGAGTGCAGGATTTAGTGGCACCTAGCAACTGAGGTTGTAGACTATAACTAGACTGAAACTTCTCCCGTGCAGGAGAACTACAGTGTCCAACACAAAAACTCGAATGTCCTTGTTTAGAGCCAGTGTGTGGTTTGTCTGTTTTGGGCTATTGTAGAAACAATATGGCAGTCTCTGTGAAAGAGGACCAGCTCCATAGGTAAATATAAATTTCTCATTCTAAGGTAACAAAAACACCACAAATCTTATTTCCAGGTGATTATAAACTAAAGGAAACCTAGCCTACATATTACAGTGTATACAATTTCTGCCAGTGTATCCCCCTAAATCCTACACACTGGACCTTTAAGTATAAGAGCCTCAATTTGTGCTCAAGTGCTGTATTTGACTAAATGTAGTGAGTTACATTTTACCGTGTTTAAGTTTGTCTCCATTCCTTCACTGCCAGATCACCATTCTGATGCAGACACCCAATGAAAACCAGCTCTGGTGTCCTGGCCAGTCCCTATGGAGCCTGATCGTTGAACATGTTCATGAGTCAGAGCTGGATAAGATCCACACAGCACTGGGCCTCTCTCTGATAGATATGTATACCGAGGTGCACACTGAGGTGAGTGTTTGAATGATTGCACTATTTCTGATTTCTTTTTTTTTTATTATGTAGCTACCACATATTTGCTTTTAAGTTGGAACATTCCTCTTCAGATTCAGCGGGCAGAGCTTGTTTCATCATTCATGTTTTATTCGTTCAAAGAGTTCAGACACTGGGTCTGTCTCTGATAGGATCCCACAAGAATACCACCACACCATCAACAAGAATTTCCTTTTCAGCTCAGTTTTGGGGTGAAACAAAAAAAAAAAACTTTGCTCAGCTAAGCATTCCTGACCAAACAATTTATGAACTGCAGTGTGAGGTTGTGTAAGTAGGTTAGTTTGGCTGCATACACTCATTAATCCCCAGACTCCCTAATAAAAGTGAAATGTGGGTTAACTGGCACTGTCAGTGCTGCAGTGAAGTCCAAATGTGAGCCAGGCAGACAGACATCAATATTTGCTCAAGGCCAGCTAGACAGTCTGCCCTTAACAAAGCCTCTTGCATGAAAAGCACTCAGCTCTGGCAAAATGACCTCACCTAAGAAAGACTTGCAGGTCGATGAGAAACATCTGCGGCTAAGGTAGAGCGGCACACACCTCACAAAATAGGTTAAATCAAGGTCAAGACTGGAGGCAAGCATTTTGAAATGGATGGGGTAAAATGATTCCAAAGAAAAACAGATTGACCCCTTAAGTGTGGTCACAAATCATGAATAAAAGTTGGAGAAGAATTAAGAAATATGATCAAATTTTAAATAACAGGAAAAGTCAGTAACACTTTACTTGAAGGTATCTACATAAAGGTGACATGACACTGTCATAACTATGACATGACACCATCATGAACTTGTCATAAACATTATGTACATGTCATAAACATTTATGACTGCTATCATTAAGTGTCATTCGGTTTCTGTAATGACAAGTTGACATTGTTTGGGTTGTCTTGATTATGACAACTTGACATTAATCAAAGTGACATTACCAGAAGTTGTCTTTGTCATGACAACTTGACATTAAATTTGTTTGGGATGTCTTTATAATGACAACTTGACATTAACCAGGATGACATAAATCCTAACATTACAGTTCAATGAAAATGGCTCAGTGGTTGACCTTAAATCTTAATGTGACAAAATGTGGCCTAGTCTACTGAGGAAACATTCCTTTCAAGCTGGATTACATAAGAGAGGTTATGCCATGTGCACTGAAGACCAAGTCTGTAGCTCTCACACAGGCACAAAGAATTCATCTTATCAGCACTTTCCGTGGGATATCAAAATCTCTGTATTTGATGTTTTCCCTCTGATGAAATGAATACAACCTCAGTCTGTCGTCTTTGCTTCCCCGCTCTCCTTCCTCTGCCACCCTCTATTGTTTCTTCTTTCGTGTGTTCAGTTTTGAAATCTCTCTATCTGTAGATGCTATCAGCCTGCAGCCAGCCAACAGGGCAGTCGCCATGTTTGAGAGCTGTCTCAGCTCTCAAGCAGTGCCATGTAGACACTGACCACATATTATTTTTGTAACAGTTAACATGAAAAAAAAGACCTGACATCTACAAAACACACTGAAGCATGCAAGACTCCCTCCCTTTTGCACACACACAAACATACCCACATACACTCATATTTCATTTGCAATGAGTCGTCAAATTAAATGTCTTTTTACATAACAAAAACTGGATTTAAACCATTGTTTCAGGAAGCATTAAACCAAAAATCAAACCACAATGATGCAGAGTAATTCAGCTCACACACACACACACACACACACACACACACAAACACAATCATACACAAAATGAGGCCCAGCAAGCTCAGTGAGTCAGGGGGTCGGTATAACAGGGTTAAAAAGGCTAATCCTCAACTGTTGATAAAACCATTAGCGACATGTATCCTTTGACTCAATTGTGTATGTGTCTGCGTAGAGAAAACAGACGTGGGCGAGTGTTTACCGTGTGTGTGACTTCCAGTGTAGCACTGATGTTTTGTCACCTAAAGTTCAGTGTATGCAGTGGCTGGCTGTATGAAGCCGCCAGACGGAAACAACGACTTAAAGGCTGAGAGCTTTGAGAAATTTCCAGGGGAAAAAGGAAAAAGCAAAACAAAGCACAGAGCGCCTTATTCAGCTCCTTCAGTTATTACTGCAGGGTGGATCACTTCCTTTTCTCATGCTTTTCCCCCTGTCTGTATCTGCCTATCTCCAAGTCTTTCTTCTTCTGTTTTTCTCTCTCCTCTGTCCCTTTTTCTCCTTCAGCCATGTAATGAATTCCATCCCTCAGTGAGCCACTGTGAAAAGTAATAGTTGATCTGCAGGTGACTCCTCCATTCCTCAACTCCGCCATCCCTCCCTCCATCAAGGTCTCCATTGTCTCTGGCGGTTAGATCAGAGGGAACATTAGACTCTCTATTCAGGTCTCCCTACAAGGCCAATCTCTCTGTTCCTCCCTCCACACGCTCACAACTTTCTCTCCACTCTGAATGAAAATGAGCCCTTAAAGTTAAATGTAGTCTACAACCCAATTTAAATAATTCAACATAATAGCTTCTCGTAGGTTTTTTTAACTGACAGGTTTCAACAGCACTCCCTTAAAATAGCTCCTGCATGAGATCAACAGTCTCACAGCCGAGGGAGGGGGGAGAAATGATCCAGGAACGACTTGTTAGCTGGTGAGCCATGAATCCTGTAACATAAACACCTCAACACCCAAAGACAGACAGAGGAAGCCAGCATGAGTGGAAAGGGCTGTGTGTGTTGTGTGTGAATGCTGGTATGCGAGGACACACGCACACGTAGACACACGTGCAAAGACCAGAAGCTGTGTGTTTAGTATCCTCCAGTGTATCCCTTTGAAGTGAAGTCTTGACTGCAACATGACAGAAATGATTGGCAGGCAACAGGTGTGGAGGCGTTAATGGCTTCCAGACTTCACTTGGACACATATGCACACGAGCATTCACATGCAAAAGTTTTTGCATCTTTTATTTTTTCACTGATTTTCCTCGAGGTGTTACATTCTGGTTAAATTATAGTAATTTTTCAGCACAGGTTTGTGTGGAGGTGCAGAAAACAAGCTGCTGAGTGTAAAAGTGCACCTATGGTCCCAGGCGCTCAGCCCTTGTACCAACTCACAAAGGAAGTCACGCATAAAGACTGACCTTTTCCACATTTTTTTTTTTTACAATTCCTTGATCTGCAGTGATAATCCCACTGTAGCAAAATTGCAAGAACTAAAAAGCTGCCTTGTCCTGCAGCAGCTAGAGCTGTTTTGTCTCATGACAGGCAACACTAAGTGCATCATGCTCAGTCAGTGCTGCATGTAGTGAAGTGTGACACAGTGAAAGCAACAACAGTAAAGTATGAGACATAAGTAAGGCTTGTTCTCATCAGATTTCCAGATTTTCATTAGAAATATATTGGTTCAAGGAAAGTTTCACTCAGATTTCATGTTTCTGTGCATTAACTCCTGTTCCAAGAAGACAGTGTCAAGTGTCTTCTTGACACTGTCTTCTTGGAACAGGAAGACAGTGTCAAGTGTTTATAGCAGTTTACAGTTAATAATGTCTTATTGTGCCGAAGGCAGATCTGAAAATGTTTTCATAAGTAGAATGTGAAGAGAAAAATGGAGATGGTTACTCACAGTGAGTGAAAACCAGTTTAACTTCAACATTTGTGATGCAAGTTGGTGGTGTTCTTAACATTTTCATTCAGATTTTTGTATCAATTATATTTTCATTCATCCATCCGTCCATTTTCATCCGCTTATCCGGGGCCAGGTCTCGAAGGCAGCAGGCCAAACAAAGCACCCCAGACGTCCCTTTTCCCAGCAAAGCTTTCCAGCCCCTCCTAAGGGACCCCTAGGTGTTCCCAGGCCAGATGAGATATGTAATCCCTCCAGCAGGTTCTGGGTTTGCCCCAGGGCCTCCTACCAGTTGGACGTGCCAGAACACCTCCAATGGGGGGCACTCAGGATGCCCAAGCCACCTTCACTGACCCCTTTCGAACTTGAAGGAGCAGCAGCTCTACTCCGAGCTCCTTATGAATGTCCGAGCTCCTTACCCTATCTCTAAGGCTGAGCCCACCCAACCCCCTTAGGAAACTCATTTTGGCCTGCTTGTATCCATGATCTCATTCTTTCAGTCACCACCCAGAGCTCATGACCATCGGTGAGGGTTGGGACGTAGATGGACCAGTAGAAGCCCCACCTTTCAGCTCAGCTCCCTCTTCACTACAACTGTCCGGCATAGCGCCTGCATCACTGCAGAAGCCACACCAAGCATATATTATATAAATATATATTATTTATTTTCAGATTTTTAAATATTTTAACAATTTACGTTTACTTTTTTTCTTGACCGAAAGCAGAACGTATTGAGCTCTGTGTTTCTAGCCCAGTGTATCAGTCCAGGATGCCTATATATATGAGGTAATTTGGTCAACAGTGCCTCTTAATCCCGAAAGAGCAAACAGTGTAGCATTCAATATAAGTGCTGCATATAGTTGAATTCTTCACCTACCTGCATTCCAGAGTATGCACCGATACACTCACAGTATATTTGCTTCTTCACAGGTTGTAGCCGTATAGACTCACTGAGACTCAAAAGAAAATAAAGATAATCCTCCAAAGCCTCTCCTGAGACATGAAAAGTCCTGCTATCATCCTCAGTCAGGGAGGCTGTCAGGAGAGTCACTGGATGACGGATGTCTGGATCACTGCTTGCAGCATATTGCAAGTGGACTGTCCACTCTGCTTTAAAAAGAGAGGTCCACTAAATCCAATAAAAATGCTATCAGTTATCAGCGCCGTCAATTGGTGCAGGAAAATAAGCTGTCAGCAGTGACATGAATATCTTATTGCTAAGATATTGCACGTATAAGCCCTAATTTTCTTCCCTAACCATAATAATAATAACAATATTTGCAGGCGGAGATGTGGCACAAGATGTGGCAGGCAAGCCATCAAGGAAACAACTGGAGCAGGACAGGGACCCCACGTCAGCAGGCCTGTCCTCTAGCTGACCCACCTGCAGTCAAAGAGCTGGTGAGAGCTGAGGTCAAGATGTTACTTCAGACTCTCAAAGAGAGAGTCAGCGGGGAGGGAAGGTAGGTGTAACATCTAACACACACATCTACACTACTGTGGATTGTTAGTGAATGATTGATAGTTTTTTACCTTTGGATGGATTGCCCCAAAACATACAGCACTCACTGTGAGAGGAGGGCTAAGAACATCATTAAAGACATTACACACTCTGGACATCAACTGTAAAAGCTCCTCCCATCAGGCAGGCAATTTTGCAAGAGCAAATGCACTGAAAACAGCTTCTTTTCAAAAGCAGTGGCACTTCTGAGCTCAATCTGACAAGACTGATGAGCTGCCATTATTGGAGCACATGCCATATTTAATCCAGATCTGTCATACTGCACCTTCATTGGAGATGTACTGCTGTTTGCACACACGTCAGCTGTATTTTTTAAATCATTATATACCTTATATTTTCATTTATACTGCTTAGATTCTGTACTTTTAATCATTGAATATTTCTCTCTTATTGAATTTTTGCCTTATGTTATTCTTTGTGAACATGTGTGAAGTCCTTAATACAATTCATATGAGGATGACACAATTGCAATTGTTTCATGCTTGCATAATGACATGGAGCTCGTGAAACTTGAATGGATTTTAATTTATGTCTATTTGTAGAACTTAAGGAAGCCATTAAAGACACTAGGAAAGAAACTGCATTACTAATTCTAGTGAGAGTAATGGGGTTTTGTTATGAATTACCGGAAACAAAGCGCTAAAAAATCTACAAACACCACAATCCATCAAAGCTGCACAGTAGTGCAGTGGTAAGCACTGTCACCTCACAGTATGGGGGGTTCAAACCCACTGGCTGGCTGGGGCCCTTCTGTGTGGAATTTGTATGTTCTCCCCGTGTCAGTGTGGGTTTTCTCCAGGTACTCCAGCTTCGTCCCACTGTCCAAAGACATGCAGGTTAGGTTAACTTGTGACTTTAAATTGCCTATCATCCAGTGTCAACTCTCAGTCATTTGTTTAACTTAATGACAGCATACAAGATAGCAGAATTTACATTTTTTAAACCAAGTCCTCAGGAAATTTACTTTCTCTGCTTTCTGTTTGAATTAAAATTTAAATGTTTGACAGCTACAGGCTTAATAAAGCAGTTTAGTTCCAGATGTGTTAACAGCCATTGGATTCAACATTTGTATGATTATTTTTTCTAATATTCAGTAAACACAGTTTCCCTCTTGATCTAATTTAATAGTGTAACTTTTGCACAGATATTTCTTTATCCTGGTCAGTGGTTTACACTGAACATGACGCTCTGGCTTTTTCACAAGCCAAGAGATGGTATGGATAAGTAGGTTAAGACCCTGCTCTCACACTATCTGCGTCATTTCCCCCCCCCCCCAACAAAGAGTGCCATAAAATGCTACATTGTGTTCCCACGTCAGTTACAAATGGGATGGAAAGCAGAGGAACAAAGGTGTTTGGCGTTGGGATGTTGCAAACTGGTTTAGGAATTGTGGAACAATGGGACAATTATAGGAGGGAGACTTCCATGCATTCCACACTGAATGCCAACAAACAATTTAAAAGGCCCAGTCACTGCCAGTTTTATTGGATTAAATGTATGTTTTTACTTCAAAAAAGACTCATTTTAAATTTTACAGAATGCACAAAAATGCCTATATCGGATTTTTATTCAGTTTTTTGTTGGTAAAGTGCTCACAGGGAGAACACAATGAAGCTTGATACTCTGTCTGTTTTTTATAAAGCATAGCCATCAGGGAGTTATAAACTCCTCAAGAGGTCGTGATAAAACTTCCTAATTGCTGTTTGGTTTTTAATTTCTACAGCTAATCTTACAGCTCGGGTCAGAAATAAGCTTGTAGCAACTGGTAATTTAATGACATGTATTAAAATACTCCAAAGAATGTCATAAAAAAACCTGTTGGCAGGATAATATTGGTAAGTGACACTGCCCCACACCCTTACATTACAATTTAAGGGCCTAATTTATGTAAGAAAATGTGTTTGTGAGGAAGTGTGTGTGTGTGTGTGTGTGTGTGTGTGTGTGTGTGTACATGTGAGAGTCCCAGTATGTATGAGCTAGTAACTATCCCAGCAACCAGCTCACTGCTGCCAGGAATGTTGCCCTGCGTCACCTCTCAGGTTTTGTCGAGGCCTTTTTAAGAAAAGCACAACATAAGATGGATTGCTCCCCGTTACTGTGACAAACCATTTATTGCCTGTCAATTTGTCAACTTCCTTTTTATTGTGATTTTCTTTTACTCTGTGTCCATTTATGTGTTGTTAAACTACAGGCTGCAGGCAAGTCTCTATTGGTTTGGGGTCTTTTTTGTGTGTGTGGTGGTGCTTATTTTGTATCATCATCCTCACTCTTCTGTTAGGACCCGCTGGTCTTACAGATTTGTGCTGACCTAATATGTAGAATCTGCATTAATTTTTACAGAAATTTCTAAGTTATTACATTTGTTGATGCCTCATTTGGACCATTCCTAAAACAAACAACTCTAAGGCCACTGTACAAAAACCTCCACAAACACCCACAAACATCTGCCTTTTGTCTTCAGTGGGAAAGGTTACAGTTGGTTTTCTTTCCAGGGACAAATGACCCTGCAGTAGTCACCGTTTTTTGTTGACATCAGCCTTAATCAGCAGTGATGGAAACATGACACTCGGCCAGGCTAGCTAATTTTTGTGATTTTTCTTGTGCATCTTCTCTGACTCTTTATCTCAGCCACAAATTTTTGTCGTCTCCGTCCAAGGAGCGCTGGAATATTGTTCCAAAGTAGTCAGCACAGAAGTTTGAAAGAAAAGCTGAATAAGTAGCAGATATAAAAGAAAACAAAAATGAGACATTTCACTGTCCTTCATACTGCTTTATACTGTTTACTAGGCCTGTCTTGCATGCATGATGTTGAATGTGACATGCCACAAAACAAAACAAAACAAAAAAAAAGAGAGCCAAACTCATCTACTGCCATTGGAAAGGAGTATATGACCTACTTTGGGTGCTCAACTGCCATGCCAGTGACTTTATGAGACTGTACCTTTGCACAGTAGTGCTTTGACATCAGCACACTAACCAACGTCCATGATGTGGACATGCTCACAGTGACAATGCTGATGTTTATCAGGTGTAATAATTACCATGTTCACCATCTTAGCTTAGTGTGGTAGCATGCTAACGCCCTGTTTTAGCACCTGTGTCTTTAAGCCCTCCTTCTGAAAAGTCCACTCTGCTCTGTCAGGGTTTCCTAGGTCTTCCATATCTGCACTAGTGGAGTCCCTGCACCATTCAGTCCATGCTCTGCACCATAATTGCAGCCTATGGAATGAATGCATCAGAGTATCGCAACTCTTTCTACTGTGAAAAATCACCAAGAAAAGCTGCAAAATGCAACTAAACATGTTCCAGCAGAAATATGACCCAAAGTGGGAGAGAAATTTACAACATTGGCAACCAAGATGACATGTTTAGCTAATGTTAGCATGTAGCTACATGTAGCAGTGTAGGCTATGTAATGTAAAAACTTGCAGTAGCATGCTTGGAATAGATGATCATATGAAGAAATCTGTCATGGGCTGACATTGCCAATAATGACTAATTAGCACTAAAAACAAAGTACAGCTGAAGCTGATGGGAATGTCATTAGTTTTGCAGATATTTTGTCAGAAACCAAAGTATTGGTTGAGCTGAAATTTGACCTGATGATGCTGCTAGAGGAAAAGTCAGAAGATCACCAAAGTCATTCATCAGTTCATCCCAAGGAAAACATATATCTATTCCAAGTTTTATGGCAGTCCGTCCAATAGTTGTAGAAACAGTTTACTCAAATATACAAATGTGAACCCCATGGTGGTGCCAGAGGAAGAGTCAGAAGATCATCAGCATCATTGACATTCACCCTCTGAGGACCATGAATGTCTGTATGAAACTGTACGTAAATCCATCCGATAGTTGTTGAGATATTTCAGTTTGGACCAGAGCAGTGGACCGACCAACACTGTCATCTTTAATGCACAAACAGCTGCAGTTGTGCTTTTATTTAAATTGAAAAATTGTAAAGTGTTGTCCCCTGCAGAATATAATATATTTCATGCATCACAAGAAATAGAAAATGTATAATGCAACTCTGGCGCTTGTTATGACAGCTCAGTTGACAGGGATTTATTTTGAAGTAATCTTACAGGGGTTTCTTTTAAGTCAGGATGACAGCAGGGCCTGATGTTTAAGCTGACAATCCAATATCCATAAGGCCACAGGTCTGATGCCCACAACAGCACTGTGTCTTATTAAAGTGTCACTGAGCAAGACATGAACTGAGGCCTTACTAGCGTCACATCACAAGTCACTCTTGTAAAGTGCTTCGGCCCGGATGTAAATGGATTACTGAAAGTCCCATTCAGAGGGAGAAATACGGCCCATTGTTATTGGCCATGTAGGAGCACTACCAAAAAAAAAGAAGTATTTGTGCCACACAGTCTGTGCCAGCACAAATCGCCTTTCTCTTTGAAGTTGGCTTCGGTATACTTGTTGACCTTGATGCATGGTACTGCGGGTGAGTGTGTGTTTCAGGCCTTTGATCATTCAATTAGGCTAAGTCCCAAGTGTATATCAGCTGAATAGCTTTCAGGAGTAAACCCAACACACTTCCCTCGTAATAACACTTCCACTTAATAATGCTCCGCAGCCCTCTGTTTGTCAATTTAGTTCAATTTAATACGCTTTCTCGGCATGGAAATTGAGAAAATATTGCCAAGGCATCAAGATAGAGACCAGCATCTTTCTCTCTCTCATATTCTCCACTGGAAGTTGTTTTGTTTTGTGTGTGTGTGTGTGTGTGTTTGGGGGGATTGTAATGTAATTTACCAGACATGTTAACTGAGAACACTTTCCTATATTTGCGGCAAAGGCCTAACGAACTCATTTGTTGGAAACCACATCAACAGGAGGGGGGTAAAAATAACTCTCATTCCCATACCAGATTTGAACCATTTGAGGGTGTGTGGATGGGTGTGTCCCTTGTAAAAGTCATCTGATTTATCTTATTTGCTTCTGTGTGGTCCTGATCCCCCAGCTTTCCACCCACATTCACACACACACCCACATCTCCATTTCATTGTCTGAGTGCCTAGAAAAGACACATTTTCCCTCGTGTAGGGACTATAAAACCAAGCAGAGCTGACCAGGCTGTCACCCTGCCTGCTGCTGCCTACACCATCTGCTTGTTTCTTTTTCTCCCAGGGATCATTCAGAAAAGATAATCCTGATGCTGTTTATCCTTTCCTTCCTGAGATCAGTTTTTTTAGATATTGTGAAATGAGCCTAGCCCTGATAATAGAGTTCTAGTCAGTGCACATGTTGTGCTGCCAGGGGAACCAGCTCATCCTGCACAAAGAAGGAACGTGACTTCTGTTCAGGCTCACAGTAATTGAATCAATCAACTTAGCAATTAAAGGAGACCTATTATGCTCATTTTCAGGTTCATACGTGTATTTTGTATTTCTCCTGGAGCAAATTTACATGCTTTAATGATCAAAAACACTTTATTTTCCTTGTGCTGTCTGTGCTGAAACACCTGATTTCACACTATGTGTAAGACAATCAGTTTTAGCACCTGTTTCTTTAGCTTTGCCATGATTAATATGAACATCTGACATTGTAAGATTATATATATGGCATACTCAGTGCTTTACAAGTGACTGACTGTACAAATATGAACAGTAAAGTAATTGCAGATAGTTATGCACATAGAACTGAAGTGATGAAAGTCAAATAAAATAAAATAAAAATCTTTTTTCTAGAACTTAGTCCTTTAAAAACTGGGAGAGCTGCATATTCAGTGAACTGACTTGTATGTCTTGTTTCTGTGCTGTTGTTGCCATAGAGGTGGTGAGGAGCTCTTGTTTCGGTACAAACCTGAGACTGTGGACTACGCCATGAGTCACCTTGACAGCTGTTACAGAAACTGTACCAACCCTGGAGATACTGATAATGGAAGCAGGCAAGTAACACTGGTACAATACACCTTGAATACCTCACTGAAATGATAAACAGTGAATTTCAAATTTAATCTTCTTTTGTCTTCAGACCGAGTTCTCACTGCTCAGTCCAGTCCAATGCTGAGGATGAGATTGAGGCAATGAGAGACAAGGTGAATGTCACTGATATTGACCAAGTGGTGGAGCGCCTCAGGTAATTTGGATTGAGCAGTGTTTCACAACTTTTTCAGCTTGTAACTATAGCTCTACAGATACCAAATTTTAGGGCAATACTGATATCGACATTTGGGAGTTTAAAAAAGTGACTCATAATTAACACAGAACATGAACACCAATCATGTTAATGCTGTTCTCTTAGGTTTGTTAGATTTGTATTTTTGAAGAATTACGATCAAGATACATACTAGCAGAACATTTAGGCATTAAAAATTGCAATTTCTTATGACTTACTGGCCAACATATACACCCATACAGATATACCTGAAATAAACTATATATGTAGTTCTACTTGTGGCCCTTGAAAACAAAGCTATCACTACCTGTGCCCCATAATTACAGGTTATGTAACATGAAATTTAAGTGATTTTTCCGCTAGAGGACTAAATATCCAATCTGAAAAGAGCAAACATTAAAGTGGAAATAGAGTGGATTTTTCCTTTAACTTATCATTATTGAGTTAATGCTGATTGCAAAGTGTAATGGCTATAAAATAGTGACACCATCAGTGTTTAGGCTAGTTCCCTAAAGACCAAAACACACCACTACCCAACAGCATTCACCAAAACAACCAACCCTTTTTTTTGTGTACAGCCCCATACCAGTGATGTTCGTCCCTTTACGCCATTGTCCTATTTCCAGCTTCGCCACCCCTGAAAAAACATACTTTTCCCCCACCTGCTCACTGTTTGCACATCCTGGCTCCTGTAGCAGCTCGACTACCTCCTCACCTCTTGATGTCGTCATCTCTTGTATGTGTTAAATAATGGATAAGAAGAGACTACTTGTTGAGGTTGAGAATCATCCCACGCTAATGATCCACAGTCCTATCATTATAAAGGCAATGGCAAAAAAGATATTGCCTGGGGAGCCACAGCTCTGGTGATTGGCTCTTCAGGTGAGAAATGAAGTTTAATTAGTGGGTGCCCACACATGATTTTAAGCTAATGCAGACATGGAAGAAGCAGAGATCTTTTAGTGAACATAGTAATAATGGTGTGTGGTCTGCCGTTGACGTGCTGCAGTGTGAAGCTTCTTACTGGTGCTAGGGGCTGCACTTGATGCACATCAAATGACATGACGTAGCACTTTGGCGGCAGTGTGTTGGTAGCTTAAGCCTTGCTTTTATCATGCAAATCCATCTACGACTGAGTATGACCTCTCGGGAAAATGAAAGCTTGATATACAGCATAATGAAAGTGTGTCAACCATTGCACAGCCAAAACAGGAAGAGAATAGTTATTTAAGCAGCCATTATAGTAGCTATCGGTAGCTATCCTCAGTTACCAGAATATCAGTTAAGTTCTCTGCAGTTACTATCCCCCAGTCTCCAAAATGGCTGATGGTGGAACAACTCAAGTAACTGTAGAAACTACCCAGGGAAAAAAGAGGCCTGTTCCAAAATTGAAAAGTTGTCTGTTTCCACTTTTAACAAAAGGTAAACATAATTTTATGCAACATAATTTTGTTTAATCACTCAGTGACCCCTCAGATCTTTCTTGGGTCCCCTTGGGTGGTCCAGACCAACAAGTTGGGAACCACAAGTGTAGAGGATCAACCTGGATGACAGCAGGATATACAGTGTATACAGATTGAGTAAACAACACATGTCACACTGGTACAGTACAAAAGAACATGTTTTGTCTGGACCATCTGATATTTGTAACACTAACTAGCAGAGACACACTGCATAGATTGTGTAAGTGTGTTTTTTTTTCTGTGTGGCATAGTTTATATGTGCTCTGTGAGTCTGTAAGTGAGTTCTTCGAAGCGTTTTCCTATTCCTCTGTTTCCCCCTTAATTTCCTCCCAACTCTCCTTGGTGGCTTCTGTCGCTGCCCTCCCTCCTTCACTCTCCATCCCTCCTTTTCTTCCTCCATCCCTCACTTTGAGGCCCACGGGGCAACACAGTCACTGGGGCTACCTTGGAAGAGAGCCTTCCTCTCCCTCTCTCCCCCTCTCCACCTCACTCTTTCTCTCCCTCTCTTTCCCATTTCCTGACTCAACCAGAACAAAAGGCCCCATTGTCAGAAAATGGATCCCAGAGCAGGCAGAAGTTTCTTTTTCATGTGAAGGAAGTGTATAAAGTCTACTACAGTTATGTAACCGGAGAAGGAGCAAGTGTGTGTATGGGGGAGAGACGGAGGGAAAAGAAAAATAGGACACTGTATCCTCAGTACCCTTATGGAAACTGTAGAGGATCAACTTTGAGCAGACACCAAATGCACCTATTCTGTTGTCACTGCCTCGGTTGTGTGATAGGGTTGTATCTTTGTGCTCATCAGTCTGCTGCTGTGTGCTTTCCAGCATCTTTTGTGTATACTTGTCACAATTAACTTCAAGAATATATAACATTCTGCAAGTTTTACACGCCACTAATTAAATTGATTATACTCTTACAGTCAGGATAATCAATGTTAAATATGTGGAAGAAAACAAGCAGCTACCATCAAAAGGAGCCTCAGCTTTTAACCAAGGTGTTTGCCTGTGAGGGCGTGTTGAGACTATAAAATGCAGTTTCCACTTTGACCTAGATTTTAGTTTTTGGTTCCGTTTTTTTTAATGAAAAACAACTGGAGTACTGATGGTAAATATTAAGGCTTTCTTTCTTTTTACCTGTCTGTCAATCGGTCTAGGTGTGTCCTAACAGAGGAATGTGTAGCGCTGAAGAGGCTGGTGAAGCATTTTAAGGTAAGAAGTACAAGATGAAAACCAGCCAACTACCAAATGAATCTTTAATCCTCTTTGTTTTCCGGCTGCCAGTGCAATACTGATCCAAATCCTACAATCATTTATGAGAAACCAGGCCAAAACCAAAAATATCGATTTGCTATACTGATGCTGCTACAGGCATAATCAATATAACCTTGTAAGAACCCTGAGTTATGATGCCATGCTGTACTTGCAAGTCTGGACAGCCTATTCATATTACAGTATATCTACAGTATGAGGCATAATTTTACCTACCTGGTTTTAGAAGAGGGACCAAAGGAGTGCTGCACACTGTTAGGCTCCAAATAAATAGTTTATTTGTCTTTTTTTCTTTGCAAGGCAACATTTCGATCCTTAAAATCTTCTTCACATCTACCTGATTTTAACCTCAAAGCTATAGTGTGTAACTTCTACCGGTCCGTAAATGTCTGTTTCACCCAAGCCACTACTAGAGGAGATGACACAATGCTGATTAAGCCGATCGGCTCCTCTAACATCTCGCGGTATTTTTCAATATATATCATTTTTAGTATGCGTGTCGACCGGCGACATTCCCATGCAGGCGCACAGAAAATGCTTCCTCACAACAAGAAGGGAGGGGGAGGACGAGCAGAGAGTGTCATAGCAAGAGGTAGAGCGCAGGTAGAAAGAGAAAGCAACATGGCGGAGAAGCGGCCGAGACACAGTTCAGAAGTGGATCCTACCACAAAGGCAAGTGTTACTCTGTGTACGGTGTGTGGCGACTGGCGAGTGTTGCTCTGTGTACATGGAAGTGCCGCTGGCTTATTAGTTGTAATAACGCATTATCCGCTGGGAGGCAACAGAAGTTACGCATTATAGCTTTAAATTTCTCTAAAGCTTCTTTACATAAAAAAAAATCACAACATTAAAGATAGTTCTTGTCTATTTAAATACTCTTGCTTGTTATACTGTTTATTGCAGCTATACCAGAAAACAGAAATGAAATATTCCAGCTGTGTTGTGCATTCATTTTTAAACATAACTCTGTGTTCTGTGACCCAGGCAACATGAGTTCCAGTTGCTCGATTCAATGTGCACAATGTGTAGTTTGTACATATCTATAAAATTGTCAGATGATGTCGTTTCTGATCACTTCCATAACAAAGACACTGACTTCCTCGAACATAGGCATTCGAAACGTTTGAATCACACTTTGGACACCCTCAGATTGATCTGCTAACCCTCTATTGGCACTAAAACCCCGCCAAGGTTTCCATATAAACACTTGACGCACACACATTCCCACACAAGCTTGCACACACACACACAAAGGAAACCTGCGAGGGCTCAGTCTAAGCCTGTTTTTTTTTTTTTCCCATCTGTCTGGCCAAGAGCTTTGCAGTGCTGTGTAAGATCAATCTCCTTCCAATCACTAAAATGACTTAATACATATATACAGAGACATTTGGAGGCACACACATAAAAGCAACAAAGAGACGCACGTGCACGTCTACAATCTGGCTGCACTGTCATGCTTATCTGGTATTTTAAGAGAGGGAGTTAGTGAGGAACCAGATGTGGGACTATTCTGTAGACCAGATGTGCAAGTTATCTCTACGTATCCTCAGTGTGTGTGTGTTTATGTGCGTGTCTGCCTGGGAGTGTTACATATATTGCCAGTTTGACAGACTATTGTCAGTAATTTCTTCATCTATATACAGTTTTCTATGTCTTTATCCCAGACTGAGTTGATGTGTTTCAGATGTTGAAGAACCAAAAGTGAATATAGTGTGTGACCATAGAGTAGCATTGTGTCTGTTGCATGAAGACCCACTTATTTAAATGTTGTTCTGTTCAGGAAAAACAAATAGGAGTGACGTGAAAGTCTCATTGCAAAGTTAAACCAAACAGCGCTGGTGTTGTCTGTGGGAAACCTCGTCAGGCATTTTAACTGTAGGAAACATATAAAGATATAAAAGAAAACAGACGGGACATTATTAGAGCAGTGTGTTGTTCCAGTCTTAAATACCTGAGGGTGTGAGGCTAATTGTAGGGAGGGCTTTTCTTGGTTGTCATCACGAGGCATTTACGATAAAGGCAGGTAAATGTCTCTCAAAATGATCCTGTGGTGAAGCAGGAATGTTGTACTTTCCCTGTGTAGAAATTGCCTCCTCAAGCGAAGAGTTGCTGTGTGGTGTGTGAGCAGGTGGGCTGAAGCTGTGGCTCAGGTGTTGCTGTGCTCTTATGGCATGAATTTATTGTGCACTTCTGTTATTTGCCGCAGTGGTGGATGATGTTGTGGCCGTGCAGTGCAAGGCGTCGCTGCTTCATCTACCGTGACAGCTCATCAGTCCTTGGAAGGGAGCACACTGTAGTCAGACATTACGATCTTCTGTGTGATTTTTTAGCTTTTACTGTGGCATAAATCTTTAGAAAGACTTATTATGTACAAACTTGTTGATTCACAGGTCAGTTTAAGGTTTCACTTAGCCGCTCCTGCTTGGAGAAACATATAGGAATATACTGTAAGGGAGGCTAAACAGGCAAGGTAGTGAAACTTACAGCCATGGTTTACACTTCTCACTTTTTTCTAACTACTGACACCTCTTCTTTCCCTGCCTCAGGAAAGACGAGGTTAGTGCAGAAACACACTATTTTGAGTTTATATGCTGAAAAAGAAACACACCACTCTTTCAGTCATTCACTTAATCTGCTGCTTCTTATTCCCAGTACGTAAATGTGTTTGATGGAGCAAAGGAATTTGGATTCTGATCCAGATTGGAAGATTTTACCCAGAGTGACAATGCTAAGCAGGAAAACACTCAGACTTTCCAACTACAATCACATTTTTTAGATCTTGATTGTTACCATCTGTTCTGTGTATTTCAAGTCATAATTAGCTATGCCTGTTGCTGTATGTGTGAAGAAAATATGTTAAGTGTCAAGACACATCTTGTGACAGTGCTCGCCAGCAAGCTGTGCTGTACATTGTGTTCTTTCGAGACACTATAAGTGTCCCGCTTGAGGACTGTCATGACTGTCTGATCAGCGCCACGTTTGGCGCAGCTGAAATTGCTATTGATTTAGTGTTATTCCATGCAGTTAGATTATATAACGGCAGTTAAATGGAGCCAAATCAGGCATTTAGAGGCTTGATACGGTATGATCGAATCGTAAATTTGTCCTAAACACAGCTGTGATGACCCATTTTCTCTTAGCAGGAGGGAGGAACATACTATGACTTGGTCCAGGAGAAATCCAAGAGTAACTTCCACATGCATGCACACAACACACCGTCTTAACTGTTCAAATAATGTGTGTCAGACGATTGAGAAAACTGTTTATTCAATCACCCTCAAGTGGTGGAAAGTATGCTGAAATTATGGGAGTGCAGTGTTACCGCAGCTTTACAAAATAATTCACTGAACTGTTAATAATTGAATGTTTTTCAAACCAGTGTATGGACACTACTCAGTGCATTATGATGGCTGTTATGTCTCTTATCTGATCTAAAGCCACACTGAGCTCTCTCCATTGTTCCATGTCCTTGGCAACACGTTGAGCTTCCCTCCAAGTTAAGGTCATTTGTCTAGCACCAGCTCATCTGTCACAGTCCTGTACCAGGCCATTTTCTATTTCAGTGATGATGTTCTTGGTTTTATTTTTTTCCCTGTGTAATTGAAAGGTTGTGATGGTGTTTGGCCACAGGTCTCCTCTCTGTTATCTAATGTGTAAGGGATGTATGTTCTATTCTACAATCTACTATTACTCTGGTATTTGTTCTGCTGCTATCTAGATGTAATTCAGGGACTAGTTTACATGAATGCATCAATTACTGTACATCATAACAGGTTGGTGCTCTATATAAATTGGTTGAAGTTTCCCAGTCTGTTGCTTTTGTTGAAGGGATAGCTCAGATCTTTTGAAGTGGGGTTGTATGAGGTACTTATCCATAGTCAGTGTATTACTTACAGTAGATGTTAATTTGCAGGAGTACTGCCACGGAAGCTAAGCAATGCACTGCTTTTGAGGGATCAGCAACAAAATGTATTTTAGCTGCCTAAAAAAAAGGCCAGATTCATTTAAGAAAACGGCAATGCTGAGCTCGGTTCGGACTCACCAAAGTCAAACACGTAGCCCAGTCGCTCCTGTGTTAAGTGAGCTAAATTATTTTTCATTAATGGAGTCTGGTGGCCTAGCCAAGAGCACAAATGGAAAACTGAAGCCATTAATGGCTTCCCCGTCGTAAAGGGCTGTTTGACTGCAAGGTAAAGCAGTGAAAATATTCTAAATAGAGCCTAAACTTAAATTGACATTGATATTTTCAGGTGGGACTTTTTTTAAGTGGCTGAAATACATTTAGCTGCTGCCCTTGTCCACAGCAGTACATTGCTTAGCTTCTGTGTCCGCACTCCTGTCTGCGTCTCCAAACTGGGGCCGTGTTGACTGACACCTACTGCATATTAGTATCTCATACGACACTACTATTCCTTTTATATGTGCTCATGATGTAGGTTAAAACCTTCAAGGCTTCTTGTATGCTCTCATAGCCACTTCAGTCTCAGCCATAGATACGGCCTGCAAGGGACAGGTGGTAGTAATAACGTTATCAGCTGTGCTCTGTCAGTGCAAGAGCGCCACAGTGTGATGTTGTCTGTGGCTGAGTAATTTGTCAGTGGAGTCAGCAGAGATGGTCTGGTTTTACTGGTCTAAACTGGGCAGAGGTGGGCTGATGTTGATCAAGGTGATGAATGAGACTACTGACAAGTCATACAAGACAGGCGTGTTGTCAAAATATATGTTGTTCATCATTAAACTAGTATCAACAATCAGAGCATTGCTTGCATACATTGACTAAACTGAATAAAACATCTAAGCTAGGTAAAGGGAGATTCTCTGTCAAGGTTTTTGCTGGTAGACCAACTAGATCATATTTGGCCAGTGTGGTTCGAGTATACTGCAGAACAGATGGCAGCCACCAAAAGCTGGATTTTGTGGCAAGAATGGTGACCCTTGTTCTCCTGTTTCGGGTTCTGCATCAGCTAAGGGATTTGCTGTGTATGTTGGCTGTGCAGATGTGGATTTGGGTTCCGGAGCTTCATGTATAGGAATAATAACAGTAACAGCTTTCCTAAAATATCAGCAAGTCAGCACCATGGTAATGGGTTCAAACCCCACATGGACCACAAAGCCTATTTTAAGAGTTTACGTATGTGTGTGTGGGTGAGAGAGAGAGAGTGTGTGTGCTTTAGAGTTGTTTTGGATTTCAGTCACTTCACTGTCAGAGACAGCAGACATACTTCGTCTGCAGCTCTGAAAGACAACTCTGGGAGGTTTGGGTTTGAATCCCACTGGGAAAACAGACCAAAAATATATGTCTTAACTGTCAGTCTCCAGGCCTGTGGGTGTGTTTGTGTGCGTGTGTGTGTGTGTGTGTGTGTGTGTGTGTGTGTGTGTGCGTGTGTTTGTGAGTTAGTGTAAAGCCTGTGGTTGCTATATAGACTCTCCATTAGTGTTTGTGCTTGTGTAAAATGAGGAGAGGAGGCTGCCAGTCACTCATAACAAACACACGAAGACACACTTTTCAATCTCCCCCTCACACACATACACACATACGCGCACACAGCACTATGGTTTTCATTTGCTATGGATATAGATATTTGAGGCCAAATTATGATGGAAGACTGCTGCTCAATCGTTTAGTGGTCACACACACATATATACACACACACATTCCTCTTCTCCCTCTCCCATTTCTCTGTTATTTTTATCCCTTTTCCTTGTTCCTCTGCTATTTCCAAAGGCTCGTGCTTTTTCAAACATGTTTAATACATTTCCCTCCTGTTTTTCCGCGTCCACTACTGTCACTGGAGGCAGACTGTGTCCTACTTTGTGCCGTGGTATTATATTAAGTGCACTCAAACTGCATGATTAAACATCAGCGCTGCCTCTAACTGCTCTGCGTCTCGTGTTTCTTGCAGGAAAATATTAAACAAAAGTGTCAGAGTCGATGTGAATCTAAGTCAGAACCTTCACTTGCAGGTGAGTCCACACACTAGCAGTTTGGTGTTTTGCTGCCATCTGGTGGCATGTTATTGTTTAACACACACGGTGTGAGAGGGGAGTTCTCTCTATCTCTTAAATCCCATTTAATCTGCAGCTCACTGAATAAATTTACAGATGAAATGAGAATGCTGATAATTTTACCCACCCTTCATTAGCTGTAAAACTCATTCTGTAACATACTTATGAATAAAAAAGAGCGATTGAGGACACCAGCCAAATCTATCTACTCTGTGCCAAACGACAGTGAAACTAATTGAAAACTCCAGAGAGCAGCCTGGGTAAAACAGCAATTGAGTTCATTTTCAGAAATCAGTAATGAGTACTTGCTTTTTTTCCGTATGCACTAGATGATTGTAATCTTTTGATGGTTTTCTGTAATTACGTATCTGACAGTGTGTTTCAGTATTGTCAGACTTCTCAGTGTTGTGGTATTGGTGTCTGTGCAGAGTTGAGAGAGCTAAGAGGAGCCATACAAATGGACTTGGAGCGCTACCCCTCTTCGCTTCCTGCTTCAGTGTCAGTTTCCTCCTCTCTGCATTTGAAGGAATTGAAAAACAGGTTCAGGTTGGTATGTTTTACTGTGACGACCCCTAGAAAGGCTCTATTTTTAAGAGAGCAATAATGAAAGAGTAGCAAAAAAACATTACAACTTTATGTTATTTAACCTTTTTTTTAAAACCAATGTGACCACAAAATAAATCCAAATAAAATAAAAGGGAATGAAGGGACTTCCCCCACAGTGGGCTGTCTGACCTGGGCATTCCCCTTAAGCTAAACCAAAATTGGAAACCTAATGGAAGCAGAGTTTGAAACACCGGACCCATCACATCAAGCAAACAAATTACTTAAAACAAAGCAACTTAGATAAACGCTGCTGCTGTGACCAGGAGGAGAAAGAGAGAGAACCAGTGGTCCTTTATACCTCTTTGTAGCTTTTCCCAACCAGGCCTGACAAGGTACACCTTAGGGTGTACCAAAATGTAACTAAAACACACTAGAACTAGAAGGGGGCACTTAGAGAGGGCAGACCTCTGCCAAGGCAGATGGTCCAGTCTTCTATGATATGCAAATCTGCAAACAAAACCAATTTTATGTGCACTGTAACAATTGCTCTCTGTATGAAGTCTACGTGTGAAGGCTACCCCAGAGGACTACTGGTGCCTGTGAATGTGGCTTGTTGTGTATAATCATCGTATTTCTCCAGCTGGCTATAAATTGTAACTATAAAACTTTACTAACTTGTATGGCATTTATTCCGCCAAGGCCAAATGCCCTATCTTGCTATGTCAACAAAATTGAAAGATAATTTGTGTATCCGCCTCATGATTCGGAGCTGCTCCAAAATAAGATGCACTTTTCCTTGGCCCATGCTACACCCTTCCACCACGTTTCATGAGTATTGCGCCATTAGTTTTTATGTACTCCTGCTGAAAAACAGACAAAAAAAACAAGCTGAACCGAGAGCATAACCACTTTGGCGAAAGTAATTGGAAGAGATGCACATTGTGACCATAACAATCACACTGAACAGTCCATACTTTAAGGGTATACTACACAGGATTGTCGGGTGCTGAAAGTAAAAGCCAACCCCAGATTCACTCTAGCATAGCATTTCATCTCGCATATTTCTGTGCTGTTTCTCTTGTATGCCTGCTGCTTACCGTCTGGCATCTGGTCGCTACCTTTCTATAAAGCCCTGACCTCGTCTGAGCGCTGTGGGGCAACACACCCATAAATGTCCTAAGCACAGAAAATAAGAAAGTACAGGCAGAGAGCAAAGTCTTTGCAGAAAAATACACCACCACACACTTCTAATGGGTCATACGTGATGATTGAAAGGGGTTACTTCTGTATAAGTCTATACATTCTATTTTTGTCTGTCTTTTTTAGGGAAATCCTGCATGTATATCTTTAAGTATCTGCTTCACAGTTGCTCATAATGTGTGCCTTCTCATTCCATTTAAGCCGTCCCAGTATGCACAATGTTGCCATTGATTAACTGCAAAAAAATAAATCAAACCGCACTTTTCAATCTGATTTCCATTTTGTGACCTTTTCCTCAGACTGTCGGCAGGACAAAAGGTTTCTGATGAAACTCTGCGAGCTTTGAGCACTACATCAGCCCTAAGACCACATCCACCTCCTCCTCTGTGCCACACTAAACCCAGGCCACCGCTCAGCGCTCCTCCCAGCAAAACCTCTACATCAGTTAAACTCATTAATAGTTCCTCACTATTAAGGACTCATGGACAGCATAGAAGCATATCGGCCTCCACTGGGCCTAGGAAAATACAAACGCCTGTGGGCAACAGGATCACCACTCCTGGGCATGCTTCACTTCCAGGGCCTGGCAGTGACCAGATGATGGTGAAAAGCATACGCGACCCCAGTCTTTGTCCAGAGCAAGACAGTGCCGATATCCACTGCAGGACCACGACTTGTAGTCCTAGTCCAAGAAACGTACCCATTCACGAAATCCACCTGTCGTCCATTCGCAGTATTCACAGCCCGGGCAGGAAGTTTGATTTGTCACCACAGACAGAAAGAAAAAGCAGCCCTGCCTGGAGATCAAGAAACACCAATACCATCCCCTCATCCCGTCACTGTGATGCAGGCAGTTACAGCAGCAATAGCACTGACCATTCTGTGTCAACAACAGTACAATCAAAGACACAAAATGGGCGACAGAATAGTACCTGTGAAAGTAGTTTACTGTCAACAACAGTGCAGACAGATATTGACAAGAGGAAAAGTACTTCTGAGAGTTTTCATGCCTGTGTTGGCAGTAGGAAGAGCAACAGTGGAATTGATGGAGATGAACAGCAAAGCCTTGTAGCTGCATGCACCCATCCAGCATCTATACGGATAAATGGACAATTCTTCACTTCCCACAAAAGACCACTTGAGGGCACTAGTAGTCGGCCGAAAGATGTCCAAGAGACACAGACAGAGCTGGAGTTCATCAAGTTTTACCAGCCAGTTCCTCCTGCAAGGGTGTCAACTTGAGATATGTCACTGACCAGACATCTGTGGCCAAAACAGGAAGAAAATTCAAGGGAAGTTTGGTGCTGTCTTTTATGAGACTGCAAACTATTAAACATACTGTATCTGCTGGACATTTATTTCTTCCCACATAGTTAAAAGACACCAAAGAGCCAAAGAGAGACTGTTATATTTTGGAGCTTGATGACTCTCAAGTTGCATAAATTGTTTTACTCTGGAATAATTTCACAGCTGTGTCTGTTTTGTTTTGTTTTTGTTTTTTTTCCACCCCAAACAGCACTGATTAAAATGAACTTGAACTCTCAGTTATCTACAGACTGGATGTGGGTGATTGTAATGTTGTAGTGTCTAAATATTTAATTGAAAAATATGTGCTGTTAAGATAGGTCACGGCCTGTACAGCCCTGCAGACATGAAAAACACAACTAAGGCTTTACAAACCACAAAGCAGATGTGTAATAATTGCTCGGGACGTTTTAACTGAACATTAGAAAATGACAGGGTATCTCTTTCTGGTTCTAAGAAGTATAAGTAATAACATAAATCATGGCTCAGATCCATTCAGTTGCTTCTGTTTCATGGAGCCATCGTTATTGTTAGTAACAGCTTTTACCACTATCTGCTGTTGATGATGAGATGATGCCATCAGGTTTTATGCACTATTTTAAGTCATGAAGGTGGTTGTCATACTGTTTTAAAAGGTTCACAAAACAGACAGTCAGTGAGATGTCAGTCTAACACAGTGTGTACACATCTAGCGTCTAATTAGTCAAAGTAACACCTGCATAGTTGAACTGTAAATGTGTACACACCTTAATCACAGGTATATTTTTAGGTTTATATTTATTTTACCTGTATGAAATAACAGGGAATGCTTTCATTTCTCATATGGCCTTGTTTGTTTGAGCATCTGTCTAAAGTCTGTGTCCTGGGATTTATTTGTTCTGACCAACAAACACAAAAATAAGTCACTAGAGGAGTATAACAGCACACCAGTTGTGATTTTTGATGCAGTTCATAAATATTGGCTCTTCTGTCTGTCTAATAATAACCCATTAGGCCCAATAATTTGCAGTATTTTCATAAAATTGTAACAGAACATGCACTCTTTACATGACAAATCATAGTAAATGAAAAGGAGTAATAAACAAGCAAAACAGGGTTCAACAACATTAATCCAGCTGAAATTCCTCAAGGATGATGTGGCAAGTTCACAAACAGATTTCCAGATGGGTTTGCGTTTGGTTTCGTTTCCAGTAGTTTCGTTTTCCCCAAGCCACACCCCCCAATAAATAGAAAGTAATCCTAAACGGCTGTGTCACATGATCTCTGACACACGAAAAGGTAAGATTGCTCCCTTCTTTCTTTTCTGTTACTAATAGATTGACTAGATTGTAGTTTGTGTTTTTTCTCCATATGACCTAATTTATTGAATTTGCTGAGGTGCCTCGCTGCTGTTGTTAATCCAAGACAAGTTTGAGTCTACACACTGTTGGTGTTTGTACCGTCTTCATAACTGGGACACCATGTAACTCCAAAGAGAATTATGTCACAGTTTTTCTGCACGTTTGCTCTCGTTACAGTCATTTTACTGTACTTGTACTTTATTGAGTTAAAATAGGTGTTTTACTGAAATGGGCTTCTTTTTTTTCTTTTTTTTTTTTTTTTTTTTTACACAAATGTGTACTTTATAGTCGCATCAGTCAGAGGAAAAACACGAGTTAAATGAAAAATAAAAGTCCAATTTGAGATCACAATAAAGGGGCATTGGAGAAGACAAATGTTGGTTGTATATGTTCACCGGCTGGTGTCAGGGCCGGGGTTAGCGGTTGTGAAGAGAACACTATATACCATAATTTAATAAATCAAGCATGGTGTTATTATGGGTTACGGTTTTCATTATTATACTGAGGCATAATTAAAAAAGTGGTTGCATTTGCCCTCATGTAATGGCTGATTTAATGCACCACCTGGCTGGCACGCTGAGTGAACTAAATCCAACACCCCCACTTTGATGCCGCACTTGAACAGCTTCACTATGGGTGAGGCCAGTGCCGTAGAATATAACAACAATAACTATTCAAGGGCTCTGGGTGAGGCTAATTGGTGAAAAGGTCATGGCGGGTCCTCCTCCTTGTCTCTGCGTTAGCTGAGGAATGTCGACCTTCAAGAAGGTGTGTGAGGACTCTCTGCCATTTTGGGCTGTTCACGCTTTGACTAAAGAGAGTCATTTAGCTCAACATGTCAGCTAATGTTAATGTTACCGAAGGACTTGTCATTAAATTAACGTTAATTAACACTAGCATGTTAGCATTGTCATTGTTAGCATGTCAGGACTGATGAGATGGATAGAATGACATTAGCATTTAGCTCAAAGCGCTGCTAGCATGGCTGTAGACTCCCATGTCCTGAAAAAGTAACTCATTAAAAAAAATAATTAAGTAACTCAGTGGGTTTTACAGGTGGGAAGTCTTGCAGTATATTTGCAATGATATGAGGAAATGTAACTGCACTGTCACCTTTGCTTTGTATAGCATTTTATAGAAGATAGCATGTAGTTCAAAGCACCGTTAGCATGGCTGTAGAATTCCCACTTTCTGAAAAAGTAACTAATTAAAAAAATAATTAGGTAATTTAATCGGTTTTAAAGATGGGGAGTCTGGTTATGTATTTGCTACATTATTGTCATTAAATAATTTTACCGAATTATCATCTTTGCTTTGTATAGCTTTTTTTACAGAAGATAGCATTTAGCTCAAAGCCCTGCTAGCATGGCTGTAGACTCACACAATGCCTTTCAATAAACCCAGTTAATGTCACTCACTGGGCTGGAGAAGGTTTGGAGTTTATATTGTGGTATTATTTGTCTTGTCTGCCTTATTCAGCTGTTCTGCTATTCTATTAAAAAAAAAAGTATAATAATACTTGTTGCAACTGTCTTACTTCCTGATACACTTTTTGTATGACCTTACTACTTTTACAACTGTTAACATGTGTGTTAACAGTTGATGTGTGGTAACATTGATCATCTTGTTGCAATGCAATGTTCTCCTGGGGAACTTTTGGTCCAGAGCTTCATGAGGATGCCATTTGATGCACAACAGGCCCGTTTCCACTGAAGAAGTTCCTGGTACTATTTGGGGGGCAGGAACTACTACAGGAAAGTCCTCTCGCTCGGCCCTCTCAACCGCCGTGTCTCCACTGAGAGGGCGGAGTAGGAGGAAGGTTCCTGTAAAGTTACTGGGCTCTGGATGTGACGTAATCGTTGCGCGACCATTTTGACTGGGGCGATGCCGCCTTCTGTTGACATCACATCCCTCCTTGAGTATATCCAATCAGCACCAAGTAAACCCCAAGCCCCACCCAGGAGTTTTTCAGGGCTGTTCTGAGTACCTACTCCGAGGCAGGGACTTGTTTAGCCCCTGTAAAAGTTCCAGAACTCTGTCCTTTGGGGCTCGTTCCTGCGGTGGAGACACGCACCAACGGACCCTGGCCCCAGCTCCAGCCCCATAAAATTACCCCGAAGTTCCTGCGGTGGAAACAGGTCTAAAGTCAGTAGCCCCTCAGCAGGAAAATGCACCATGCTACACTGCAAGAACTGCTCAGGAATGGGTCAGGGAATGTGCCCAAATTAGGAATAGCCCAAATTCCCAGATCCAAATCTGATCAAGCATCCATGGGATGTGCTGGTACCTCAGATGTTCCCCAATCCATTGTGGGGCCTCCCTGGATCGGACTTCTCTAACATGTTAAGGCATGGACACACAACCTCTGGAAGGTGTCCTGTGGCGTCTGGCACCAGGGTGCTGGCTTCTGATCATTTGAGACCTGTCAGTTGTGAGGTGGGGTACCAGCACCTCCCAAGATACTCATTCAGATTGGGGTGTGGGAGATTTGGAGGCCAGGTCAACACCTTGAGCTTTTTGTCATGTTCCTCAGGTCATTCCTGAGCAGTGTGGTGCATTTTTCTGCTGGCGGGCCACTGCCATCAGGGAGTACCGTTGCCGTGAGGGGTGGGGTACTTAGCCCACAGCGGTGTTGGGGTGGGTGGGGGGGCATCATGTCTCCCAGCAGAACATTGCATTGTTAAAAAATGATCAATGTTACTCACTTCACCCACCCCTGGTTTTAATGTTTTGGCTGATCGATGTACATATATAATTAATTTAAAATGCACCATTATATTTAGCTTCTCATTTAGTTTTTACTTGGGTGTTTTTCTTGATCTTTTTTAAGCATTTTAGCACTGTTGGAGGGAGGTTGTATAGTTATATTTGACTGTACTTTGAATACATTTTTGTACAAGTTCTTTTGCTTTTACTGTTCTTGTAGTACTCTTTAACCTTGATGTCTTTGTGTAGATGGATGCGATATTCAACACACTCGAGCAGTTCAGACTGGTATCTTACCACAGCCAGTTTGTCCAGTTGGGCGTAAAGGATGAAATGGATTTCCTGGATAGCATCACTGATGACGATCTGAACAGCATCGGTAAGGTGAACTTCAACTTGAAACCGAAGACTGTAAAAACATTTAAGTCAATGAAATCTACATCTGTTGTTTTTTAGTTTTAATTAAGGTCAATTGCACTGGGTGACCAGTGAAGTATAAACCATGTCAGTACAATCCAACACAATACCTTGTAAAACATTTTATTTGTTGACAGTTAGACATGTTGTTTCAGCTGTATGCTAGTTTTATAGGGTGTAGTTAGAGTCATAGTTTTATAAGATATCAGTTAGTATAACAATCTGAGTGTTTTTAGTAGCCTTATTACTTGTGTATATTAATGAACAATTGTGTTCAGTGCTGTCACACATGCCAATGAATAACTCAAAGTCGATCAAACAATTAATCTTCTGTAAAATGTCTACTGTATGATTAAAAAATGATTAGTATGCTTAATTGATGAAATACCTAATTTTTACAGGTTTAAGTCATGTGGAGAAGAATCGTTTTTCTGCGATGAAAAACTTCATTCAAAAATGCAAACTTCCAGAGCGCCAAGTTCAAACTGTGACGCCTGTCCAAAACTCACTGGAGCCGTTCTGTTTGCAGTACACATACCCCAAATGTCCTCAACCAAGACATATTAAAGGTAAGCGGAACACATATTTTATTGTCCATTTGTGATCATTAGATGAACATAGGCCAGTTATGGACTTGTTGAGCACACAGTAGGCTGTGTTGTGTGAGAAATAAAATGTGACTGTGTTACAGTGATCATTGTCCAGATATCCACGTTCAACTGAACAATTTCACTGTGGTTATTTTAAACCTGCAGATTTGGATCCAGCACAAAACACAGTCGAGGATTTGATGTTGAGGATCGGCCACTTTGAAAGTATCGGTGATTCCAAAGGGGTCTGTCTCTACACAGTCGATGGGATGCCCCTGACCGATGATCCCTTCTTCAACACATGTGAGCAGACCTGAACACCTTTACAGTGAACTTTGCTAGATGTTAAAACTTTAACGTCTATTGCAGAGATTTTTTTTTTTTTTTTTGCTACAGTTGTGAGTGCAAAGGCAATACAGAGGTATTGAGGCAGCCATAATCTTAATCCAGGACTTTCTCCCTGGTATATATCTCCATTTTCCATGACTCAGTTTTTATTCGATTTTATGGCATTTAATCAGTGAATTGCCATTAAAGCACCTGTAATTAATATTTATCTATTAACACTGGATCCAGGGTATGAAATTAACAAAATATTTTGGGGGCAATTTTGGCCCCCACAGTCTAAAAAATGGGGGCATTTTCAAAATGTTTGGGGGCCATCAAAAAAGTGTAATTATGTTCTAACAATAAGCACATGAAAAGCAAAACCAACTAAGATAGTGTCTTCACTCTTCAGTAGAAACCACTATAAATGAAATAAATAATGGGTTACATAAAGTTATGGTTGCAAAATATCACTCAGATTTCCTATAATTCAACCAGTTTAAATGTGATGATTTAACCATTAATCTACTGATAGCAGTACTAATGTTTCACCACATTACAGTTACTTTTACTGTTAAAAAGGCCAAATTACTATAAATTCCTTAGATGCAATCCTGGAAGTAAGTTAATTTAAAATTTAACATTCATTCTACCTTAATTTTTCATTAATTTGTCATTGTGTAGACACAGATCACCCAAGAAATGGTTAATTTATACTTATGGTACAGCAAAGCCCCCTCCCCTTCTCTGTCAGATTACTCTCACGTAATCAGTGCAATCTCGTTGATTATGTCTGGAAAATGAGTTGTAGACGTGACGGTAAATTAATTTAATGAAAATAAAATTATACTTTAATGTCAGATTGTAATACTGTTAAAAATATAAATACATGTAGTTGTTTCGAAAACCTGGGGGCAATTTTGGCCCCCGGAACATGGCTTTTGGGGGCATTCATGGATAAATTGCGGGCCAAATGGCCCGTGGCCCTTGCTAATTTCTGACACTGACTGGATCACATGACTACTTGTGTGTGAAGGTTAGGCTCTTGTAATGTTGAACCCACAAAGAAAACTTTGCAGAGCTTTATAGCACTTTTTATCTGTTTGTTTTACAGCCCACATCTTTACTGTTCTGTTTAAGCAGGCAGCAGCTGCCAGAGGAAAAGCATCTCAAGACTAGCTGGTGAAAAATACTGAAAAAGTTTAAAGCCTAAGAGTTCGATATTTCACCAGGAGTTGGTGGAGATCAAACACAGAGCTAAAAGGAGTGAATATTTGACTTAAATTCAGCAGGTGGCCAGAGACATGACTCCAAATAAATCCTTATTCTTGCTCCACATCTTCTGGATGTTCAAAGAGGGAACTGGATACTGTTTGTTACAGCCACAGTGTGTAGGAATTTCTCCCATCTAATGTTGAAGTCATATATTGCATTCAAATGGATAGCGCACTCTAGCACATCACTGTTTCAAACGCGTATTGCAACAATGGTAGCCGCTGTGTACCAAAAAGCCATGATAACATTGATGAAACCATGTCATCCGATACTTCATGGAGTATTCATTCAGGCTCCTACACAGACACACGGGACGCAAGTTGACAAACCCCCTCCTCATCATGCTGGCTGTGTTCACAACGTAGGACTGTTGGGGCGAGTGTAAATTGAAACAAACCAATCACGTCTTGTCTTTTAAAAACTGACCAGTGGCTCAACCTCACACACCTCATCCCTCTCCTTGCATCACTGCACTGCAGACAGTTAACAGCGGCACTAACAGTGGCTAACAGCTGTTAGCGGCCAGCGCTTCTGTTAGCGCTGTTACCTGTGATTGCATTACCTTTCTCCTTCAGCAGCTCTCTCCACCTGTGAAAGGCTACCCCGATGTTGACCCTTGTTTTTAGACTTCGCTGGTTACATTGCCTTTTTGATTCCCTTTTGCACTTCCTTGACGACGAGGATTCCGTCTCCCGTGATGCTGCATATGCATGATCCTGCATTATGCTCAAAGAGTGGGACTTTGTTATGCTGCAGTAGTGCCAGGAGTAGCGAAGCGCCTCTTGCTCCTCTCCTTCGGCTTCTCAGTCACTCAGCTCTGGCCTGGCTCTCAACGAAAATGGCAAAGGCGGGGCTGTATGTCCCTTGCTGGCGGATGTATTTTCAAGATGGCGAAACGTTATGAAACCCCCAAAACAACTTACCCGTCCAATGTACAAACAAATCCGAAATTCTCCTTTTACAAGAATAAGTCAGATTATTGATGGAGGTAATAGTACAGCAATGATGACATATTTATGAATCCAGACATCTATTTTTGCCAATAAACAACTGAAAATATTACACAATGTCCCTTTAACAAATTCACCATATCTATTTAAAATGTTGTCTCTTCATACAGGGTCTTTGAAAGACAGACACATAAAGAATGGAGATGTAATTTATGCCATATTTACACCGAAGGAAAACCTGAAACAGGCTCCTCAAATACCAAAGCGAGACTTTGTTGAAACCTATGGAGACACCTTGGTCCGATGCCACATCATGCTCAAGGTGCGTCTTAACTATATTGGTCATGAGGCAGCTAATGATGTTATTAACTGATCAGGTATATGGATATATTATTTGTACAAGCTGAATATGTTTGATTTATGGTCCGGTTTAAAAAGATAATTTACTGACTATTTTATACTGACATTCTGGGAATCCTATCTTCCTTTTAATCACACATCAATTATTAATACTTTAATTTTTTGTAATCAAGGAGTTCCTACATTTAACAATTGTAATGTTTTAGAAATCACATTAGTGCAGACAGATGTAATCTGTCAGAACGCTTTCTGTACATTATCAGATTTCATTTCCATTAATACATTTAAATTTAATCTTTTCATACTGTAGGCAGTGCCCAGGGCTCTAAGATGGCATTGTCTGTTGTTCATTAACCACTGTGAGGATTGCATTGGTGTTTTTGACATAAACAATATTTATTTAAAACAAATGTTGTTTCTTTACTCATTTCATACAGGGAGACTTTGAAGTGAAAGTAAGCTTGGCAAGTGACACCGTGGCCAGTCTGAGACTGAAGCTGGCAAATGAAAGTGGAATCCCAGCAAATGTCCTCCATTACAAGTAACTCAGAGTTACCACACCAAGCACTGATTTCATGTCTTGTGGCCCTCTTAGTCAGTATTCAGATTTTCACACAGCACTTGTGTTCTCTTCTGTGTTTATTATATCGCAGGGGCCAACATCATGGTGGTGACACTCTGGAGAGTTGTGGGATCTGTGCAGGGTCAACAGTCAACTTCTCTTTGTCCACGTTTTCTGACGAGACTTCACACGATGAGACATTCTTCATTAGTGATTTTGTGCCTTCAGTCCAACAAAACCAGAAAGGAATCAGTGTGTTCCTGTCGTCACTTTATGCTGTTGTAAGTTTTATTTTATATTACGTTGTCATCACTCCACTGCTTCTTCATTTCTTTATATATTATTTTGCCACACAGACATTTTGGGCAAGATGCCCTTTTTCAGTGTGTATTCTGGCAATGCCACAACAATAGACACAGGTTCGCTGAATTTTAGTTGACCACAACCAGCACAACCAGTACATCCCAACAGGGGGAGCCATGACCTTTGATAGCACAGAATGTCATGGTGAAGAGCACCAAAACTTGTATATTCACTTTGTTACAACCAAGCAGATTGAGAGTATTAAGGAAATGTATCAAGTACGCTTCCCTTTGAAGAAAGAGTCTGTCCCTATTATCACCTCTCCGTGGCATCGTCACTGTCTCAGTGCACATGTAATGAAGTTGACTTAAGCTGTGGTTGTGATTATGAAGTGCCTAGCCACAGATTATTTATCAGCATGATTAGGAGTTAGACTTGCACCGATTACAATTTTTTGGGCCAATTCCAATTTGCAGAGTGTTTGGATAGCCGATTCCAATTTTGGCCGATTACAATTTCATTTTTTTCAAACCACTTTATAGCACACAAGATATTGAAATATTTTCTATCTTTGCTTTATTAGAAAATTTTAACCAAGATACAACCAGCTTTTCAATAATCATCTCAAACAAACAAACAAACAAACAAAAACAGTGATACAGGTTAAGAAACATTTTCCTTTTTACTCAAATATTACTTCAGGTAAAGCATTAAAATAAATAAGTAAAAAAGGCATACATAAATAAAAACTCAGATTAATAAAATACTAATTCTTAGTGGATAGCATTTGTGGGTAATTTCTTGAATAGACAAAAGAGTAAAAATATCTCCTGTGGAAAATTCACACAGGTCTTCAGGACACACCTGCCAGTAAGCGCACGGACACGCGCATCTTTGGCACGCAGACATGCGCCTCGTCAGTTTCAAGAGGCACAGTGCAGCAGTGAGAGCTCCACAGTTCAGTTTAACACGGACAATTAACAACTTTCTCCTTCTCTCTTTTGATATGTGTGTGTGAATGATTAAGATGAGAAGCCGTCCTGTTTCACTTCCTCACATTGCCCAAGCCATGAGTTGCACATGTGCGTGTGTGTGTGCACTGCTGATGTTACACAATGTCAGTCATGCGCCACACGATTGACATTATGACCGGCGTTTTGAACCGACATATTTTTGACTGACCGGCAAGTCGCAGGTCACAGCCGATCACGTGAAAACCAGCCCGATTCTGAGCACTGCCGATTAATCAGTGCAAGTCTATTAGAAGTAGAGCGCTTACGTTTACAGATCCTGGTTTTTAGCTCTCGCTTTGTTTTTCCAACATGCTTATTACATAGATACTTGAACAGGTAAACTGCAAATTTGTTCTTCAGGTAAACGGACTTCACCAAGTGATCACAGGGTTTTCCCTGAGTTTTTTCGAGGTGACAAAGGCCTGTGGCAGGGGGCATCTTGACAGCTGTACTTTTAAATATGGCCCCCCCCCCATTAAATATGAAAGGAAGCCCCCACATGCTCGAGCTTTACACAGCTGACTTGTATAATCAGAACAGACATGTCCTGTGATTTTTAGCTTTCTGTGGTTATATTTACCCTTTATAGCAGGCACATCCTGACAGCTGAGAATATTACTGACAGGTATTGTCCCCCCTCTATTAAATATGAAAGGAGGAGGTGAAAATCACAGGACAAGTCTGTTCTGATGATACAAGTCAGCGGTCCTGAAATGTGTGTTTCTCTTCTATAATACACATTCTACATCTCGGAAGCAACGTCTTTCCACATACGGGCTTCGCCTTTGTCTAAGATAGGCAGAGAAAACCCTGGCAGTATGGATGATATTTTCTAAATCAGTTTGTCATGTTGTTTTTAGCCATGATAACAACATGGTTCCAATGTCAGACAGCAGCAGCTCTAGCATGGCTGTAGACTCTTGGTACCATAAAAGTAATCAAGTGAATCTGAAAAGATGGCTGATCTAGTTGGTACATTGTTGAGTTATTTTTATTCCTGCTTATTCTATGTTTTCTTCTAGAGACATAATTATACAACAGAGCAACGGAAGAAACTGATTTCCTACGTACGGAAACTGACTGGATGTCACCCTCTTGCACAAAGTTTGCATCAGTTACTCTGCAGGAATGAAACACTGACCAGGAATCAAAAGGTAAACAATATAGGCCAATATAATTCACCCTTTATAGCCAATATTCATTTGTTCAGTCATATAATAAATAACTAGTCTTGCAAAAACATTTGATTTTTGCGCAGAATTGCTGTGTTAAAAAAAAAAAAAAAGTACCAATATTACAGTTGGTTTTTTTTGGAAACATCTGCATTGTGGGAAGATATTTTTCCGTAATTTAGGTCAACTGAACCTTTACACAGTGATGTGTGCGTTCGCCAGTCCCCGTTTCTTTAGAGATGCTTGTTCTTCTGTTGCAGATTGCAGTCGTTGAAGGTATGTACATACTCTTCAGAGAGCTTTTGCCTCAAAGTGGAACACAACAAGGAGAGAAAGTCATTGATGACCTGGATGTCTTTGAGAATTCACTGTACTGCTGGGCACATCTCATATCACAAGCAAAGGTATGAGGATTTGACTGATGCGGCCCTGTAAAGGGTAACGTTAGACTGATGCTGACAGTATTTTATCTGAACATTAATATCTCTTGACAGCTTTGTGGCAGGGGTGGGTGGTCATTTATTACAAGTAATGCACTAATAAAGGTTGCAAGTTAACATTAGCTATCTTAACTTTGTACGTGTAATGTTAATCTTTGTTGTGATAATGAAGAGAGGCGTAGAGAGTGGTAGATTGTTCATTGCTCAGTTGTATAGGCTATCTTGTTTGATTAGCTGTCCTGCTCTACTTCATTAAAAAAGTTTCAGCAATAACTGCTGTTTTTTTTTTTATTGTTTTGCACTGGCCCACACACCCTAAAAATATTAAAATGGAAAGTAACCTGTAGTTTGAGTAATTTATTATCCTGGTAAGTTTCTAGAATGGTGATTTTCACTTTTACTTTAGTTTTTTTTATGGAAGTAATTGTACTTTTACTTGAGTGTAGATTTTCAGTACCTTACCCGTCACTGCTTTGTGGTAGTTGCCATTAACTTGACTTGAATGTATTGATGAAAGCATTATGCTAGATTCCTACTCAATCGTTAATCACTTAAGTAATGACTGCGTATTATTGTGACAGACACAGTCATCAGACCACGAGAGCTACGCACCAATTGCTCTCATGTCTGAAGACAACAGCCGCTTCTCTGAACCAGTCCGAGTACCTGGAGTTCCTGGAGTCCTTGAAAGAGCATATGTTTGCCAGAAAATCAGAGGTAAAACCAAAACAGTTAATCAATTTACTTCTACCGAGACGCAGCTAAAAGAAATTCAGAGGTGCCAGCTCCAAACTGCTATTTTCGAACAGAAAAATGGTCAACAGCAAGACATTTTCTGCCCTTTCTGGGGGCTGATCCTTTTATAATACTGTGTTGATTGGTCAATAGAGGACAGTCACTCTGCTCAGGGCTGAGTTGTGGCTGGTTTTTAGGCTCATGTAACCACTGTTCATACTGTGCGGAGCTTTATTAATAAACTGTACTATAAAATGAAAGGATGTTTTGCTGCCTCTTCCAGCAGCTGGAGTCAGGGGATAAAATAACTTAATTCAGTGGGCCGTCTGCCGGCGACCTTTTTAGGTGGAAAGTGTACTTTTAAAGTTATACTTGGTAATCCTGTTCAGAAACACTTTTTGTTTTTTGGTCCTTCCATCCTGAGAGTAGTCAATACATAATGTGTTCAGATAAAGGAATGAAAAAAATCAGATGACTGTGGCAGCTGCAGGCCTGAAAAAACTCTGACCAATCTCTGCCATTTGGTGCGAATGGAAAGAACCAATCAGATGCCTTCATGTCTCGTATTGCCTGAGCCCCCCTCCCTCCCTGCGAACACTCATCACATGTCACCATTGCTGGAAATATTCAGCACACTCCTCAGCAGAAATACTGAGTAAGCAGGAGTTTGCTGCACAATGGCAGAGAAAATGCAGCCAAAAGTATCACTTCCAGCGTTACTTGTAATGGCTCACCCCACTAAACAGGCTGAGAAAACAAAGTCAGAGGCAGAAAAGGCTTTGGATAAAGTGAGAGGACAAACCAGACATCAACAGCAGTCCAGCTTTTGAACGGTGGAGACAACTGAGGGAGTTGAAGGGCCTGAAAACTGATGCAGAGGTTGCTGTCTTTCTGTTGGACAGGTAATTATTTGTTTGCTTTGGGGGGAATTGTTATTTTACTGGGCTCTCCTCTGCTCTGCTCACTGGGCTCTTGGCTTTGGACAGAGCACTGACGGGAGGGGGAGGAGGGGGTGGAGCTTAGAGGAGGTGCCGCTTTCAAATCTTGCTAGCTCTCCAACATTACCAACTATAGCTTTAATGTTACTCACAATTGATGAGCTGACAATGTTAATCAATCAACGCACCTTAAATTTCAATACGGCAACTTTGTCACAGTAAATCACTGTGACAACTTTGACCATTACTAAAGTTTTTATATGACATACACTTTTAGTAATTAGTGGATCTCCAAGCATTTACATATATTAACTTCGACCAGATTATGTGAGAGGCATGTGTTCTAATCGTCACTCTGAGCATTGTTGCTGTGGGCTCCAGCAACACTAAACCCCCGAGCTTGCCTTAGAAGGACTAAATGCACAAACTAACACTATTTTTAAATATTCCATGCAGAGAGATTCTCACTACAGCCTGTTCTGTTTTGTTCTGAAAATGTCGGCCACAGTCTCGTTCTATGGACGATAAACGAGGTGTAGACTGATTAAAGAGGAAATACAGTGAGTGACAGCAATGCATTTAAGGGTACTGTTTTCAGTGGAAACGCTAAGCGGACTGAGGGTCTAGGAACCATGTCTGAAGGGTTATTTTTGGTTCCAAAGGTACTGTACTGAAAGCGTTGGGTGGAAATAGGGCCTCAGTGCAGTTTGTGCGAAGCATCAAACCTCATTGTTTTTGCATGGCACGGCATGGGTGTCCCAACTGTATGGAAACAGTATTAGTATTAATCCAAACTCAGCACACACTTTTCTTTTAGAACAGTACTTTTTTATCAGTTAAGTATGTGATACTGTCAGTTTCACTTAATTTTCTATCCTTTTTGTTTAGATGAAGAGAAAATTCCAAATTGCACTGAAGAGATCTTGAGAGAAACATCAATACAGAGAGCCAACGACATGGAAAAGATCTTGCTGAGTTTGCCTCCAGACATCAGAACATATCCTCTTTGGATTCACCATGACAAGACAACTGGCCAGAAGTATGTATCATCATATTTTTACTTTCCTTAAATTAGTTGTTGTTGTTTTTTTGTTTGTTTGTTTGTTTGTTTGTTTGTCTTTATTTGGAAAGACAAGATTGTAACATGACAGCAGCTGCATCTTCATTCAGTGTTGATCTTCCCAGTTTTTAGTATATAAAAATAGAAACAGGAAATCACACAAGCAACTATTTACATTTAACAGTGGGGGATTATGTTGCCAGCCAAGTCAGATAATGGAGTGACAAGAAGTAATAGAACAAAATAAATAAATTCAAGTCTAATGGACTATAGGCTCAGATAAAGTCAGCTCTGATAGGGGTTATATATGCGATCCATTTGCTCCAAATTAGATAGAATTTATCTTTTTGGGTTCTTAAACAATGTTATTTTTTCCATTTTGAATATTTCTAAAACTATTCCAAGCCAGTTGTCTATTGTTGGTGGTGCTGTATTTAGTCACTTCCCAGTGATAGATTTTTTAGTTTCCATTAAGAGAATCTGTAAGTCTTATATCCTTCCTTTGGTCCAAAAAAGAAACACGACCCAGATAGAGTTTCAAAGTCCAGAGGAACCTGTGTGCCAAACATTTTACTTAGAGAATCATGAACGCCCTTCCAAAACAATTTCAGTTTGGGGCAGGCCCAGAATATGTGATAATGGTTTGCCAACCGTGAACCGCACTGCCTCTAGCATGCATATTAGCATCTCTGTATTTCTCTTGTTTGGGTGTCTTAAAGTACCTGATTATGTTTTTCCAGTAGTGTTCGCTCCAGTCTGTGGACTTAGTTGAGGACCACTGAAATTACCAAATATCCCCCCAGGCCTCTTCTGACAGTCTAATCCCCACCTCTTGTCCCCACTTCTCTTTGATATAATTGGTGTTGTCGTTCTTAGCCTGAGATAGAGCAGTATATAGTCTTGAAATAGATTTTTTAGGGGTAGACAATGTGGTTGATAGTAATATTGCGTAAAATTGTGATTCAACTGTTGAAAAAACCTTGAATTTACATTCCTGATTAATATAGTATCGTACCTGGAGGTATCTATAAAAATCATTCTGCTCCAAGCCATGCCTGTCCTGCAAAAATTTAAAACTGTGAACTGAGTCCTTGGGCTCGAGTTTCCCGGTGCAGCTAGTTTCAAGCAGCACAACCCGAGGCGCGCTCAGTTTGGTAGTTTGGCAGACCGAGGTGCGCTGAGATGGGTGTGGCGGCGCATCAGGGGGAGGTGTCGACAGATCCAGCTTGGTGCAGTGAGTTTCGTGCCAAAAGGCTTCGCCGAAGGTGCGCTAAAAGCTCGCCAGCTGAAACCAGGTCCAACCAGGCGGAGCGCAGCTGGTGTAAGCCGAAGTTTGGCTGACCGGCGGACAGTGCGTCACCAAAACCTCACAGGCAGGTTTCCAGAATATCAGGCACATTAACGATGCAAAAAAACCACTATTCAATGCAACTATCTGCAATCAGCACATAAATGTATCTCTGTATTGACTGTCCCGTCACATCTGATGTCAGATCAAAGGGGATTGGCACCGTTTCGCACGGGTAAGGGAAACCCAACCTGATTTGATTAAACAGCTGCAAACTAATGAGTGCACATCCCTCTCAGCCAACCACAAACAGCCACAGCATCAGATAGGGAGTATATATTCAGCATCTGTCATCTTAGAGAAGTCAAAAGAAAAGAAACAGAGTGAGACTGCGAGAGAGAAAGAGAGAGCGCCCACGCACGAGAGAAACGCAACATTGATTTACGATTGTGGTGACCTCCTCCCAGGCTACCTTTGCATCATCAGCCCGTGGAGGTCTGTTCACAGTTCCGTATATTTGGACACCGCGAGCTTGGACCTCCCGGACCAAAACATCAGTTTCCTTCCTGGGAGAAGTTTGGCCGTCTGACGCTGCTGCTCTCTTCTGCCATGGCGAATTGAGTAAACTCTCATTACGCCTTTGCACGGCGCATTTAAGGGCGAGGAGAGGGGCTCATTTGATTGGTGTGATGTGTGTAAAACCCACTCCACGCCTTCTCTCCTCCTTCTTTCTGACTTGCGCAGGTAGGAGGGACGGAGGTAGAAAAGAGGAGCAGCTGCGCCAGGCGCACGGTGTGCCAAACTTACAAAATTAAGCAGGGGAGGGACATTCCCCCATCTTCTTTTGCCAGTTGTAATGTTACAAATGTGATCCTTGGTGTCTTCACTTGCCAACAAAACCTTGAAATCCATTTGTCCCATTCCTTAAATTGGCTATTGGCTACCTCTGTCGGCAGGTTTCTGAAGAGATAGAGTAGGCGGGGAAGGATGTTCATTTTAATAGCACTAACTCTTGAGCTAAGACTTAGAAAGGGAATAAGGCTCCATCTGTGCAAGTCAGATTTTATCTTGGTTGATATCGGTCCATAATTAGCCTGGAAGAGCTTTGAGAGGTCCCCCATGAGCGTTATTCCCAGGTATTTTATTTCCTCATTATCCCAATTTAAATTGCATGTTTCTCTTAAATTCTGTGAGGCCTTAAAGTTTGGGGTCATTACCTGTATTTTAGAAATGTTTACTTGTATCCAGATAATTTACCAAATTCACGTAGTGCCAACATCAGCTCCGTTAATGACCTCTCAGGCTCCCCCAGGCAGATCAACACATCATCAGCGAACATTGCCACCTTGTGTTCTCCTCCAGCTATTACAGTACCCTTGATGTTATTATTTTGCCTTATCAGTTGACTTAAAGGTTCAATAAATAAGTCAATAAATAAGTCAAAGAGGAGAGGTGAAATTGGGCAGCTCTGTTTCATGCCGTGTTTCAGGAGAAATGGGTCGGTAAGACCCCAGTTGATCTTAACACGGGCTGCCGGTATATCATACAGGGCTTGAATGAAGCTGTTACTAAAGCCAAACTTCTCCATAACCTTATACAGGAAAACCCATCTGACTGATTCAAACTTACTAACATTGATTCAGTATTGTCCTGTTTTATTTGTCTAAGAATATGCAAAGTTCTTCTTATATTATCTGCAGTCTGTCTGTGACAAATGAAACCTGTCTGGTCTAAGTGGATAATATGTGGGAGGAAATTCTCTAGTCTTCGTGTGAGAATGGATGTGAACATTTTATAATCCAGATTAAGAATGCTGATTGGTCTGTAATTGCCACATTCCAGCCTATCTTTTCCCTCTTTGGGAATAACTGAGATTATTGCCTCTCTCCAAGAGGGAGGAATCACTCCTTCTTTTTAAGATCCAATTAAATTTTTTGAGCAGTATTGGGACTGAATCAGATCTCAGGGACTTACACTGTACCACCCAGTATTGTACCATCTGCCCCAGGGGCCTTCCCTGTCTTCAATTTAGTAATGACCGAGTTGGCTTCCTCAACTGAAATTGGTCTTAATAGATATTCATTTTGTTGCTCTGTAAGAGTAGGTAACATCAGGGAGCTGAGGAAGGTATCAATGTGGTTTCCCTCTGGGGCCTGTGGTTGAGACTATAGCTCTCTGTAGAAAACCTCAAAACATTCCTGAATTTTCTCCATTTTATTCTCCAACATTTTCGTTTTGGGGGATCTAATTTTAAGTATTGTACTCTCCTCCTGCTGTTTGCGTAATTTATAAGCTAAATATTTTGTTGATTTGCCCCCCAATTTCATAGTACTTTTGCCTCAGGAAAAGGATTTTTTTCTGAGCTTCTTGTGTGAGTATGTCATTAATTTTCCCCTGTAGTTTCCTTATTTCCTGCTTTAGGCCGGGGTCAGTGTTGCCGGTGTCAACAAGTATGTTTAGTCAGCTTCTGCTCCTTCAGTTTGTTTTTTCAAGTGGGAGGTAATAGAAATTAGTTTCCCTCTCATTACTGCCTTTGAAGTGTCACACAGGATTGCTGGTGATACTTCTCCTGTATCATTCACCTCTAAGTTCAAATAAACACAAGAAATTTGTGCTCTAGTGAAAGGATCCACGCTCAGTGAAAAACCTCCTAAGCCCTATGATAAGCTATTATGGCAAGGCTTAACTATACAGACCAGTGAGCAGTGATAACTAACATGTCTTTGGGGTCATCAGGTGGGAAGCTCCTTTCACCAGTGTTTCGTCTAGTTGGTCCCACGACACCCCCAGGAGGCTAGACAGTGATCTCTGGCTTCCCAGAGACACTCCCCTAATGCCAGGTCTCACTGCTGCTCGCACCAACCCAATAACCTCCTTTACCTTACCTTACACATGGCTTTCTCAGCCCAAACAGCACCGCCACCTTCAACAAACCCAGGCTCCGTACATGCGAGCTCCATGTAGAAGCAGTGCTGATACTACCTTTCCTAGCACATTCACATTACCCTATTTCACACACTATATAGTGTAATTCCAATATAAGCTAAAGTTAAAGGAGATAGAGAAGATAAACTCACAGGATCAGGATCAGGACCTAAGCTTTTTTCTTTCATAGGCTTCTTCCCCTGAGTCTTCCCAAGGAACTGTCAGCTCAATGAAATAAACTATCCGTTGACTCACTGACCACAACACTTTGTCAGGCCTCTGATTGGTACAAACTATTACCTGGGGAAAAACAAGCTTTCCTCCTAAATCTACTTGCATTTCCCAATCACAAGCACCTTCTAGGCGGTAACACCCTTGCCTCCTTACTAACTTGTTACTTCTGTATTTCTCACCCTCACAGACAAACTGAATTGCTGAACACCTATTCTTAAAACCTTCTGAATTTACCAATCTTTGTTTGCCTTCGATGCCTGCAGCTTAACTTGTCAACACCTGGTTATGTCGCCATGTATTCCGGCCTTGTGACAAGCTAACTTTACAGCCTGACAAAATATGCTTTAAGGTTGCGGTACCTGAACACAATGGACATGATGGGTCCCCATTTACCCACAGTTTTAGGTTTTGGGGCCGGTAATTTAACATCTCTGTCTTGTCCCCATATTTAAAGATGGGTGTGACAGTGGCCACCTTGCACGCAGACGGGAACTCAGACTGAATGACAAATTAACCAAATGTGTGTTGGGATGTAACAAGGTGTCTCTGTGTGACTTTAAAAAGTTAGTGTCTAGTCTATAATCATCCTTGGCTTTTGAGCTTTTGAGGCCATCGATAATTTTGTCAAAATGACTACCGATAAGCCTTTTAAATTTATGTGTGGAGTCCCATACTAACTTTGCTTGATTAAGCATCTTCAGTAGTCCCACAGACCAGAATTTTTTCATCACGGGATTCCTAGACTTTCTGTTGGGAATAATATTAAGCGTGTCCGTAGCTGATGGGGGCGACAGGGCTGGAGACTCACCACTGGCTCCACATTGTATTAGTCCTGCTGAGTGTCCATCTTGATGGTCTGAGTTGCAGCTGGGGGCCCGGCCTGAGAGCGGGTCGCTAGCCCACGCCAGCACCTCTGTAGCTTTTTTTCCATTGCTTTAACTGTCTCCTTTCCTTAACTAACTTCTCTATTTCTCTCTGCTGCCTAGACTTACCTGACTGTGCCCTGTCACCCCTCTTTCTCTCATGCACCCCAAACCTCTCTGCACCATATAAGTAAATTATATCTCCCATCTTTTCTAACTTTTCTATTGCATTTCCTCTAAGCCTGCTTAAGATTACTGACAAATCCCTATTAACTATCACCCATTCTTTACTTTCATTTGCCTTAGGCCATCTAACTCTAAGCTTTTGCTCCATGGTTCTCTCTCTGACTGGCATACTGACCTCAGTGTCACCTGCATCCCCTCTTACCTCCTCCTCCTCCTCAGTCATCCGACTGACTTCTTAAGAAGTACTGATCAATGTGGCTACTCTGCCCTTTCTTTGCCACACACTTCTTCTTTCCCTGATGAGTTCTGAAGCCTTTTATTGATGTTACTTTCTGCCAGCTGCGAGGACAAACCTGAAGCATCCTGTTCTCGATTGTGCTACTTTTGTCCTTTTACAGTCCTGAGTGCTGCAAATTCTAGCCCTGGTGGATAGGTCCGTGGGATAGAATCATTGGATCGTTAAGTATGAGTGAATGTAATTTCCAAAGAATTTTGCTTTTTTCCCTTTCCGGAGAAAGAGACATAGAGATGGGTCAATGGTCTGACAAGTCTATTGTTCCAATATTATAGTCTCTTATCTTAAAGCTATCAATATTAAACATAAAGGAATAGTCTATCCTTGTATATACCTCGTGTGGGAATGAATAATGTGTAGTCGTAGTGTAGTGTGTAGTGTAGTCTCTGCCTGTTGGGTGAAGTTCCCTCTGCACATCAATTATGCCCATTTCTTCCATGTATGATTTAACTTTCCTCGTAAGTGCTTTATTCGAACTGGTTACTCCTGAGGAGTCAAGGTTGTGGTTTAGCCATATGTTGAAATCTCTCCCACATACAACCAGCCCCTGAGCGTCAACCATCAAATCAAATATACATTTGTAAAGTGGCCAATCACTCCCTGGAGGAATATATGCATTAATCACTGTTAATTCAATCCCTTCTATTTTCCCTGTAACCTTAACAAATCTGCCTTCCTCATCACTATTTACTGACATGTGTTCATAATTGAGTGTATTAGAAGTAAGAGTGGCTACTCCCCTCTCATGGCCTGACTTATCCGAGGAGGGGAACACATAGTTGAAACCCATTCCCTTCAATTTTGCATGCTCAGACTGACTCAAGTGTGTCTCCTGGAGGAGCACCATTTGAGCTTTTTCCTTTTTTAAAACTGACAGTATCTTACGCCTCTTTATTAGATTCAAAACCCTGTTTACATTAAGATAAATTATTTTCACCAGTCCACTTTGCATATGGCAATAAATAAAACAACATGATCATACATCTTACCCTGACCTGGCAAACTCCCTTTTAATGGAACAATAAAAAGAAGAAAAATGCAAAGAACAAACAAAACCGGACTTCCCCCTTATTCTTGAGGGATAACCTCAAAATCACTCCCTGAGTTAGAGGGCCCTCAACCAAAATGACAGTCTAAGATAAAAGGAAAACAAAAAACCAACAGTATTGCCTACCAAACTAAAACTTAATCTCAGTTTTCAGATAAAAATGGAGACGACTTTTGAAGGTATGATGGAAGAATTAAAATCTCCCCTCCATCAATGCCTGAATGTGACCCCACCTCTACATCTGAAGGAGCTAGGACATTCTAATGCACGTCTTGTTCTACTAAGTGAAGGTACGTCATTAAATCAGTCTGAATGGGTCATTCATGACTGTGCACATGTTTCAAATGGTATTGCTTGCTTGAAAGAAAGCCACAATGGCAGTGTATGATGCACATGCACAACATGTGCACCTATTGTTTTCTGTATAAGCCCATACACTGGGTGTGAAAGACATTTTAAAGGGAAATATTATACTTTTTACACCAACACTTTTATTTGACAGCTGCAGTTAGTTTGACACGTGTAAAATATTAACGCATGATATGACGCATTTTTATATATTAATAGGCCCTGCAGAAAAATGTTTGCAACAGTCTGAGAGGATCTTCCTATTGTCTTCCATATTGCCTCTGATATTTAGGGCTATGTTTGTGGGAATCTTTATAATGTAAATTATTTCATTTAGTCTTTTTTTTTTCTCTTTGTCAGACAACATTGGCGTATGTATGCATAAAGAAAAAGGATCCCCTGATATGATCAGAGTGCTCGATTGTTTGACTGGTGAAGACAAAGCAGTGGATGTGAATGTGTTGGCAGCCAGGTAAGTGTTTCCCAGCATCAGGGAAGCACTCTGAGGAGATACTTTCTTTTTTCTTTTAAATTCCTGTTTACGGAGGCATTGGGAACGTTAATCATTGTGATGACTGATGCTGGATGCCTGTAATCACTGTGTGCCTGCATTTTAGCTCCCAGGCTCAAATTGTTAAATATTAGATAAATAAATATGACATTAAATCCGGTGAAATGTTTTCTAGAATCAGACATTTGTAAAATTGTATGCATGCATGATCTCTATAGAAATAATCAATTTGGATACCATGTAGCAACTCATAATGTAATAATGGCTCATAATGTAATAACGCTTCATAATGTAATAACAGAAATGTAATAAAAGTTCATAATGTAATAATCGGCTTATAATGTAATAAAATTGTGAGCGTATAACGTAATAACAGCTTTGTGCATAATGTAATGTAATAACTTATTACATTATGAGCCTTACTAGCGCCGCTCATAATGTAATAATGGCTCATATCGCGAGAAAAGTGTTGCATTATCATCATTTTTAGGTCAAAACTGCACACACTGACAACGAGAGTGCACTTAAGGGTAGAGGTCTGTGTTTGTGTTTGACTGTGATTTGTTTATAGGTGACGCAACAGTAACCAACTCAAAAGCCGGCTGGAGAAGAGGGTGGATTAGGGAAGAAGGAGGGGGACTGTAGTTCATGTAGTTTAAAAGAGCATTTCCTTTGTTTACTATTGCTACAATAAATGCAGGACACAATAACTTCTACAATAAAAACACATTTAAGATTGGTCTTTTCAAATAAGTAAGTGAACTCTCTTTCCTTCCATACAACCTAGTGAAGACCTTCCAGTCAAAACGTTGCTGTTATTTTATTGCTGGTCTTAATGCCAATTTAATAAAGACTTTTAATAAGCATTGTTTTCCTACTACTTAAGTTAAATACATGATAGCAGCGTAACATATTCATTCAATTTATTTTATTTTGGAAATTGTGCAAGAATGAGAAGAGTGTTTTAGAACCATGTAATAACAATGGACCAGCTCAAAAGTTCTTAAAATGTAAACACAGCCTGTCAGGACACCCAAGTAAAAACATAAGTCCAAATTAATTTAACTAAACAATATGCACAAATAATACATAACCATAAATTATAGTTGCCAACAAAAATCAAGTCCAGGGGGCTCCATTTGTCAGTGACTGTGCCAGTGTTCACTAAGATCAAGGCTTAATGAGTGAATGGGATTTTTTTTTTTTTTTTTTTTTTTAAAGAAAACTTTACTTCTTCCAATGAATGTCTTTAATATGGACCCATCCAAAGGATATATGTTTAGTCACAATCCACGCTGTAATCCACCTGGCATTTTGGCTGAAGAGCTGCCTGATATTGGACGCAAGGCCACTATCACGTCCAGCCACTCTGTATAACCTACTAATACTTATGCAGCAGTCTTCATACGTCATAATATTTAAACTTTCCACCAACTGCTTACCTGCAACAATCAGACTGTGGAAATGAGCATGGCATTCTCAAAGGCCCAAAATACCTAACACGGGTGCCACCTAGTGGCTCAACTTTATACATCTTACATAATAAAATGTGAGAATGCAATTACGATTAAATAATTCTTGGTTTCACTAATTTCGTTTACTATGCGCTGAAACCCATGCCGTTTGCTTTATTTGCACCTTTAAGATGTAAAAATTATGATAATGCAACACTTTTTCTCACAATATGAGCCATTATTACATTATGAACTTTTATTACATTTGAGTTATTACATTATGAGCCATTATTACATTATGAGTTGCAACATACTATCTTTAAATAACAGTCTAAAAGTTGGTTCAGTTATATTATAATGAAGATTTGCATCAGAGCATGTAAGCAGTTTCTGACCTGCCGACTGTTGTTTACAAAATCCTCCACAATGCGTAATGTTTATTTGCACCTCTGTGGGCATCTTTTTTGCCAAAACCACACCAAGCTGCGGCAAAATAGGTCAATATTATTTTTTGCTTAAATAAAGGTTAAATAAATAGAATAAAATACTATAATAATCGCCATAATAGTTCAGTTTTTCTGTGGTCAGGAGGTGTGTTCAGGTGTTTCAGGTGGGAAGAAATTCTTTGTAACAAAGGTCAACATGTTTCAGGAGTCACAGGACTCTGTTTACTGATTGGTTGCGAGTATTCATCATATATCATGCTGGAGTACTATAGTTAAAAATTAGCCTTTGGCTAACACTGGCACATTTACAGCAATGTTCATTAATGTGCACTGTCCTCTAAATAAATAAATAAAATTTAAAAAAATAAAAAATAAAAAAATATTCTCTGGCTGCAATTTGCCACTAAAAGATAAATTATCCCCGCCTTGTAGTTTGGCTGCACTTCGCCAAAGAACCAAACTGCACCAGCTCGGAGCAGTTGCTGCAGGCCGCACTTTTTCTCCTGCTTGGTGTTTTTGCATCATTGTCTCTGTATACTACAGCATACAGGTACTATAGGTTTTTTTCTACAGTTTCAATAGCAATTTGTATTTCGCCTGCACAAATAGAGACAACAAAGAGCCAGTCAACCCTTGTTGTTTAACACAGTTATGAGTGGCACATGAAATATAGAGAACAGATGTAGCAGCAGTAAACTATATGAATTGTGTTAAGTGCACTAATGAATAGAGCCACAATGTTGCAGCTATTGTGTTTTCTTTTATATACTGTAAAAATTTACAGCACCATTTTTCTAAATGTTATATTTAACACAGGACTGGTGACCAAAGAGATGACCGGACATTTGTCACAACCAGGACTCCAAAAGAGGCCATATTGGTAAGTTTGTCTGTCTCATGTTAGACCGTTTGTTTGTTTGTTTGCTTGTTTTTGTCTGAGCTATCCTCCCACTAGTTTACTGTACCTGACATAGTTTTCATATGATGTCACACAAATGATACACAATGCATGTTAAAGAATGGATTACTATGGAAGCATTGCACATCATATGCTCTTAATAAGCCATTTAAAAATGTATGTAAAGACTTTTTTCAACAAAGTAACAATAGGACACACTTACAATATTATTTGTGACTTGAATTTTTAATAGGTGCTGATCGACACAAGCTCCTCCATGGAAGAAGAGTGCTATGGAAGTGCAGGAATAAAGAAGATTGACGTTGTAAAAGAGCTCTTTGACAACTTTGCAACAAGGACCATGGCTTATGATTTTTATCACGTCATCGGCCTCGTGAAGTTCGACTCCCTGGTGAAAATTCTCCACACGTTTACCGAAAATCTGGAGAAGTTCAAGGTAAAGTCAAGTGTTTGATCTGTGCTATCTTTCCTTTATTGTAGAAAAATTTACAGCTGGCCTTAATGTGATAATTAACCTCCTTTTACATTTGTAGGAACATGTACGCAACATTGAGGCAAGTGGATGTACTCTGCTGTACGACGCCCTGCGACGTGGGGCGATTGAGTTAGAAAAGGTCAAGACGAGGTTCCCAGAGTGCAGACTTCGCATCATCTGTCTCACTGATGGAAATGATTCTGGGTACATTTATTTTTCTGTTATGATCACTTACGGTACCTCATCTACTTGACCTGTTAGTACATGAATTGAATGTGCATACTGTGAGAAGTAAAACAAAAAGTAACAGTGACTTGAAAATATCAACTAAAGATTCTGATTTTTTTAAGTGAGCTGATGTGATCATCTCAATTCTTTCCACAGATCCTCAATAGAGCCAGATGTTGTTACAGCCAAACTGCTGAAATCTAACATCATTGTGGATTCAATCCTTCTTGGAAACGTGGAGAACAATATGCTGCATGGAATCAGCAATGCAACCGGTATGGCAACAAAGACTTATCCCTCACAGATTTAGTGTGTAGGCTTTAGTGACATCTAGAGGTGAGATTATAGAACTAAAACTTCTCCCATGTGCCAAGCGTGTGGGAGAAGTATGGTGGTAGATGCAAAAATGTGGTTGGCCCTATCTTGAGCCAGTGTTTGATTTGTCCATTCTGGGCTATTGTAGAATAATTTACGTCAACACAATAATTCATATTTTCATGTGATTATAAACTAAAAAAAACATAATTATGAATATTATATACAGTCTCTGCCACTAGATGCCCTTAAATCATACATACTGGACCTTTTATTGAATCCCTGTAATGTACTTATTAAATCATTGGTCAGGAATGAAAAAAATGATGCCATAAGGGGTACTGTACATAATTATCTATGACTGACTTTTAGGGTCATGAAGAAACTGAAAATTCAAAAGATCTCATTTCATTTGCACAGTGGTGCAGTTGTTAGCATTGTCACCTCACAGCAAGAGGGTTCCTGGTTCAAACCCAGGTTGGGGGATTCGAAGACTGGGGTGGAGGAGCCCTTTTATGCGGAGTTTGCATGTTTTCCCCATGTCAGCATGGGCTTTCTCCGGGTACTGCGGCTTCCTCCCACAGTCCAAAGACATGCTGGTTAATTGGTGACTCTAAATTGCCTGTAGGTGTGAATGTGAGTGTGAATGGTTGTCTGTCTCCGTGTCAGCCCTGTGATAGTCAGGGAGGACCCTGCCTCTCGCCCAGTGTCAGCTGGGTTAGGCTCCAGCCCCCTGGCGACTCCTAACAGGGTAAGTGTTTATTGAAAATGAATGTATGAATGAATTATTTCATCCAAATCACAGACGTAAAGTCTTGTTGACATCAGATAACTCTAACTACTGTTGTAACATTTTAGCTTGTCACCTGGAGGCCCACTATAGTTCTTGACTGAAAGTCTGAAAGTGATGTTTCCTTTACAGAGCTGGTAGAGAGCATATCTAAACTAAGCACAAAAAGTAAGGAAATTTGTGTTTGGTAGATTATTTGATTATTTCTTTGTTGTTACAATATCTCTTGGCAATAAATCTTATACCATTGGAAAGCCTGTTTATTTCCTTTTTAAATGTTGCCACATTTGTAAGGAACATGCATTTGTGGGATGAGCAGCAGAGTTGAGTATGTGGGTTGCGCTCAAGAAAAATTTTCCAAATTTTCTCTGCCATTGCCAAACAGTTTTTTTTTCGCTGTTGCTATTGACTCTGGTTTTGAGCTTCTGGTACCCCCAGGTGCTGACATCCTGTCATAGTAACATCATTTGGTGGAGGCAGTGGGATGGTGTGGGCGGCATCTCCCTCACTGGAAAAACGAGGCTTGTCATCATTGGAGCCAATCTCAAAGCAGAGAGATATCGAGATGAAATTCTGCAACCAGTGGCAATCCCATATCTCCACTGTCAAGAATTCTGTTCTCCAAGATGACAACGCTTGCCCCCACAGAGCGGGGTTTATCAGAGACTACCTCCGCAATTTGGGAGTGGGAAGGATGGGATGGCCCGCCAACAGTACTGACCTCAACCCCATTGAACACCTGTGGGATCAGCTTAGGCGTGTTGTTTGTGCCAGAGTGAGCAACACAACCACATTGGCTGACTTGCGACAAAAGCTGGTTGAAGAATAGGATGCCATCCCACAGCAGTGTGTGACCAGCATGAGGAGGTGCCAGGCTGTTGTGGCTGTGTATGGTTCTTCCACACGCTACTGAGGCTCCTGTTTGTTAAATGAATAAATTGTTAAATTGCCAATAGGTCTCATTTCTTCAGACTTCAATCATCCAATCCACCAAACAATGCCAAACAAGAGTCAGCAGGGGAAAAAAAGCTGTTCGGCATTGGCAGAGAAAATTTGGCAAATTTTTCATGGGTGCAACCCACATACTCAGCTCTGCTGCTCATCCCACAAATGCATGTTCCTTACAAATGTGGCACCATTTAAAAGGGAAATAAACAGGCTTTCCAATGATATAAGATTTATTGCCAAGAAGCATTGTTACAACAAAGAAATAATCTACCAAACACAAATTTCCTTACTTTTTGTGCTTAGTTTAGGTGTGTGCATCTGTGTTTTTTTAGCTCTTGTGTTATAGTCCGCATCTTGTAAAGTAGGAAACGGTATTGTAACTCAAAAACATGTTTGTTTTGATGGACATGGATGTGTACTCTAACAGATCTCTACTCAGACACTTAATATTTTCTCCACTGCACATCCACGTTGCTTCCAGGTGGCTGCTGCTTCAAACCACAGACAACCAAAGAGGGTCTGAAGCTCTTTGAGATTGAGACAGTTCTGTCTTTGGAGCAGAGGAAACTCAAGGACACACTTGATCCGTCTTCCATCAGTCGGGTTAGTTACTTTAGATTATTTGTCTACCATTCTGTTAGATGTGATATGAAAATGAATTGCATTACTGTTTAAGCCAGGTATAACCTTTGCACATTGTGGGATATGCTAATTAATTTGTTGCTGTCATTTTATAGCGTTGTTTGGCAAGCATCTTTACTACTCATGGGTATGACGACTGTCCAGAGACGTCCTTGCCAAGCCAGATAAACAGCAAAGTGACAGTGACAGAGTGGTGAGTGATGGAAGCAACAGTCCCATAGAGGCTGATAATAAAACTGGTCAGGTAAAGTTACTATAACCATATCCAACTGGTGACCGCTTTTCACCTGCTGTCATACCTTTTGATTTAGAGTGCAGAGAATGGGCTGACAAAGTGAGAGGCATCTTTACACTGACAATGTTTGCAAAAAATAATGCTGATGATCAATGTAAACAAAACCAGACTAAGGCCCCCATCACACAAAGCATTTTAGCAGCTGGAGGCGGCTTCCTGTAAATGTTTTTAATGAGAATTGAGCTTTTCGCTAGCTTTTTTTGAGTTGCTATGCGCCTTGTGTTTCTGCGCTCTAGGGGCCTGCCGTTTTTGCCGTTTTGCAACCTGCAAAATGCTTTGTGTGTCATCGGGGTTTGAGTTTACAGCCAAGCCATTATCTGTAAGGCTGTACTCTTAGACCTATAAATTCAAAACCATGATGATTATAATAATATATTTTTTACTGTATATACTTTGCTATAATATTTACTTACTTTTAATATATTTTAGAGTGTTTGTAATAACTTTAAAGCACTAATAATCTTTCTGAATAGTGCTCTGAAAAAGAAGATAAAGGGTGGGAATTGGTATAATGACAAACGTGTCCTGGAGGAGCTGAGGAGCCTTCACTGTAACCCACATCCCTTCTTCAGGGTCTTTCCATCAGAGTCAGACTTCAGTAAGTGGCATGTCCTCTCATTTCAGTGTAATGTTGTTTGTTTGTTTGGGGTTTTTTTGGGGGGGGGATTTTGTTTGTGTGTGCATTTGCATTTTTTTCTGGGGCACACAAATGGCACAAAGTTTAGTTTTAGCTATGTAACATTGTATATTTTGTGCGCAGTATGTACACAATGTAAACTGGGATTCACAATAAGCAGCATTTCTTGTTTTCAGGTACAGTTTTTTTTATCCATGTAAATATGTAGCTTTAAATAGCAACACATGTTATATTTTCAGGTTGTATCCATCCCATTCTCATGAACACGATGTCTCAGGAATCTCTTGAGGAATTTCTTTAAATTTGTCGAAAAACATCCTCTTGCACTAAAGGATGAACTGTTTAGATTTTTTTTGTTTAACCTTTATTTAACCAGGTTAGTCCCATTGAGATTGGGGATCTCTTTTTCAAGGGAGACCTCGCCAAGACAGCAGCGATACAGTCACATAGTTGCAGTTGACAGTAATTAGAAAAACATTTACAAACAGAACAAACCCTCATACAGTCAGATAGAACATTTACAGACTGAAAGCCTAGACTCCATGGATTTCACTCTCTCTTTAAAATCAGTCAAAGGAATCAGTGTATCTAAGTGTAGTTCAGACTGAAGCTTGTTCCAAACATCAGGAGCTGAAAACCTAAAAGATTTCTTTCCTAATTCAATCGTTATCTTTGGAAACAACCAGTTTCAAAATGTCCATGTAGCGGAGATTGTGACTTCCTTGTTTCCAGGTTAATGGTGAACTTAAATAAGAAGGATGTCTGCCCAAAATTGCTTTGTAAATGAAGATATACCAGTGACTGAGGCGACAAGCAGATAAGTTTACTTTCCTGAGAGAACACAGTGATGAGTGAGAGAAGCACAGTTCGTAATGAATCTCAGAGCCCCGTGATACACTCTGTCCAACAGGTGAAAACAATGAGCAGGTGCATTCATTCATTTTGGCGGTCAAAGGCCGCTGTGACCGTACAAAACACATCATATTAAGTTTTAAAGTTTGAATGGGGCTCAGCGGGACGTTCTGTGAGAGCGCGATATTAGCGTAATATGGTAAACAAGCTAACGACAGATCGGAAATGTGCAACAGCATTTTTTGCCGACACTAGATATCAAACAAAAGCCAGAGACTGTGTTGTAAGTTACTGTGAGCTGTAAACTGACCATTTAAAAGCAGAAGAGAGAAAATAATGTCTCTGAGCTTTACGGTGCAGAGCCTCTCTACCTCTGTGCTGCTGCAGGCTTGTCAGCAGTTCCCTGTACCAAAGAGTAGCATGAAAGTCAAGAGTGCTCACTCTGCAGCAAAATCTGGGGACCAAAACATCCTTAGAAGTTCACTGCACAGCACACTGACTAGCAAAAAAACTGCTAGACTTCTCCGACTTTCAGGGGCAGCCCTATGTGTGAAGCGTCGACCTTTCACGAGAAATACACATAATACATTTCATTTAATTCTTCAAAGTCTTCACAGCATATTAGTCAGGACCGAGAAGGATATAAACTGCAACTTGACAGGTTGGCTGAGGCATATATACACACGGAGGTAATTCTAGTTTCTTAACGTTTCAGGGTTCTGGAGGATCCTAATGCAAGGCCCTCCTGACACACCGTATAAGAAAGGAGTGTTTGAGCTGTACTGCCAGTTTGGTCCAGACTACCCAGCGAAGCCTCCAGTCGTGCGCTTTGTCACACCTGTATCCTGCCAAATACAAATGAATGACAAGTCTCTGTGTTTCTGTTGTAAAATGTAGACATACAGTGTGGTTGTTCATCACCGATAAAGTAATGTTGTCTGTCCAGAATGTGTGTGTGTTTTCTTAACACAATGACAGGTGTACCACTGCAATGTCAACAGCGTTGGCCGCATCTGCCACAACATATTCGACCGGAACTACAACGCTCACATCACCATGAGGGAGATCCTGGAAGCTGTGTATGGACTGCTCATCATCCCTGAGCCTGATGATCCACTGGACAGGTGACATATATACACATTCGGTCATAAATATGTAACTGTTATGGGCACTAAAGGGCATTTTCACCAAGAGATATTTCTTACGTTGAGGATATTTTTAACCCATTTTCACTTTGTTCTGTTTATTCAAAATGTTAGGCACAGTAAAAATCCGTCACAGAGGTGTTGATTCAGCATTGCAGAGCAGACACTTGACTCCCATTTGACTCCCTTTTTTTCTTTCAAAGCATTTTGGCAGAAGAATTTCTGACAAGCCGCAAGACGTATGAACGAGAAGCTGAGAAACATACAGAGGAGAACGCAGGAATCGCAATGGATGACATGGAGAAAGTAAATGAGTTCCTTTATATTAAATGTGTGCTGGTCATCACTTTTATTCTTACAGTTTAGTGCCGTACAGGTTTTACTCACCATATTGTTTTGTACTGTTTTTGTTTTTATTTAAAGAAACTGGTGGAGACTGTGCCTCAGTTTATACCCCAACATCTGATCTGTCCGCTCACCAAGAAGATGTTTGTCGATCCTGTGAAAACAGTGTATGGCACTGTGTATGAACGCAAGGCCATCGAGGAGCACCTGAAGCAGTGAGTTTATTTACTACTGCTGACACTAATTAAGTGAGGTGTGATTACCTTAGTGACTGACAGTTGTTAAGAAACTACACGGTTGCACATGAACTCGTCTTTTAATGTAAAGTTAGCATAATGAGTTGACTGTACTTGCAGACACCAGTACGACCCGACGGCCGGCCCGGGACATGAGCTTGAAATGAGTGACATCATGGCGGACCAGACTATGAAGAAAATGGTGATGGATCATCGTTCTCGGCAAATCCAGATCGACACTACAACTGAGTATTTGGACATCAGGTTCACATGACAAAAATAACCAGCTGCATTTTATATTATTCTGTACAAGTTAATTCATATTAACACATTATCCTGTTAGTTAGGGGCAATTAGTGTGTGTTGTTGTAATTATTTCACTCCTGCCTCATCGTCACTTCTTTACATGAGCAGTTATTTGTTTCCTCTGTTGAGACACTTGTGTTTGGAGTTCATTCTTGCTCTTAACTTTAGATTGTTCAGGGTGCTTTTTCCATTTTGTCCTGTTTTCTTAGTCACTGTTTTAACAGTTAAATATATTGCATGGAAAATCTGAAATAACTTTTTTGAAGTTTGGTAAATCAAAGTGTAAATTCATTGTATTTGTTTTAATAGTGATCACAAGAGAATAAAGCATGAGAGTGATTGAGACATTTTTTTCATCATTTTCAAATTTGCAGAAACATTTGTTTTTGTTTTTTTCCCCGAGCCGAGTCTGTGTGCGTGAATGGAGAAACTAATATTTTTCACCTGTTTTTTTTTTTTTTTTTAATTTAAGAAAGGAGTAAGGGACAATGCACATTAATTAAAATGCACACTTGGATCTGTTATGTAAATGTGCCTGATTTAGTCATACAGGCTAATTTCCATCTGCAGTCCCTGGCATGTTCATGGCATATAAAAGAAAGCCCCATACAAGCTCAGTACTTAGAAGCAAAGACTATTAAAGACAGTGATTCTCAGCAAAACTGAGCACATTTTAAATAATTGTATATCTCTTTATATTAAGTGTTTCAACATTTCATATACGGTACACAATTTGCATACAGTTATAATTTGCATGTGACAGTTTGTAGAGTTTACAAAATTAAAACCATTAAAACTGTTTTGGGGGATAGATGGAATGATGTGATCATCAAAAAGGTCATTATGTAACTGAAAAACACCAACTTCTTACTGATAACACTGCTGAGGACAAAAATATGGGTAAAAGCTTTAAAACTGACATAAATTTGATTATTCTTTTCCAAAAATGACAAAATAGGGACTCACCAAGACTCATGTAGTCAGTCATTACTCAGATATAAGGCTACAGCTGTCACCTACATTTGTCTACAGTAAGTGGCTTGGGTGAAATTTTTTTTTTTTTTTTTTAATATTATTTAGTATTATTATTAGTAGTAATATTATTCTTTTTAATGATGATGATAATAATGATAATAGCACTACCCACGTCTACTCTTATTCTCCTTATTTATACAGTCTGGTTCTACGTCACGCCCGGGCACCAAACAAGTGAGGAAATGGGTCACTCTTGTTTTCAAATTAAATTTCCGTGCATTAACAAAAATGTATTAATTGCATTTCAGAACTACACATGATATAAGGGGGCAATTTTAAAACATTACAAACTGATATATTAACAGATAAACCCCATTACACGAGTTCGTCCGCTTTGTTACTGATTAAACGTCGAAACGCTGGCGTCAGTTATGCTTTTATTTTGAAGGGTCAAGTCGGAAGTGCTTTGTAAATGCGTGCCTAAACTTTCCGGTTTGACTCCATGCTGTTGGACAGTGCAGGACTGAAAGCTGTGGACTCGGCTGTTTGAGTGGAAACAGGAGCAACCAGACAGCAGGTGAGTTTTTATTAGTTTACTACTAAAAGTTTAAACTGTTAGTATGTTTACTTTGTCAATTTGTTTACGTTCACCGTAAAGTTAGACTGAAAACTATCCTTACTACGTCAGTAGGTAGTTTTACTCCAGAGCTGTCAGCGTTTATACTAACGTTAGCTTAAATATAAAATCATAAAATGTTACAGCATTGATTTAAATTCTTGTGAATGATTTTTCTGACAAAGAATTACTCTTGAACTGTAGCGCCGTTTACACTGAAGTAACTTCGTGTTCACTCGCTCTGCGGTCACTGCACTGATTTATTTAGTTCATTAATTAATTACGATTTATGTAGCTAGCATTTATCTCAGAAGTAGCATAGCATTTATAACACCAACTTTACTGGATGAAGTTAGTGTCTACACTGTTGTTAAATGTGGTAATCTTTTCATTGACTCCTAACTGATCATGCTTTGACAAGTTGAGCCAGCGCCTGTCTTTCCTGCAGAACCTGTTCACACAAAAGTTTAAGTCAAAGCTGTTCGCAGAAATGTTAACACTGAAACTGGTTCTGAAACGGTCACACTGAATCTCAGTGGATCTGCTATCTGTAGTGTAATGCACCAACACACTACATGTTTAAGTGGTGAAACACTATACTTTCCTGCTATGCCACTTCTGTCAGAAACATTAAATGCCTGCATAAAAAAGGGTGAGAATTAATCCTCTTATAATAATTGGCCATTATAAACATTAATCATTATGATCTGTTTGCTATTCCTGCTTTTGAACCATTCAGAATATTAATAATATGTTTAACACTGTTAATAAAAGACAGAAGTGCTGAGACAAATTTGGACAACTGAATCCTTCTCATAAGACTGAGAGGTGCAGACATGTCAGTTTCCTGGAGAATCTTCACTTAGACCTGCAATACGTCGGGAACTAATAAAAGCCACAACATGCAGCCAGGGGCGTAAATATAGGCAGTGCAGTCGCACTGAGGTCCACGGGGTGCGGGGGGCCGTAGAGAGAGTGGTTTGAGGCCCCGTTCTCTCTAGAGCAGGGACCAGTCCCTTGCAAGTGTAAGGTACCAGGAACATGCTTGTTGGTTGCGGGAAATATATTGCTGTTCAAAAGTTTAAGGTAACCCTTTGTAATGATTTATTTCGTCTTTCGTCTCCCACAAGCCCTTTTTAAATAGGAATTGTGTAAATTTGCAGGAAAGCCCAATCAGTCTTTTTTTCAGCATTGGCAGTATAAAAACTTTTGTTCATACAGAGTGTGCCTTTTTCAGGGCATTGTGAGCAAGTAACAAAACGTGTAGCTCAGCGTGGGAGGGAAGAAGTAAATTCTTACTTTGTCATTTTCTTTTATGGAAGGTGGGATTATGATGAGAGAAAGCTGTTACATAAATCATTAACATTCACTTTTACTTCTGCTTCTTATAAAATGGATTTTTTGATTGTCAGATAACTTGAATCAAACACCATAACCATCATATAGCTACCTCAGCTCAGCTTCTTCAGTTACATCCCACCTTCACATCACAGTGACCCCCTAACTTCCTCTGCTTGTGTTCCTTTCTCCAGGGAGATGTGGTGGGTGCTGTGGGTGCTCGCCATCTTGCTGGCTATCTTCTGCACTTTCGATGTGTGGTACTTCCTCAGGGCAGCTGCTGTGATCATCAGGGCCTGGTTCCAGCCCCCAGTCTGGGATGTCACCGCAGAGCAGACTCGTACCGGCCGGGTCACTACCAATGACATCGACATGTGCCACATGAACAATGCTCGTTACCTCCGAGAGTGTGACTTTGCCCGCTTCTCTCTGTACATGCGTAACGGCGTGTTCAAGGCGCTGCGAGCACTCAAAGCTTCGATGGTAGTGGGGGCCACCACCATCCGTTACCGCAGGGCCCTGTGTATAGGTGAGGGGTACGAGCTGCGGAGTCGCATCGTCACTTGGGATGACAAAGCCTTTTTCCTGGAGCAGAGATTTGTGTCAACAAAAGATGGGCTGGTGTGTGCCGTCATGTATTGCAAGCAGAGCGTCATACGCAGCAGCCCGGACAAGATCATGCAGCACCTGTGTAAGCGAAAGGTAAGGAACAAATGAATAAACACACATGCAAATATGTCACCTTTAATAACTGAAGAGCACTGAGTGTACAGTGTGCTCCCTGCAGGTGGAGTGCCCTGAGTTTCCAGAGGACCTTCAGCACTGGGTCAACTTCATCTCTGCCAGCAGCCAGGCCCTCAGAGCCGAGAACGGACTAGATGAGAAGAACAAATGAGACATTGCACGGGCAGCTTTACGGCTGGCTCTTTGCAAGAAAGCTAATTTACCATCTCAGGGTTAAAAAGACATTTTTCTTTTGTTTACAATTACATGGATTCAACCACACTTGTGCCTACAGTTGTGAAAACAAGCTTTCCTTAGACTTATGTCAACACTGGAAGAATAAGCACACCAGATTGTTTGGAGAGGCTAACATGTGATTACTGACTCAGTAATAATAAAGTAATATGATTGTATAAAGTGTATCTTTGTGTATTATGGCAGCAATAAATAAAAATGAATTTAAAATCATATTGATGCACTCGCAGGGAAGAATCCAACAGGTCTCAGTGAACATTGTAAGGTACCAGAAACCTGCTTATAACCTGTTATATTAATGTGTTTCTTCTTTCCCTAAGTAATGGCTACTTTAACAGAGATAAAAATTGTATTAATTAGAAACCAGATGTATTATTTACATTTGAAATAGTTTTGACCCCAAAAAGAAGAATTATTAAATGATTAAAACTTTAATTTAGTAGATGTCTCCACAATGTTGTATGATGGGAGAATACTTTCCATTCCTCCCACAAATACACTTTGATTTTGAATTTGAATAGTTTCATAGGTCCAGCCCACCTCTGATCAAATCAGACTGTATGTGGCCCCTGATGAACTAAAAATGAGTTTGACGCCTCTGCTCTAGACCATTCAAGCTGGAGGCTGTACACTGTAGGAATTAACTACCTCCAGAAGATGGCGGTAAAGCACTGAGGACGCCGCCTGCCATTGAAGCTCATAGAAGAAGATTGCGCGACGTCACGCACCCGGAAGTTATGTTCATTCATTCTACCGGTTTCTATCTGTGGTTTCTGTTCAAGTTGCACCGCATCCCATGGTAGGGCTCGTTACTGGACGCACGGTAAGTTTTACGCCCATAAAAAACAATTCTACCGTATTTTTAACTATTTAAATTTTGACATGGTGGAAACTAAAAACAAAGAAGAAGAGAAGCAGCGTAGTGCAGCCAGAGTCTGTACTCTGCAAGGCCACCAAGTGCCGGTAGCTAGCAGCTAAGCTAACAGATTTGGCTGTCACAGCAGGTTGCGCTCCGTTCATCTGAGTGAAGCCCTCAAGGTTGAAGTGGGAAATGACGGGGATGTGATGCTTCAATATGTCAGCATGAATATTAAGCTAACGAGTGGAGAAAAAAACATTAACCTATTGCTTTTCTACACATCTGCACTGACATTGATGAGGTCAAAGGTACATATGATTAAATACAGTGTGGTCATGAATTTAGAAAACACTAACTCCTTTATGTAAGCATTTTTAAAGGAAATTAATGTCATTGGCTTTGGAATTGTAAATATGTGGCATATCATTTACCTTAAAATGAGTTTTTAATGCTTGTCACTAATATTTATTATTACATTACACCATACTATTACTATATTATATGTGCATCAAATCTCCAAGTATCACTACTTTATCATATCGTCTGCCTGCTGACTCTGCTGCTGTTTATCACACCACTGTTTGACCACACCATGTCACTTTACCTTGCAGTTTTCTCCCAAAATGTCCATATATAAACCAAACCAAATTTAAACGCAGCACTTTTGTTTTTGTTCCCATTTTTAACAGGTTTTAGTTAAAGTTAATAGTATTTTTATGCACTCAGTAGATGTATTTCTCTCAAATTTTGGTCACAAATTTGTTAAAATCTGTGTTAGCGAGCACTAATTTTTCAAGATAATCCATCCACCTGACAGGTGTGGCACACCAAGATGCTGATTAAACAGCATCATTACTACGCAGATGTGCCTTGGGATGGTCAGTTTGAGAGAGCGTGCAGTTCGTATGCTGACTGCAGAGTGTCCACCAGGGCTGTTGCCTGTGAACCTGTGAATCATTTTACTGCCAAAAGCTGTCTCCTATGTAAATTCTGTGAATTTGGCAGTACATCCAACCAGCCGCACAAGTCAGTTACAATGATGAACTGCTGTTAGGTCCAGACCCCAGTGAGGACAACGAGCACGCAGATGAGCTTCCCTGAGATGGCTTCTGACAGTTTGCACAATTAGCTGTCTGGGTGGCTGGTCTTAGATGATCTTGCAGGTGAAGATGCTGCATGTGGAGGTCCTGAGCTGGTGTGGGTACAAGTGGTCAGCAGTTGTGAGACTGGTTGGATTTACTGCCAAATTAATGGAAACGACACTGGAGACATGTTATGGTAGTGAAATTAACATTCAGTTTATTGTGACCATCCCAGGACACACCTGTGTAGTAATGCTGCTATTTAATCAGCATTTCGATATGCCACACCTGTCAGGTGGATGGATTATCTTGGAAATGGAGAAGTGCACACTAACATGGATGGTTGAGTCAATAAAAAATGAAGATTTTTAATTTAAACATGTGAAATATGAAAACAAAAACAAAATTGTTGCATTTAAATTTTTGTTCAGTATTGATTTATATTTTTATTCTATTTATATTTAACTGTATGTACCTCTTATTTTGTACTTCTTTAACTTGATCTTTTATCTGCACAAGTTGCTGTCCAACATTTTTTTTCTGTTGGGGATCAATTAGTTTTTATCTTATGTGTTCCAGAGAGATGTTGCTGCTGGTGCTGGGTGCCCTCCTCCTGCTCTTCTGCACACTGGATGTATGGTACTTCCTGCGGGGGGCCCAGGTGTTCTTTGAGGCGTGGTTCCTACCCAGAATATGGGACTTGTTGGCCGAGCAAAGCATTGACGGCATGGTCCTCCCCCATGATTTGGACTACATGGGCCACATGAACAACTCTCGATATCTAAGAGAGTGTGACTTTGCCCGCTTCCACCATTACATGCGAAACGGGCTCTTCATGGCCTCGCGCAAACTGGGGGCCAGATTGGTGGTAGGGGCCTCCACCATCCGGTACCGGCGCTCGCTGGCCTTCCGTGAGGCTTTTGAGATTCGGACCAAAATATTGGGATGGGATGAGAAGGCGTTTTACTTGGAGCAGCGCTTTGTGTCCAAGAGAGATGGTTTTGTCTCTGCGATCATGCTCTGCAGGCAGAATGTGGTGCACTGCAGCCCGGAGACTATTATCGAGTTTGTCTGCAAAAGGAAGGTGAGAAATAGGTAGAGATGGAAAACAGTAATAATATGACTGTGGTTATGGTGCAACTGACAATTATGATCTTATTTTGAATATACCTTTTTTTGTAGGAAGAATAGCAATACAACAAAAACAGCAGTTGGTTAACTATGAACTCATACAAAAATTATACCGATGGATGCCAGTTCATGCAGTAAAGGATCATTAATCATATGTGGACAAACATAATTCATTTTTTCCTATTGCTTAAATTCATCAACCCGTGGATTTTGCAAAAAAGTCATTCTCGTTACAATATCGGTCCAGTCAGTCTTTGTTGGAGGTTCGATCTGTAACCAGTCTCGTTTTCCTGCTAACAATATCTTTAATAGATATTTGTCTTGTGCCAATAAATTAGCTGCAATTTGATGAATCATTTTATCAAGAAATACTGTAAGACCCATTACATTTTCTTAAAATCGCAAGTGATATTAAATTGTTTTTTCCGCCCAAACAACACTTAAAAACATAAAAATATTTAGTGAACTCCTTAAGTATGACACTTAAGGTTTACATGAAATCCCTCGCCAATAACTGACTGGAAAGATTCCGTTGCATAAAACCACAGCACAATCATTAATTGTGAAGGACTGGATGAGCTCAGTTTTGGAAAGCTGAGTGATCCAACCCCAAACGTCAAATCATAATTCAACTTCTGGTAAAATGCAAAAGATGCACAATCAGTTGCTCATCATAAAGTGTGTACATTGGGTTCTCTCAGTCGCGGGACACTCATCTTGGGATGGTCAGGTTTTCTCATTTTTCTCCATAAACTCAGCCATGTTGTGGTTAAGATGGAGTTAGAGGTACCTTATGTTTCTGTCCGTACTTAGTATTACTTACTTAAGTATATAACTTCCTCAAGTAGAAGACCAAGATAAGGAGTAAACCTTAAATCCTAAAGGAGACATTTTAAAGAAACCTTAAGGGGAAGACTTAAGAATGTTTTGTTCAACCGTTGTTGTTTTTTAAGTAACCTTAACTTGGACTTTAAGGAAAATCTTAACTCAAGGTGCTTTGTGCAACCGAACTTAAATCCTCACATTTTGGGAAGCTGGGAATTATTTCAGTTTTGCTCAAAATGAAAAAAATAAAAATGTAAAAATTCTTGCCTATTAATGTCAATCGACTAATAGTTTCAGCTTTATTTTACTTTGGCGTTCTGCTAACTTTGTATTTGTGTGCAGATCGAGTGCCCCGAATTTCCCGAGGACCTCAAACACTGGATCAGCTTCATCTCAGCCAGCAGCCAGGCTCTGAGAGCAGAGAGCGGCCTGGAAGGGAAGAACAAGTGAAGCCCCACACCATGACACCATGTATCATGAGTGTACACCCACATATCATTTGCATTGCACGCACATATACAGTACACATACAAGCACACAGACCGTTAAACGTCGTAGAGTTTTGAGTTGATTCACAAGATTCCATTTGTCTCTGTTTCGGGGTCGATCCCTCCTGCTGTGTATTTTTGTATGATGTGAACAGAAGTACTGAACTTACGAAAACTTGAACTGTAGGGTATTCCATATTTTAAAATGCACTGTATGCATTGGGATCATATTGAAAGTTCTTTGAGAACATAGTGACACAAGAACGTAGCTTTATCCTCATAGCGCACAGACCGGCTTTAGACATCTTCATTCTCATTTTTAGCAGAAATCCTCTAACGTCAGATAAGCATGTCAAGCAAAAGTTAATCTTCCACTGACATCAATGCATGTTTTAGAACACACAGAAGATTTCTTTTGTGCCTGTTTCTCTTGATTAGCCGTAGTTTCAGAGCATTATAACTTTTTACAAGAAAAAAAAACGTAGATGTGATGAAATGCTTGAATGGACGTCATGAACATTTTGCACAAAGTATCCCAAGTGAGTAGACAAACTTAATTCTTGTTAACAATCTGAAAGGGACTATTTGATTTCGAAGGATACTTTTAATCAGTCCAGTATTGTTTTTACAGACTGTATGACTCATGCATTTAAAGGGTGGGCTTCTTGATTGGAGTTGCATGTCACTGTGAGAGAAACTGCTCGGATACAAGTTAATAGGCATAATAAGCAAATGCTGATACGAGGTTGCTGGCAACTTTTCCAAACCTGCAATGCAAGAGAAACGTTAATGTGAGGACGATGTTTGGCTTGTTAAATCTTGAAGCCTCCCTTTAATGCATCAAAGCTTTATTTTGTGACCAAAGTATTGTATTGTTCTGTATGAAGAGGAGACAAAATCATTTTTAAAGATGTATGTCTAACCTGTTATTTATGTTGCTGATGCACTGAAAATCCTGTTTAATTTATTTAAGTCTGAAGATATTCACTGTCCTTTTCTTTTCCACTTGTATTATTTAATATCCATTGAAATGGATTGATGTACTAAACTCCATGTATTGTGTTTGTTAATTATTTAGAGAATTTTAAATTAAAAAATGCAGTGGAAACTATGTTTGGGTCACACTGGGCTTGCCTTTAAAATGGTTGTTATTCAGCAATAACCTGAGCTACTAGGGTACTGTCGGGTGTGGTTCTATATTAAAGACCAGTATTTATACCTGATTAAGTATTTAACTCGGTAATGCCACTGGTTATGTGTGTTTGACCAGTCCAGTCAGTATGTAATGTGTTCCAGGATCTCAGCAGAATGAAGTTGATGTTTACTCTCTACAAACAGTTAAACTCTTTATGTAAGTCTGAAGTGTGTGTGTGTTCAACAATTTGTTTTCTTTGTTGTTCAGAGTTGGTGAAACTGGATCTCATTGCCCTGTGACGTCCTTTTAGATGAAGTTAACAAAATAAAAATAAAACTTTTGGGGCATATTACATGGCTTTTGGCAGTGGTGGAATGTGTATATGTATTCAAGCACAATTTTGAGGTACTTTCAATTTCCTGCTAATTTATATTGTATGTCAACTTCACTCCCTTACAGAGGGAAATAATGTACGTTTTACTGCACAATATTTATTTGACAGTTGTGTTTACGATTTCCAATTAATATTTAACATTAAAAATCATCATTATAAAATGTGGTTATTGTATCTGCCCTAAAGTACACTGAACTGTGACGGATTATATGTATGAAATATCAGTAAATAGAAATATTCAAGTTAAGTACCTCAAAATGTACAGTACTTGAGTAAATGTACTAATTACAAAAACAAGGATTCACAACATAGAGAAAAAAATTAAAAGCTTACATGAAATAAAACTGTCAGAAGGGACTGTTCTTTATTTATCATAGGCAGGGGTGGCTGGGGTGTGACTTTGATTTTTAATTTATTTTATTTATTATATTTTAATTTTGACCCTCCCTAAAGCTACAAATATTTTTCCTTGAGCCTCTCTGAGTGACTGGAGAAACATGCAGGACTCTCCCTCTGCCATAAATTAGTTAGATTTTTTCAATTTACCAGTTGGTGTTTGAAAGTCAAAAGTTAAAAGTTGAAGACAAAATTCTGAGTTGAAAAAAGCCTTGGTTTTTACTCCTGCAAATATTAAATAATCATAATAATAATAATTATTATTATTATTTTAGCCAGATTTTATGAGACCTAGAAATGAGACCTTCTGGTGAAGATAAGTGGTGTAATTTTGGCAATTTTAAAAAGAAAATATGAATAAATATATTTTCTTAAAAAATTGGCAGTAAAATAAATGCAAAATACAATCATTTGAATTTGTATGCCCCTCCTGCAAGCCAAAATAAAAAACATAAGTCCCTCCCCAGTGCTTAAAAAATTATCTGATATTCCTCCCATTTTTGCCGCACTCCTTCCCCCCTCATAAGTAATGAATAGTCCCTAACTGTTCCCATTTTGCGATCTTTGATTAATACAAGTAAGATTACAGTATTTAAAATTACGCTATTTTAAAGATTATTATTATCATTATTATTTGCGGGTTTATTTTATTTTATTTTTTATTTTTGCGTTTTTAAAGCTTAAATGCCCTGCTACTGTTTCCGGTGACGCTCCTTTGACCACGCCCCCTTCTTTTCACTTCCTGTAAACAAAGCAGCAGCTGTGTGTCTGTCAGATTCCTGTGTATTCGCTCATTTTCTACACTTTCTCCTGCGTTTGTCGACGATGGCTCAAGCCGGAGTGGTCCTGGACAAGGACCAGTTCAACTGCTCGATATGTCTGGACGTGCTGAAGGACCCAGTGACCATCCCCTGCGGACACAGCTACTGCTGGGACTGTATCCAGAACTACTGGGACCAGGACGACTACCTGGGGATCTTCGTGTGTCCGCAGTGCAGGCACAACTTCAACCCGAGGCCGGTGCTCGCCAGAAACACCATGTTGGCCGACGTGGTGGAGAAATTCAAAAAGACTGGACTCCAGGAGGCCACGGCGACACCTGTGAGTCAAAGTTTCGCCGAGGCCGACGACGTTGGGTGCGACGTCTGCACCGGGAGGAAAAACAAAGCTGTCAAGTCCTGTCTGGTGTGTCTGGCCTCCTACTGCGACCTCCACCTGCAGCCCCACTACGAGTCTGCTGCGTTCAAGAAACACAAGCTGGTGTCGGCCTCCAAAAAGCTCCAGGAGACGATCTGTGGCCGACACGACAAGCTGCTGGAGGTGTACTGCCGCACCGACAAGCAGTGCATCTGTTACCTGTGTCTGACTGATGAACACAAAGGGCACGACACGGTGCTGGCTGAGGCAGAGATACAGCAGAAGCAGGTAATCAAACCAATCAATCATCTGATTGATTTGATCAGCAATAGTTCTGGTTTAGATTGATCTGATGTGGTCTGGATGGCTCACAGCAGTGACATTGTCTCTTCCCAACTGCTGAGGGTTTCACAGGTTCTTTTTTTTTATATAAATATTTAATCTTAATACAATTATTTTTATATTCTAGATACAGATTTCCTATTGTTCTTTACATTTGCATAACTTGGAAATGTGTCTTTGACACTGGCACACCGCACACAACATTACACACATACACTAAAAATGCATCTCATTGTATTTAAGGTGAGACAACCCAGGTGAAAACACAATGTTTCATACACTGCTTTTGAAATTTTGGGCTGTTTTCTTTCCATAGCATGTCTACTTTCAGACTAGTGGAAAGAAAACATATGAAATGCACATTTAGATGATTATTTTAGTTCAGATTTCTGCCCTGGAAATGTATATGAAAGTGCTTAATTAAGTAGATAACGCACCATTTGCATATTCACACATTTAATATCATAAAACTTGCAGTATAAAGGTAATGAACTGGTTTCATGGTCTTAGCTTTTGTCTAAAAATATATAAAATTTTATGAAACATATTTCTGAAGGCTGTTTTCTCATAATCAGTTTTTTTTCTTACTCTGAGCCAAAAAATCTCAACTTCAACAGCACTTACTGACACCAAATTTTCCACTTTTATTCCTACCAATATCCTGAAGGTTTTTACAGAGGGGTTTATTCATACATCATTCACAGCCTGATTTATATAACATTACATTCCTAAAAACATTGCGAAAATGGATTTTCAATGGCTATTTACAGTGTTTTCTGATTTATGAAGTGATAAAAAGAGATACCCAAAATATATTCTATAAAAACCTCTGAGTTTTCAACAAAATTAAATAATTTTTTTAAACCTGACTTAATCAAATGTTCAGAGTGTTGTTCTGGAAAGTGTGAAAATTCACATATAGTTCTTTAGATGATGCCTTATTTGCATATTCAAACATAACATTTTGGAAAACTTTTTTCCTAGAAAATAGTGTAAATAATCAACTGGGGAAGTTTCATGGTGATTTCATTCAGCTAAAAATGTTAACTTATTCACCAGGGGTGTCTCCATTATAATTGCGATCATCTTATTTTCAGGGAGAGATGAAAGATATTCAATATGCTTCTGCACAATCATACAGTTTCCAAACAAAATATACACTGGTTCCATACTGAGGAAAAGAAGTACACTTGGCATTCAAACTGCTTGAGCATACTGTTTTAAAAGAAGATTTTAATTGAAAAAGATATTTTAATGTGTACAATTGATTTTCTCGCTTAAAGTTCTCATTCTTTAAACTTTAATCCTGTGTTTAAGCAGCTAGTCTCATTGAGATCAAGGTCTCTTTACTAGTAGAACACTAAACATGTTCAGTTGAAGGAAAACACAGCAATTCACAAAAACACACAATTTACAAACAAAATATGAATATGTTCCCTCTGAAAGAAAGTATTGTGTTTCATATCTTTATAATAAATATAATTTCAAAACTTTTCCGTAATGTGTACAGTTTTAAATCTGATGCTGTATTCACAAACATTCTGAGAATACTCTCAGAGAGCTCCCACTTCACTGAAAAATATTTAGTAAGGAGTCCTAGCTTTAGGAGTGAGTTAGGAGACTCTGAATAAGGAAGGGACAGAAACTTTGACCTTATCAAGGAGGTGTGTGGTTGACCATGTTGCTAGGCATGGCACATTCTTTTAACAGATGTGATTGGTTGTCCTTTTGTGAGACTGTAGGATGTGGACACCCATTAAAACTGAAATGAACTGCATCACAATATGAAACTGTGAAAGTGTTGTCTTTGTTAGTGTGATCACTCTGCTGATGGAAAGCTGGGACAGACCCAAGTCATCACTGCTGCTCTGTTGCATCCTTCCAGTTCTCCAAATATCTCAGTGTTGTGATCACTGCATTTCTAGCATGATATTGTTATTGTGTTGGGTGGGAGGTGTGAGCACATCTCTGATGAGATCGACCACAGACTTAAAACCTGCACCATCTAATCTATGGCATTTCATTAACTCACTGTCACCCAGTGTTTGGAGAATATTCCTCTGACCTCTTTGTGTTTCCACCAATTTCTCCTCTGCTTAAACTCTTAAGCCTCTTAAAAGAACTCCTCTCAGCTCATTATAGTTTTTAACCTAAGGAGCTCTCTAAATGGCTAAGGTGTTTTGTGAATAACTGTTATCTGCACCAGGACCTTGTCTTAATTCTAAGGGGAAATGCTTAATTCTAAGAACTGTCTTTGAACTTTGTCACTAGGAGCAACTCTTAGTACGAGGAAGCTGTGTGAATACAGCCCCTGGTTCAGATGGAGGAAAAGTGAAATTGCCTGTTTTAAAAAATTCAAATTTGATTCATCTAAAGCTAAGTTTTAAATAGTCTAAGTTTAAAAAAAAATCTAAGTAGATTCATCTTTAATTAGTCTGAAACAGTCTCTGCAGTCTTCATGTTAATCTAGTCCATGTTTGATCAGTTTAAACACAGGGGGGTTTGTAATCTCAATCTGGTCTGATGAGACAGAGCTACTAGATGGCTCTTTACTGTCTTCATAAGCAGAATGTTTCACACATTTGATACAGGGTTTCAAAAAGTCTTAAGGTTTTTATTATCATGTCTATTATGTCTGTAATCAAACCCCACGACTCTAAGTGACCCAGCAGCTGAGAATGAAGCGATACCAGCTCGTAAATCCTAAACTGGAAACCGAACTAAGCCTTGGCACGCACAGGGACATTTATTAAGTGATAAACTTTATATACTGATGAACACAATGACATGAACACATCAACGATATAAGACAACCAGATACTCAGATTTGTCCTTGAAGTGAAGTGACGGTAATGTAAAGTTTTTATAATATCTGTCCTCAGAGGGAGCTTGGTGACATGAAGCAGAGCTCTCAGCTGAAAATCCATCAAAGGGAAAAAGGAGTCCAGGAGATCAAACAAGCCATTTTCTCTCTCACTGTAAGTGCCAACATCCTGTTTGATCTGATATATAAATACAGTGGATCAATACCTAGATGTTAAAATATGTCTCCCTTCCTCCAGATATCTGTCAACAGCTCATAATGTAAGAACTGAGACAAAGCCTTATGTGTTGCTCTGTGTCCCCTCCAGCGCTCTGCTCGGGCAGCAGCTGAGGAGAGTGACGCCGTCTTCACCGAACTGATTCGGTCGATCGAGCTGAAACGTTTCGAGGTGAGAGAGCTCATCAAAGCCCAAGAGAAGACGGCCGTCAGTCAGGCCGAGCAGCTGCTGGAGAGGATCCAGAGGGAGATCGCTGAGCTGAAGAAGAACGAGGCTGAGCTGGACAAACTCTCCCACACTGAGGACCACGTCCATTTCCTTCAGGTAGCAGCTCTCACACTGACACCGTCAGTACAGAAATAACAAACAGAAGTTAGTCAGTACATTTAGTACATGAGTATTTCTGTTTTCTGTTGCGTTATACTTCTATATTTCAGAGGGAAATATTGTCAATATATTACCAGTATACAATGCAGGAAGTCTCAGTTACTGCACACCATTCAAATGTTACATTTGTCGATACTTTACCAAGCTAACTAAGCTAACCGCTGGCACCTACCTGTACAACAGTAAACCGGACATCTCTGCATCACTCTTCATCCCCATCCTCTCCTTCAGTGCTCACCAGCGAAGGTCAAAGTGAAGCCAACCCCAGATTCAGGCTTTACATTTTTTAGGAAAACCCTGCATAGTATACCTTTAATACATGACATCTGAAGACTTTACCTTCAAAACACATGAGCAGTTTATGAAATATGATGCTTTAGTCAGTGTTCAAAGTCTCCTTCTTTATTTATTTTTTACAGTCTTATTTTGATTTTTAAATGGTAAACATAAGGTGTTTCAAGCATATTCCAAGCTGATGAGCTTGTTTCAAGTATTTTCTAAAATGTAAAAATGAATTCACTGCCCAATTTGTCATTTCTTAAAGCTACAGACACTCATTTGCAAAACATTTTTAAACAAGTTAATTTAGCAACAAAAATATTTTCACTGCAAATACAGATTCTTTCATTTGTTTTAAGAAAATACGGTTTGAGGTATAATATATATAAAATAAAACACTATCAAAAAAGTCCTTTTTGCATAGTAAGTACTTTTGATACTTGAGGTATATTTTATTATTAATATTATTATTATTATTATTATTATTAAGAATGATAATGCATTTTATTTATAGGCGCCGCTCAGAGCACTCAAGGACACCTTATAAGACACAGTTAAAAAAAAAAAAACAAGCACCAATATATCTATAAATCATAAAATTAAACAATTCTGTAATATACAATAAAAGTTAATAACATGACGAGACAAAATTCACGATTATAACTATTAGGTATAAAATCATAATCATAAAGTTGTCATGCTGACAACACCTAAGCACTTTTTTGTAAGTACAAAGAAAAAGAAAACAAGGGTGTTTGTGCTCTTATTACAAGTCCAAAGAAAAACTCACATCAGGTGCGTGGGCAAAAAATTGTCAAGAAGAAAGCAGGAAAAGCTCGCACACTGATCAGAAAAATGGATTGTCCATTCCAGAGGTTGATGGATGTTAAGGTAGCATGTTTAATGGTCCATCAAAAATATATACAAAAATATATAACAAGTGCTACCATAGTGTGAAAAACAAAAAGAAACAAAAGAAAACTGACCAGAAACGCTTCGGCTACACAGCCATCTTTAGTCTATAGTGTGGTTTAACAGCTTTTACTTTAAGGTCCAGTGTGTAGAATTTAGGGGCATCTAAGTGGAATGGCATACAGTTTTTTGTTTTTTTATTTTTTTTGGTTTTTTTAAAAGATATTTTTTGGGGCATTTTTAGCCTTTAATAGATAGGACAGACAAGTGTGAAGGGGGAGAGAGAGGGAGTGACATGCAGCAAAGGGCCACAGACTGGAGTTGAGCCCGGGCCGCTGCGGCAACAGCCTTGTACATGGGGCGCCTGCTCTACCACTAAGTCACTGACGCCCCGGCATACAGTATTAATAACTGTGTTTTCATTAGGGTGTAATCACTTAAAATTGAGAATTGTTGTGCTAGTATTACCGTTTTGTTATGTTAGAATGAGCCATTTATCTACGTACAAAGTAGATTCTCTTCAGTGGAGTCCTCTGTGTTGTTTCTACAGTAGCCCAGAACGGACAAATCAAACACCAGCTTTAGATAGGGTGATTCGTGTCTTGGTGTTTTAGCATCGGACACTGTAGTTCTCCTACACACCTGGCATATTGGAGAAGTGTCAGTTCTGCAACCTCACCACTAGATGTCACCAAATCCCACACACCAGAACTTTGAGTCAAGGATCTGAACCTCGACACTGGATACCAGACAGATTTTTCAACACATCTCAAGCTCTCTGTCTCTGTGTTTGTGTTTGTCATTCCAGAGCGTTCAGTCTGTCCAGGCTCCGCCCGTGCTGTCAACTCTGCCCTCGGTCACCTGTGACCCCAGTCTCACCTTCGGCCCGGTGATGACAGCCGTGTCAGATTTTAAAGGGCTGTTGCAGGAGGTCTGCCAGGGAGGATTTGTCAGCATCTACGAGAGAGGTAGATACCGTACATATCACATTTGTGTTTTTATCAGATACAAATCATTATGTCAGCTCTGATTCATGTGAGTTTCTCTTTTTGTAGTGAGAGAGATAGAGATTGTAGGCCCTCAAAATCCTGCTGCACCTCTGGACACAACACAGCCGAGGCAAAGTGATTCAGATGTGCCAATGCAAGCAACACTTGGTGAGTCTCTGTTTGAATATGATGTGGATGATTTAGATAGAAAATTACAGCTTTTGATACAGGTGTGAAGACACCCCGAAACTTTTGCCAGTCAGGGATGCATGTCTCAACTTAAACAGCTCAATGATGACATAAATGCATCTTGAATCACGTTTAAAGACATGTTGTTAAACTTTGTAGGATTCATATAACCGGACAAAGCTCTGTACTTTTAAGTAAAAGCCTTAAATTTTACCCAGTTAGTTTGTGCATCTCATCCTAACCTCATCATCATCATCATGCCGCACAAACACCTTACTCAACTTGTTTGTTTACAGCAGACTTTGCTGAATGTGCACAAGCGGAATGACGACAGTGCAGCACACGGTGACAGTTTGGACAGCTGAGACTTTGCAGTAACAGTGTTTGTTCTCTTTGTGCTGGCAGTCAACCCTCCACCTGGCCTGGACCAAAGTCCTGTGAACCCTTTCAACCCTTTCCTCTCACCAGGACCTGCCGTGCCCACCTTTTCCTTCTCACCATTTGGTAAATATTATTTGCCATATTTTGTCTACCATATCATCTTATGCTGGTATCAGAAATGTAATGTATTTCAGCATTAAACAGTGGGCAGAACCAGTTTTACACAAGAAAACCTAAAGCAAATTGAAACACAAATGTTATTATTGTAGTGACAGAAAGAAAATTCTCCCATACAAATAAACGTCTTGCATCCATATTCTAACTTAAGTAGAAGTACAGAAAATATTAGCAGTAAATGTACTTAAAGTATCAAAAGTAAAAGTACTCATGAAGCTACAGAATGAACCCCAAGAGAGAGTTATATTACGTGACTGGGCTGTAATCACTGATGCATTATAAATGTGGCTGCAACTTATTTTCATTTTCAAACTGTTTATTATTTTCACATTAACTGATTAGATGTTTGATCTAAATTTCAGAAAATGGTGAAAAATGTCAGTGTTTCCCAAAGCCCAAAATAACATCCTCAAATATCTTGTTTTGTTCTCAACCCAAAAATATTCAGTCTACTGTCATGAAGGAGGAAAGAAACCAGAAAATATTCATATGTAAGAAGCTGGAATTAGAGAATTTTGACTTTTTTTCCTTAAAAAATGACTCAAACCAGTTAATTAATTATAAAATTACCTGCCAATTAATTTAATAGTTGATAACTAATTGATTAAACCATTAACAGTTGCAGCTCTAGTTGCTAAAAAAGCAGCATTACAGTGTTACAGCATGTTGAGGTGGAGATCACTTCAACTACTCACTGTTGAGTAGTTTAATCTATAATAATTCATCATATTGTATAAGTTGGTCTCATGTTTTGTATGTAAAATCCACCACTAATTGTCTGTAGAGTTTTTGTAGTAGTCTTCTTGTAAAGTCAAATTTACCTTCAGACTTTGAGTGGCTCTGTGAAGACTGCCTGAAGAGCTGGGCGGTGTGTGTCAAACGTCTATGCAGAGTATATTTTACATGGATCTGTTATCGCACCAAAACACCTGCAAATACATGCAAATTGCATCTGTGATACCTGGTTAGAAAGCTGTAACATTTTCTGTGCACCTGTCACTCTTTTGATCGCCAAAGTTTGGTGTCAAATTATGAAAACTTGCATCAACTTCATATGATGCAAACATTCTAGGAAACACTTAAGTCTGGTGAGTGGTAGGCATTTAAAGGCTCTGTGACATCACAGCAGTGGAGGGAAAGTACAAGCAGGAAGCATTGGTGGGAAATAATACAAAGCAATATATAAGTATGTATCAATAAAAAAAACACAGGTCAGTGTAAGGATAAAGGGGGTAGTGGCGTCTTGAACAGAGAGTGATGCTGCCTCTGTGTGTGTTGTCATCTTTGCTTTATTGTGATCTGGATTGAAGCCACTGCCTAGTTCCTCAGCCCCACTTTGCGCCATGCTCATATGGCAGTCATCACTAATATAAGAGATGACATCATTGTGGAAGAGTAGTGCCCATCCTCTAGTTCCCCCCTGGTTAACACCGTTGGCTCTGTCAGTACTGCTGCCGTTGTTTACTGCTGTTCGTGAAGTTAGCACCGTTAGCTCATCCACCTCCATGTTGAGAACCATGTCCAAACGCACACTCTGAATCTCACATAAAGCCCCTTTAAATCTTTGAAATAAAAGAAGCCTTGTAGATTTAAATTTTCCATCTCAGGTAATTTAGTGTTTTTTTTAATGCAAATATTTAGTGTATGTGGTTTTCTTTTTTTAATAGTATGATCACTGATGTTGAAATGACATTTCATGACATTGCATCATCTGGAAAATAGTTCTGCAGATCATGTCTGGGAGAATATTTATTTGATTTGCAACCATCTTTGTCACCTGAGGGTGCCCTACAGTTACAGTGTGGACTAATAACCCCTGTTGTGTCTGCTCAGGGTCCAAACTCTCCTCAGGATCCAGACAGAGGCACCTCCAGCGACGCGCTCACCCCCGGAGGAAATAGACTCGTAGCGGACATCAGAATCAACATTTCACACGCACCTACATGGGTTGAATGTCGTTATACCTCAGTGCTCTTCTCTCACAAATCTGTACTGACACCTATGGATTGTATATTTAATAATTCATCTTTTGGTATTCATTATAATTGCTGTGTTTTCAGCGATCAGTGAACCTGTAGTTCAGGTTGGAAAGAGATAAGGAAAGTTATAGGTGTCACAGAAGATCACATTGACGCAGTAGTATTAAAGGGACAGTTCACGCCAAAGTCCAAAACACATATTTTGCCTCTTCCCTGTAGTGCTATTTGGTAATCTCAGTCATTTTGGTGTGGGCTGCCGAGTGCTTGAGATATCGGCCGTAGAGATGTCTGCCCTCTCTCAAACATAATGGAACTAGTTGGCACTCAGCTTGTGGTGCTCAAAGTGCCCCAAAAAAAAGAAAAACTCAACAGCAATGTCTCTTTTTCATAAATTATGACCCGGTTACTCAAGATCATCGACAGACCTTGTTGTGAGCAGTTTCATGTAGGAACTGTTCTTTCTACTGAACTGCTCCTGCCAACCACGTCACCACACTGAAGGAAGAGTGCATCTACTGCTAGCTCACCTAGCACCACTGAGATAGGTCATGTTGTAGCTCACCCGAGGGGGACGCCATTGATGTTTACATCTCAAGCAGTCGTTAGCATGAGCCTCTTGTTCATGAGTAGATGCACACTTCCTTCTGCGTGGTGATACGGTTGGCAGGTGTAGGTTCGTAGCAAGAAAATAGTTCCTACATGAAACTGCTCACAATAAGGTCTGTGGATTATCTTGAGTAACCAGGTGATGATTTCTGGAAAGAGACATTGCTGTTGAGTTTTTCAAATTTATTTATTACTATTATTATTATTATTATTATTCTTGTTATTACTATTATTTTGGCGCTTTGAGCACCACAATCCTTTATATTCGGGAGAATGGCCACTATCTCCAACACACACCAAAACTGTCTAGACTGATAAGTAGCACTACAGGTAAGAGAATGAATATATAATTTGATTACACGGTGAACTGTCCCTTTAAGCAGCATTAAGCAACACATAGCTAGACTGACTCACTACATCTAATTTCAGTAACTGCCTTGAAACTTGGTCAAGTTTTACTTTGTCTTTTTTTTTTAACAAGGTTTTGCTTTTATAATTATTTTTAATTTTTACCTGAACCTACAAAACAATCATTTTGTTGCTTTACAGACATGTGTAATAATATATTGTGATTTGTGACATGCAGGCATTAAAAAAATAAACACACATGTACAAACTAGACTTTCCCAAGGGTGTTGTTTATTTGCCTAGAAGCAGGTTTGCATTTCATTGTACTTTGAACAAATATGGGCACAAGGTGTTCGGTACAGGAGTGGAAGAACAGGTTGACTTTGCACGCAGGCACACTGCAGAGCTTTTGTGTAAAATGTTATGTGTCAAATAACTTGAACTCATGTTAGTGCATCTAATATGAACATATCTTAAGTACACTTAGAGGAGGTGGTTCAATAGAAAGTTGATCTTTGTACAGTTTATCAGGGACAGCCTATTTCCTGGTGTCAGGGTTGTGATTGGAGGCCACAGGGTGCAGCAGGTGAAACCTGAGAAGCTGTAATCAACACACCTGTGAGCTACGCCCATCTTTGTCCCTTCCAGTTTCTGTTCAGAGCGTGGAGGAAATGGCAGCCACTATTTCTATTGAGCAAGACCAGTTTTGTTGTTCAGTGTGCTTGGAGGTTTTAAGAGACCCGGTGACGATCCCCTGTGGACACAGCTACTGTTTGGACTGCATTGAAGACTACTGGAACAGGCCCAAGCAGAAAGGCCAGTACAGCTGTCCACAGTGCAGGCAGGCGTTTAACCCCAGACCTCTGCTGAGCAGGAACACAGTTCTGGCAGAGCTGGTGGAGAAGTTTCAGCAGTCTGGATTTCAACCTGCAGCTCAACACTTGGCCAAACCAGAGGAAGTGAAATGCAGTGTTTGCACTGTGAGGAAAAGCAAAGCTGTTAAATCCTGCCTTGTGTGCGCCGAGTCTTACTGTGGGGCTCACTCCAGAGTCCATGAAGAACGCTTTCGTGGCAAGGCCCATAAGCTGGTCCCAGCTGTAGAGGAGCTGAGAGAGAAGCTGTGCCCACATCATGAGAAATCACTGAGGCTGTACTGTCGCACCGACCAGCAGTGTGTGTGTTCCCAGTGTGTCAAAGACAGACACAAGGGCCATGACACAGTGTCAGTGGTGGAGGAGAGAGCAACACAACAGGTGAGTCAACTTTTTTTTCCCCCCTGTGTCAGCTTGATTTACAGTTAGATAAACTCAGATTACAACTTCCTTTTTATTTTAGAGTTTTACATATATAAAGCATCTTGTAAGACTTTGGACCAGTATTCAGACAGGATTTATAAGTATTTGGTTTGTCAAGTCTGAGGAATTGACCCTGATGACATCACTATGACATAATCAGGGTTATTTTAGCTGTAACCTGGTTAGGTGGGATTTAACAATGGCAGAAGACGTATTTAGATGTTTTCTAAAATTTTGAATGCCCCAAAGTAAAAATCTGTGTTACTAGTAAAAGTTCAAAATCCTAAGCTACTTAAATTAAAGTACAGAAGTATTACTAATTATCATTAGCCCCTTTTCCACCAACATTTCCAGGAACCTTTATTCCCAGGAATTTATTTACCTGGGTAAAATAATTCCTGGTAATCTGTGTGATTTGCGTTTCCACTGCACCTCAAAGTTCCGTGAAATTTATTCAAATTAGCGTGATGACGTAGATGATTCAGCGTGAGCCCTGTATTTGGCTCCACCAGCTTATTGGCTGGTTACATGCTGGTGTAGAGAGTCAGTGTCAAGTGTCAAACTAAGTTAGTCTACATACAGACAGCTGTCATTTGAGCTTTTTAGTAACAATTCGCTATCAGCTGAACTAGCGTGATGTCCTCGTGTAAGACATAACGTAAGTGTCGGTGGATGAGAGACTGTGGACGGAGCATATTGAATATCACTGTCTGCGTGTTTACATGTTCATGCTGCTGAACACATGTATTGATAAAGTATTGGCTTCTTACTCGATAAGGGTTAATGTCACTTACAGTAAAAGTGTAGCTGCCATCAACTCGAGTCATTTTCGAGTTGTCTTCACTTCATTTCCACCGCGGCCGCTCGGCTGTTCACCGGTTACCGAGTCGCGTCGGTGTATGTGTGGATGTGTGTGTGTGTGTGTGTGTGTGTGTGTAGGAGTTCAGCGCCGGCACAAAAGAACTGATAGCGTTAGCGCTTATCAATACTAAGGCCTCTGGTAATTTAGCTCCGTGGCTGATTTAGTATCAGGTTTTGGTACCCATCCTTAATCAAAACCCAAACGAAGTGACACTTGTAGAAATTAAGTAAAGTTTGCAGCGACTGCCTGTGCCAGGAAGTGCGTAACGCTGCAAGTGTGTGTTCCACCAATCAGCGTTCTTCAGCACACAGCCCCGCCCCTCAAGAATTCCGGGTAATCTGAAAAGTCCTACCTACCTTCCTGTAATCGCCTCAGGGTCATGTCATCTTTTGTTTGTTCTGCACACTGATACATACTGAGTGGCACCGTGGAATGTGTCTGCCCAACCCTGGCTTTATATTCCTTTTTTAAAACTTTGATGAAAATATTTTGAAATAAAAATAATTATGCTTAAGTACTGTACTTGAGAAACTGAACCTAGTTACCTTCCATGACTGGGGATTGATGGTTGAGAGAAACAGGAGTTTGATATTTACCAGCTTACTGGGCTACAAAGTTTTGGACCTACTGTTCCCACAATGCTCCTGGAGATGTAAACAGGAAGTGTTATGTTGCTGCCATGCATTTGGTATTTTTGTAATTCATTTTGGAAAATTAGCACCATTAAAAGTATGCTGAATTAACCATTAGCAGTACCCATGGATGTAAAGGCAGGTCTTTGATCCTGAAGAAAACTTTAAATGTGATGATGTATTTGTGATGGACATCGGATACAAAGATATCCCCATGAAGATTAAGGACAGATTTGACTGAGTTATCACAGTCTTACTGAAACCATTTAGAAGTGCTGGAGTACCCTTTAAACCTTGTTGTATGAAAAAGACAGTGGTGTCACTGACTCTGATTCTGTTTGGGGTTAAGAGACATTACAAATGAGACAAAAAAGACCCTTAAGGATTTATGGCATTACTTAAAGGTTTCAGCATTTCAAATATTAAATACAGGAAGTGTAAAATGTGCCCTGGTCCTGCAGCCATATCTTTTGCTCTGATGTTACTGTGTCAGACGTTGAGGGCAACAGACCAACGGCCTTCGACTGCAATACTGTCCTTTGATTTCAAATTAAAAACTTCCCATCTTGAAAGTGGAGAAAAAACTGTATTGGTGCGAGCGGCCTGAGGGACTGCACTGTGTGATATTCATCTTTTGTATTCTCTCAGAAAAAACTCCAAGAATGCTCTTTGAAGTCTGTGCAGAAGCTGAAGGATGCCGAGAAGGAACTCCGATATGTTGTCAGATATATCAAGGTGAGTGCATTTAAAACACAGGAGCTTTAAACATGTCGTTGACATAAAGCCTGTACAGTTAAAACAGGAGGTTTTGAACCTCCACAGCACTCTACAGAGGCAGCAGTGGAGGAGAGCGAGAGGGTTTTCTCCAAGCTGATCCGCTCCATAGAGAAACAAAGCAGTGAGGTGAAGGAGGTGATGAGAGTCCAGGAGAGAGCGGCTGTCAGTCAGGCTGAGGAGCTGCTGGAGAAGGTACAGAGAGAGATCCTGGAGCTCAGGAGGAGCAACGCTGAGCTGGAGAAGATTTCTCACACTGAGGACCACGTCCACTTCCTTCAGGTATGGAACAACACATAACTCGGCCAGTGATGTGGGAAAAGTTTTGTCCAAACATGTCACTTATCACCTTAAGTGTATTTACTCAAGTTCTGCACTTAAATACAGTTTTGAGGTACTTTACTGAAGTGTTTCCTATTTTTATTTTACAGGTGACAGGTTACTTTCCAGATTCAAGTTAATAACAGAAATAATATTATACATTATTTTAAATGAATACATTCTCTAATTATTAGTGTATATTTGGGCTGCAGCTATTTTTATTGTAGATGACTGAAGGGATAATTTTTATTTCAGTCACACATCTGGAGAAACAAAGATTATTTCATACACATTTTCTCACAGTCAATAACCGAAATGAAGCCCAAGGCTTATCTTATATCAACCAAAGGATAACCCAAAATATCAACTATGCAAACAAATTAATAATTAAATACATCATATTTGAAATTATGATCCTCAGTTCTTTTACATTTCAATCATTTTCCATTTTAAGGCTTTTTAAAACTCAACAGAGAGCGCACAATTTCAGTCCATCCCATAGTTTGACTCCCAAAACTGAAACACATCTTTATTTTACATTGGCTCTCACTTTATCTCTTAAATTATAATTTTCATCTCTTAATTAAAAAAATGAATACAGACAGGGAAAAGTATTTTTAATGTTGTTTAATACACATTGTATGGATTATTTTCTGAATCAGCTGATTAGTTTTTTAGTCCATAGAATGTCAGAAAATGGTGAAAAATATTGGTCATAATTTTCTAAAGCTCAAAGATGATGTCCTCAAATGCCTTTTTTTGTCCACATCCCCCAAAAATTCAGTTCATTGTCATAGAAGAGTAAAGAATTCAGAAAATATTCACATTTAAGAAGCTGGGATCAAAGAATTTTTGCTATTTTTATTAAAAAAAACAACAAAAAAATCAATCAGATTAATCGCTAATTAAAATAGTTGGCGATTATTTTCATAGTTGCCAACTAAACAAATTATTGTAGCTTTACTGTATATTGAGACTTTAAATATTCATAAACAAATTTAAATTAGCCCAGCATTTACCAGCTATAATATTAAGGGGATGTACACTTTGATCCATTAATATATTACAATCCAATACAATAACTTGAATTACTCAGAAATGGGCCATTCTGCATGATGAATACTTTTACTTTTGGTACTTTAAGTATACTTTGACACTTACTAAATTACAATTTTAAATATAGGACTTTTACTTGCAACGGTATTCCTACACTGTAATGTTGCCATTTCACTAAAATATAGAAGTACGTCTACCACTTCCTTTAGAAATAAATCAGGAGACGGGGCCTTTACATGCATAGTTTGTTGAAAGGTTTCTGCATGATTTTAACTGAGTCATCCTTATTCATTTTATTTATTTATGTCACAGTAGCTATTATGTATTTACATGCAACACATGTCATTTTCAACGTTTAGTTCAGGCCTTCTCAGAAAGATATATATATATATATATATATATATATATATATATATATAATCAGAAGGCATCAAAACTATGAATGATTACATTTCAATAATGTACTTAACAAAAAGGTGAAATAACTGAAAACATGTTTTATATTCTCTCTCTCTCTCTCTCTCTCTCTCTCTCTCTCTCTCTCTCTCTCTCTCTCTCTCTGTCATATGGATTACTGTTAATTTATTATGTTGATTTGTTCTGTCTTGACATCTATTGCAGAGGTGTTTAGCACTTGTCCTGGAAGAGGATCCCTCCTCAGTTGCTCTTCACTCTGAGGTTTCCAGCTCACCCCAAACCATCTCGATTAAAGGGTTCAGGTCCGGTGATTTTCCTTCATCTGCCGAGGTCATAAGGACAGAGGATGTCATATGCCCTTAAAGCCTGGAGGTGTGATTTGTGATATTGGGCTTTATAAATTGATATATATATATATATATATATATATATATATATATATATATATATATATATATATATATATATGTGTATATATATATTATAATAAAACAAAACAAAACATTTTTAAGATAACAGTGAGTGTTGGCTCACTATCACAGTCATGCACGTATTTGATATCTGGTGCCTGCTTAGCACTGATGTGGCTCCCAACTCTAATACAGGATCTCTTTTATTGATAATAAGTCTTTTTGAAGTATTGTATGAAAGGCTGCCAGGAAGATTTATATTCAGCAGTCTGGTCTTTCCCTCCAAAATGTGATTCTTTCACCCACTGAGGTGTTGATTATGTTAGACATTTCTGTCATAGTAATGAGACAATATTGTATTTGACAAAGATCTCTTAGAGTTACAGAGTTTGTCTGATACATTAAAATAATTGGTTTTACCAAGATGTGACATAACCTTATTCCAAATGTTAAGCACCCTGGAGCGTTACAACATTCAACATTCATTTATTTGTTTGCAGTTTGTTGCCTTGTGTGTTGTGTCAAACTCTGTTTAATAAAGTTATGATAAATGACAGAATGTAACACATGAAACAGTCAACAATCAGTTGTGCAGCGCAAACTTTTTGTATAGTTTCATGACGATTTAATGACTTGCATGATTCCTTTGTGTTTTGTTATCAGGGCTATTGTGTTTGAATTCAAATACTGTCCTCTAATTTGGTTGTGTTGCATGTCACTGCAGAAGAGCAAGTCTCTTCATTTCCATACAAAGAGTGTGGAGATGCCCAGCACTGACGCACTTCAATATTTGATGTACAAAACCTTGAGAGGAGCCCTGGTTGATCTCAAAGACAGTCTGGATGACACACTTGAAAGAGAATTCAGCAGAATCTCTGATAAAGGTATGATGTCTCTTTTTTCCCCACTGATTACTACAAACATGATTATTTTGTGAACAGTAAATACTCACTGTTTATTTGTCTGCATTTGCAGTAATTTCATTGAAGGAAACCAGCAATCATAAAACCTCTGAAAAGACTAAAGGTATGTATATATATATAGTATATACAGGACTCCTATATATATATATATATATATATATATATATATATCATATATATATAAGTCTTTCAAAAATATATATATATATATATATATATATATATATATATATATATATATATATATATAATATATTGTGTATATATGTGTATATATATTATAATAAAACAAAACAAAACATTTTTAAGATAACAGTGAGTGTTCTCACTATCATACTATACTATGACATGCTATACTGTGACATTTTCTGACGTTTGTCATGACATACAATACTATATCTTGTTTTATGACAATTTTTAGGACAATCTGTACTATGACATTTTTATGACCTTTTCATGACATACTAGAACGTTTTTATAACTTTTCATAACATACTATACTATGACTTTTTTTATGTCTTTTTCATGACATACTGTACTATGACATTTTTTAAATGAGGTTTTTCGTAACATTCTATACTATGACGTTTTTTATGACTTTCTTGACATACTATGCTATGACTTTTTTTATGACTTTCATGACACACTATACTATGACTTTTTTTATGACTTTTTCTCGACATACTATACTATAACTTTTTTTATGACTTTTTCATGTCATACAATACTATGACATTTTTTAATGAGGTCCTCTTTTCATTTGGTTGTGTTGTATGTCACTGCAGAAGAGCGTCTCTTCATTTCCATACAAAGAGTGTGAGATGCATACAGTACTATGACTTTTTTTTGTTGCTTTTTTATGACATACATTACTATGATGTTTTTTATGACTTTGTTATGACATACTATACTATGACGTTTGTTATTATTGTTTTCATGACATACTATACCATGACTTTTTTTTTATGATTTTTCATGACATGCTATACTATGACTTTTTTTTATGATTTTCTGGACATACTATACTATGACCTTTTTTTTTTAGTTTTTTATGACATGCTATACTATGACTTTCATTTCATTTTTTGACAACATACTGACATTTTTTAATGACATTTTGATGACATACAATACTATAACTTTTTTTTGACTTTTTCATGACATACTATACTATGACTTTTTTTTAATGTTTTTCATAACATACTACACAATGAAGTTTTTTAATGACTTTTTCATGACATACTATACTATGACATTTTTATGACTTTTTCTCGACATACTATACTATGACATTTTTATGACTTTTTCTCGACATACTATACTATGACATTTTTATGACTTCTTCTCGACATACTATACTATGACATTTTTTGTGTCTTTTTTATGACATACAGTACTATGACTTTTTTTGTGGCTTTTTTGTGACATACATTAGTATGATGTTCTTTATGACTTTTTATGACATACTATACTGTGACATTTTTATGACTTTTTCGCTACATACTATACCATGAAGTTTTTTTTATGGCTTTTTCATGACATACAATACTATGTTTTTTATGACATTTTGACAACATACTATACTATACTATGATGTTTTTTCATGACTTTTTCATGACATTCAAACTATGATGTTTTGATTCTTTCATGACATACTATACTATGACGTTTTTTTAATTTTTTGATGACATACTATGCTGTTTTTATGACTTGTTCATTACATACCATACTATGATGTTGACTTTTTTCATGATATACTATACTGACATTTTTCATGAGATATGTTTGACTTTTTTTGACATACTACAGTGTTGTTTTTTTCAACTTTTTCATGACATAGCATACTGTGATGTTTTTTTTATTAAATGTTATGACATTTTTATGACTTTTCATGACATGCTATACTGTGACATTTTCTGTAACTTCATGACATATTATACTATGACTTTTTTTGTTTTTCATGACATGAAAAACATCATAAAAATGTCATCGTATAGTATGTCATGAAAAGTCATAAAAATGCCATAAAGTAATTTAAAATGTGTTGTCCTTTAAAAAGTCATGGTTATAATATCCCATTTATGTTTTTAGTATCAAAAGACACTGAAATACCATACGACTCAGAACCCAAGATGAGAGCTGATTTTCTACACTGTGAGTAAAATTGTTTGATATGATTACTGACATCCATCTTTATGAATCCAAGGACTGATGGTTGGTATTTAACAATGTGCATCCACTGTTATTTTAGATTACAACGATATAAGCCTGGACCCAAACACAGCCAACCCTTATCTGTGCTTCTCTGATGGTCGAAGAGGGGTGACCACACGCTTAGAGCCACAGCCCTACCCTGACCACCCACATCGCTTCACCAGCTGGGCCCAGGTGCTGTGCAAAGCTGGAATGGCTGGACGTTGCTACTGGGAGGTGGAGTGGGCTGGTAATGGAGGGGTTTCCATCGGTGTCTGCTACAAAAACATGGGCAGGAGTGGAGAAGGGAGTGACTGCAAGCTTGGACACAACTCCAAATCCTGGAGCCTGGACTGCTCTTACTCAGAGTGCTCATTTCAGCACAACAAGGAGAGAGTGAGCATCACCACACCTTGCTGCAGCAGGATAGGAGTGTATCTGGACTTCAGGGGTGGGACTTTGTCTTTCTATAATGTTTCTGATACAATGGTTTTGCTCCATAAAGTCAAGGCTACATTCACCCAGCCGGTATACCCAGGATTTTGGGTGGGTTTGAGCTCTTCTTTGAGGCTGTGCTCTCCTTAATTGTAAGCATAGCAGTTCTCAAGTGTGTGTGGAGTTGAAAATATTTGTTTGAGAATAATAATGAAACAGACAGGGTTGTGCTCAAAATGCAGCATTTTAATAACCGTGCAAGCCTGGAGCAGCAGAAACACTTTGGTGGAGCTAGTTAACAGCTGGTGGAGCTTAGATCTTGTTGAAGGCGGCGACATCGACACTCTGGACCTGCAGAGGGAGAAAAGAGAAAAAAGTCAATCTGTATATTTATGTGATATTATGTTAAAAAGTGATTTATTGTGCTATTAACGTTATTCTATTTAAAGTCAATAATAAAGCATTTAATGACAAACCCATCCACAAACTGAGTTTTTTCATGATTCATGTATATTATTCCCTCTCAACATGTAAAGCAAAAGTTTTACATTTTTGTTAATACGCTTATTCGCTTTCCAGCAGAAATTTAGATAACATAGATAAGACTGTGGTATCAATCTTAAGTGACAGCCAGCAGACAGCATCTTACCTGGCTCTTTCCAGAGGTTACAAAATCCACCTACAACCACCTCTAATGCTCACTAATTTACATGCTGTATCTTTGTTTACATCATAGAAAAAGTGTTAGTGTAGAAACCTCATACGCCATTTTAGAGAAGGTTATGTACTCTCAGCCAAGAAATGCACACATAACCCTGGTGCTAGTAGGCAGATTTTGCTGGCTACTCCCCTAAACTTCTTGATATTGTGCTGGAGTAAGCTTATTGGCTAAAGCCTTACATTTCATGGACAGATTTATTTAACTCTCCACCAGAAAGGAACAAGCATATTTAGCAAAAAAACATAGACATAGACGCGACTATTTTTTCCTGGGAGAAGATACATTTTAAGTTTGGGTAACCCCAAATCACAAATATGTGAGATATATTTTTGCCTCCACCCCAATACAGTGGAAGAGAATGGAATTTAATCTGTGATACTCACTGCATTGGACAATTATTTTGAGGAAAAAAAGACATTAAGCAGCAACACCTCATTAGATCAGGGGTTCTCAAAGTTTACTACTACATACTATAGTATGTCGAGAAAAGAGTCATAAAAAATGTCATAGTATAGTATGTTGAGAAAAATTTCATAAAAATGTCATAGTATAGTGTGTCGAGAAAAATTTCATAAAAATGTCATAGTATGTTGAGAAAAAGTCATGAAAAAGTCATAAAAATGTCATAGTATATAGTATAATGAAAAAAAAAAGTCATAATAAGTCAACAAACTTTCGACTGGTGCTGTATACACAGATTTAAAATAACCAGATTACTGCAATGCAGCTAGACAAGTTCTCAAATTACCTTTGTAACCTTATTTCTTGTGTATATATGTTGCTGTTGAATCTTGTACTGGAATTTTCCAATTTTGTGAGCACTACAAATTAAATTCCATTTAGCTCCAAAGTTTGGAGCCAGAAATGTACAAGATAGATGTCTTAAATCAGAGCTACCCAACATTGCTCGATACCACTCAAGGTATGTGAAATCATTTCATATATTTCATTAGGGTGAACAAGTTATATTGAAGTGGTTGTTACTTACATAGTCTTCAAACTTAGTGATCTCCTCTTCGAGGATGTCAGTGCCTACTTTGTCGTCCTCAACCACACAGTTGATTTGCAGCTTCTTGATGCCGTAGCCCACTGGCACCAGTTTGGATGCTCCCCACAGGAGCCCGTCCATCTGCACTGAGCGCACACACTCCTCCAGCTTCGCCATATCAGTCTCATCATCCCACTAAGGGAGCACAGGGAGGGAAGGGACACAAAGAGCACTGATTTAATGAAAGCCATAAAGACTCAGTTCAACAGTTTGCAGCAAAACATCACAAGTTGAATGACACGGTTTACTTCCCTATTTTGATGACATGCATGTTTAAATTGTGATTTTGTTGGAGTTCAGTTAATTGATATCTTGTGTTTCTGATTTGAAAATATTGAAGTAGATCTAATACGATGAAATTAAAGGACAAAACGTCCAAACTTCCTGCAAGTTTTTCTTCCACCTTTTCCCAAACAAGAAAAAAAGTCAATCAGTATATCAATAAATTCATATCCTAAGAACACAAATGTCCTAATTTTAATCAACTGTGGCTTCTTTATATGAGAACACAACTGCAATGAAACTAGCATATTAATAAGAGCTACATGATGATTACATGATCAAGAGGACACGTACGGGCTTAACATCCAACAGGATAGATGACTTGGCGATGAGGGCAGGTTTCTTGGACTTCTTGGCTGCATAAGCATCCAGGCGCTCCTGCTTGATGCGTGCTGCCTCCTCGTCTTCCTCATCACTGCCGAACAAGTCAATGTCGTCGTCTTCGTCATCACCACCATTTTCGACCTTTACCTGTTTGGCTGGAGCAGCCTGGACTGTAACAGCCTGGTCGAAACATTGGAAAGGACAGGAGAATCAGTGCAGTGACAATAAGATAGTAAGGCAGTAAGCCTTTCTCTTTCTTTATTTCATTTGTTCAAACGATTAAAACATCATACAACTATAAAGCATCAGTAGATACAGGATGGGCAGGGGAGGAAAGAAGTCAAAAGGCGGTGAGACAACATCCACCTATACAGAACAAAACTAACAATAATAGCTAAACAAAACATCAAAGAGGGTATTTATGATCAAAAACAATAAAAGACAGGAAAGTTATTTGCCACTGTGAAACAATGAGCTGTTTTCTAATTGAGTCCTAACACATGTCACAAAGTAGATGATTTAATTTCAAATTGTTCCAGAGAGACAAGGCTGTCTTGCATCTTTCAGACATCTGTTTTATAGCTTAATAAACGTAAGCAAGTAGTAATGTACAATCTATGAGAAAAAACAAAATACTAATTTCTTAATTATCTACCTTAGCACATGGGACAGCTGCTGGGTTCTTCTCCAGCACAGCCACTCTGGACTCCAGCTTCAGCAGGGCTGCCCTCATCTCTGCAACCACTAACAAGTAAAGACAATAGGAATATTAAGTATGAATACAGAGTAATAGGTGAGCAAATGCTTAGGAAGACATTATGAAACACTGAGACACACGCCTTTGTGCAGAGTCTGGTTCTCCAGTTCCATGCTCTTCATGCGTGAAACCAGCTCCTGGTCTCCTCCTGCATGTGAGGATGACTGCGGAAAGATAAACACACATTAATTAGCAGGTGTCATGTTGCAGGTGACAATGCAAACGCACTCTCATCCAGGTCGAGAGCCAGTCTAAGCCCAAAGAGGGGAAGCCAGCAAAATAAAATAAATAATGGTGAGGTTTGAAAAGAAACACATGCAAGGCAAACATCCGTTGCTTGACAATTACTTGGATACACTTCACACACAATGCTGATGTTAAAATCAACTGTTTAGGGTGACGGCATGCAGGCAAAGTGTGCAAAGATTTTTGATGAGAACTTATTTTTCACACAATTTATCATCTGAAAGGAATAGTTCCACATTTTGGGAAAAATACATTTGCTTTCTTAGAGACAGAGAGACAAGAAGATCGATACAATTTCAGCGAAACAAAACACGAGTGTTTGAACTGAAGTAACTATATATAATGTGTATATTAGTGGAGATAATTTTTTAGAGTCTTTGGACAGAGTCAGCCAGCTGTTACCCTGTACCCAGTCTCTGTGCTAAGCTAAGCTAGGACAGATATGAGTGTTATCAATCTTCTAATGCTACTCTCAGCAACAACGTGAATAAGTGTATTTCCCAAAATGTTAAACTATTCCTTTAAGTGTCATTAATTCAAGGACCAGTGTTTAGGATTTAGGGGGATCCATTAGCAAAAAAAATGAAATGTAGCCCAGAACGAACAAACCAAACACTGGCTCTAGAGAGGGCCTCATGTGTTTTTATGTTGTCTTGAGGCTACAGTGGATTTTCTGTCACACTTAGAAAGTGAGGAGTGAGGGATGGAGTATTTATTTGGTTGCAATCTGTAACCTCACTGGTAGATGCCACTAAATCCTTCACACTGGTCCTTTAATTCAGAAGTTTCATTTTCCGTCACATTTTCACAGAATTGAACTTTCAAGACAAAGGATGCTGAAAGGAAATATTTGACTTATGAAAATTATTCGCATTTTATTCGGATTTGAATTCCAAGATCCCAAGATTCAGAAAAAACATCAAGATCATAATTTCTGCCCCAAATTAATACACTCTGAATCAGTTAGTGGGTGTGACACCTAAAAAAAGATGCAGGATGCAGGATGGTGGTTCAGAATGAGACATCTTAGTGCTGTGATAAAGGTAGCACACTCCACTCCAGGCAGCAGCGGACACAGCCAGCACACCCGGCTGCCTGTCTCAGCCATGTAGCGTTGGCAGGCCTGAGCAGCAAAGCTGGAAGAGGACGACTTACGTTTCTGTGCTGCCGTTTCTGCTGGCGCCCTTTGGCGTGCTGCAGGGTTGATTTCACCTGCACCCAGTGATGTACAAGGTGTAAGATAAGGGGGAGAAGCACGAAGACAAAAAGAAAAGTACTGGTTGTGGGTAGAAAGTCTGATGCTACAACTTCAGAGGAGTCAGTAACAGGACAGAAACTGATGTCAACATTGTCAAAGAAATGCATTAATCAGCTTTTTACCTCAAAACTAAATCAAATAATCAAGTAATAAATCACTTGTAGTGCCAAAATGGGAAATATCAACCAATTCAGCAGCTCTACTTTACAGAACCTTTTATTCTGCTTTAGTACATGCACAGCTGTGAAACCACTTGTGTCTTGCTCAGGGCTTCTGACACTCATTAACTGTTTCAGGGCAGCAGTTTCCAGCAAACATGCTCCAAAACTTTTGTTGTAAACAAAACAGTTGCTCTTTTTGTTTTGATGAAATTGTGCTTAAACTTAACAATAAAAGATAAGTTCACATTTTTCATAGAGATGCCTTCTTACAGCTACCTCAATATGGGTGATAGGCACAAAATCCAGTGCTTTTCATAAGAAACTCTATAAATGTTGCTGCTACAGACAGCGTTGCTTGCTGAGAAAAGGTAGCAGGTAGTTATTCAAAGAAAGAGTTTGGACGGTATGGATGGGAGGGACAATTACAGCTCCCAATAATGCTTTGAATGTGCATAGGGGCATGCAAGTATTGTTTCTAGACAGACTTAAAACTATGTGACCTTATCTATTAAGAGAACAGCATTTATGTAGCTACTTAAAATATAGAAAATGACACTGATGTAAAGACAAACATATATGCAAACAGCAATAAAGATTATGGGAGAAGCAAGCAGAGGAGCAATGGAGAATAAGTGTCTTGTAGCAAAAAAATGTCGCATGCATAAAGTACTTTTCTTGTCAAGTGCAGGCTGAAGGCTTTCTGGGACTATAGTAAGGCTTACATGTCACCAAGAACTTGTTGTTACTATATTTAAATCACCATTTCTCATTTTAACAGTTATTCCCCTGTTTTTGGGCTGACACGCTGACATTAGTGCCTACAGTCCTGCCACTCCAGGGGGTGTGCCTGCGGCTCATTTTTAGCACAGTACTCACTCCATTGAGGGACTGCAGGATATTCTGTCGGGATTTAGCAATGTCCTGCAGGATGGCATTAACTTCTCCGTCCTGCTGGTATATGTGGGTAAAGCAGTAATGAAGCGGGAGCAGAGACAAAGACAAAAAGCAGCATGCAAAACAGACAAAAGCAGGATGGACCATACACCTGACATTTAGGATGACACGCATTAAAGGATTTGAAGTAAGTAGCAAATAAATGTGAGCTACGGGGCTTATCTTGTTGTGCCTCATGATGCAATACAAAGGTTAAACACATTTTGGCAGCAGGCAAAAGGGTAACACAAACCCATGATGACGACCTGACCTGCAACTCTCACAGTGCAGCTGTCACTTGAGTACATGTTGTACCAAAACAAAAACTACTGCCACTGAAAGTTTTTTCCACCTGAGAAATATGCCCAGTGAAACAAAGATTTGATAGTCTTCAATAAAGAGGATGTTGTTTCTGTAAAGACATGTTCCACTCATCTCGTTTGTATTTGTCCATAGTAGAGGCACATGTCTCAAGGTCTCAGCACATGAAACCAAAATTACTTGTAATCAAATAATTAAAAAGATATGGCTTATTGTTATTTGCGTGAAACAATCCTTTAAAGACAGACAAGTGATCATTCTCTAATCTCCTTTGTTTCCCAGGCTTGTGCAGAAGCTCTTTGCTGCCCTGGACAGCCTGAGAGGCAGAGGCAGCTGCCAAACCACCTGACCCCTCTCACTAGGATGAGCCACGTCTAAATCGAGTGGCTTAACTCACATGCACACAGCTGCTGCTGGTTGCAGAGGGCTGACGATGATGCAACTATTGCTAAACAGGCCAGTGATTGACAGGGCAGCATGAGCTGAGGTGCCGTCTGGCAGGAAGTGAAAGGAACTTCAAAAGACGGCACCAAGAGACAAGAGGAGGGTCGCAAATAAAGGTCGTCTAAAGACCAAAATGTATTTATTTCTAAAAATGATCAGATTGATACACAGAAAAAAAGGTCAACTACAATAAACAAAGCACATTTGCTTTTGGCTGCGTACAAAATGTTGAACATAAGTTGAAAAGCTAGTTTATGGGAATTTTGCTTGTTCTACCTGTTGAGATGGTCCATTAACTCCCTCGTAGAAGCGCCTCTCTGCCTCATCATAGCGGTGCTTGTCGAACCAGATGTTCTCGGAGGCGAGGCACTGCAGTCCACTCATGTTGGTACTGAGGGGGGAAGTCAGAAATTCAGGACAGATAAGTTAACTCAAAAAAGATCAACTAATGTCAATGTCAATGTCAAGTTTATTTATATAGCACATTTAAAAGCCTAAGGCCAACCAAAGTGCTTTACAAGATGAAATCATCAGCACCAATAAACAGTACAAGCAGAAACAGTACAAAGCAGAGAGGTAGAAGAAAACAAAACAAAACAAAACAAGACACAACAACAGGTGACTCAACTCAGCCAAAAGCCAGGGTAAACACGTGGGTTTTAAGGTGTGTTTTAAAAATAGAGGCGCTAGTCACAGACCGCACAGACAGAGGCAAAGCGTTCCACAGCGTGGGAGCCACCACTGTAAAGGCTCGATCTCGTCTAGATTTTAAGAGGGATCGAGGAACGTCCAGAACTAACTGGTCAGCTGACCTCAGGGCTCTGGAGGGTCGATGCACCTTGATAAGGTCGGATAAATATTCAGAGGCCAGTCCATACAGAGACTTAAACACAAATAAAAGAATCTTAAAATCAATCCTGTACCTAACCGGAAGCCAGTGAAGCAAAGAGAGCACTGGTGTCATGTGCTCGTATTTCTTTGTCCCGGTAAGGAGACGAGCTGCTGCATTCTGCACAAGCTGTAGACGGTTAAGCTCTGATTGGCCGTGATGAAATGAACGTATGGATAACCTTTTCTAGATCAGCCCTTCTTAGATAAGGTTTGACTTTGGCTAGGAGCCGAAGCTGAAAAAAGCTAGCCTTAACCACAGAGCTGACCTGCTTGTCCAATTTAAGCGCCCCATCAATAATCACACCTAGGTTTCTGGCCTGGGAACCTATACAGGGTGCTAGTGGGCCAAAGGAGCTGGCAAGAACCTGGACAAGGTTAGGACAACCAAACAGGACAATCTCCGTTTTGTTTTCATTTAATTTTAAGAAATTTAGGTCCATCCATGTTTTAATGTCCCTCATGCAATTAAACACAGCATGGAAGGATTCCTTGGAGGGAACCTTTAATGGCAAGTACACCTGCACATCATCAGCAAAACAATGAAAAGGAATACCATGCTTCCTAAATATCGACCCCAGGGGTAGCATATATAGGGAGAACAGTAGAAGGCCTATAACTGACCCCTGGGGGACCCCGCAGGTCAGAGGGGCCACTGAGGAGGAAAACTGCCCCAACTGCACACAGAAGGATCTATCAGCTAGGTAAGATTTAAACCACTCCAGAGCGGAGCCTTTAATGCCCACACAGTGCTCGAGATGTGACAGGAGAATAGTGTGATCCACTGTATCGAACGCCGCTGTGAGATCTAATAAAATTAAAAAGGCACAGTTACCAGAATCAAGGTTTAAAAGAAGATCATTAAAAACTTTTAAAAGAGCTGTTTCAGTACTGTGAAGAGGCTTAAAACCAGACTGAAGCAATTCACCAATGTTGGCCTGATCTAAAAATTCTTGGAGCTGGTTAAAAACAACTTTCTCTAAAACCTTGGAAAACTAACTAATCATTGATTTGCATTCAACAGTTTATCTACTACCCAACAGCCATGACCACGAGTTAAGGTGTTACAGCCAGCACAATCAGTGACAGGAAATGAGCGACAGAACATGGCTTCATTAGATGTTTCACCAGGACACCATATATTGCAGGTTACAACATCATGCAGAGCCACAGAAGCAGTTGTGGGAGGAACAGGGAGAGACAAAACCAAAGCACAATGCAGACAGTTTCAATCATATACACGGTACATTAATGGCAAAATAACTGGCATCAGCTTCTGTAAAATCAAAAGCAACATTTAAAAACAGTGAGTAAAAAGACAAGTGCGTGTATGCCTTCTCATTCTGCTGACAGGTTACTGCAGCAGACAGGGATCTACGCATTCCTCAGTCAGTGAAACACAGTTGCCTGGTCTGCAAAGTCTGGATTATAGAACAAAAGGTTGGGTGCTGCTAGCTAACAACCCCCCTTAGTGATAGCAGGATGGCCACTGAAAAATTGCAAGGTGCTGCAATGACGCAGGCGTGTTGTTTCAGGTACTGGTGAGACAAATTAAAGGCTTATATGGTATCAAAACACTACACAGTAATTCATAATACTCAGAGAGGATTTTACAGATCTGGAAAGATATTACTGTGAAATTAACTGTATTTTTTGCCACAATGATTGTTCACATAATCAGTTAGCCAGCCCAGCACCTTGAGAAGATGCTGCATTGCACAGTAGCAGAAGCTGGGTGAGGTTTTGTTGAAACCCTCAGTGTTGAATGAGGGTGCTATGATTATTTCCTCTTGAGTATTTAAATCAGCCTGAATGCACCCTAAACAAAAAACTCTGAACAAAGGCTCATCTAAACCTGCATATCAAAAATTTTACACACAATACACAAATTAGCATGACTGAAAAAGGCCAAACAAGGATGCGTGACACACAACAAATAATAATACAAAAAAAAAAAAAAAAAAAAATCATCATAGGAGTTAAAGAAACTCTCTCCCATTCCCTGTGTAAGAGGTGCCATACTTGTCCCATCTGGGCCTGCTTTCCGTCTCAGAGAAGCCCCTCTTCCTCTGGGTCGGACCCCTGCTGCCTTTGCCCCCCTGCTCGGTCTCAGAGGAGGTGCGATTGCGGCCTCTAGTGATTAGTCGGTGGGGGGTACCAGAGGCTTTCACAGTGGTGACATGGTGTCCCTGATCCTGCTGTTGAGTGCGGCTGCGTCTTGACTGGAAGGTCATGTAGCCTCTGGTGGTTGGACTCCTTGGAGAGGCAGACTGCGCTCCATTGGTATTAGAGGCAAGCCAGCGTTTGTAGTTCTCTTCGGCATGCTCAAAGGGGCTGCGGCTGTACAAGTTTCCCTCTGCATGCATGGTGTGGAGGGTAGGGCTCTGACCATAGGAGCTGCTTGCTTCCATGGAGGTGTTCAACCACTCCTCTTCAGCCCCAGAGCTCTCTGATACACCCGTGCGTCGCCGCAGCCTCTCAAACTGGACCTTGTCTCCGCTGCTGATGGCTCTCTCCATAGTGGGATTATTACCCTGCCTGAAGGCCCCCATAGGTATAGCATGTTGAGGGACACCTCCTTGCTGACGGTTTGGCCAAGACTGATCCATTTCTCTCTTAAAGGGGTCTCCTCTCTACTCACTTTTGTTTTTACGGGATGAGAGAAAAGAAGCAACAGGTGGAAGCTAGAGCCATTAGTTCAGTGTGAAGTTAGCACCACAAAAGGAGCTCTGCTGGTTAGATGCATCAAAGAAAGTTCATGGAACAGCTGATATGAGATGCCAATGTGGTCTTGTGGGCAAACAGACGGTGGATTGATCAAAAAGCTTACACTTTCCCAGAAAATGCTATAAAATTTCCTTTACAGGAAGAGTTTAGAATGAGCTTAGCTTATATGAGGACAGAAGAATCAAGCTGAGAATGCAAAGAGCCTCATATAGGCTATGCTTTCAAGATATGGAATAATGCACAAACAAGTTGTCACAGTTCATTGATCAATCTCACATTGGAGTTAAAAAAACAAATAATGTAAAAATACAAATGACAGGTGAAAATGGCCAACGTTTAGGTTAGGATGAGTTTGCAGTGTTTCCTCTATATAAAGTTCAAATCTAAAAATCGATCAAGTAAAACTATTTTTTCCAATGATGATTTTATGATTAAGAAGTACTTTTAATTTAGCACAGCCACATCCAATAAATGACGAAACACTGTGTTTATGCATTAAATGTTTCTTTTGAAACATCCAAAAATCCAACCTGTGAAACAGTGTCTGGCTCACCTTTGTTTTGGCATGCTGGAGGATAAGTTATGCTACCTAATGTGGAACATTTGGAATATATAAAAGAATTAAAAACAACCACACAACTTTGAATTATCTTAAAAGTCTGGTAAATTTTGTTAAAAACAATCAACACTTTTGGATTACTTCAATATCAAACTGAAAATATCCAATGTTTCAAGCAGCACCTCCTTTAAACATGCAGGCAAATGTCACAACCAAAAGATGCTTTTAATATTGTCATGCATGTAATAAAAAAAGATAACCATATAATAAAGGGTCACTTTACAAAAACAACACGCAAACATGAGCAATGCATTATTTATAGCACTGTTAGTGCAGATATACACTCCCAGTTGCCAGTTTGTTGGGTACACCCAGCATAAACTAATGCAGAACAGCCCTTTAATAACTCCTAACTTCATGTGGAACTGCAATGAAGTTGTTAATTCAACTTTATGGTCGTTTTGGAGGTTGTAGCAAGCAGTCTGAATATGTGACATTGGGCTCTGAGAATTTTAATGGGTATTAGAAACACATGACAGATCCCTAGTCCCCATATATCAACAAGAGTAAAGGAAACACCTCTCAGTAAAAATGCAATACAGTTCAACAGCACCTCAACTACCTCCTCCAAAATGACAATGAAGCTGAATCATCACCTCACTGAGACAGTTTCAATTAAGACTACACTTTAACCTCCATAAATTTAGGATTCACTGCAGGCCAGCTGTATCAGTCTGCATTAGTTTTAGCAAGGTGTTGTTTATAAACTAGCAACTGACTGCAAAATACAACCACTACACCATATGACTGCAATAAACCAGTGCATATGTTAAGAGCACCAGCTGAGAAGCAGCTGCAACACCAACACTCACCTCTGGTTACTGGAATGGGGTGCTAACTAATGAGAGACAATACAAAAAATGCTCATAAACTACAAACCTTTAGGGAGAAACACCGTGGGATTATTATTCATGTTTGAGGAGGACTACCGTAAAAACAGACTATAATTCTCTCAAGTTTTGGAAATGAGGGATAATAACACTTACACAGTGGGCAGTTCATGTTTAACACCAGTCACAAATGAGGAAAATGGTACAGCTACCCTGTTCGTAATAAAAGTGGAAATTCGTGTTGTATTTCACCTGTTGCCTGCTCACCCTGGCAGTGGCTAAAGTTAGGTAGGCGGCACAAGTTTTTCTGACAGCACCAGCAACTTGTAGCTAGTTCCTTTGACCACGTGGCGCTTGAAAACTCTAAATTCAAAATACTTTGTGGGCTTTAGCAAATGGTGCAGTTTTTATTGCGACACTGGTCGTAAAATGACAACTCTTGTGCACTTACTCTTTGTTTTATTCGACGTTTTATGGCTCGGTAACCGTCCCTTCGCGTGCTGCCTCGGCTGTAATCCGACGGGAGAAGAGGACGTGCATTAGCGGGTTGCCATCATTCTTCAGTGACAGAGGGGGGAGACCGTTAGCTTATCGACGATTTTTGCGATGATTTGCGCATTTTTAAAATCAGAATAAAAGTTTAATAACATCAAAACACACGAGAAACCAAGTTAGTGTCTGTGAACCCCGAAAATCACACTGGCTCTGCGTTTTAGCCATTATTTACACAGCACCTTCAGATTGGTATGATCCATTTTGACCGAAGACTTCATTTCCCAGGATTCTAAGCGACTTGCAGTTAACGGGCCGCTAGAAGCAGTCATGTACATGATGTTTTGACAGGCTTTGGAGCACAGCCACCTACATAACTGTTTATTTATATGCTAAGTTTTAACAATATCGCAATGTAGCCTTTTACTTTGACTTTATATCTCGACAAATTCACTATTGTGACTGCATCTTTTAAAATAAAACTGTGCTAAATGTTGACATTTTAAAGTTTAGCTCAAGTTTAAACTCTTGTGGAGCCAGATTTTCCTCACTTGTCCTGCAGGGGGCAGACCAGTCTAGCTAATTTAAGCAGACTATTAATTCAGAAAAAAATAAACAAGGCTACTGAATATTCTTGATAATATTTTGTATTGACCACAAGTCACTGACTAGGTCATTTGGGTTGATATAATTTTGATTTTAGCAGAATTCAGCTAGTTTCAGTGTGGCTTTTGTAGATTTATTTAAGATAGCCTATGAGAAGTAGTAGTAGTCTATGATGTTTTCACGGTTGTTTATGCTTTTCACTATTTTTTATTGCAAGGTAGGAATGTAAAAGTGTTTGTTTTATCAACTACCACTCCACAATTGATGTTTCAAGGACTAAAAATTTCTAAAAAGGCACTTTAAAAAAATCATATAACCAACATCAATAAACAGGATTTTTACACAACCCAAGCACTGCAGTTACACACAAATAAGGTTTGTTTGTCAGGACTGTAACTGACAGCTGACTTTAACTCACCAGGGGTAATAATGTATAATGTATTTTTGACCTCTTGTCCCAGAGTTTTCAGCTGTATGATGCGACAAACAGTTATCACCGAAAAGACAATATCTACAATGACGTGGAAACCTGAAAGGAAAAATTGAGGATACAATCTTAAAAATGAGTGGCATGAGCTCTTAAAATATTTCCTGTTGAATAGAGATTGATGAATAAGGCTACTTCTGACAGCCTCAGAAAGCTATCCTCACATAACTCCCTGTTTTGCAGAAAGGGCAGACTTTTATCATCATGTGCAAAATGATTAGAAGGATTTCAACCCATGATGAGGACGTCACATAATCCGACCTACATCTTATTCACATTTCCACCACTCTGGCTGACTAATAATTTACTTTAACTTTAACTTTTATCTCATATTTACAGAAGTGGGAAAAGCAGCAAACGTTAAATTGAAATGAAGGCATCAGTACACTCCACCTCAGACGATTTATGATTAATCCTTTACAGGAGATCTACTGTAGGCCAGAAAGACAAATCTGTGAGCATCCTTCTTTGACATTGTTTTTGTCAGGAGTTTGTCTGTAAGCGACTGATTCATTCCCACATTATTTAGAATTTTCTTGCCCTAGTTTCTGATTACTTACAGTACTTGTGATTGTATTTCTTTTTTCTTACATTATGTATGTCTAATATCTGAGGGACACAGTATGTGTCTGCAGGGTTATGTTCTGTAGTGTGCTGTGTATTGCTTCAGGGGGTTTAATGTCAGTAGTATTTCTACAGTTCTTTTGGGGACCCCCTTGGGTGCAAAACCATCTCCTCATATGAAAGTGCAAACACTGTTACAGTAAATCGTCTTAAATCGTTTGATATAAGTTTCTCTGAATCAACATCAAAGGTGGAGGCTATTTATTATGAGAATAAGTCCTAGGGCTGTGAAATTATCATTTGCTCCAGATGCTGTGTTTTTTCTGTGGAGCCATCAGATGCAAAGCTGAGCCGTCAAACCAGCATTACTAACAGGCATGAACCAGAATTTACACATAATTTGGCTGCAAGAACTGACACATGGCACATTCTATGGGACAGGAAAGTGGAAGTGTCATTTTTACACAGAGCAGAGACACATTTGACGTCTCACTGACATAAAAAATGAATGGTTAGCTCTTTCACTTCAGGTTTCATGAATCCCATTTGGAGAAGTATCACCTGACCTGTCTCTTTCTCAGGAATAATGCATGTGATTTCTCAAATTGGGTGACATTCCTCTTTAAGCAAGGCATTTCACTATGTATTTGCCCAGCAGCTCTGATGAGAAAAAACATGTTCCAACCTGTGTTGAGATAAAAATCCATGAGGGAGAAGAGTCTGAATGGGAGAGCAAACAAACATAGTGTGTTTGCATATTTAATGGAATGTATCCTATGCTTTAACACCAATCTTGTTCGCAGTCCGAACTTCAACCTCTAGCATTACTGTCTTGGGAGCTTATTGAAGGCTGCCTGCAACTGCAACTTTTATTCTTTTACTTTTTTGGCGTCGAGGTGTCATGGGGTGGAGGGTGGCTGGTGGGGGGTTGGGTGCGCAAAGAAAGCTATGCACAACTGTATAAAAATAACTTTCATATGTCTAACCCTAAACCTTTTGTGAAATACAATAAAAATATAAAAAAAGAAAAAAGAAAAAAAAAGAAACTAGAATTATCAACTCATCGTTGTATGTTTCCACAAACAGGTCAAGTTGCAGTTACTGTTTACAGCCATGTCTGTCCAGACTCATTTGTAGCCATGACAGTTGACAATACTACTTATGTTGATGCAAAGATGCTACATATTTTTAAACATGGATGCTTCACACACATCTTCTCCTGGCAGCACAGCAGATCTGTACAATCAGCACAGTTTCATGGTGGACATCCAAGTTTAGCATCACCAATTCAGCATCTGACCAAATGTCACCCCTTCTGTTCCTGAGTTATGGCATTCAATAATGGCAAGGAGTTTTTGCAGAACATTAAGATGTCACAGTGAAGCTGACCTTTGATTTTGTGGATACAAACTGTCACCACTTTATCATGTTATCCTGTTAGACGTTCGTGTGTGTAATTTTTGTTTGTGTAATTTTGTTTTAATTTGTGTAAGAATTTATGAGGTATAGCCAAAAACGTGCTTTGTGAGGTCACAGTGACCTTTGACCACAAAAGTCTGATCAGTTCATTGTTTGGTCCAAGTGGACGTTTGTGCCAAATTTAAAGAAATTCCCTCATGGTGTTCCTGAGATTTTGCCTTCACTAGAGTAAGAAGAACGCAAGGCCAAAGTAACCTTGATCTTGAACTTTTGACCACCGAAATCTTAACAGTTCATTGTTGAGTCAGAGTGGATGTTTGTGCCAAATTTAAAAAAAATTCCCTTATGGTGTTCTTGAGATATTGTGTTCACGAGAATGGGATGGACGGACCTATGCAGGTAGGTAGGAACCCAAAAACATAACGCCTGTGTGGAGGCATAAAAAAGAATATAGTGAAAAGTGTAGCTTGCTTCTTAAATTGAAACATAGTCAGTTTACACTGATATAAAACAGAGAAAAGATGCAAATCCTCAGATTATAGAGTCTGAAATTAGATAATATTTGGCCCTTTTTTTTGCTTGAAAAAAGACTGAAACTACCAGTCACTTATCAAAATAGTTGTAGATTCATTTTGTGTTGATGGATCTTTTCCAAATTACTGCAAAGAGACGTGAAATAATCTCAAAGAGACACAAAAAAGAAGAAGCAGGGTTGAAGTCTTCTAGTAAAATTGAGTATCTCTCAGTTTTGGACTGTTGGTCGGACAAAACAAAACATTTTAAAACATCACTTTCTTGTGATTGCCATTTTTTTGCTACTTACCTACGTTCTAGTTAGCAACTAAATCTATAATCATTAGTTACAGTCGTAGTATCAATCATTGATCAGATCTGATATGTGCTTTTCCCAGCTTCAGTTTTGATATCTTAACAGTAGAATTCGTTCTGGTAGCTCTTGTGAAAACACAAGCTTGAATAGCATCCATCAGCTCTAGTGGGGATTAAACATTCTGTTTTCACGTTATACAATATCCTTACTGTTGATAGATTGGCTGCTCTGCTCCACAAAATTGAAACGAATGATCAAACAGTCGATGCAAAGCCTTGCCTAAATGCAAACAACCAATACATTTGAAAAATAAGCTATTAGCCAACAGCCGTCAATGGTATCACACAAACCATTTGATAACCTGTGTGTGAATGTGAGTGTTTTTTTAGGATTAGCTTTATGGGAAACCTCGTGCTAGTGATGACCGTAACTTGATAACGTCATGCTGCTGTTTAAACCCAGAGGTTTGTTTTCAATTATTTTTTGAGCCAGTGGGACGCTGTGTTTCACACTGAGGGGCACGTAGTCTTCTACTGTTTGCCAGGAGTACATTAATCACCCAGTAGCTCCAGAGGAGTATTTGAAGGTTGGACCCTGTGTTCTTGTTCTTGGGAGCTTATTCTGTAGAGGAGGGTTTTGCTTTTTTAGCACTGGCCTGCTCCACATCTACACCTGCAAACTGCCTTACGTGACCCCATTTGTAAATTACTAACTATAAACCAGCTCCAGTGGAGCAACATGGAAATGTATTCTTTGTTCAAGGTAACAGCACCCTGGAGATTTTAACCACTGTCCTTCAAGTCATGACACACCTCGTCCGCTTTTCTGCCATTGCGTCCTCGGGCCTCGGGGCGGTAACCTGCTTTGCCTGGTTGGTAATCATTATTAACAGGCACTTTGTACTTCAGTTAAAGTACCAATACAACAGTGTGAAAATACTAAGTACATTTAGTAAATGTATTTAAAGCATCGAAAGCAGGGGCGTAGACAGTACAGGCAGTGCAGTTGCACTAGAGCCCTTGGGGTGGAGGGGCCCATAGAGAAAGCTCATAAACTATCCTAACTTTCATTTCAAGTCTGGGTGACATTACATACATTAAGTGCAATAACAACATCTGCCTCTTATTATTGATTATTATTCATTTTATTATTATTCATTGGTTATGTAATTATGAGATTTTTCTGGGTTGTCACTTGCTTGTACCTTTTAACTTGCACTATGTACAGCTGCAGCTTTCAAAAATTTAATTGTACTGGTACAATGACAATAAATGACTTTTTCTTCTTCCCTTGCGAGTGATTCAGATTGCCATCTTGAATATATACCTGTGTTCAAAGAGGAATGATAAAAAAAAAGTATGCTTCTGGTTCAAAAATGGTGCCATTGGTTATTTATGGCCACAAAAAGGCAAAATAGTCAGTAGCTATCTAAAACAAAATTATATGCTTTTTCTAAATAAACTATAAAATCCATGAACATGCTATAAAGACTATTGAATTAAATGATACGTTTATTTGATATTTTTATCAGATATACAATGATGATTGCTGTTTAATACTGATGTTGTCCAGTGTCATCTGTATTTGTGTCAAGACAATACATGCACGATAGCATGCACTAGTGATCATCATAATGCTGTGCACTGGGACCTGTTGTAACTTCCTTACACCACCAATCTGAAGAACACAAAAGTACCCTCTGAAATGGTAGGAAGCACTGTGATGGGGTAGCTTGTGGAGGTGGAGTAATTTGCTTTAGACACTGTTGGTGTAATTTTCAATAAGATTTTTAAACTGATTTTATGTTTTGTATGTAAAATCTTAATCTGCAAAAACTGCAGTTTGCAGATAAATGTAAAAAAGAACAATATTTGCCTCTGAAATGAGCAATGGAGGAAGAAATACTGCAATCTTTTACTCGCTCTAAAAGTACTCTGTTACAAGTCTTACACGCAAGAATTCACTTATGTACAAAAGTATTGCACCCAAAATGAACTTAAAGTATTAAAGGGAAAGTATTTATCAGACAGAATGGTCCCCTTCTAAAGAGTTATATATTTATAATCGTTGTTGCTTTAACACAAATGTAGCATTTTCATGTTATAACTGGTGGAGATCGAGCACGTTTTACCTACTTTATATACTGTACAGGCAGCCTGCACAGGATAAGATCTAGCACAGAATCATATTTCATATTGTAAGATATCTTAATCTTAATTAGTAACACTAGCTGCAGATAAATGTAGGGGAGTAAAAAGTACAATATTTGGACCTCAGAATTGCATCTCTGCTTTTTGCAGATGATGTGATTTTGTTGGCGGCAGTTTGTAGCTGAGTGTGAAGCAGTGGGGATGGGAGTCAGCACCTCCAAATCTGAGTCCATGGTTCTCTGTCGGAAACCGGTGGATTGCCTCCTCCAGGTTGGGAGTGAGTTACTGCCCCAAGTTAGGGCGTTCAAGTATCTCAGGGTCTTGTTCATGAGTGAAGGTAGAATGGAGCGTGAGATGCATTGGTGGTTTGATGCGGCTTCGGCAGTGATGCGGGCGCTTTTGATTTACTTTGGGTCCTCCGTGCGGTGGCTGGGCTCAGCCTTAGAGACAGGGTAAGGTGCTCGGACATCCGGAGGGAGCTCGGAGTAAAGCCGCTGCTCCTTCACATCAGAAGGAGTCAGTTTAGGTGTTTCGGGCATCTGATCAGGATGCCTCCTGCGCCTTCTGTTAGAGGTGTTCCAGGCATGTCCAACTGGTAGGAGGCCCTGGTGCAGACCTAGAACATGCTGGAGGGATTACATATCTCATCTGGCTTGGACACCTTGGGGTCCCTCCAGGAGAAGCTGGAAAGCGTTGCTGGGGAGAGGGACGTCTGGGGTGCTTTGCTTGGCCTGCTGCCCTTGCCACTTGGTCCTGGATAAGCGGATGAAAATGGATGGATGGATTTGCTTAAATTGACCCCAACATGTTGTGGGCTGCAGTAAAAAGTACCATACAGTATTTTATAACAACAGTGCTTTCCACTTTTTGAAATGTGGTGCAGTAACACAGCAAAGACGGCCTGCAAGTACCTTTGGTAATAAAACAATATAATCCTTCCTAAATATAGCCAAAGATAGTTTGCCTGTCAGGGAGCGCACAAATACAGGGGTTTTATATACAGAAGGAGTCTGGCAGTCAGTCACATTTGCATACATTTTGTGACTTGAAATTAGGTCATTGGCTTTTTGTTTTGCTCTCAGTTGCATTTGCTCTTTGTTTTATCATGAGTCCTCACTGCCAGCCCTGTGAATGGAGATATTCATTCACCTGATTCAGAGAGAGGGACAGAGGGAGGGAGGGAGGGAGAGGGAGGCAGATACATATAAAGGGAGAGAGAGAGAGCAGATGTGAGACAGCAGCTCTTCACTCCTGCAACTTTGCAGCTCGCAGGGAGAATATGAGGATTCATCTATTTTAAGGGTGACAGAATATATTTGCACACTGAGGCAATAAGGAAGAAGTCGGTCTTTAAGAGGCTCCAGAGGAATAAACAACCTGGATTTGCACTCACATCATCATCATCCTCCTCATCATCATCATCCGATGAGGGAAGACAGATAAGAAAATGGAAGTGTATTGTAAGGCGCTGCCGGGACCACAGGAGAAATTCATACTCCTCATCTTGTATCTTCATCTGTGGTACAGGCCTATAGTAAGTATTTATTCTTTCATCATTTGTGGGACAAAATACTTTTATTAATGAAGTGATTAAAAGTGCAGCAGAAGTTTGCTGCATTTTAATTAGCTAATTAGGAAAGCAGATACTCAATTATAGCCTAATGACATCTTTATTGCGACGCTATTATCGTTATTATCCTCCGTCCTTGTCTCGCTCTTTGGAGCACGCGCCACACACTTGGACAGCCAATGTCCTCATTAAGCCGCAGGCGCTTAATTAGTGGTTATGAAGGCTCGTGACCTACATCCATCACCACCTGTCTGGTATCAATCAAAGGTAAATAAACAGCAGGGACAACACGGGTAAGAAAAAGGGCCCCAGATGTGCAGGGTTTGAGTGTGCATCTGCAAAACGCATTATCCTAGGGCCAAAATGTCAACTTAAAGAGCTTTAACTGGCAGGGGAATTTAAGATGTTCAAATTTGGATATCTTCTGAGATGATTTCCTGACAAAGTTGGACACATAAAAACTGATTTCTTGAAAAATAAACCCCGCGCAATTTAAGAAGTTATCTGTCCAGAAAGGTGTGTCTGTTGATGTTTGTTTAATGGACCGTTTCCATGTTTTTCCTCCATCTCTCACCCGAGCAAACAAGCGAAGAGCATCAGCTTGTGGTGCGTGTGTCTGCTTCAGGCTGGATAACTTAAGTTGTCTCGTGTTTCCAGGCTGAAGCAATTCATCCGGACTGCGCCATCATCTCACAGCACCTCAGGGCTCGGGAGGTTTGCAGCCAGACGAGGAGGAGCGAAGCGCAAAACCAGAGCGACCACAGCGGTGAGTTCATGTGTGATGCTGCTGCTGCTGCGGCTGCTGCTTTGTGTTTCTTTGAGAGAGAAGTGGTAAAGCTTGGCGCACTGCGAGAGGATTTTAATAGAAAGGAGTGTGGGCTAAACTAAAAAAGGAGGAAGAGTTTTGAGCAGCACATTATAGCCCAAACACCCAGGAAGGAAAAGAATGTGGGTTTAAACTTTTTGTATGATGTTGTATCTGCCAGTTTGTCTTCTAGCTTGTGGCACTGTGAGCATTTGCAGCTTAATTCATGCGATGACCCACCGCTGACCCTCATGACTGAGCACATCCATGGGACATTAAGACTTAATGTGATCATTAACCTGGCTGACAGAGGTCAACTCACAGTCAAAATATTCTAACTTCTAATATTCTAACAGAAACACCAGTCGTCTTTGACTTTAGTGGCACTTAAAGGTCCAGTGTGTTCGATTTAGGGGCATCTTCCGGTGAGGCTGCAGAACAGAGACTTCTCCTGTGTCTCAAGTGTGTAGAGAAATTACAGTGGCTGATGCAAAGACATGAAAATGCAAATGACCCATTTTAGAGCCAGTGTTTGATTTGTCTCTTCTGGGCTACATCATTGTTGACACCATGGAAGTAGACCAGGGGTCTCATTCATAAAACAATGAGTGGGATCCATACTGAAAATGTATGCACGGACAAAAGCCAAAAATGGTTTGCGCCAAAAAAATATTCGACAGTTTCTACAATCAGGCTTCCACCTCACCATCTGTGTCGCCAATTTCCTGTCTCCAAAATGTTTGTAAGCATGGGTCAAAGTTTCTCCCATCAGTCTGTTTTTATAGATCAAGTGGCGTACCCTTCTTTCAGGTCTTGTTTTGTGCATATGCAATGTGTATAAATTAGACCCCACCCCAATAGGAAAGCTGCTCAGCCTGCTTTCAATTTTTCCTAGTGGTCACTTGTGGCATTGCAGACAAAAAAATCCCCTGTGGCCCAAAAGGCCTACCCATGGGTCACCACTATAAAAGAGACATCAGGGAAACTGTTGACAAGGCACCTCCAACTATAAATAAGGTTAATCATGACTCTTTATATTAGGAATTTTTGATCCATGGAGGTTTTACTTTCCTGGAGCTCAGAGAAGTGATTTAGAAATTCACAACATCCCTTAATGTAAAGTCTACTACACTACTGCGCATATTCAGTGGGCTGCATAACCTGGAATTAAACCTGGAAGCTAGAAACTCTGTATGGTGTATGCACCAGGCATCATCTTGGGGTTCGGTATCTAATTACGATTATACATGAAGAGGAATGCTCAGTATAACGATAACACAATGCAACACACATTTATTCTTATTTTCAGGTGTTTGTAAACTAATAAAAACAAAGCTATGAATGCTATAAACTATTTCTGCCAATAGAAGCCTCTAAATCCTACACACCGAACTTTTAAATCTCAATGATTTCCCCTTAGGTTTCAGAGCAATAATCTGTTTTATTGGCATTGTTCCTGGACTCTTACAAGACAGTGGGGCTGCAACCAGTGATGTAATGTCTATAATAAGGAAGGGAAAATTCTCTGTTAAAGCCCAAGGTGACGTCTTCAAACTGTTTTAAAACCCCAATTATTTATTGAACTATCATTTACGTCAAAGAAAACCAGCCAGTCCTCACATTTGGGCAGCTGGAGCCAGTGAATGTTTGACATATTTGCTTGAAAAAGGCCTAAAAAGATTCATTGATTATGGTGATTATTTAACCAAAATGACAGGAGTCAAAATCTTTAAATAAATATATTAGGTGTGGATATTCATCTAACTTCTAATAGCAGACTAGCAAAGTTTTACATGCAGCGCCAGTGTATTGGAGGTGGATCAGTGGGTGGTGAAAGGCTAACTGCCTTTAACTGCAATAGAAATAGCAGCAGGAAAAGACTTGATGTGTATAACAAGAACATTTTACCAAACAGATACAGCACAATGCAACACATGTTTGTTTAAATATGGCCATAATTTCTGTATGACATGTTATTTCCACACACAGAAAACTCCAGCATCTCTTAAAGCATGCACATGTTGTAGCTGAACTGATAACATGAACACTCTGATGTTAGATAGGATAAAAATAAGCGATCCCATGCTGGAAAATTACACTGTCATATCAAAAAGAAGTGCAAAACAGATGCTTATAGATAAGATAAGTAAGTGTAGTGTGTATTTAGTGCAGTGGAGTATTCGTGCAGTCGTCCAGTATTTTCATTTTATGCTACTTTATACCCCCACTACATTTCAGTAGCTTTTTTAAAATACTTTATCCTCCTTTACATCATCCATCCATCCTTAAAAACACACGATCCTATGAAATCTGATGCATTGTTTTAAACAGCAGACAAAACAGTTAAAATTAGCCACAGCTCAAACAACTGCAACAACATCAAAGTATTGCGTACATATTTATGCATAAATAATAATATAAAGTTATGCAGAACAAGTGATGATGGGGTGCACATTCAAACACGCAGGATCCAGGGAGCTGTGTCAATGTTTTATTGCAGATAAGGTAGTTGAACAGCTCAATAGTGGTTGTTGGATGGTTTTTTTCTATAACAAGGAATATGAAAAGACAATGTTATAATGTTAGACAGTAAATTAGACATGATTTAACTTACATCATCAATGCATCCACCACAGTATTACTCTTGTTTCTTCTCGTGACAACAATTTAAACGTAGAACAGTGAACACAAAACAATCTGTTAACTATTAATAATACATACATGATTAATAAAGTACAACATTATAAAAGTGAAAAGTCCACTTACATTGGTCCTCTCTTTGTTCTACCTGGCATGTTTGGAGGGAAAAAGAGAGTCACAGGCTTGAGGGGTGGAGTTTTATAATCTAGAGGGAGTGGTCTCGTCAGGAGTGCAGGTGATGCAGGTGGGGTGGAGGCAGGGCCGTCGCAACCGGACAGACAAACTAGGCAATTGCCTAGGGCCCCGAGCTAGAAGGGGCCCCCAGAGACGACTGACATTGGTCCATATCAATGACAATATGATGGAACCCCTATAGACACTGCAACAACGACAACACGCTGGAATCCCTCCTAATGGGGCCCCCTACTAGCTGCTGCTTGCGAGTGGCAGTGGAAGCAGGGTGACCAGACGTCCCGCATTGTGTGGGACTGCACAGCATTTCTGTCTCTTTTCATGCGTCATGCAAATTGAGACCTTGTCCCGCATGATTGGTTGCCACCTGCACTAGCGTTGTTGGAGTACTGTAGTACTACGGCACCTCATGGTACCACTACTGTGGGATAAGCAAGAGGGAGAGTGTCCATGCGCCGTCCAATAACGGCGCGCGCTGGCCACCTGGCACTCAATATGCTGCTGCGGTGGTTTGTATCCAGTGACATGTCAGGTATTAGCTGAGCTATTGAGTATCTTTAAGCAGTGAAAGTTACTATTTATTTCTTTTTACATGTAGGTTAGATTTGTTTATATATGCTACAGTGATTTGTTTTCCACAGAGCTCTACAGTGCGAGCATTTTACTCGCATTTGCGACTAAAAATAGTTTTGTGCAAGTGGGGGTCACAGACGCCATATTCCTGTCAAATATGGTGCAAGATAAGGGCTTACTGGCGACGGAGAAGTCCAGCTCCAGGTCCAATAATTTCCTCTTTGTTGATTTCATGACTGCCCAGAAATACCTGAACAGCCGAGCCGTGGCGGCACACAGGTATGTGATGTGTCAGAGGAGAAACGAACCGTTCACATTTCTCTCTGCAAGGTGCCTCTTGCCTGGGGCCCCCAGAGTGTCTTGAAACAGCCCTGGGTGGAGGGTGGAGCCAGTCTGAGTTTTGAAGAATGAGTACTTTTACTTTTAGTACTATAGATTTTGTTGCTACTACTTATGTACTCTTAAAATATTTTAGAGGAAGAACTTTTACTTGTAATTGAGTATTTTTATGCTGTGCTATTGCTTCTTTTACTTAAAGTTACACGGTGCAACAATATAAAGACTGATACGAAAGTAACCCCTCTCCAATCATCACATATTACTCACTTTCAGTGCGTGGTGGCGTAGAGACTCTTCCCTTTTGACTATTTTCTTTTAATTTTCTGTGTACGGGACGTTGTGTCTTAAAAGCGAGGTTATTGCACCCAACTGCGTGACACCCCGTCCTTATGTGGGATCACTTAAGTTTCTTATTTTATTTTGAAAAGACTGAGAATACAGAGACTGACTCAAATCTCTAATGTGCATGGACACGATGTTATTACACTATGTAATCTTCATTACACTGACACCTGTTCTTGCTCCTGGTGAGGCTTCACCTGCTTGTCCTCCCGATCTGACTTGTTGACTTTATTACATACTAATGAACCTGGCATCTCCCAGAGGGCCGCACTGCGTGTTTCCATATCGAGCTGCGTCACTGAAGCCGAGCTCTTCTCCACTTCATCAGAAGCTGCCCCAGAACAACAACACTCTGGCAACTCCCCTCGGTGAGAGTGATGAACTTTAACGTTTCTAATTTGATCTTAATTTCCCCTGAAGACTGCGAACGCTGCAGCAACACAACACTTTGGTGCAAAGTTGTCATGCGCTGCTCATTATGCAGATAAATGTCTGCTGAAGAATTTCACTGTCAAAGTAGGTGTGTTTGTGTGTCCATCAGTATGACGCCAACCATGCAGGTGACATGTGATCATGCAGAGTTAGAGAGTCACGCTGAGTTGAAATGTCACCTTTGTGAAATGGTGTCACTCATCACCAATGACTGACTCCTGGTGGTAATGAGCCCAAGTAGACATCATGTGCTGCGTACCGCTGTAAAGCCTGTTGCCATTGGCCAAAAATCAGCCACTTACTGTCGTCATCCTTGATGCAGTGGCTTTGCTTTAGGGTTGCAGCTAACAATTATCAGTTTACCTGTTGATTCTTTTTTAAATTAATCTTTCAGTACATACAAAGTCAATTAAAAAGGTAAGAAAAAAATCTGCAGAAGTTTTGAGAGCTTGTTTGTCTGTCCAACAGTCCAAAACTCAAAGATATTCACTTATAATGGCATCAAATAGAGAAAAACAGAAAAGTGTCACGTTTGAGATCCTGGAACAGCAAATATCTGGCTCTTTTTTTTGAGCCAAGTGGTGTGGCTCTGCGGATAGAAATTTTGATTTGTTGGTCAGTCAGTCCACCACTTTGGTCCACACTGACATAACTCAGTAACTGTTGGATGAATTGACATAAAATGTGGTCCAGACATTCGTTACCTCCTCAAAATTAATTGCTGTAATTTAGTTGATCCTCTGACTTTTCATATAGTGCCATCATCATCGAGTCAGTATTTTAATTTGTCCAATACCTGCAACACATTCCCATCAGCCTCAGCTGCAATTTGTGTTTAGTGTGTGTTTGTGTTTAGAATGCTAACATGCTAAACTAAGATGGTGAACATGGTAAACATTATACCTGCACAACAGCGTGTTAGAATGCAGACATAAGCATTTAGTTCAAAGCAGGGCTGGCTGTAGACTATGATCTGATCTGATTGGCTTTTTTGATTTTGTAATATAACAACCCAAAGACTGCATAATGCAGCAACTTATAATATAACTTAATATAATCACATAGATGCCCGATCAGTCCACCCCCACATCACCCACATATAGCTATGACCACCCACCAACCCCTTCACGTTCAGCTACTAATTTTTACCTATTCAAAGAAAAATAAATAAATAAAAACAGAACAGGAAACAGAGAAACAACCCTTGTGTATAGATTTAGTTGAAAGAGGGTGATAGTGAGGGAAAAAACAGCTATAACAAACATGTCTGACACATGACAGTCAGTTCAATTCTTATTTGGGAGCAGGCTACTATATTGTAGACTCTGTCTCCAGAAAGGTTAGGAAACCACCCCAGATCTTTTAAACTCAGACTTTCCCTTCAGGTTGTTCATCTCTACACTGGATGGCTGTACATTTCTTGGCTGTGATAAAAGCTGGTCTAATAAATCTGAGCTTGTTTAACTGAGTTTTATCACAGCTGTGTCACCCATTAGGGTTACACTTAGTTTTGCAGGGATGGTTATCCCTGTGATGTTGTTAAGCACACTGAGCATAGAGGTCCATTATGAATTTAGGCAAAGGCAGACCCAGTTTTGCAGTTCAGGCAGAACTGGGAGTACTGAGGCTTTATCTGTGCTGCCTATCAGGGGTATAGTATATTCTATGAACAAGACTGTATTGTGTAATTTAAGGTCAAGTGTTAAAAGTGAACTACCAGTGACTACCAGTACACAGTGCTTCCCATTTCACCTCTTCAAAATTACTCTCAAGGTCTTCTTCCCCGTTTGCGTTTCACAACTAACCTATGGTTTATAAAGATTCCTGACTAAGTATCAGATATACACCCTTTTGCAGATGGTGACATTTTACATTAACCTGCCCTATGTACAGTTTATAATAAAGTATAACTATCTTTTGATTAACAAATTGACTAATCGACTAACTGTTTCAGCCCTACAGAAGCTTGATTATGTGTTAATTTTGTAATTCATCAACGTTCAAGTAAGATAAAAATGCTGAAGGTTTACATGGATTTTTCACAGCTACACATAGACATGTTTTGGCTTGGAAATAGACTGAATGCAAAGCTGTTTTAATGGGGCATAAAAATTTAAATCCCACTGAGAAGTCAATTGGATGCATGCTGCTTAATAAATTAATTGAGAATTGATATGCCAGATGTAGTTCAAGGGTGTCCAAACTTTTTTGAATGGGGGCCAGATTAGATAATGTCAAAGTACCTGGAGGCCAGCTGCTTTTTGGGTTATTGTGAACAAAAAATCCCATGAAAATGAGACAAAACGCAACAATTTCATCTTCCACTGAAAGTGTATTCAGCTTTTCAACACTCCTGACACTGGCAGCCGTGGTTGTCGACTTTACACTACATTCTTTGTTTGTTTGCTTGTTTACTATCTCCTGCCTACAAGCTATGATTGTCCTGCTGTCATGAGGTGTATGGAGGAAACAAAGTTGATTAACCAATGTTAGGGGGGAGTACTATATTTTGAAAGACAAGGTGAGGGCCATTTAAAAGGTGTCGGCGGGCTACAATCGGACCCCAGGCCGGACTTTGGACATGCCTGATGTAATTCTTCTCTCAGTGGTGCTCTGGAAACACTCAAAGTAATTTCAAATGTCATTGTTAATCCTAAATGAGGTGATACTCAAGTGGCTTAATGTATAGCTTCCTCCAGAGCTGCCTGTTGATGAAGAGCCAAGAATAGAGCCCTGCTCAGTGGGAGACAAAACCTCATGATTGATCTGAAAGGAAATCTTTGAAAGTAGTCATCAACCTCTTGACTTTGGTGTTAATTGTGAACTCTGACAGTTCATCAAGGAACATTATGTTGTCCTCCACGTGATAGTTAAAACCCCCTCTTGTGATTAAGCACAAACACAAAGATGTCTGTCACACTGTAACATTATTTCCATAATTCATGTTTTTTTGCTGCACTCATGGTGGCTTTTGTTACAAGTGTAAGTGTTTCTCTTAACATAGGTCATACTGTATGATCGTGCCTCTTTCTTTCTTTTCCTCCTAATCTCAGGCTAAAAATGAAATCTCTTCATAATCAGCACATCGCAGTTGTCACATCACTCTCAGTGTCTGTATGACTCACATCTAGAGATCTGAATTTAAGCATCTCGGAGTGGGAACTCCCTTTTGGGAATATTATTCCACCACTTGACAGTCAGTAAAACTTTCATTCACACTTGCAAGCCAGCTATTCTGTAAAAGCAATCCAACAAACAGCTTGAAGTAAACAACCTCAACTTTGGTTCAGACACAGTCTAAAAGAGCTGACCTGTACAGAAGATTTGTGTCTACAACAGCATTTTCAGAAAGTTTCCTGAAACATCTGTGTAAATAGAAACACCAAAACAATAAGAAACAAAGTGAAGAGTCAAGAGCTCTGTGAGGAAGCTAACATCGACATGATCACACAGTGCAGGCTGTTCTCATAAACTGTACGCATACCTACGAAAAGCAATGCATCATAATTTGTGTATAACCCATGTAATATTAACCCACACAAATCGGGAAGGCTGCAATCACGTGACTGGATTAAAGAAGGAAGTAGGCTACTATAAAGAGTAAAAGTCTGCATAATGAGGTAGATCAGGGTGGTTGACTGGTCAAACAAACACAGGTCTTTCCCCCAGGAGACCAGTGTTTGTGTCCTATGAGTTATTTTAAGGTACGTTGTCATGTTTCTTTAACCCTAACGTATGTAACTGTACTTTCCGAATCCCAACCTATGTAACTTTACATTTAGCACTTAATGTGACAACGCCATTCATGGGGTGCAATATATGGGGATAACATTTTCACACCATCTCTCCGGGATGACATTCATACCTTGTACACATAAAAAGTATGTAAGTAACAAATGAAAAAAAGAAAGAAATTTAAACCTTATTTACTTTCTCATCTTCGCACAGCTGGCTAATTGCTGAGCGAAGTTACACAAACTGTGGGACACAGACCCCTCTGATGTCAGACAGTTGGAGGGGGCGGGGGGATATTTAGCATGTGTAATGTTAACTATTTTCACCACCCTAATTAGCATGTTAGCATGCTAATATTTGCTAAAATTATATCAAACGCAAAGCACAGCTGAGGCTGATGGGAATGCTTTTGAATAGTTTTGAAGGTATTCAGTCATAAACCAAAGTATAGGGATAATTTCACCAGATGATGGCACTAAATTAAAAGTCTAATCTTCAGGAGGGGAATTTGAATACATGCAGCATATCTCATGGCAATCTGTCCACTAGTTGTTTCAGTCTGGACCAGACTGTTGGACTAACTAATCAACGGACCCACAGGCCAACATTGCCAAAAAGTTAAATCATCACTGAGCCTGTTTCATCCTGGTATTAACATGCATCCCAGGCAATCAGATCACAAATAGACAGCAGTAAATACAAGTGTAAACAACCACCAAGAAGCACATGTTCACTTAAACAGCATGCTGAGGTGGTCTGGGACCCATTTGACCACATTTTTTTGTAGTGTAAATGCTAATATGTCTTTATACGTCCCAGACAAGGACTACAATATCGTTAATGTGGGACATCGTTTTGCCCAATGGAGGAAGACGTGTTAAATTCTGCTGACAGCGATATCTCCAGCCCTACCAGCATAGCCGCTAACGTGACCAGCAAGCATTCTAGTGAGCAGGTAGCAAGGGTGTGGACATAAAAACTATGCTTACTATACATCTGACTTTTTAGCATAGGAGACGAAGGCATTAACGAAATCTGACCACAAGTGGTCTGCTTGAGATGCTTAATAGATACAAGAGTGAAAGGCGATGTGTCTTGGTTGTCCACTTTTATTTGGATTACAGGAATGCATGTTAACACCAGGTGTAAACAGGTTCATATTCTGCGTCCTTTTTTTTTTCAGGCAGAGTAGATGGTTACGACCATAAACAAAGACCAAGCCCAAAGGCTTATTTCCACTGTGGTCCTCGATGACAATAAAAGCTGCCAATTGTGTCAATGACAGGCAAGAGTGGCATAGTTAAAAACAAACAACCCCCTAAAACCATGTAGGATGAAAGGATGATGGTTGCAGGGTGGGCGAATAAGGGCATGTAAGAGAGGGCAAGGAAGGAAAGTGGGGTGGGGAGGGATGATGGGAGAAATCAGGGTTGCAGTCTGGTGTAGACTGAAGGGGGGAGGGCGGGATGGCACCAGGGAAGTTGAGACAGAGTGGGGGAGTCGTCTTTTCGCCTGCTCCGCCACGGATAGAGCCCCCTGGTGATTCCTGTATTCTGTGGAGAGACAGAGAAAAAGGAGATATAACAGCATAAAGAAAAGACAAACAGTGGGTAGGGATGTGAGAACAGAGTCAAAAGGGAAGGAAGCTTTGAAGGTGTGCTTATATACTTTTAGTGCAGAAATGGATGAGATCGAGGCATGGTCTTTGTATCCGAACCTAATTCAATATTGCTCATGTCAAACAACAAATTGGAAGACAAACCATCCAAAACTAACCGGCACAGGCTGCACTTCAAGACACCCACATCCATCATTTTCTATGTGAGCCCACATACTGTCATTATGTCAGGATACACTGTCCTAATGTGTCAGTGTGCATCAGCTCTCCAGAGAAGCAGATATTTTTCCTGCCTCTGTTATGTCTGTCCAGAGCAGTGGTGTAGTGGAGGGTGTACTCAGGTATACTGTGTATACCCATTTCTTTTTCTATCCAGTGACAGTATACCCACCTATCAGCAAAACAGCCATTATAATATATAGGAGAGTATGCCCGCTTCCTCATCGGTAACCTACCTATCTACCTAGTAGTACACCCGCCTCATCAACTACCACTACACCACTGGTCCAGAGCATGGTGTGTGTGTGCTTCAGGTGTCAGGTGATGGCAAATAATGCAGCACTACTGTACATGACATAACATCAGACCTTTTTGATGTAGCAACAACTTTCTAACTTTTAATGACTTCATCTGCTGGGTAGTTTTATGAGCAACACCAGAAGTTCAGTAATTAAATCAGGTCTTCAGCTTTTCTGTTTTCAAATGCCATCAGCTCTGCAGCTGAGCTTGGTCTGTACAAACAACATCGCTGTTTGGTTTTGTTTGTTCCGCCCATAAATGTGTCACCGCCTGTGCCATGAAAACTGAAATACCACATAAAAGCTGTGTCCTTTCTTAAATAGACGCCTTGTGTTTTTCTAGTAGGATTAAACCCATCTGTGTAAACCTGAAGACGATCCTCCCGCATACAATTTGCTTAAGAGGATGCCTCCCTTCTCACCAAATCTCAAATTTATAGGCCACAACATCCAATTCTGGCATTAAGAAACCACAGTGTTGGAGAATAAAATCTCTTAATCCTTGATACCAATTACTTCAGCACAGTTGTTTAATCACTTTATGAAGACACTGTACCTCTTCCTTTAAACCCCAGCAGAGAGTTTAACAGCAAGATTGCAACCACATCCTTTATTTTAAGGCCTGTACTTTACTGCCTGTCTTAATCGTCTTATCCACAATGGATTTTAGATGCACTTGACAGGGGGGTGATTTGAAAAGCATTGTTTTTTGGATGTGATTAATTGTGGCTTAGTGTGGATGAAAGCCAACAGCAGAGAGGGGGAAAAAATGCATCTTTATATTTAGCTGGCTTAGTGTACCAAGAGTTTCAAATTAGCCCTTTAAATATGACAGGGATCAACCTTGTACACAGCAGATACTTGACTTTTATCAAAAAGAAAAGGTGATATTCAATTCAAGTTTTCTTGTAAGCCAGTGTGAATGGTCAAGGAACTGATGGATTATGTATGTGCTTCCATTTCTTCTTTAATATCTCCAAATGTTTTCTGTTAAACTTGTCTATTAGGTTACAAACTTTCCAAGACAGCAAGATCTGTTTTTCCAAAAAATGACTTTTGTGGTGTGTAAATATTTTATGCTTTAATTTCACACTGCTTTGGCTCCCCCAAGACAAATAATTTATTTTCTAAGATATGATATAGCATCCGTGAGACAAGCAGAAACACAATTTGTCAAGTTTTTATTTTTTGGTGCACACTGAAGCCAAGCTGAGCCAAGTAGAATATAATGAGAGATGTGTCCAAGCGAAACAGTTAATTAGTGATACTTACAATAATAGCTTTCTTTACTTATATGTCACTTGCCATACAAATAGCTGAATAATAAACCGAAGACAGATGCAAAAGTTCAAAAAACATTTAAAAAACTGAGTAAAGTAGTTAAAAACTAGAGAAGTATTCGCTGAAGAAAATGACAGGGTACATTGTGGACTGACTGTTGATGCTGATTGGCACACCTTCTGGGTAGCTTTTAAACACCAATTTACCTGCATGTGTTCGCTGAGTTTTGGAAGCAGTGGAAATCAGTGGGTTTAAAACACATTTGCATTACAGGCTTTAATGCCAAACAAATGTTACACACATGATTAAACTGAACATGCAGCCATAATCAGCATACAGATGCTTTGCCATAAATACAATGGGACTGTATGGATCTCCATAGATATTAATGCATTAGGCCATATAACTCATGATGATCACAAAATGTAAGTGATGAGCTTTCGTACATTCAAACACTGAACATTAACACATGTATTTGACATATGTATTAGTGGAGTTTGGAATGTACACAATAGCAGACATATACAATTCATGTCTATTTCTTACTTGAATTACTTTTGAAACTTAATAAATGCAGGCTAATCATCATCATCAATAAGAACAATTAAATGCAGCAATCTACAGTGCAAAGAATCACATTTGACACATAAATTGTTTTAGTAGCGTTAAACCTACCCAGTCAACATTTTTATGTTGACCATGTGGTTCATAAATGTGTTGATAAATGGGCCACATATGGGATTGTCCATGGGTTCCATAATGCCTCCATGCCAACTGCCCACATGGGTGGGTTTACCCAAGTGGGCTGTGCATAGGTTATGCTACGGCTTCCTGGGAACTGAGTGTGTAAAATGGGCATCTTATCTTGAGCCCACCTGGGTAAAACCACCCATGGGGGCAATTGGCATGGGGCCATTACGGAACCCATGGCAAATCCTATAGATGGCCCATTTTTCAGCTCATGTACTACCCACATAGGCATCACATACAAATGTTGGCTGGGTATAGGAGGATATAATCATAATAATAATGATTATAATGCACCTTATAAGACACAGCAGCAATGTATCCATAGATCACTAAATCAAACAATTCTGTAATATACAATGAAAGTTAATAAAATGACTATCTTCAAAAATCATCAATGTTCAAATCAGGTATAAAATTATTATTAGAAAGTCATCATCAGTGTAAGTCTTAATTTGTGTGTCATCTTTAAATCAGACTGAATATGCCAGCTTGAAAAGGTGAGTTTTCAGATGTGATTTGAAAGTGGAAAGGGAGTCAATATTATATGTATAACAGACGTCTTTTAAAAAATCAAGTTTTGCAGCAATTAAATCTATTTTATAGAAAACATGCAGAAAATTATTCACATAATTTGACTCATGAATGGTAAATTTAAGTATAAACTACATAATTTTTTACAGGTGAGCAAAAATCCCATAAATAAAGCAGTGTAAAGTAAAATATAAAGTTTTTTTTAAAGTATTAAATTGGAAACAGACAACTTTTTAACTTTCCCCTTTTAATGGTAGATCGCAAAGACAACCGGAGCGCTCCCCTATATTCTCAGAGCTGAGCAAAAACCAACAACACAGGACACACTGCATTTGGTTTTCTGCAGTTACCCCGGTTGTTCCACTGTCCACCATTTCCACTACTGGGGATAGTAGCTGCAAAGACCTTGAACTGATACTCTTTAGTAACTGGGGTAAGCTACCAATAGCTACCTTGGAAAACAAAAGCACCATCCTCTTCCTGTTTTGGTGGCACATTGGTTGAGCCTTCATTTTCCCAGGAGATAGACAGAGCTGCATAGTGACAGAAAAAAACATTTACTTTATAATGATAAAGCAAAGTAACTTGTCTATTTCCACTTTAAGTTGTGGTGCACATGAGCTACCTGCTGTGATAAAGCACCACAATTCATAGCACCACCCCTGAGACAACAACTCATTGAGCTAACAGTCAATGAAATGACAGACCTGAGATCTGAAAGTGCATTTTGACACAATCCCTCTGCTCCTCCTGGATCAACTTCAGGAATATCAGTCGGACGCAGCCTGACAGCAGAACAGGAGACGCTGACGTGAATCATAAAACTCCTGGGGCCTCTGTAAATAATTGCACACTAATGTTTCCCAGAGTTACACTGGAGGTGACATTACTGACACCACTTGACTGGATGGTAGTCTGTTTTTTTTTCTTTTTTGGTGAGATACAGGAGAAAGACTGATAACAGATTATGCTGGCTTTGTACAAATGAAATAAGGCAAGGAGAAAAAAAATTGATATTACACCCAGACAGATTAAGTCACCACTCTGTCTCAGGTTAGTGTCAACAGCCACAGTGGAGGGCTCAAATTAATCAGACTCCTTGATTTATTTTTAAGGATAGGTTATTAAAGAAACACACTTTGAAGGTCTTATGACCCAAACTGTGTTACATTAACAGTAACACCTCCTCAGCATGGCTCTATGGAAAGCAGTGCCTTTGGTGCATTACCTGTTAGTGTGGCTGCAAACTCTAGTTTTGTCAAGACAGAAATCTTAATGGTGAAGTCACCCTCCATGAGTCACGACACCTCAATCAAATATACATCAAAAGGGGTTTAAATATTACACCAAGTGCCATTACTGGAGTAATGATTCATTTCTGTCGCGCACTGTTCTTTGATCACATTATACTTTCCTTTTGCCACACTCCAGTAGAGAAAATGTGAAATATGTGAATGAAGCAAATGACAGCCGCGGCAAAAGATGTGGCTCACCGACCACGGATCCTGCTGAGAGGAAAGTAAGAATACTAATTTTACATTTACTCAGACTGTGTTTATGTTTCAGTCAGAAATCACTCCCGGCCCTTTGAAACACTTCTATGTTCCTCAAAACTTAGAACGCCTGAGGAGTTGAAACTTTTTTCACAGGACAGAAAATGTATTTGACATTTATTCTGGTTTGACTTCAGCCTTGGGGAAGAATGAAAGAAATTCTTTGTGATGCCTTTAAAAAAAAATAAAATAAATAAAAATCATCATGTGGTTGACATTTACTGTGGATGGAAATGGCTGCAGGTATTTGGAGCACCACACACCACGTTAATCACAATGTTTAACATTTTTAATATATATTCACCTGTTACTTCCCCTCCTGAGACCATGTCTGCTATGATATGCAAGTTAGTCCAAGGAAGTAATCCCAGGTTTATTCAAAATCTGGACAGATGTAGGAAAAACTTGAGCATGTGTGACATAAAGTAAAAGGTTTGTTCTTCAGTTCATTTACAGAAACAAGCCGAGGCAAGTACAAGGTAAGACCTGTCAGCTGTTATAGATCTATCAGGCCAGGGTTAATGGAAATATCCTCTTCTGGTTACAAGAGATGAAGTATAGGTCACTTTAAGATACTGTAGTCTCTGCGGTTGGTGTGGGTGGATTGATGCCAATGAAACGCCGGAGGTGGGCTGAAATGTTTCGAGCCTCTTCCCAATGAAAGTAACAGCAGGGAGTCTGTGATGCTGTGAGAAACTCATCATTCCTTTGCAGGACATTTTGAAATGCATAGAGCTAGACTTGAAGCTGAGGAATTTGACTGACGCATTGGAAAGCAGTGAATCTTCCTTTCCTTGTAATGATATTTGGATACATTTACATGCACACAATAATGATGCTATACTGCAAGCAAAGCAATTGTGTTTTTAAGCTGCCTATGTGAATGCATGGCTGCTCCTCATTATAAGCAAAGAATATTCTTTTGATCACACAGGGATTGTTTTGATGTGGAAAAATTCCAGGACACTTTCAGAAAACACAAAACATTTCAAACAAGAGCTGAGGAGCAGCAGTGTTGTTCTTTACCAGGCTCAACATCTGAGTTTAGCATATTAGCATGCTAGCATTTGCTCATTAGTACCATAGTCTGTAAAGATAATAGATGTAGTCACTGTGATATCACCCATTGGTTTGTGGACTCTTATTTTGAAGCCTTGAGTTTGGCACTTTGTCCGTCGCCATCTTGTTTTTTTTAAGCCAGAAGTGACCATATTTGGGTGAGAGGCTGGAGCTACGGAGGAGCAAAGGGTAGATCTGACTGAGAAGCCGAGGAACACTATCAGTAGACAGCCTGTCACTCAAAGCAGCCCGCCCGTATGTGTAACTTCAAGCCTTAAGAAAATGTAAATGGCTGAGTTATATATATAAAAAAATCGTTCCCCTTACAGTTGTTATGAATGTTGCAATTAGCTAAAGAGACTAGTATTTTGTACCGGTCTGTAAATATGGTTATTTCTGCCATCAAGTTTGGGCATTTTAACATGGAGGTCAATAGGGATTGACTGACTTCTGGAGCCAGCCTCAAGTGACCATTCAAAGGTTGCCACTTGAATAGCACTGAACAGAAGGTACAGCTGATGCTCAGTGTCATTAGTTTTGTAGTTCATCCCTGAGGAAGACCTTAATGTCTGAAACTAATTTCATGGCAGTGCACCCAATAGTTGTCAAGAGATTTCACTCAAAACCACAAATGTCAACCTCATCAAAGTGATTAGGATTCATCCTCTGGGAACCCCAAATGTTTATACTAAATTCGATGACAGTCTGTGAAGCATACTGAAAAATTTATATTCAAATGAAGTACATTTACTCCCATAAAAATGACTTGAGTAAAAGTAAAAAAAGTACTTGGTTAATAAATTACTCAAAATACAATCCATTTTATTATTCTTAAGGGTGCGTGTGCCAGTGCAGCAATATCGATGTGTTGTTACACATGAAAAATGAATATGGCTAGCAAGCTACATTTTCCCCTACAGTATGTATAACTTACTCCAATGTGCTTGCAGAAGTTAGAAGAGATTTTAAGCTGAGATCTCACTTTTTTTAGGGAAGCACAGCAAGCACTTCATCACTTAAGGGATGTCTTTTGGTATAATCAGTGTTGTGGTCAGGGATTGTCGTTTGTCTCTTGCTTTGGTTTTGCTTCGTCATCATGGCATCATGGTCAGAAGACAGGTGGTGCTTCTTTTCAGGGCCACCCCTCCCTAAACGCAGAACACGCGCTGTGCGTAGGGCCTCATCTTCCATGGGGGGGCCACATTTTGCGCGAGGGGACGCATTTGCGCATATGCGCAATGGATGCGCACATGCCGTGAGGCGCGCGTAGAATCAGCTCGAGGAAGGAGAAGAGACCTGACCGCCCATGCGTCGCTGCAATGATTGACAGCACTTGGCATCTGAACAATAAGAGGGGTGTGCTGGCAGGCACTTGCAGAGCTGCAGCAGGTGAAGAGTTGCCGACATGTCGTCCAAAAGAGCCTCAGGAGTATGTGCGGGGAAGGCAGGGCGGGCGGGATCCACGGAGGGGGAGACCCAAGCCTCAGGGGTATGTGCGGGGCCGGGAGGTCGGATGCTCCCAAAGAGGGTAGAAGGAGAAATATAGCTAAATGAGATGAAAATAGAAAAAAATGTCTCTGTATTTTATTTCTGTTTTCAGTGTTTAATTAAGGTGGGAGAGGCGGAGGGCTGAGGGAGATCGCACGCCTCCAGAGAGGGGAGAGGGAGAAATATAACAAAATAAGATTACATAGGAAAAACCTGTCTCCCTCTTTTATTTTATTTTCAGTGTTTAATCAAGGGTGGGGGATTGAGGTGGTGGAAGTTAATTTCTTTTGATGAGTAATTGATGGCTATTTGTGACTCAGATTTGTTTATTTATTTATTTCAGTTTGAAGTTATTTTTATTTAATATTTATTTATTTATTTCAGGTTGATTTTTTTTTATTTTATTTGACTCATACAGCCAAACTACTGTATCTACAGTACATTTGTTATTGCCAGCAAAGGTTGTCAAGTTAAATGGCAAGTTGTTGTACGGTCATTTTGTACCTATGATGCATTTGGGATGGGGGTCTCCAAATAAAATTTCGCTTAGGGCCCCAATTTGGTCAGGGGCAGCCCTGCTTCTTTTTCTTTCAGGCAGCTTGAAACTTGGCATCAGTAGCCTTGCTCCTCACGCCCTCTTCCCCTCTATACTCACTCCCTGCATTTACAGCAGACCGGTAACAAAGGTATAAATGGCAAATGTAGTGAAGTAAAAAGTAGATTATTGTCTCAAAATTAAACACGAGTGAAGAGTAGAAGTGCAGTTTAACCCTATGGGCCCTAGCCTTTTTTTGGGGTATTTTTACTGCCTTTACTTTTAAGCTCATATCCCAGTCATTATAAAGGCTACATACACATGCTATATCTTGTTTTCAGGACAATCTGGGCTATCCAGATTTGCCATCATTGTATGTCCCTATGTGCCTGTATTTTATATTAATTTTTATATCAATGAAAAAAACAAATCCGTGTGACTAAATTCTTACATTTTTACATGTATCTCACCATAGGAAGTTGGAAGAAGACATATTCTACCATATATGAAGAGGGGAGACTCTCTGGAATCTGGCAATATAAGAACCATGATGGTGGGACTGTCACTTCACAGCTGTCCAAAACATGTGGTTTGTGCCAGGCGGACATGATTGCCAGTATTTTTTCATTATTGCAAGAAATTCCATTGACTCATTCACAAGTCAAAAATGTGTTTTATCTGAAAGAAACATGCAATATTTACATCTAAGATCATAGAAAAATAGTCAACCAAGTGCAATGATGTCCTCCAAGATAATACTGCCACTTTGTTTGCAGTAAAAAAAAATTCTGTTTTCTTGTTGACATAATTAGGCTATAGTTGTCTGGGTGCGCAAAGTGCGCTGGTTTTGTCATACAAAGTTTGATGAAGTGTCAACTGGACAATATGGAGATATCTGCATCTTGAAAGCCGGACTACAAATGTGGATAGACAGGGAGAAACACACACAAGCCTAAGACGTGGTAAGATACGATATTCCTCACTATATGAAATGACTGATAACAAGATCTGTATAATGGGCTGTAAAGAAATTAGTCAGGTTTTTATTTTGTAGAAAATAGATCTGGATTTATAGCATGATGGGATGACAGCACAATGATGTGTGTGGTATCACTGGAAAGCTCTGGTCCTGCGCTTTCATGTGATATGCGTGGCATTTCTGTGCGAGCCTGCATTCGCGAGTAATCCATCCAAGAGTAATGTGTGTGCCGAGCTGTATAAAAGCTCTGTTATACATAATTTTAGTGTAAATATATCATGTTTTTTCGCTGTGAAAACATTGGACTACCGACAAGTGCTTTGTCTTGTCGGAAAGCTACGGTTCCGCTGTTTCACGTGATATGCGTGGCTTGGGCGTGCTTGGGCAGTGACCTGGGGCGTCACACACCAGCGTTGGCATGATACACGGCTGGTCGCTGTTATAGTTTAACGATGCCCAGCAGCGTCACGAGGAAACGTAACAGTATAGCAATGAAAGTTAAGAGTAGAAGGGTCCAACAAACATCAAATTTCACCCGGGAGAGCTATGTTTGTGTCCTGTAAAATTGTAACACCAAACCCTGTTCTTTTTTCCTAAACCTAACCACATGCTTTTGTTGCCTAAACTCAACTAAGTGTCTCTATAGCCTAAAACCAACCACATGCGTTTGTTGTTGAAGGGAAAAATACATAATTCCACAGTGCTGTATCAATGTTGGGCATTTATTTTGAAAGTGTATGTAAACAATAAAATTTTGAAAGAAGACAATGCATGTAACAGGCAGAACTTGACAAGGCATTCCAGAACGTCAACAACCAACACACCCAGGGTACCTTGCACATTGTATCTGGACGTGAAAGTCCATGACCAAATGTCGATATGTGAGGTGGAAGTGAGACTGTGTTGCCTGGAAATAATTGTTGAGATATTTGTGTAAAGTAGACCACCGACAGGCAGATCAACAGCCCTATCCAAAGACAACATTTCAGAAAACAGAAAAGTATTTCAGGACTTTCCAGGCTTCACAGTCTGGCCCCTGAAGAACAGAGTGAACTGGATGTCTATCGTTTTTGTGTTGCCTTCTGAAGAAAGCTGCGAGGCAGATTCAGTCCAGCAGACGGAACTACTCAACTGATATTAATGTGATGACACAGGACTGACAGAAACCATGAACTCTGCAGGAACTCAATATGAAAGAAGTCAAACCCAAGAATTTTGAAAACAGGTCATGGAAATTTTTATTGTTACTTTTTTCCCCTGTGTGGTATCACTCCCTCACCACCATTGAGTGTCTGCTGTGTATGGGTAGAGCTGCTGGGAGGAAAAAACACAAATATCTGGAAAAAACTGAAAGGTCATCGGAATAACAATTGATCCATATCCACGCTTTGTAGAGACTGAAATGAGGCCAGATATCAGGTCTCCTGACATGTTTGTATGTGCTCAGGGAAGTGACGTTACCCTAAACAAAGCCTGAAGGCATATAGATGTCTGCTTTGAAGAAGGACTTGTCTGTCTGATCAAAATCACGATGACTTCAGAGGGTGCTTAGTTGTCGGTGCAGATGTTGGTAACAGATACTGATGGTAGAGACAAGTCTCTCAGCTGTGATGTGATTCTCAGTCCCAAATCTTAACAGACACATATAATACATCAAGATAAGATCTGCCAAAGAAAATGCAAATGAATGTGCGTTTCCATCCACTGCTGTTAGTTCCACTGCTGAGTTGAATGCATCGAGATAAAAGCTAACTCTCCAGTCAGGTGCCGTTAAACTGTTGTAAAAACGGATGCTGCAATGAGATGACGCAATTAAAAGGACCAGTCAAACCTCAAACTAATTAAAACAATGTAGATGTAACTTGATGGAAATGTTGCATTCATGTTGTTTCGTATGAATTTGAGGAAGGTTACAATCTCGTCATTGTTTCACACAAATCTTCAACATGTTCTCATCCCAATCAACACATTCTCACTCCATCCTCGTCACATATTGACATTTGGTCATGGACTTCTCACGTCCACATACGTCGTGCAAGGTACCCTGGGTGCGTTGGTTGTTGACGTTCTTGGACACCGTGTCAAGTTCTTTCAAAACACACTTTTGTTTTCACAGGAAATTTAACGTTTACATACAGTCTCTTTCAAAATAAATGCACTACGTTGGTACAACACTGCCAGTTGACCTTCAGCTAACCCTTCAACAACAAAAACACATGGTTGGGTTTAGGAAAAAAGAACAGGGTCTGGCTTCAGAATCTTTCAGGACGCTAACACCACTTTCTTGGGTATAACTTGGTGTTTGTTGGACCACGAACGACTTTCGCTGCCTTAACTTTCGTCCTTGTCACGCTGCGTTTCCCCCTGACGCTGCTTGGCGCCATTGAACTATAACGGCAACCGGCTTTGTATCAGGCTGATGTTAAAGGACGCCCTTTTTCGTTGGTTTCTGACGCCACAAGTCACTGCCCAAGTGCCCGATTTTGACGACTTTGTAGTGAGACCAGGCTCTCCCAACTCATCCAATATCCCAGCTTGGTCAGTGGAGTTTCACATCTACATATGACATGTTAGGTACCCTCCTGCGCCTGGTGCTGGCAGTCTGGGATGCCATGTCAGTTTACGCTTGTTACATGTATTGCGTCTCTTCAAAATACACTTCTGTTTTCACATTAATCTGTACAGTTTCTGCTCATTAGATGCAAACAGTCTTGCAACGCTGGTAAAACACTTTGTATATGTCTATTTCCTTGTGCAATAAAAGCATGTGATTAGGTTTAGAAAAAAACATCATACTGTAGTTTGGCTCAACATTCACCAACCCTGGGTGGTGTTATAAACTCACACCACCCAAGTGTCTGATGACGAAATCACTGGCAAAGCGGCAGTATTTGACGAGTTATTAATGAGAACGAATTAGGTCTGTTTCAGTTGCATCCTGTTGCATCTTGCTTTAATTGATACGTCAACTTCTTCACTTAAGCCAGTGTGAAAACTGTTTTGTCTTTATGAAAGAAGAAGAAGGAGGTGGATGGAAACACACTTATTGCAGAATCAGTGACATCTCTTAAATCACCTCTTGAAACGTATCTTTTTTCTTTGATAATGCTAGCACACTGTTTTCTTTCCAACATGTTTTATGTGTTTTATTACTATTATTATTGTTTTAACTTATATATATCATCCATCCATCCATCCAATTTCATAACCGCTTATCCTCTTGTTGGTTGTGGGGGCGGCTGGAGCCTATCCCAGCTGACACTGGGCGAGAGGCAGAGTACACCTTGGACAGACTATCGCAGGGCTGACACATAGAGCCAGACAACCATTCACACTCACATTCACACCTACGGACAATTTAGAGTCACCAATTAACCAGCATGTATTTGGACTGTGGGAGGAAGCCGGAGAAAACCCACACTGACACAGGGAGAACATGCAAACTCCACACAGAAGGGCTCCCTCCTGGGATCAAACCAGGAACCCCCTCGCTGTGAGGCAACAGTGCTAACCACCACACCACCGTTCCGCCTATATGTATCAATTTTGGGATTTTATTCCATTTTATTTTTGTATTTTTTTTTTTAATTTATGTGATTTTATTTGCCTGATTGCAGCCCTGAGATGTTTTAATCCTGGTTTAACCATGTAAAGAACATTGTAACTTTGCTGCATAAATAAAGTTTATCATCATTATTACTATTTATTATTATTAACTGACCCTGCTGCTCCTTCTGTCTGTGTCTCTCTAGGATGTAATACAGAGTGGGATGAGATTGGCTGCTGGCTGAGAGCTGAAGTCGGGCAGGTGGTCAATGTGTCATGTTCTGATGTCTTCCAGCATTTCTCCAGCAATCAAGGTTGGTTTCCATGTTGATTTAAATCTCAGTGAACAAAAATACCAACATTCCAGTCATATAATCAATAAAACAGTTAAAATACAGAGGGTAATGTGGAAGTCCAATTCTCTGCTGGTGCACTGTTGCTCCACCACTAGTATGTTTGTCTGTTCTGTATAATCTGCAGCACTAATGCAGTCAGAGTTTCTCTGATGGAGGAGCACAGTATGAATTATTCATGTATGTTTGTTGGCAAGAATATATACACATATATATATATATATATATACATATACATGCTCTGGGAGGTTTCTGGCAGAAGAAATGACGTGAAATCTTGTCTGCGGGGTTGACATCACAGTCTGAGTTGCTCCTGGGCTGTTGAGAGATTTGTGTTTCCAGAGAGATGAAGACGCCAAGAGAGACAGACTCTGAAGTAACAATAATACAGTCGTGAGAATAAAAGTTGTGTTGTTAATAAGTCTCATATTTAGCATTAATAGCAGTCAGCACAATGAAGTGTTGTGTAATAAGTACACATTGCAATCAATTATTAATCATTTGCATCTGTAAAATAGTGTTTATAGGACAGCTAGTTAATTTTTAAAATGTGGGAGCCTTTATCTTCCAGTTGAAAGACACAGAGACGTAAATAAAAAATGTGGGACTGTTTGTACTCTCTTGTCCTGATAGGATTGCCATTATGACGGCATTATTAAGTGACGTAAGCTCAGAATCATTAAGGCACAATATTCTTTCCCGTCTTACCTTGATTGAAATTGTGGCTCATTATGATCTAAAATGCAGATCACTCAAGCAGAGCAGAGTTTTTGCTTTCAGCGGTGCAGTTGGCAGCTTTCGTTCTTGTTTACTCAGCTCAAAAGGGAACAGAGAGAAAACCCCACTGCTATGCATTTCTGTGTGTCTTTGTTCAAACAGTCCAGCTAAAGCCCGCACGTGCTATCTGAGGCACACACATTTTTTGATGTACAATCCCACAGACGCAGGGAAGTGCAGGGAGAGATCCAGCTGACAACCTTTTCCCAACACCTGCTGTTTCCAAATGGATGTAAACCAGAAGGGAAATGTCAGTAGACTTCACATGAAAGCATCAGATTTTTTCTAACTGAAAGCACAAATGGAATGAAATGATCCAAGAGAGGAAATGCCAAGTGTAGCGATGCAAATATGCACAGGGGTGACAACTTTCCCCAACAGTGTACGTCATTTAGAACAGTGGTTCTCAACCAGGGGTCCAGGGACCCCCATGGAAGGGGAGAATAGTTCGGTCTCATTCCAAAGTCACCAAATACCGGTGCTTAAGCAGTGACTTCCTTTTGTTGCTTAAACCTAACCGTGTGAGTGTTGGTTTTGGCTTTCTGCCTTTATTAGATAGGACAGTCTAAGCATGAAGGGCAGAGAGAGAGGGGCTGACGTACAGCAAGGGGCCACAGGCTGAATTCAAACCCGTGGCTGCTGCAGCCAGAACATTGCCTTCGTATATGGGATGCCTGCTCTATGCACTAAGCCACCAGGCACCCCATGCATTTGTTGTTGAACAACAAAAACATCAATATGCTATAGTGCTTTTATTTTGAAAGAGACTGTATGCAAACTGCACATTTCCCGTAAAAACTGAAGTGTATTTTGAAAAGGCACAATGCATGTAACAGGCTGAAGTTGACACGGCGTGTAACAACCAACGCACCCAGAGCACCTTGCACCTCATATTTCGATGTTGAGAGTCCATGACCAAACATGTGACGAGGTCGGAGTAAGAATGTGTTGGAGTAAGAGCCATAAGAGCAATTATTCTGATCACTGGTTTCACTTCCTCTACAATTGTCACCTCAATTAAAGTTGACAGCGAAAGAATTCTGGTCTTAATCAAATCTCACAACCCACATCTTTTCAGATGGAGGTCCCTGAAGCAAAACCTTATTAAATGGAAGTCCGTGACCTTATGTGTATCAATTTAGGGGTCCTTGAAATGAAAAAGGTTGAGAACCAGTGATTCAGAAACAGAGATCTGATGTCACAATAGTGTTCTCAATCTCAAGAACATAACTTAAATGTAAGTCTGTTTGAAGCAGTTAGATAAGCTTTTTGTTGTCAGTGGCTACAGGATTTTTAAGACATAAAGCTTTGACTGATGTTTTGATAAAACTATTAGTGTAGTAAATTAATTTATGAAGTTTATGTTTAATGTTTATGAGTAAATATAACTGTTAATTAGTCTGGTGGAAAGCACACAAGACAAACTGTAATATTCAGTTTATTATTCAGAATATTAACTTTTTTTTTTACAGGGTTGAAGGGCCAAAATATGAGTGGTTTAGGGAATATTTATATTCCTCAGCTGAGAGAAAAGTAGGCCACACCAGTGTGGAATAAATAGTCTCTCTCTGGCACACCAAAGACTAAATGTGAAAAGTCTTTGGTGATTAGACCCCATCATGATGTCATTAATTCCAGGAGGGCGTTAAAGTAGTAGATTAGGGATTCCCCTTGTGGAGTCTAGACGCTGGTGGTCGTGATGAGATAAAGAGGGAGCTGAGGATCTGGATGTGAAGAGGAGTGGGCTTTGATGAGCTTGTCCTGAGCTCTGGATAAAGTGGCTGGAGGTGAATGGGGTGGAGAAGGGCGTCACGATTCTGCCTAAAATGACAGCTGACAGAAGCAGAGAGGAGAACAGATTTAAAGCTGTAGAATAGAGGAAGAAGTACTCACATCTTTCACTTAAGTAAAAGTACCAATTCAATTGTGTAGAATAGTCTGTCACGAGTAAAAGTCATGCACTCAAAATTTAACTTAAGTCCAGAAGGATTTAAAATATACTTAAAGGGATACTCTGCGGGATTTTCCTATAAAACAATGTATAATGTTACAGAAGTAATCTCTTTCTATCATCACTCATGACCCACTAAGTGCATGGCCGTGTAGTTATTTGCAGAGACTCTGACCTCTGCCTGTGCTTTCGTCTTATTCTCTAAGCTTGGGACTTTTATGGGTGTGTACCTCTAGAATGCTCAGGTAAGGTCAGGGCCTCATGAAAAGGGTGCAACCAGGTGCCAGACCGAAAGCAGCAGACATAGTGCTGAAAAAAATGAGGTAAAATACTAAATGAGAGTAAATCTGGGGCTGGATTTTACTTTCACTTTCACTGGTAAGCATGTTTGCAAACAGTAACTGTCAATCCTGCATGTAATACCTTTGAGGTATCAAAAATAAAAGTACTCAATTATGCAGAGTGGCCCATTGGATTATAATTACTGATGCTTTTATGTGTAAAAATCACATGTTGCTGTTACAGCTGGTAAGGGCTGGGTTAATTCGAACAGATTTATATACTGTCAGGGATCTTAATCTATAATGATAGGGCTGCTTGATCATGGCAAAAATTGTAACAATGATTATTTGGCCAATACTGAGACTACAATTATACATCACGATCACTCATTTAGGGCACAGTGGTTAGCACTGTCGGATGGGGGAGCCCTTCTGTGCAGAGTTTGCATGTTCTCCCCATGTCAGCGTGGGTTTTCTCCACGTTTCCTCCCACAGTCCAAAGACACAGTCCAGGGTGTACCCCACCTCTTGCCCAATTTCAGCTGGGATAGACTTGAGCCACCCCACAACCCCCAAAAGGATAAGTGGTTATGGAAAAAGAATTAACTCATTGACTCTGGAAACATCATACATTTATTAAACTTTAAAAAAAACCTTGTCTTCTTAACAGCGGATTTTCTTGAACTCCAAATGTAATTCAACTGAAAAACAGGTCGAGGTGAACTAAACAGGCCAAAGCTTGGCTGAGAGTGAACTTGGGCTTTAAGGGAGGGCTGAAAGGACATCGCTGTAAAGCAAAGGGATGCACTAGATTTATAACACAGGACAAAACATCATTGCAAAAATGTAATGCTGTGCAAAAATAGTTTTATCTCCATTATCTTATTTTCATCATAGTTGGAAGCCAAATTGAAAGTAAAAATTGATTAATAGCCCAACCAAACATCATAATTCAATTATTAATTATATTTTGAATGGATTATCTGAATCTACAAAGTCATTAAAGTTATCAAATAAATGTAATGGAACAAAACAAAGTACAATATTTGCCTCTGAAATGTAGCGGACAAATAAAAAATAGAAATGCTAATGCAATATAAGTACCTCAAATTTATATATATATATATATATATATATATATATGTCTTTGTATATTTCAATTTAATTCAAACTATATCTTTTTGAAGAAGTTCCTTAGACGTAAATGAAGCCACAGAGAGGTTTAAGAAGAACGTTAAGAATAAGGAATTGGTTGAGCTTCTGAATCATATGATGTGCAATGGTGGAATCACTTGAAACCATTTGACCCTCTCCTCGTCTCCTTGCTGTCTGCTCCCACATCAGGGTATGTTTACAGGAACTGTACGGTTGACGGCTGGTCAGAAATGTATCCACCCTACGAGGAGGCCTGTGCTTTCAGTGACGACAGCGAGCCTGAATCTGAGGTATACACACGTTGTTGTAATCAAGCCAATCAGTTAAGCACATTCATATTGTTTCTGTTTCCTCTCCGCTCTTCCTCCCTTGCTGCTTCCTTTTTATTTCAGATCTATTTGTAGGTGTAGTGCAAAATGCATTTGTGATGTTTTTGTTCCAAGAATACATGTAAGCATTTCAGGTGAGGTCTTATGTGTGTTTGATACAAGACTGTGAAATGAATTTAGGCACCATTAAAGTTTTTTCTGGATGATGAGTTTTGATATATGTGTAACTTTTCATCCCAATTCCAAAGCTTTATTTTTTATTGATTTGATAATGAAATCACATCTAAGTGGAAGTTCAATCAATACTTGTTAACATAAGCTACTGTCTCTTAAAGCCTCAATCCTCTGATGTCTGAGAGAGCGTCTGATTTTGTGGACCCACAGAATGTTTCCTTTCTTTTTTATACCCAAATGAGCTTTGCTCTATTGTAGTGTTCTCAGTTCTGAAACAGAAAATGCACCCATACACTCAGAACATTCCTCTGGGTGCTCTCAGTGTCATCTTTAAAGCCCAGCTCAGACCAAAGAGACATGTTGAAACAGGCAACTACTTGCAATGCGCCATTCTGCAACGTTCTAAAAACCTGCTGGTTCACACCAATGCAACTAGATGAGACGGTGTAGCAGCCACCCACCGGACAACGCCGGTGGATTAGGGAGGACGGAAACAGAGGGCCAGGCAAGAACAGAGCACCTGCAGGCGAGCGCATTGTCTGTGGCCATTCTGACTTGACCAGCAGACTTCACTACAAGCCGAATTGGCTGTTGAAACAGCTTTACATTGTAGAAGAAGCTTGACCAGCTGAGTTGCAGGTGACACCATCACCCGGCTTGAGTCAAGCTCAGACTGGTCAGTTCACATCTCTGCAACTTTTCTCTGCAATGTTCTAAAACAGTTTTGTTTCGTCGTGAATCTTTGGACTGAACTGTGCTTAACACTGGTTCCCAACCTGGCCACCAAAGTTTCAAGGGGGGCAAGGCCTTCTTGATTTTAAGGAGTGTCAGAAGAGTGTTTTTCAATATGCAGTAGGCCTGTATCTCAGCATTGCATTCATTTCTGTGAAGAAGACTCAATAATATTGCAAACTAAAAACCCTCACAGGATAAGGGCAGAGTGAAGACCTGAGCACAAGCTATATTCACAGAGCCTTCCCTCTTCTAAACAGCCTTGTCCTACATTAGAAAAGTTTGCAGTGAAAACAACCAATGAGCTAATAGAAAAATGGCTGAGCATCAGGGAGAAGAAAATGCTGAGTTGTAAAAAAAAATAAATAAATAAATAAAAAGCCCATATGATGGTTTAAAAAAAAATACATAATGCAGATGCAAACAGATAATTGTGTGAAAAGAAATGTGAGGAGAACTCATCTCTGAGGCAATATACACGGGAAATAACAACACAAACTCCTCACAGTTATTGCGTATTTGGGTAGAGTTGAGTTGTTCTGTACTGTTTTTGTTATGCAATGAATATATTATTGAAAATATCCTTAAAATATGTCAGTCAGGGGTCGTCCGTTTGGTAGGTTGGAAACCACCGCCCTAAGACATCACACATGACACTTTTATATTTGATAGCGTCATATTCTCCTCACTCTCTGTTTCTGTCTCTGCAGACGAGTTACCTCTCCACGTTCAGACAGGTCTACACTGTGGGCTACGCCACCTCGCTCATCTCCCTCATCACAGCCATTGTGGTGTTCACAGCCTTCAGGTAAAACCAGAAAAGCACAGTGTCCTACTTACACGCACAAATAAGGGCAATAAAAGGGGACAACAACTAGGATGCTTACGCACACAACATGTATGAAGTTAAAACCCTAAACTGGAGTGTTAAGAGTGGCGATGAGCAAGAATTAAAGAGACGATTATAGCTATAACATGTTCCAACAGACACAAATATCCAAATAATCAGATGATCGACTGTCAAATCAATAAAGGCCCAGTAAAGCCTTTGTTACATAGTGGCTTGGGAATCTATAAGTAGTACTGTTTGTGTTTCTTTTAGGAAGTTCCGCTGCACCAGAAACTACATCCACATCAACCTGTTCTCCTCCTTCGTCCTGAGAGCCAGCGCTGTTTTCATTAAAGACACCGTGCTGTTCGCTGACGAGACCCTGGACCACTGCTCCGTGTCCACGGTGAGCACGCTAATTAGCCAATCATGGTCCCATTGTAAAGCAGATTCCCACATCTGCTGTATGATTGAGTTAGCAATGGAAAGCGTAGTGACAGAAGGGGGACACATTACGAATGATGGCTGTTGTTTTTCAGAAAAATCCCTTCATTTATTATACAGTAACAAAATGAAACTGTACCTGTACTGAAACTGTGTTTTTGAAGAGGGAGGGCTGTCCATGTGGCCTGTAGTTGAGATGGAAGGTACTCGACTTTCACCTTACACCACAGAAAAACATTTTTATATAGTCATTTTTATATAATCAATCAATAACCAGCTGAGCAATCCCAGCAGGACGTCCCTTTAAATGTGTTCTCTCTTCAGAGTGTTCTGACAGTGCTTTGTTGAAGGACATTTTATTACAAAATAATGACATTTTATGGAAAGAAACCAACACATATGCAATAATGGCCTGAACTGAGAGTTTTCTTTTAAGGTGGTGACGCTGATGGAAACAGTGAATCATCTTTTTGTGTAGCTACAGAATGTTTATCGTCGAGAAGTCGAAGTTGGAGTACTTTTGAGTCGTTAAAGAAATTGCTTTAGGAGTTAGAAGCTTGTCAAAGACTTTTTATTTCTTTTTCAGACACACTTTAGCAATGGCACCTTTTCAAATCCTTCATCACAGCTGCTCCGATCAGTCAATAAAGTCATCACAAACTCTTTATTTCTTGCATTTGTGCTACAAACATAGCGAAGAATATTTTTACATGTAAGGAAATACGAAGACAAAGACTAGATTTGTATATCGTCGCTGTCCACTGAAAACCATGAATCCACAGATGAGCTGGTTTTGAATTTTTCCGACCATTTAAAACCATTTTTTAACCATTTAAAAAGAACTAGGAATATCTGAGAAATGCATTGTCACAAATGTTTTCTGAGCACATAATGAATTGAAACTTTGGACATGTTTACTAAACATATACAGAGTTGAGAAAGGTAAGTATAATGCCATTTCAAAAAGCAAACACCAGAGTAACAGTAAGTAGTATATGAATAAATACATGAAAAATATACAACCTCTAACTGCTACAATCTCCATTTTTCTTTATTTTTAGACTGTGTAATGTCAATTTATATCATCAAAGACCAACTTTCTGTTTTTGTCTTAACAACAGTCACACTGTGTGCCCCTTCAGTGTTAAATGATGACACATCCAGTCGTAACTTTGCTTTGCTGTGTCCTCTCTAGACAGCGTGCAAGTCAGCCGTGGCTTTCTTCCAGTTCAGCATCCTGGCCAATTACTTCTGGTTGCTGGTGGAGGGCATGTATCTGCAGACGCTGCTCGCCCTGACCTTTGTCTCTCAGAGGAAATATTTCTGGTGGTACATCCTGATTGGTTGGGGTGAGTATGGGGACGACTGGAGGAGGTCATCTGAGGATAAGCAGGCCCATGACAGCCTAACAATTAAAGTGATGGTTGGATATATATACATACACACACACACACACACACACACACACACACACACACACACACACACAATATTCACCTATATATATATATATATATATGACCTAATATATTTGTGTTTTTGTATGTTTGTGTTCAGCAGTCTCTTGTGAAGCGTCCATTGTTTGTGGTGTTGTTGTGTTACAGTACACTGAATGATACAGTGGGGTTTTATCTTTGTATTGTTATGCACAATACATGCACATTTGGGTTAGTAAATCTACTTCCAGACCATAATTCAGTCCCAAAAACCTGGCAACATTTTATTTACACAGTCGCTGTCCCTGAGCAGAGAGGGAGGCTCTTGTTTCCTCGGCTCTCCCTTTGTTTTTTGCCCTTATCTTTTGTTTCAATGAGCTCTCTACGGATGTTTGGAGTGCTTTCCCTTTGTGTTTGCTCGTGTTGCTCAGTCGACTGATTTCCATGGTCTTCCCATTCCCATTCCAGTGTCTTTGTTGTTTCCTGCTTGCTGTATATTTCCCTGTTCATGCCAGTTCTCTCGAGTGATTCGAGGGATGTTCCACAGTCTGTATGATTCTGCCCTGTTAACCATAATGTTACAGTACAATTCAGTGACTGCAGACTGAGAAGAGCAGTTCGGTTCAGAGCCTTATAGTTAGGGACTGTACTTTATTTGTCAGAGGAGGGTGGCTGGGGTGTGACTTTGTTTTTGGCTCTCTCTTTTCTCCGGAGCTACAAATGTTTTTGTTTGTAACAGCAGTGACCACAAGATCAGTAACTTGGCAACACGGCCCTTAGTAGATTTTGAAAGCTTACCCTTTGGTGATTAAAAGTTAAAATGAAATCCAGAAAAAAAGAGAAAACCTTTGTTATGTGTGCTCAAGTGTAGAATTTAAGGGTTTCAAGAGCAAACAGTTTATTTTCTTAGTAACATTTTAATGAGACATAGAGTAAAATCATTTCAAATTTTGAAATATCATTGTTTTAAACTTAGATTTGATTATGTTTCGTGATGGAAGTGTTAGTACATGATGTGTTCAAGGACCAGCAGAAATAAAAAAAAAAAAAATCCCATGATGATTTCTGTAATCTTCATGGTAAATGATGTAATTTTAGTGATTTTTTAAAAAGAAAATATGCCTTTTTAATCCACTTGAGGGTTTATGGGCTGTAAGGGTATTTAAAATTAATCCAAAATATCCTCCTGAGACCTGAGCTTTTGTCTGGTATGCATTTTTAATTTCTCCTATAGCGATATCCTCAAACGAGACGATAACAAAGTCCTGATATCCTCAAACGAGAGGATAATAAAGTCTCGATATCCTCAAACGAGACGATTATTAAGTCCCAATATCCTCAAATGAGACAATGATTAAGCCCCGATATCCTCAAACGAGATGATGATTAAGTCCCGATATCCTCAAACGAGATGATAAAGTCCCGATATCCTCAAACGAGACGATAATAAAGTCCCGATATCCTCAAACGAGACGATGATTAAGTCCCGATATCCTCAAACGAGACGATAATAAAGCCCCGATATCCTCAAACGAGACGATGATTAAGTCCCGATATCCTCAAACAAGACGATAAAGTCCCGATATCCTCAAACGAGACGATAATAAAGTCCCGATATCCTCAAACGAGACGATGATTAAGTCCCGATATCCTCAAACGAGACGATAAAGTCCCGATATCCTCAAACGAGACGATAATAAAGTCCGGATGTCCTCAAACGAGACGATTATTAAGTCCCGGTATCCTCAAACGAGACGATTATTAAGTCCCGGTATCATCAAACGAGACGATTATTAAGTCCCGATATCCTCAAACGAGACGATGATAAAGTCCCGATATCCTCAAACGAGACGATTATTAAGTCCCGGTATCCTCAAACGAGATGATTATTAAGTCCCGATATCCTCAAACGAGACGATTATTAAGTCCCGGTCTCCTCAAACGAGACGATGATTAAGTCCCGATATCCTCAAACGAGACGATAATTAAGTCCCGGTATCCTCAAACGAGACGATAATTAAGTCCCGATAACCTCAAATGGGATGACAATAAAGTCCCAGTGTCCTCAATCGTACTTCCTAATTAACAGCATCTGAGCTTGTTCCTGTTCCTAAAATTGGTCAAATTTGTTGCAATATCAAACAATAAACACTACACTATCATAAATAAACAAGTTTCAACCATAAAATGTGATCAGGTTTCGGACCTTGTCCACTTTTGTGTCAGGATCGGCTACAGACTGACTTGGCCCAGATGGCTGCCATCTTGTTTTTACATGGAGTAGTGTATTGTGCTCTTATATGCTATCACTAGATAGCAGGAAAAAGTGTCTACGAATGAGGACAACAGGTCCAAGTTAAGTAGGATGAAGTATAAGGTCAAGTAAACCCAAAATGCGATGTCCTCATATGAGGACACAGGGTCTCAGGAGGATATGACCTTTAAAATTAAATCTTTGTCCCCTAAGCTGAATAAAAAAAAAAAAACTCCCTCCCCAGTGCTTAAAATGATTTAAAGTGACCACCCCATGCTCATAAATAACAAACAGTCCCTTATGATAATACATAACATGTTCTTTCATCAACTGTATGAACCAACATAAACACATTCAGACCTGATTCAAGCATAAAGCTATGCACTTGTTACTAGGGAAAATATGGACCTGAAAATCTCCATCCTGAGTATCTGTGTTACAACCATAAAAGGAGCCCGGTGTGTGTGCTTGATGTGGTGCTCACTCAGTATCCAGAGAGACTCTGATGTGTCTTATCAGCTTCTTTCCGGTTTGTTCTATCTTCCTCTCTCTCTCCTGTCTCCTGTTTTTATCCTGTGTCTGTTTCTTCCTCTGGTGTGGAGATGCAAGTAGGAGACAGATAAACTTAATACACAGTGTTTTATATGCCTGACAACATTTTCATGAAAAATGCAGGAAACATTTGAGTGGGGGCTCCAGTGCTGTTCAGATTAATTTTACTTGACAGATACACAATGCATTAATAATTAATCTCTGCTCTCATGCTGCAGGGCTCCCGTCAACGGTTCTCATACTTTGGGTGTTGACCAGATTCTTCTATGATGATAGAGGGTACGATTTATCGCACGATATGCAGCAAAGCAGCCAAAAGTTTGTCATAATTTCAATGCTGTTGTACCACAGCATGTTAAACAATAATTCTTCCTGTGTGTGTACTTTAATTTAAGTGTAACATGATTTTAATTAAGTGAATTTTAATTACAGTTGCTGGGATGACACAGAAAATGTTGCAATCTGGTGGATTATTAAAGGACCAATAACAGCCTCGCTGCTGGTGAGTAGAGAGCAGAGAAACTGTAGCCCACAGCTACTAACTTCCCAGAAACTGTGGAAAAAATAACAGCATTAGCAACCAATAAAACATGTCTCCCTGATGTTAGCATGAAGGTACATGTAGCAGTGTACTTGTAGCTGGGGAATGACCCTATAGCAGCACTTTCTCCCATTAAAATCATCACTTAAAGCTTCTTAACACACCCTGACACGCAGCAGGAACAATGATGAGGTTTTATGCACCAGTTTGTGCCTTTTCTGAATGAAGTTATGGGGCAAACGTCTTTAATTTCATCAAAATAAAGTCCTCTGCTTTCATATTCATAATAGGGGGACAATTGTACATGTTCTAAATCTTGAGGGGGATGTATAACCTGCTCCCCTCCTGAAATCTATGCCTATGGGAGTCTGCAATCCAGTCTTTGGATGCCAAGTCATATTGATCTAAATAGGCCTGCTGCGATTCAGTTTCTCTTGGTCGTGTCCTTTTGCTTTCTCATTTTTTCTCTTTCTTTTTTAACCAATGTATTTTTTCAGCCAAACAAAACAAAAGGTAGGCAGGTAAGCACCATAGCAGTCATAGGTGCGTTCCTCAAAATATGGCAATCCCATGCTAAAAATTGAACACAGTTTGACGTCAGCTTCACATTCACTGCTGCAGTTGCTAAGCCGTAATTGAATAATTGCTGCGGGGGCAGGGGTTTAGCACACGGTCAATTGCTAATATTTATTTTATTCATGAATGCCAATCAGTTTACTACACACAATATAAAAGTTTGTTTTATTAAACTGGGATTGTGGTGGGGATAAATAGGTGTTTGTGCACTAAAACTGAAAGTGTGTGTAGTGTCTCTCTTGGGATTTTGTTACCTGGGTAACTGTGCATACATGTTCATGTTTCCCTCTCAGGTTAACATAGTCATCTTCATCAACGTGATCCGGATTCTGGTTCAAAAGCTTAAATCCTCAGCCATGGCCGGGAACAATGACACCGGACACTTTATGTAAGTCACAACTATTCAGAGTTCCCTCAGACACACTCACACACGGGAACTGAACTTTAAACACAGTCAGAGGCCGTTTAGACGTACACGGTGATTTTGATAAACGGAGACATCTTCCTTCATTTGTGCCCTTTGTTTACACGCAAACGGAGATTTCTCCTCTGAAAACGAGTCTTTCTAAAAACTCCGGCCAGAGTGGAAATTTTGGAAAACTCCGGTTGTGCGTTTGCATGTAAACTGAGATAAACGGAGATAAACGGAGTTATAGGCAGCCGACATCACAGTATGTGCCGTAACTTGCGCCTGTGTCAAAAGTGCGACCTATGTTGCTATGGTGACAGTGGATACATGGAATGCTTGAGCTTCTCGTTACACTGCCACCTACAGGTTTGGCGTGCTCTTATGTATATATACACGGGTAAGTGTAAACGAAGATCTTTTTGAAAACGGAGACGGTGAAATGTCCGTTTATGAAAATAGCTGGCCATGTGTAAACGGCCTCTAAGATTTGGTGGCTCTTGAAGAACCAGAGCAGCAACAAGGATTCAGCTGGGAGAACTTATCCCCTCTTAACAAAAGGTACATTTATGAATATTATATCATAGTAAAGCAATACCAAATGCTTCAACATAACAGAGAGGTAAGAAGTGTATGGCAGCAGCAAACAGTGAGAGGTGTCAGGCTATACAGGCTGCTTTATACACCTGATTACGATATTGGCTACCTGCTGGGAGGTAACATCCAAGCAGCTGATGAATGGGCCACTGATTGTGAGGGAAGAAAGAAGCACCTGATGTCAATCAGCTAATGGAGGCAAGACTTCAGAGCTCTGCCTGGACTTAACACAATGCTTCACATGTGATGTTCATTTTAATTCGCCTCCAGTTCTCCGTGGCAATTAAATATTTACATTGCAAAAGGATTTTAATACCTGACCTGTTAAATAATGACGAAGACCGAATAATAGAAGAGATAGATAACAGTTTCTATATTTAGGAATTGAATTATTTCGTGGGGAGTTTATGTAGTAGTGATTTGTTTTGCATAATGCCATTTTGATTATGTCAGTAGCATTTTTGAACAAAAAGTTAGTGTTACTCTTTTAAAAAAAACAGTACTCTAAAGTTCATGTTTTCAACTTAACACAAAGTGACCAAAAGTAAAAAGTTGAATGAATAGTTAAAATATATTCTGGTAAAAGTGAGGAGGAAGCTTCACATTTATAACTTCGATGCAATGCAATGTTTTATTTCGGGTTTTATCAGGATTACATTGGCGTTAAAGGTGCGCTGCTTTGTTCCCCTTATTCTTTGATGTCTGCCTGCGAGCCAGCACCTTGAAATAAAAGGTGTAAAGACTGAAACCAAGTTCACACACACACAACATATTCAGAAATATTCAGAAATGCCAAAAAATCAGGAAATAATTTGACCTTTTAGATGACAATACCTGACTATAACACTAGATGCAGATGCTGGCGACACTCACAACACAATACTGAGCTGCAAGAGAGTCAAAACAATATGTGTCAAATGCAAGTGTTTCACTTTAAATCAAGCTTTAGTCACTATAGACTTTCCGTAGGACAAATGACATTCTCTCCATACAGCACATTTGGAGACAAAGTTAAGTCTTGTAAGTGTTTCTTTTAAACAATGAAGCAATTTTTCGGCATTGAGGTAAAACTGCTGAGAAACTGATATGTCGGAAATGGACGACAGATTCTTTGAAGAATTTACTATGAAGATTTAACGGAATAACTTGATGAAATCCCTCGACAAAATTCCAGTCTTCCTCGCAGTTTAATGGAGAAAACGTTACGTCTCAATCTCGGAGCCCAGAAATCCTTGTTGTACCTGAGTGAATCCTTCCTCCTTTTGACATTTGGTTGGTGCACATTCCAGCTCAGCTGAATTAATTTACAATGAGAGCAGCTCGTAAAAATAGCACCGGATACCAGAAATAGATGTCTCCTTCATCGCCGTGCGACAGGATTGTTCCACCAGTTCAATGAATGCTTCACACTTTCAAAAGCCTCATCTCTGTCCTACAAACTTCAATCTGATTCAGACGGATCTGTGACGCCAACACAAAGGCACAAATCCCAGGAGTGAAATAAGACGAACACAATCCTATTATAGGCCTGGAAATAATCCGACCTTTTTTTTTAAGTTAAACTTTCAGCAGCAAAGGCTGTGATGTTATTTCTAATCAGAGTGGGGTTTTTTGTCATGTTGACTTTTCAGACTTGTCATGTCCTTGTGACAGCTTTGAATCTGATTTCATCATCAGAGAACAAGACGAGACATCTCGTAACTACTGATTGATCTGTCATAAATTATGTTTTGATTGGCTGTGGATTTAGATCATTAGATATCTTCCCAGCTAGTTTATTATCTCTGTGACATGAAAGAATAAAAGTGACAAAAAGAAAATTAAGAGAATAAGACAAGGGTATTAATCAGTGGTACTTCAATCAGGAAAGACAGAAGAATAGAGTAAAGATAATATTTAATACAGTTTATGAGTGTACAGATTGACAGATGATTTGTGCTGATTGAGACTGAGGCACGTGGACACCAGACAGAGATGTTCTGTGATTAACTCCCTCATTGAGTCCTGACACTGGTGGAGGCGGTGGCCGATGACTCTGAGGCTGCTGACTGCTGAGGCAGATGAGGCTGATGAATCCGTAGAGATTAGGTTGTGATAGGGAGGTGAAAAGTGCGCACGACTGCTGCAAGAAATAACTATGGCAGAGAAAGAACCAAATTTAAAATGAGAGGCAGTAAGATGATAGGCTGACAGAGGAGGTGTGTCGCTGTGCCATTGGGTGACTGTGAATCAGCTGAAAACAGCTGATGCCTCAATTTACAGACCCAGACAATGACACTTAGAGATAGTGAGTGAACATGCGTGCAAAGAATGAACGGCAGGGTGAGAGAGAAATCTTACAGCCCGAGCATGAAAATTCCAAATTGTTGCAATAATGTAATGTCACCACAATTAAACAAAACAAAACATTTACATGATATTTAGACATCACCGACCTGACTTGAGGTAAACTTTGAGCACAATGCATAGGGGTGTTGTATGTTGACATTTTAATCTATTCCACTGATGGCGGTGTTGCTTTAAAGGTCAATTTGTTTAGTAAAGATCTGATGTCTGCCACATCCGAGCTACCTGTGATGAGACTTGGCAGAATGATGCAGTCTGGCATTTGAAACTAAAGCACTGATTAGACTGACACAGATAAAGGTGAATATTTCAAACTCTAAAAAGCCACAATGACTTATTCTGATGCTGCTGCTGCTGCTGCTGCTGATGATGATGATGAGGTGATACGTCTCACAAGTTTAAAGCTCCTGAAATTGTTCTAGTATTGTTCTTTATATTTCATCCCTTTTAACTCAGACGTCACATAATCTTGGTACTCATTCACAGAATAGGTTGTTCTTTCACACTCCCTTAATCAGAACTGATCGAGGAGGAATGTCATTCTCTTACAGTGCACCTTATACATGAAATAATCTGCAAAAGACCTTACACTCTGCCGCCCTTATGGCTGTTTAAATGTCTTATTTCTGATCTTGGTTTAATTAAGTGTAAATGCTTTTAACTATACATCTACGTTTTAGCATGTTTATCACCCTGTATTTCTACTTTTAGCGTCCATTTAGTGCTATTGTTGCTCGTTGTATGATTTCATTTCTGTTTTAAAGCCACACTCACCTTTCTGGAAATGTTTCGCTTTTCTTTGTTTAGGTTAAAATGCTATTAATAAGCTGATGGCACACTAAAATGTAAGTGAATTCCACTCATTCCAATCCAATCATTGCATTCGGACTGAATGCAATGATTGGCCGAGCATCCTGTCCGTCTTCCCCTCGTGGAGGCCTCCAACTGACGTAACCGCTTGTGTAACAAAACTCGTAAAACTGCGTAGAAAAACATCAGCTCTGCTTTCGAGCGATGGCGAAGACTGATGCAGCTTCATCCTGAGCTAAAAACGGGCGAGATGGTTGCAGAGTTTCGGCTGGACAGGTATTTTTAGTTAGGCGATAACGTTATATATGACAACACAGCATCCAGTTGCTAATGGCTAACGTTAGCCTACTGTAGCGTAGCCTCTGAAACATTAAGGTTATCTTCCTTGTGCGTTTCCACTCACTAGTAACATTAACGCTACTATCTAACGTTAGCACTGTAACCTTATTCTAAAACTCATCAGTCATCATTGACTCTGGTTGAGTTTTAAAACTCCGGGGTTGGGTTTGACTGTCTTGATTGTAACGTTACACTTGCTCTCCTCTTCCGTGTATCTAACGTTACCTTGCCAATGCTTACGTCTATCATAGACATAATGAGGACGTAATGGAGGAGGGGGGAGTAGGCCTTCGGAGGGAGGTGGAGTTGCAGGAGGAGGGGGATGGGACTTTGGAGGGAGATGGGAGTTGTGGATGTTCAAATTTTTTCTAAGTGCTGTGTGAAATGCAAGAAAGGTAAGAGTTGCTTTAAGTGATACGCATGATGTTTGTTTGCTTAGTGATGCTTAGCTTAGCATCATTGAAAATTAGGGGCTCCTCCCTGAGTCTTAAATAAAGATTTGAAAGAAAGAAAGAATGAATGAATGAATGAAGTCTGCAGGATTGTTCTTTAACATTAACTATAATAAGAAACAACAAGTAAGAATAAACCCTGTTACTTGTTATTTAAGAGTTTAAGACTGAAAAACCCTAATCATTGGCTTCATTGGGATCATCAGATGTGATTGACAGTGGATTACCAACATTAGTAAATAAATCTACTACTGTCATTACATTTTAATTCAGAGTTAAATCCTGATTGGTGCATGGGAGGATGTGACAAATGATCCCTACCCACTCCCAAATGCTGAAAATTGCAAAACAAAAAACACAGAAATCTCTCGTGTGAAACAGCCAGAGGATTATATGTTCATGAAGGACTCATTGCTCAGACTCTTATAGTGAAAATACGTCTTCTGGTTTATGTGTGGATTTTTAGCATGGATTAGCCCGAGTTGTGCCTTTACATACCTGGATTGCTGTCTTTCTTTCTTTCACTCTTCTGTTATTTGTTTCCTGCAGGAGGCTGGCTAAATCCACCCTTTTCCTCATCCCTCTGTTTGGGATGCACTACACAGTGTTTGCCTTCCTGCCTGAGAACACTGGAATGGCAGCCAGACTCTACATCGAACTCGGGCTGGGATCCTTTCAGGTATAAAACACTGGTGAGGGGGCAGAACAAAAAAGTCCTAACTTAAAACGTGAGTTAAGACAGGTCACAAAAAGTTAATTGCAGTAGTCTGAATAATGGATGTTCTCAAAGTAGTCCTTGTTCCACAGGAGTTTGACTTGTCTTAGTTGGAACAGCAAAGACGGATGTTACTAATAACACTAACGATGGGTCTGCTCTATATAAGTGTCCCACTAAGCCATGACAGTGAGTCAGTATGTACATAACCAGGAGCTGGAAACTGAAGCAGTTGAATGGAAGTCAGCCATCAGTTTATTATTTACACCTTTACTTTTCCTGCTGTGTCAAAATGTCTTCTGTGAAAAAAGGCTGATCAGAAATCAAATTCTTTCCGTAAAACAATCTAACACTTTTAATTTAAGTAACTTTATGATACCTTTATAAGAGATTTGACTGCAGAAAAATGACAGTGAGGACGTGATAGTAAATGACCAAAAGAAACAATCAACTCTTTAGGCTGTCGATATTTATGTATTCATAAGTATTTAAAATGTTTAAATTTGTGTTTGAGAAAGGTTATATCTCTGTCACTGCATTTTGACAAACAGAGGCCCTTAATTAACCCTTTGCTTAGCTGACACTGTGATCTGTAGCCTATAGTTCGGCTTTAGCTTCTAACTATCTTTGTCTTTTTAACCTGTTGTTGCTGCTGAGTCAGGTTGACATCCTGGATACATCTTTCAAACACAGACTGTAGACCCCTCTGTCTGCTTCTCTCTGGAATCACTCTTTCATTTTTCCCAAATTATGATAATATTTCTTCAGGGAGTGCAGTTAGTTACAGTGGGGGCTCGGTGCTTACTCTGACAGCTTGTTGGACCATCACAAAGGGGCGGGGCTGGCTAATCTGCCAGATATAAGACATATCATGTGAAACTGATGCACCTAAAAAATTAATCAGAATATTAATCCATCACATGTGGCATAAAAAGAATTTTCTTTAAGCTTATAAATAGAATAAATCTCAGATGGATTTTCCAAAATTGCGTTATCATTGATATTTACACCATAGAGCTACCATGAAACTTTTCTCTTTAGGTTGACTATATGTACGATTAGGGCTGTTTCATAGTTGACGCACGCACAGGAGCAAGCAACGCAAATAACGCACTTCCTTACATAGTCAATACAGTGAACGCAAACGACACGGGCGACACTTGAAATGCAATTCATCGCTCGCGCAATAGGGGGTAGCAGAGTCACCGGTACATTCAAACTAGCTAGTACGGCTATTTTATTAGAGTGCAGGGCACTAGAGCTGTCATATAAATGGGGGTGTGCCCGTATGAGTTCGCAAAGTTTTTCCTCTTTGCCCGCTATATTTCATACCTGCTTCTTCTGTGAATAACAAAAAGTGGTTAATTTCAAGTACGTCGCTTGCATTGTCACCCCTGCTGGCAAAGCATGGTATTACACATGTCGCTGCGTCGCGTATCAAAAAAATGGACAACACATTTTAGATGCAGGCACGCATCATGAAACGGCCCTTACTGTAGTGATTTAAGGGGAGTGTGTTTATGAGATTAGAGTGTGAGGATTGTATTACAGTCACCATGTCTCTTGTGTTGCAGGGTTTTGTGGTGGCACTGCTTTACTGTTTCATGAATGGAGAGGTAGGTAAATGGAGGTGACAGTTTTGTGATACAAAAAAAAAAGTTATTTGCTGCCTAATGACCTGAAAGACCTGATCGGGTTATAATGCATTACTGACTCCTCCTGGCTCTGATTGGTTGTTTCATTCAGATGCAGTGTATTCTTGCAAATGCCATTAGGAACACTAGGAGGAAGCAGAGGAGGAGGATTTTTTCTTATCTTAGGTTATCTGTCTCATGTACTGTTGTCAAGATATAGTGACAGTTTCAGCAAATATGATAAAGTTATTTTATAGAAGTTACCCACTGAAGCTTTAATCCCCCAAATCCAAGAACAAATAAACTAGATAGAGCTGTAACATCTGTACCTTTCTATAAGTTTGACAGCATGTTATCTGCCACAGTGTCTTCTCTGATACTGCCACTGGGGGCAGCAAAGTCACACATGTTTGAATTGTACTTACAGTGGCTTTAACAAAGCCAGTAAGTCTATTTCTGCCTCCAGTAAAGCTCTGCATACACGCCTTTGTCTGCAGGTCCAAACAGAGCTGCGGAGATGGCTGTGGAAGTGTCACAATCAAAACCATCTCACCCCAGCCAAGCGAAGTATCACTCAGATCACAGTTCGAGCCCGCGGGGGGCTCAAGCGGCCTCCTTCTAGCGGCAACATCTCCTCAGTATGATTTTTAAGAGACCATCCATGAGAGGAAAGTTGTTGTGAGAATATCACGCAAAGAGGAAGTCCTCAAACTCAACCTGCTGATGACATTAATTCAACAACCCCTCCATGAGAGGAGTGTAGTGATTACAGAAATGTTGCGCCGGGATGAATAACATCAGTGTCAGCAGCAGTTAGAATGATGACATCACACATTTCTGAGCTAAATCACAGTGTCTTCTATCATGTGTGCAACCAAAAAAATACTAAAAAGTAAAAGGACACTGGTGCTTTTGTAAGGATGTCATGGTGACGCTGTGAAAAAGAGCACAGCAGAGACAGAGCTGGCCCAGAACCTGCAGGAAGATGATTTCACATGCTTGTGTTTACAGTTTGGAGTACAAAAATGAGCAAATGTTTGAGGGATTATATAGAGACAGCTGTGGAAACAATGGCTGTTTGAACTTGGCTAAATTATGTGAGACAAGCTTGACTTGTCTAATTGTTTTATGCAGCACTCAACAGAAGCAGTTTTTAGTGCGGGCTGAAAATATGTGCGGGGTTGATATGAACCGAATGTGCAAATTGATTTTTTTGTGCAGCAATTCAGCTGCTGCTAAAGAGAAAATTTCAATCATGAACATGCAGAGGAACCTGAGCGGATGTATTTAAGGCTGTGTGTTTGCCTGTGTGTGTGAAGCTGCCACATATTGGTACATCATGTCTTAAAAAACTAATTATTTGGAGGAGCTGTCTGCTTTGATGAGCCATCTTTGAAATATTTGTGAATATTTATGAGCTTGTTTCTTCCTTCATCTGTCACTTTTTATGCTGCTGCCAGATGTGATAATCTGATTTTTTTGGCACATTTGTTGCACTGAAGGAGAAACCAAATTGGTACAAAAAAAGATGCCAGGCATTTACAGGGTAAGGTGGCATCAAATTGGTTCTGTGTGTGTATTTATATCTGGCATTTGTTTAAGCTCAAGATTTTGCCCATATGCAAGTGACTGCCCAAATTTATAGCCAGAAACAAAACAAAACAAAAAAACAAAAACACCAAGACATTCAAGCTCTGGCCATGTCCACATGGAGACGAGATTAGGTGTATCCGCAAAGGTTTTTTATTGTATAGACCTTTCGTAAACATGGAACCAGCGTTTTAGGAGCCCAGTACGCCAACTTTTGTAACCGGGTCCCAGAATGAAAAAATCTGAAGACGCCACCTTCGCATTTCCGTATTTACAATATAGTACGCCTCTTTTCTGAAGCGATGATGCCATAACCCCACCTCTCCCTTAACCCGCATGCACTAGGCGTAAAGGCGCCACAACAACAATGGCTGACTACGCAGTGGTTGCATTTGTGCTAGTTTTGTAATCAAGTGTGACTCTAAGTAGCAGCTCTACCTCGTCGTCAGTCCATATAAAGTGAGCTCCTCTGGCGTTTGTATTTTTCCGCCATCTTCTTCTTCATGTTTGTTTACTTCGCACGATTTTTATGCGCATGCTCCATTTCTTATTCTCTGTTTTTGGTGTACTTTGTGGCAGCGTTGCAGCGCCACTCACAGGCCTTGTATATGTACTACAGCCTTTTTAGTGGCTTCATGTTTACGTACACATATCTTGAGACGATTCCGTGTTTATGGAAAACTTTTAAAAAACGAAATCGGTTTCGTCTTCGTGTGGATATGGCCTCTGTCTGTAGCTGCCGAATCTCTGTGCTGGGTATCGTCACAACCCAATCACTTAAAAAATAGCATTGTAGGTTTCTTCAAACCACATTACACACATTACATTTGTAAGTTATGATAAAACAGATACATAGACGCTTTTAATTTCAACAACAATGTGGTTAGGTTCAGGCAAAGATCACATTTTGACATAAAATATCTGGTCTGGGGGGCAGGAAGGCAGCGATGTCTCAGCATAAAACAGCCATGTTAGTGTCTGATGCCTTGTTTCAACAGTTTACACCTCTAGTGTTTAATGCAAAGAAGTGTGAAAGATAAAACGTCACAGGGGAAGTGGGAGAAAAGTTGATCTGAGTGTTTTTTACCATCTGATCTTGTGGGATATCCACATGGAGCAGCACTGAGACAAAAACAGGACCAATAACGTATGGTGACAAATGAGTGATGAGGTTGGTCTGTCAGGTGTGTAGCCAGTTTTCTAAAACATTTTGTTGAAAGACGTATGATCCATTATGCATGCACTCTATGTAGTAACTTTTTTAACAAAACAAAATATCTAAACCATCCACTGAGGTGTGAACGGGCGAACTTGTTCTGGATACGTTTTCTGGGATAAGAATAAACCAGCGTCCAGTGTGCTTTATCTCTTTGGATTGGGCGAGCCATTTATTCTCAACACATGCTCACCCTTACATAGCGGGGCAACAGCATTGTGCATATTCAACCTTTATTCCATTCAGCAAATTCAGTTTTCCACGCTGATACTTGATGCTTACATGACATGCTTCAGTAACACGGTCAAAAACTGTTCACTTCCTGTTCCACACACCTTATTCCCATTACCTGGAGCTTACCAATATGCACTTTAAACATGGATGCTTCACCCTGTGTTCAGTTTAATAACTGCATGAGTATATTTATATTTACCTTGTTTAGATAAGGATAAAATAAACAAACAAAAACTATATGATGGCTCCAACACTCTACTGATTTATAATAATACCTAGATACTGGATGCCAAGATGGATGCCTGGGTTTACTTACCACTGGCTCTGGCTCCACCCACTTGGCTCATAGACTTTACATCATTATGACATCACAGGTTTTTAAGTTGCTTTTCTCAGCTCAAGGTTGTCAAAGTTTGACAAAAAAAAAACCTCCATGGATCAGAAACGGATAACAGATTGAGTTATGATAGACCTTGTTTGCAGTTTGAGGTGTCTTGTCAACAGTTTCACAGACATCTCTTTGACAATGGTGGACTATGGGTCAAATGCTTTTTGGGACACAGGGGATGTCTTGCAGCAATACATGAGGGGCCAGTGGGAAAAATGTTCCTGGGGGCCTGCTACGTTATGTTACACTGGTAGCATTGTTACGCCCATCCTTGGGTCGTCCTATGGGACAAATGAAACTCCACCACTGACCCAATATAACCATGTAAGACATCTTTAAAACACTCAGCAAGCAAACAAGACAAGGGAAATTTTGGGCTGAGAGGCAACAGGGCCAGTAGTCCCCACACCAGTGTCCTTTCTCCTCTGCTGGCACAGGAGCCCTTGAGCACCTCCTCCATGCCAGGTGCACTGCACCTTGTTAAGTAATGCAGCACACCTGGGCAGATCTACAGTGGAGGGAAAAGGGACAGCAGCACAGAACATAACGCATGTTACTGATGTTAGCTGGCTAAACATGCTGTCGAACTTTGCACTTTGAAAAAATGTATAAATAGAGCTGCATTCATCAATCTGTTAGCAAAGTTGTTTTTGTGCTAACTTCCTGTGGTACAATGCATCCCGTCTGCCCAAAGTCTGCTTCAAAAGTTTAATTTTCTTCAATGTAATTGAGGCAAATTCTGGACTGAAAAAAAAAAAAAAAAAAAAAAATAGAAGGAGGATTTTTACAAACACAAATGCACAAACGTTTTCCTCCGGCGACTGGGCGGTGTCATCAACACTGGCTGACAAAAATTCTGATCCATGCATCCCAGTTTTCAGTTTTTTAATTTCACACAACATGAATAATGCACTGTACTGTTCAGCTAAGCACTTTGTCATTGCCAGTCCACAATATGATTTAATGTTGCACTATATGTGAATATGCTGTATTTCCATTGTTGCTCTTGTGGGTCTAGTGAGAGTTAGCCTGTGTGGGGAGGAACAAATGGAACGTGTTCTTAGATGTATTTACTGCTATGTTTTAATGTTTGAATGTATTATTTTTATTCATGATGAACTTCATCAACATAATGTGCTTGGTTTTCTGATTGTATGACAGAGGTAGAAAATGCTTGGGGCAAAATATTCATAAATGTTTATGTATGGACCTTGATTTGGATGAAAAATATGAAAGAGAAGCAGCTAAAGTGGCTTTCATAATCCTTAAAATGCATCGGTGCTGGACAAGGATCTTAAATTTTTTTTCGATAATTTCCTCTTATGATAAAATTAATGGCATAGCTGTAAATCTGCTGCCAAATCTGCACACTGGACAGCTGAGCAAAAGAAATCACAACCTCGAGAAAATACCACAGATAGATTTATTTTGCAGTCAAATTTACACAATCTGAGACATGAATGTTAGACACCAGAACGCATGTTACACATGACACACCGTCACAGGTTGAACATAATATGGATGAGGCTTTATAGATATTCTTTTGACATTTAAGTTACTTATATCCTCATTAATGCTTTGTCATTACATACACATGCGTACAGAACACACACTCTCCAACTTTCAAACGCACTCACACACACACACACGCACACAGTCTGAAAACAGTTACATAAACATAAATGTACAAAAACACTGTCACAAACATTACAGGTCTTCGTCAAGAGGTCCTCCTGTGTGCCAAAAATATACATATACAGTGCGCTGTATACATATGTTCAAGAAAAGACATCATTTGTACACCATGGCAAATTCATAGCAGGCAACATTTAAGAGCAGCTGAGCAACATCGGTACATTCAAAAATTCATTGGCAATCAGTAGAACACACACACACACACACACGCACGCACACACACATTCAACACTTGATAAAACTGGCTCAGCACGCACACAGACATATGCCACACTGAGAATAGTTACATTTGAAGAAATAGTTTGATGTTTTGGGAAATACTGTGTGTTTTCTCTCCAACAGTGGGATGAGAAGATTGAAACTAGCTGTTTTTATTTTTGACAGCTGTATCATTCTTCTCATAACTCTTGCCAAGAAAATGACTAAACATATTTCCATAAATGTCAGACTACTGCTTTTTAGAAAACATGTCAAATGCTCGTCTTTGACACAAACTCTATATAAGGTTCAGTGTGTCACTGTAACGACAACTGTAAAAAGAGGTGTGTGTGGACAGAGGCGTGGCTAACTTTAGCCAAAATTAGGCTAACAGTTGAACCTTATTACCAGAATTAATATTGGCATGGTTTGTTTCTGCAAACCAGATATATTACATTTGTTTTATATGTTAAATATCATCATATACATTTCGTATGTAGCAGATGTGTTGAAACTTTACATTTCTTTACATTTTTGTATTCATTTATACACATTGTGTACACACAAAACGAGGCCTGAATGAGAGGTGCGCCACTTTCCAGTTAAAAGTTGTGATCTATAAAAACAGACTTGATGGGAGAAACCTTGACCCATGCTTATGAACATTTTGGAGATGGGAAATTGGCGACGCAGATGGCGAGATGGAGGCCTGGTTGCAGAAATTGTTGAATACACCATTTTTGTTTTTTGTTCGTACGTACATTTTTAGTACAGTTCCTAAACATTGTTTTATAAATATACTCCCAGGAGTGTAGTGCTGCTGGAGCACACCAGAACAAAGCTCTGACACTGTTTCTTCTCCAAGTGAGGGAATAAAATATTCACAGTTCGCATAAACAGGGTGAAATTCATACACATTTTTCAAGCGCTTTAAGATCCAATCATTACTGAAGCGCATGTCATGCAAGAGAGCCAATGAAATACAAATGCAATGGTTGAAGTTGTCATTTTGACATTGAAGGTGTGCTGATTGATTCGAGATATCAACTCATACACTGAGAAACATGCAACTAAACATTTGTAAGTGCTATATCGTAGGCAACTGGGCTTGCATGCGTTTCTTGAAGACGTTTCGCCTCTCATCCAAGAAGCTTCTTCAGTTCTAAATGACTGGTACGAAGTTGCAGGCTATAAACCCTGTGTGGCTGGGAACCCTTTCAGAGTCGTAGGAGTCACGTGAGCTCTTAGTTTCAGAGTGGTTAAGGTCACGATGTGAGTTGTTGACCCACCTGGCCACCAGGTGTGCAACTTTCGTACCAGTCATTTAGAACTGAAGAAGCTTCTCGGATGAGAGGCGAAACGTCTTCAAGAAATGCAAGCAAGTCCAGTTACCTACCATATTAGCACTTACGATTACCATGACCTGGATGACTGAGAATCTTCACCAACAAGCAACAAAACATTCCACCTTAAAAGTTGCCATCAACCGTTGGTGGTAGCCTTTAAGTTGTATTATCCTCAGTCTAAAGGTGCTACCTGTCAACTAGTAGAGATGAAAAGGCAGCTAAACATCTTTTCTTTAATGGTTGTAGTTGACTAAAGCATGTAAACATAGCAACAGTGGTAAGAGCCACAACTTAACCATGCACGTGCACACATGTTGGTGGACTGTGGTACATCCCTGGTTCTGATATCACTGCAGTTGATATGTGGTTAGGTATGACACAAAAAGCACATGGTTATGGTTGGGAAAATGTCAGGATTTGGCTTAAATACCTGGGGTCTTATTTATAAAACAATATGTAGGATCCATACTAAAAATGTACGTACCGACAAAAGTCAAAAATTGCATGCCCCAAAGAATACTGGACAATTTTCTACAATCAGGCTTCCACCTCACCATCTGCGCCGCCAATTTCCTGTCTCCAAAATGTTCATAAGTATGGGTCAACGGTTCTCCCATCAAGTCTGTTTTTATACATCCCAACTTCAATCTCTTTCAGGCTTTGTTGTATGCGTACGCAATGTTTATAAATGAGACCTCGGGTCTGGTCTCTCCAAACACAGCCGGACTTGGAAATGACTGGACGTGTCATTAAAGGTTTGCTATGCAGGAACTGTCAGCTGCTGTTTGAAATGAAAGTGAAAACCAACCCTAGCCTTATCACCTTGGTGCCGCATGGTATTTTGCCTTACTTACTTTTGCCATGTATATGATTTTTGTTGCTCCCTCTTGAATGTGTGTAGCCTACGGTGTGATAACCAGTGGCTACCTTTTGATCAAGTCCTGACCTCACCTGTCTGCTGTGCACATGCAGAGGGCAGAATCTCTGCAGATAAATACACCGCCACACACTTCTAGTGGGTCATAAATTAAGATTGAGAAAGATTACTTCTATATGATTCTATACATTGGGGTTTTTTTTAGAAAAAGCCTGCATAGTATACCTTTAAAAATACCCACTTTCGTTGTTTGTCGGTGGTGTGACGCCATCAACAATCCCCTCCTCCTCCTGATGAGAAAGTCAGCTCATATACGTATATCTACGTCACTTCAGAAATATTAATATGATATGTATGAAATGTACTAATGTACATGCTTTGCAGAAATGTACCATGCCAACATTTTGTCCGGACAACTGGGCTGAAAAGTTCCACAGCCTGACTTTATTACAGCGCTAAACGGTGCCCCCAATCCTCAGTATATCCTCATGTCTCAAGAAATGTTTTGAAATTCAAATAGTTCACAGTTTGTTTTAAAACTAGAGACCGTAGGAAGGATATTTTAAGATTGAGGAGGGCAACACATCATGATTCATGTAGAAAAATCTAATTTGTAGGCTTGCTTGTTGATTTGTGTAAAAAAATCACAACACATAAATGTGAACAGTGTTGAGCATGTGGCATTTGAGTGCCTCAGTGTCCCACACTACCTCTGTTTCACCCAAAGTCCACAGTACAAGGCTCAAAAAGCAAATCAACGCCAGTCAAACGACCCTCTCGCTAGTCGACTACCAAACTAAAATTCTAACACGTTGCTGCCACCTTGTGGTAAACAAATATACAGCACAGACACGGTCAGGAAAGGAGTTTTCTACTCTTCTTTTCACAGACAGTAACAGCTTTGAGACATGGTCGTTTCCATCTGAGCTGATTCAGACTCAGAGTGACGGCTGGTGATAGAACACGTAAGCAGCAGCAGAGTGGTTTTTATCACACCCTCATACGCACTTTGTGTTTTATCTGGCGCAGTTCTCCACCTTCTAAACATCCCTAATTTTAAAAAAGACGTTTTTATTTTTTATTTTTTTACCCCTGGTTCTAGTTCCCTTTATAGCATCTCACAGTCACACCATTTTTGTCCAAAAGCAGCCAAGCAGATGCGTAAAACAGATGCATCTCTTCAGTAGTGTTTGTTTTATCTTTTTTTTCCCCCCAAGAGTTTATATCTTTGTTTTATCTCTCACAATATCCTCTGCAGCAATTTCCCGTGAGTGTTTTTCTTTGAAACTAGAAATGAGACATTGTGCCACACATCTCACCCGTCATGGCACTACATTTATGGCACTTTGGCCAAGAGAGTTGATATCAATCAGTGTAATGAAATCATACATCAGGCATAAAGTACACATAAGAAAGCATCTATACTGTACATTGAGTCATTTCACATGGCTTATGGAAAATAAATATACATCCTTTTCTGTTCCGACAATGTTCAAACCATTGTTTAAAGACACTACATTCTTTTAATCCACTCAAATGACGGTACAAAAAATAAATATCTTGAGTAAATACTGTGGATAAATCCTCCTGTACAGATCTTTTCACATTTTATCTTATTAAATGATTTCCCCAGCTGGACATTTATTGTTTGTGAGCTTAGTTTGTGCACAAAAACAAAAAGAAAACAGACATAAAGAGAAAATGGGCAACACTCCGCGATTGTCAAGAGCTGTCACATTAAAGCATTTTGTGTTGACTGTTACTTCACGTGTCTTTTTTGAAGCAGTTTATGTGTTTGAAACGGACTTATCTCGGATAGATGATAGCTGTAACCACGAGAGGCTATATAAAACAGCAGTTCTCTAGAGCTAATACTGGAGTCTTGTCAAACACATTATGAATACAAAAACAAAACACAGCAGGAGTCTTTTCACTTGAGAAATCTCACCAATAAAAGAGCAAAAAAAAACAAAACAAAAAAAAAACAATAAAAAAAAGCAGAACTTTGCAAAGTGATCCACAATAAAAACACACCACTCTGTGCAGGAAATGACTCACACTACCACTTTAAGATATCTGTTCATTGCACTGGAAATAAAAGTGACAGCTATTTGTGACTGACTAGGCACTTTGGAATATGAGTGTTGGAGATGAGTCATACAAATAAATAAATAAATAAATAAATAAATAAAATAAAGAGTAATATTTATAGTATAATACAATATGGCACGATGGGTTGGAGCTAAGAAAGAACAGGACAAAGACAAAGAGTCCTGGTATCTTTCAGAGCATGCTGAGGGTTTGATTCTTGCTAATAAAATGCTGCACATATAAACTCATGGCACTATGAGGAGCTTAGAGCGTCCACTACATGGCACATGTACTGTTTATGTTCACAGTCTGCAAGTACGTGACGGAAACTGAAAGGGAAATCAACTGGAGGAAACTCCACTAGCTGTGAGGATAAAGTTTTAAAGTCATTTGAGTTTTTTTCAATCCTATTTTGTATCCCTCATGTACTGAGCTATCCTCCGCAGCAGTGGTTCCCAACCTTTTAAAACACAATGAGTCAACTCACGACCCCTTATCAAATGTTACACATTTTTACAAGATGTGAGCACTTTTTCGATGTTTTAATATGAAGCCTGAAGACATAAAAGTATCTGGTATTTCACAAAATGTTAAAATAAACTGAATTTAATGGAGCAGAAAATGTTGCTCTTCTTTTCTAACTTGTTGTATCTGACATTTCTCGACCCTTCAGATTAATCTTTTAACTCCCCAGCCCTGTCTCCTAGATATTACATTTATATACAGCCAATTAAAAATAGCAAATATGTTTTGAGGGAAACATATTGCCGAGAAAATCAGTCTGGGCTGTCCTTATAATGACAACTTGACATTAACCAGGATGACACCACCAGAAGATGCCTTGATGTTAATGTCAAGTTGTTATGACAAAGACATCTTCTGGTAATGTCATCCTGGTTAATGTCACATCCCAAACAAATTTAATGTCAACTTGTCATGACAAAGACAACTTCTGGTAATGTCACTTTGATTAGTGTCAAGTTGTCATAATCATAATCAAGACAACACAAACAATGTCAACTTGTCATTACAGAAACCGAATGACACTTAATGACAGCAGTCATAAACGTTTATGACATGTACATAATGTGCATGACAGGTTCATGACCGTGTCATGTCATAGTTATGACAGTGTCATGTCACTCTTATGTAGATACCTTCAAGTAAAGTGTTACCACTGTTTTTAATTGACACTGAACTAAAATCAGAATCTTTCTCTAACCAAAGTGCTTTTGTTGCCAAAACCCAAGACAGGAGTTTCGATGCCAACCCAAACTTCTGGTGTCAATGTCCTGCACTTTGTACGCCAACCATCCTTCCTAGCCACCTCTTTCCAAAACCTACATGATACATGAATGTAGTGTTTCATTATCTGTCTCTGAACGTAATTCAGGCAGCGATTATGTTGCCACAACAATGTTATTAAGAAAGCAGTTTAGTAACGTACAAATGTAATTTCTAGGAGACAGGTTCGACCTCCCAGGGCGGGAACCACTGCCTGACAGTGCTCACTCATTTTGGCACTATGTTCTACTACAAATACTGTGTGTGTATATTTGATTTAATACAAACAAATAGTTCAGAATATAGTGGGCAGGATCTTCTGGGTCCTCAGGACATGTGATGAAGTCTACAGATTTGGGCTCCAGTTCCTTTTGTTTGAAAAGGTCATTACAATACTGCATTATGCGAACGAAAGAAACTCTGATCTAGACACCAAAAGTAACTATTTACAAAGTCCATGAGTTGTTTTTTTTTCTCCTTTTATCTTTTGACATACTCTGTACTTACGGCTGATTGTATAAAAATGTTTAAATTTAAGATGAAATGTTCAAACAATGAGCATTTGTACAAGCAAGGCGAAAGTTTGGTTGTTGTTAAACTTTGGACTGTTACGAGATCGGATCCAGTCAGGCAACCTGTATGGCACTTTGAAGCACATTTACTTTACATACCAACAGCCAAATATGACCCCTACATCTGATGTTTAAATACTGTTTTCTTCTTTTGACAATTACTTCTGTTTTTTGGCACCAACTCTACATTAATATTATTTATAAATAAACAATAACGGGGCTAAATCTGAACTAAAATAAGTGGTAGGAAATTTCTAATAATTTCTGTTTTAATCTAGGGAGTGGAATTTGTTAAAATATCAAGAGTATCATAAGTCAGAAAAGACTGAAATCTATTGAAAACAATATACTTTATAGTCACATGAAATTATAACATACGAAAGTCAGCTACTCTAATGAGTCTCCAGTAAATGCTTTCAGAAATACCTCATTTTCAAAAGGCCAAACTACAAAATGTCAGAGGTATCAGGGGACACTTTGGTCTGCTCTGGTTGGTCTGGGTGTACATAAGTGGAACGGCACCTTGAAATTGACTTCTCGCCAGTCAGACGCTCAGGTTGGGAGGCTGATGTTGGCGCTCTCCGCCAGCGGGCTGGACATGCGTATCTGGGAGCTGCTCTTGCTGAGGATCGACAGCTGAGTCCCGCCGTTCACTCCACTGCTGGCCAACGAAGGGTGCCGCTGCTGCTTCAGGTCCACAGCAAAGTACCGATTCACCGTCCAGCTGCGCCATTTCCTCTTGATCTCCGACTGCACCTTCAGGGAGAAACTTCACAAGGTCATTTTTTAATGAACTTTAAGCTGCACCAACTCCTCAAAAAGGTACAGTTCACTGAAGCTGTGTCGGTAACACTTTAAGTGTTACTTTAGTGTTTGTTAACGTATTCGTCAACAGTTATAATTCCTGTGAAGCATCTGTAACTGGGGAATAAACAGGTAGCAAAGGGTTGACAAGATAATGACAGATGGGATTTATTTTTCATGCTTTCGTGTCTTGTTTTTCTCTGTAAATGGACACCTAAAACGTCCCTATACTTGCTCACCTCTAAATTATAGTGTGTTATAAATAATTAAATTTAAATATGTATATCATAAATATTAAATACACAGGTTTAAGTAGTGTTAGTAGTAAAGTGTTATGGTTTTGGGTAATAATTTGTACACATATTCAGAGATGTTTATCCTTAAATATACTTGTGTGCTCTGTGCATCAAAAATAGCATTACGGGCATTTCTGGTATTAATACTGTACATGTCAGAAAAATGAACTGGTGATGAGAGCATCACAAAGGGAAACCGTTTATGAACAGGGACAAAAGCTTACCTCTCCATTGAGGAAACAGTAGAGCACAGCTACAACAAAGCCCTGAAGATGAGAAAAGTGACAACAAATAAGAGAAAAACAGCTTGACATTGAAATTTTCTTTCATTTTTTAAAAATAACTGCATCCTTATCAGCAAAGCATAAAGACATAAGAGTCAGACAGTGGGGACACTACACTACAAAATAGTCTGTGCAACTCTGAAAGGCAGAGGGAAGTAACTGTTCGAGCAACTTCACTATGCAGGAATTGTAAAGTGTCATCAGTAAACTGCATGACATGTTTACCCCTCTGTAACATTTTCCATGAAACAATACAGAGAAAGTTTATATTTCCCTCAAAAGATTAGTTCATCGTTTCTTGTGGCTGCAAAAGTGGCAATAACTTATTTAAACAAAATGGCAGAAATGTAGGGTCCTGAGTAGAACCAGTGTGTGGCTTGTGCTGGTAAGTGTGTATTTTATGTCCTTAGGCAGATATAAATGTTTAGCAGAAGACATAGATGTTATTTCTATTAAATGAAAGCATGACATTCTGGGCTGCAATTTAAGATCATCTGCGTCATTGATTAATCATTTTATCTATAGAATAAATGAAAATAGTTTCAAATTCCTATCATGTTTTCTCAAAAGCATAAGAAATCAAAAACCCAAAGAAATGAGACAAAGAAAGGCAAAAAAATCCTCATATTTAAGAGCCTGAAACTACTGACTGTTTGGCATTTTTATTTTAATTGTTTGTTTCTTTCTGTCACGAGACCCAATCTGATTTATAATCACTATCAGTGAATTTGTTGTCCAATATTGTTTTCATAGTTTCATAATAACTTCAAGGGAAAACACTACAAGGCAACAGCTGCCCTTCAGACTTTACTACCTCCACTGAGGAGATTATGTTTTCCTCTTAGTTTGAATATTTGTCAGCATGATAACAGAAAATCTACTTGCGCAATTTTCATGAAACTTGGCAGAAGGGTGTAGCGTGGGCCAAGGAAGAAGCCTTTAAACTTTGAAAAGGGTCCAAATAACATTGTATGCTTGGGCATCTGGCCCAGGCAAAACGAATGTCATACAGCTTAAAATCCAGTAGATGGTAGTAACGTTCAGTAGTGACAAAACATAGGCAATTGTAGGAATATGATGCCTCCATATCACGATCCACAGTCACGGGTACCAGTAATCCTTTGTGGCAGCCTACACGTGTAGCTGCTCAAACATCATACAGAAATCAGTCACTGTGGAGCCCTCAGGGACAGTGGTTTCATGGGAGAACCAGTACAAAAACCACAATGTGTGTAAATATTAAGTTACTAATCTATACTGGTTTGTGTAATAAGCTTCTGTTTCTTTATGCAAATTTAAATTTGACTAAAGCAAAAATTCACAAGTTTCCCTGTGAACATAGTTTTTGCAAAAGCTGTGTTTAATAACGTAAGTGCATGCTAATAAAGTGTTTTCAGAAATGTTAAGTATGAAAAATATTTCCATTTTAGAAGTACATAATAAATGTACAACTGAGATGATGAGGATTCAGCTAGGGACAAGCACGTTTTGACATCATTCTAACAGTTTCGGAGATATCTAAAGACATATAGGGGTTGCGCTTGCAGATGTGTGTATCATCGTAGGCTGGACTATTGGCCTTGGTGAGGATCTGATTATCTTTAGTTCGCTGCACAGCTGTGGATAGTGAGTGACCAGGTTTGAATATCACTATCACTCTCCCAAAGAGCCTCTTTGTATCTTGTATAGATGATTTATTATCCCATTATGTTCCCTCATTCATCATCTGGTATTTCAAACAGGACATTGGAGCTGTAAAAGCATACCTGGAAGGATCCCAGTCCCAGTTCAAACACCAGTCTCTCTCTCTTCCTGACATCTTCAGGTGAGAAGGCGAACACAGTGTAGTGAATACCAAAAAGAGGGATGAGCAGGAGGGTGGAGCGCGCCAGACGCCTACATACACACACATACACACACACACACACACACACACACACACACAGTTTAATAAGATTGAAGCAAAAGTCAAACACAAATCAAAGTCATGTTCTACTGGTGCTGGTCAGCTGGAAGTGATGCAAGAACAGAGCCACTGATGCAATGTTATGAAACATAAACTAGTCATTTGCTCACAGGTTTAAATTTTTAGTCAAGCCACAATTTTAGAAATAGAAAATCTCTCTTTGAATTCAATCAAGGTATCAATGTTGTTTGAAATGCAGGCTCAGTCACAATTCTGTGATTATTCTATTGTTCACATTACACAGGAGATATCTTCATTTTTCTTATTGTCAACAGTCAATTAAACTCAGTAATTTTTTTTTAAAAGTATCTTATTCTTCTTTGCAACAGACTTATAATAAACACTGTTGCACTTGGTGACATGTTCCTTTGTTACGATGAACCAGGGCACTGTGGTTTATTGTGAGTCAATACCAAACGCATCATCTAGCTGACATTTATCCTCAATAGAGCACCAAATGTCTATTAATTTGCCACTGAAAATAGTCCCCCAAATGCATAATTAACTCCAGTTTCAGTAATGTCTGTTGAAAACTACAGTGCCCTGTTTTTTTAAGGAAATTACAGAGCATGTTTTAAAATCTAAACTATACATTTGTTACTCATTTTGAGAGATCTACATCCTCAGTGAGAAGGGATGGACATTAGGATGTGGTAAGGAAGCCAGAAAGTATTGTTGTACATTGTTGGTTTAGGTCTTATGTGGGGTTTGTTGACAATAAGAAAAATATAGAATAACACCAGCCATATACTTTCTCTCTCTTTTAAACCTGAGGGTAGATTTAGTGTACAAAATCATCACAAGACTGGGACTGAGACAAGAAACACATAACTGTGGACATGTAGAATCTGTCCCTGTAGTCACATAGAGTTTTCTCTGGTTCCTTTTCCCTGCTGCATGTATCATGCAGTACAACATCATGTCTGACATACACATGACAAGTGGTAATACACAGAAACACACAACAAATGACACCTTAGAGGGCTCAAATGTGCAACACTGATTTTTTACGGTGCAGTCCAGTGACCCCCAGGGGTCCTTAAGCAGCAGAATAAAGACATTATACTCTGAACTCTTTCACTGTGAGACGCTAGGAAATGTACAAGTATTATTGTGAGACAGTTTGTGTTGCTGTCTCTCCACCAGCACTTGGAAAAAAATCTCAATGAAACTACAAAGGTTTAAATTTTGAAGCAAATGAACTAAATTCTGTGTATATGTGTTTGTGTGCTTTTGCATGTCTTTCTTTGTGAGGACCAGTTTGATAGTGAGGACAGTTTGGCTGTCTTCTCTTTGGGCTGGACTTTTAAAGGCCTGTTTGAAGGCACGGTCACACATGAGCGCACACAGGTGAGTGACCATCACCTACAGAGGTGATTCACACAGAATGTGACGCACAAGGAACGCTTACTTCTTAGCCAATGTTAGCTAGCTTGCTATTAAGTATCCCAAAATATTTTCTCGTGTTCCACGCGTGTCTCCTGACTCACTTCAGCCAGGCAGCATCTCTCATGTGGGGCAGGTTGTATTTTTCATTGTCAGTATCGTACAATATCGGGTAGACACGGCAAATATTGACACTTGGTCAGTGGCCCTAAAAGTCAAATTATGATGCTGGGTACCCCTTCAGTGTCGGTTATGGACGTTCAGGGACAGCATGTCAATTCATGCATATAGTCTTTTCAAAATAAACTTTAGTTTTCACAGAAAATGTACAGTTTCCACTTGTTAACTGCATACAATCTCTTTTTGAAAATAAGAAAGTAGGTGAAAAAAAAATTGTTTTTAGGTTTACTCCCATAAGTTCGGGCAACAAAAGTACACAGTTTGATTCAGAAAACTAAATCATGATTTGGTTTAAAATAAGTACATTTGTTGCCAACGTAATGTAACATCACTAGTGTAGTACGCTACACGTACTAGCATGTACTAAAATAACTTCATTAACTTGAATAACTTGATTTCTGGTTTTATACACAACATGAACAGCACTCTACCTGCTGAAAGTCTGGAGTTTTTTTGACCCATCCACACCAACTCCTGCCCGCCTCATGCAGACTTTCTCGCTCTTTACACTACGGCAGTTGCTCAGAGCGTCAAAAAATTCTGCTGCCCGGTGCATTTCATACCGCTGCTTAAAGGGAAATTTCAGTTTATTTCAACCCGTCTCTTATCGTCCTAAATTTGTTTCAAGTGACTAGTGACATAGAAATAATGTTAGCATGCAGCGTCAGACTTGTTAAAACGTAAGTGAATGGGCATACCTTCAAGTGCAAAGTTAGTCCACTAAACAAGCTTTTTTTCCCCAAAGACCGCCTCATATCGTTAGGATACATGTCAGAGAACAGATAGAAAACGACATGTAAACGTGTTGTCTTACCTTACCGGTGTGGTGCCGTGTTTGAAATATCGCGAGAACAAGCAGCGATCTCATACCGTGCCTGAACAAGCAGCAACAGTTGGAAGGCAGAACCGGACAGTAGCCTGAAAGGTTCATTCATTTATTTTATGAAAGATTTATAGAATAATGGCTGACTTTTTGCCAGACTTCGACTTTGTGGAGGATTTAATTTTGCAGAGTTTGATGGCCGCCCTTATTTATTTGAGCCAGAATACACTGAAGAAGAGCTTCGTGGAATTGAAGAACGGAGGAGGAGAGGGAGAGAGGCGCAACAGGTAACGTTAGAGGACGAGAGGGGAGGAATGGATGCTGCAAGGCTGCGTAGCTCTGGAGATTGGTGGTGTACCTGTGAATGCTGTGCCCCAGTGCCCACAGAAGAGGAATGCCTCTGTTGCAAGGAATGGGACCGGTCGCAGCCTTATTTTCAAGGTCTGGATGTGACCGAGGACGAGACACCTCCACCTGGAGTAACGTTAGTATCCAGCTGGGCTTTATATTTCGGCCGCGCTTTGGAAAGCAGAGTTAAAATGGTAAACAAACATGGCACCACACCGGTAAGGTAAGACAACACGTTTACATGTCGTTTTCTATATGTTCTCTGACATTTATCCTAACGATATGAGGCGGTCTTTGTGGAGAAAAAGCTTGTTTAGTGGACTAACTTTGCACTTGAAGTATGCCTGTTCACTTACATTTTAACAGGTCTGATGCTACGGCTGTATCTAGGCTAACGGCTAACATGTTAACTATTATTTCTATGTCACTAGTGACTTGAAACAAATTTAGGACGATAGGAGACAGGTTGAAATAAACCGAAATTTCCCTTTAAGGGTGCCTTAGTGTTTCTGACGCTGGGGGCCACTGACCAAGTGTCAGTATTTGACAAGTGTGGAGTGAAACCAGGTTGTGCTGGTTAAGGCTGCAACTCTACCAACCAAAGTTGAACTCCACACAATGTAGATGTGAATTTGCTTTGCCACCAGAAGTGAATATTTTATTTGGCCCTTTGCGTTCAATTAATGGAAGTGAATAGAACGCAAACATTCACTGATGTTAATTTCATGCATGTGTGACCTTACTCTGAGGGTCAAGACTTGATTTGAAGGTTCAGAGTATTAGAGTAAAGTTTAGGTTGAGTTTAGGGTAAGGGTTGGGGTCAGGCATGTAGCTGTGATGGGTATGGTCAGGGGCTTTGGGATGCATTATATCAATGAGGGTCCTCACAAGTGCACAAGTACAAACGTGTGTGTTAGAGAGAGTATGCATTTGGGAGTTCAGACCATTAGAAAATACTTAAAAAACCCCTGGTGTAAAACACATACGGACACATACACATGCAGTCGACACAAGGCAGACACACACAAACGTGTGTCGGTGGACAAAGACACGTACACACACACACACGCACACACACACACTTACAGTGTGATGGTGGATAACTCTGACATCCTGCACGAATGCTGAACAGCCTGTGTGGGCTCACTGAAGCATTTCTGAGCACAGCTGCTACACAGCACAAAGACAACACAACAATACAACAAAGACAATGTCTTTAGGGACACAGACTCACACAATGCACACACACACACACACGTCTTCACACTTGGTCACGCACGCACAGGTCTCAGCAACAGATGAAAATGACATTATCTGCCGAGCCTCAAAAGACGCCGTCCTCTGGGAGCAGCACCGGGCTGATGTCTGGCTACCGTACAACTCCATAATGAGGCTCAAGCTTCCTGCCAACAGGTACTACAAATGAATATATATTCTGAAAAGTGTCTAAGAGGACACATTCGAGGTTTAATAATAAGAATCTGGAAATAACACTCTATGGGTACAATACAATCTCTTTAAATAAATAGATGCATGCTCCTGTGTGAAAGTGTTCAGTTAGTATTTGAGCGTGTATTTAAGGGACGATGCCAACTGATCTGAAACAGCAGGCCTATCATAGACCAGGGTTAGTTAGTTAGCCACATTTTCATGTTGTGTCTGGAGTGTCATGTGGTGTCTGATTAAAGAAAAAAACAGGTGTTATTCTATATATTTCTTATCATCAACAAATCCCATGAAAACACCAAATCTAGAACTATGTTAATCCTTCACTCAATGCTTTCCGACTTCCTTTTTCTGTCAGTGGCACTCAGTCCCAAGACCATTTGTCCTTACTGTAGATCTTTAAAATCAGGGCGCACAAATATGGTTTCATTTTTTAAAACAGCTTAAACAGCTGAGCTCTTTAGGTTTGGCACGTTATTCAAAGACGAGGAAAAATGGTGAATTTGTTGGGGACTAATTTCAGCTGCGGATTAATACACATTTGATGCTCTTGTGAGCATTTACAGCGGCATTAGGAGCAGTGTGGGACTGACTCCAAACAAACCACAGTTCCCATGTTTATTGTAATAAAGGAACATGTGACTCACCAATGTATTTTTAATAGTTTTTAGACAACAATAGTTCTATGACACACAGGAACCAGTTAAATCACACTTTGGCTACAGAGAGGTGAAGTAAGTCTCAAGTATTTGCACTCAAGTCTTGAGTCAAGTTCTAAACCAAGACTGAGGGGTCAAGTCAAGTTTCGATTCCTGAACAAGTCATACGCTTCTGTAATATACTATATATATATATATATATATATATATATATATATATATATATATATACAGTACAGGCCAAAAGTTTGGACACACCTTCTCATTCAATGCGTTTTCTTTATTTTCATGACTATTTACATTGTAGATTCTCACTGAAGGCATCAAAACTATGAATGAACACATGTGGAGTTATGTACTTAACAAAAAAAGGTGAAATAACTGAAAACATGTTTTATATTCTAGTTTCTTCAAAATAGCCACCCTTTGCTCTGATTACTGCTTTGCACACTCTTGGCATTCTCTCCATGAGCTTCAAGAGGTAGTCACCTGAAATGGTTTCCACTTCACAGGTGTGCCTTATCAGGGTTAATTAGTGGAATTTCTTGCTTTATCAATGGGGTTGGGACCATCAGTTGTGTTGTGCAGAAGTCAGGTTAATACACAGCCGACAGCCCTATTGGACAACTGTTAAAATTCATATTATGGCAAGAACCAATCAGCTAACTAAAGAAAAACCAGTGGCCATCATTACTTTAAGAAATGAAGGTCAGTCAGTCCGGAAAATTGCAAAACTTTAAATGTGTCCCCAAGTGGAGTCGCAAAAACCATCAAGCGCTACAACGAAACTGGCACACATGAGGACCGACCCAGGAAAGGAAGACCAAGAGTCACCTCTGCTTCTGAGGATAAGTTCATCTGAGTCGCCAGCCTCAGAAGTCGCAAGTTAACAGCAGCTCAGATCAGAGAGCAGATGAATGCCACACAGAGTTCTAGCAGCAGACCCATCTCTAGAACAACTGTTAAGAGGAGACTGCGCGAATCAGGCCTTCATGGTCAAATAGCTGCTAGGAAACCACTGCTAAGGAGAGGCAACAAGCAGAAGAGATTTGTTTGGGCCAAGAAACACAAGGAATGCACATTAGACCAGTGGAAATCTGTGCTTTGGTCTGATGAGTCCAAATTTGAGATCTTTGGTTCCAACCGCCGTGTCTTTGTGAGACGCAGAAAAGGTGAACGGATGGATTCCACATGCCTGGTTCCCACTGTGAAGCATGGAGGAGGAGGTGTGATGGTGTGGGGGTGTTTTGCTGGTGACACTGTTGGGGATTTATTCAAAATTGAAGGCACACTGAACCAGCATGGCTACCACAGCATCCTGCAGCGACATGCCATCCCATCCGGTTTGCGTTTAGTTGGACGATCATTTATTTTTCAACAGGACAATGACCTCAAACACACCTCCAGGCTGTGTAAGGGCTATTTGACCAAGAAGGAGAGTGATGGAGTGCTGCGGCAGATGACCTGGCCTCCACAGTCACCGGACCTGAACCCAATCCAGATGGTTTGGGGTGAGCTGGACCGCAGAGTGAAGGCAAAGGGGCCAACAAGTGCTAAACACCTCTGGGAACTCCTTCAAGACTGTTGGAAAACCATTTCAGGTGACTACCTCTTGAAGCTTATCGAGAGAATGCCAAGAGTGTGCAAAGCAGTAATCAGAGCAAAGGGTGGCTATTTTGAAGAAACTAGAATATAAAACATGTTTTCAGTTATTTCACCTTTTTTTGTTAAGTACATAACTCCACATGTGTTCATTCATAGTTTTGATGCCTTCAGTGAGAATCTACAATGTAAATAGTCATGAAAATAAAGAAAACGTATTGTATTGAATGCGAAGGTGTGTCCAAACTTTTGGCCTGTCAGGAAATGTTCTGTTTTCTGGAAAAATTGAACACTAAATAAAATGTTTAAAAAATACATGAGATTTAAATTGTACTGATGTATTTAAATGTTTGCTGGAAGTTATTGTGTCTCCATCTGTAATGTTTCACCTGCACCTTTTGTATACTGCAGCTCATTTTTTGTTGACCACCTCTAATTTTTGAACGTTAACAAAAATATCTTTGGTATCATGCTTTCAACTGGCACTCAGGCACTTAATGTTACTTCTTCATTCTTTGGTGCAACTTGACCTGAGGCTCAATCAAGAGCAGATTGCTGGGAATAAATACTGTAGCATTAGTGTTAGTTGATTCAGAAAATAAAGAGAAATTAATGGCACAATTTTTAAATAACATAGTTTTAAATCTTTGGGCTTGGAGGGAGGTATCAAGTATTTATTTAAATCAAAAGGCTTGAGTCCACGGAGTCTTGAGTCATCGAGTCTGGCTTTGTCAAGTTCATACTTAAATCATCAAATCTATGACTTGAATCTGACTTGAGTCCAAGTCATGTGACTCGAGCCCACACATCTCCATGTTAGAAGCATCGATTCATTTTTGGTTTAAATTTTCTCATGGGATTTGTTAATAACAAAAATATAGTATATTGCCAGCAAAACTAAATTCATGTCTTCAGGCTGCAGGGTCGTTAATGCGCACAGCATCTAGAGACCTTAAAATCACGTTGATTCACTTCACTGACTTTTCACATACAACCATTTTCCACACACACAGATTTTTTTTTGAGGACATACACCACTGGCATCAGCGAATATTCTCTGATTGTAACTTACAGGTAAATGCTCGATTCATTCCCTCCGATGTCAGGGGACTGCAGCTTCTGCACCAGGATGATGATGATTCCAATGAAGAGGACAAAATTGATCTGAAAAAAACGAACACATAAAATAACATAAATGTGGAGGAGCTGTCATAAATTACATTCCAGTCAGTAAAGCAATAATTTGGCATGTGTAAAAAATAACACACAAGAAAAAGTGAATGAACAAATCCGTCATACCATAATGGAGGCCACAACTGGTCCTTTGATCACCCACCAGAGGGCAGTGTTCTCATTTGTATCCCAGCATCTGGAGGAGGTGGAGGAGAACATTGTGTTTCATAGTCATTCAGCATGCTCTCCTTCACTTAGATCAACACAAGGCAACACATAGCACCATGCATTATGTCAAGACGGTGGCTCTTTGCAGAATAAGAGGGGTGGAGGGGAAAGGTTTAATTTGCATGCTAAAATATTGGTAGCTTACTTCCAATGCAACACATGATATATGTTTTTAAAATGTGATCGGATTTACTCAGTGATTTAAAAAAGAAAAAAGGCATGGTCACCAAGAATAAATGTATCAGTGGTGTCTACATTGAGGGGAGTTGTTTTCTAATCCTTTTCCAAATATTCCTGCAATTGCATATGCCCTCTTTACCTTATAGGTGCCCAGATACACTTCCAAGGATTATCAAATTTTTAATTTTTGGGTGCGATTCTCAGTATCCTGAAGGCCTTGCTGCTTTGCTCTGCTGAGAAATGTTCTCAAGTACCTTTTACACTCTGTGGACATGCATTTCTTCCTTTTCTGAGATCAAACTAAAGTTGGAAGAGGAGTCATACCCAGTGTCGTGAAAGTGGAGCCTCAGAACTGCCCAGACAGTAACGCAGATGGTGGGAGTCCCTGTAATGACAGCATTAGTAAAATACAATACATTTGGTATCATGCATCAGTTTCCAGCACTTCTCATTAGTTCAGTCACATTTTGGATGATACCAACATATAGCAACAGCTTGATATTTTAGTGGCTGTAACCCTGTTTATTCAGCATCTGGTTAAAAATCACTACTAGGCATAACCTAAAATGTTTGTGTCAAGTATTGCTACTTTAGTTGTATTTTAACATGGTGTTTGAAAACATTTATTGGCAAGTCTGGCTAAAATATTAAAGCTCTTGGCAAAAAAAACGAAGTGAAAGCTGTTTTAATAAGACCCTCAGGATAAATACACACTGTAGCTGTAGCTCAAGCTTCTTCAACTCTGGCTCACTGATTAGTTCTGTTTACATGTGAATCAAATTTAAATCCTGGAAAAAAAAAATCACCTGAATAACTAATATTTTGGTTTAATCCTTCAAAGCAGCGGAGCGCTCCTGTGCTGATGATGGCCAGTTACAACATGCATTATTGACGACAGAAGCCCCCCTTTGCAGGTCGCTCTCGTCGCAGGCTTGTCTATGATCAGGCTACTTTTACAATGTGTCAAGTATACATTCATAATGACAGTAATAGCTCAGGGAAATGTTCGGCGCCTGGGTCCTTAGCTTTCTGAAAATGTGGCCACCTGAGCAATAAAGCTGATTAGCCTTGCTTTAGATGATGAGAATCCAGAACATCTGATTTATTCAAAAATACTATCTCTGGTCTTCCAAACATTAAAAAGAAAAAAAAAAGAGTTGAATGTACTCAAAAAAGGTACAAGTAAACTAACTTCTCAAACTGAAACTGATGCATGAAACTGAATTTACTGCATGAACAGAAGGAGAAGTCTCTATTTACCACCATTAATGACAGAAATGGACACTCACCCCACCCTACGATGGTGTACCAGTAGAAGTAACGTCTCTCAGGAAAGAAAGTCTCCACCAGCAGAGTGAAGAGATACAGACCCTCAATGAAGAGCCAGAAATAGTTGGACATGACACAGTAATGGAAGAAAATCATCACTGCTTTACACGGCACCTGCACAGGGGAAACACACGGGGAAGGAAATCAATTTTATCAGTGATTTCATGTCTGTCCCGCTGATGTCGGACAATGCTTTTAGGGGTTTTGACGCAGCCTAGATTTATTATCATCCCACTTCGAGGCTGGTGCAACAATATCATATACAAGCACAGCGTGATCCACAATATGTTATACCTTTAAAATTTTACATACATTTGAATATGTCCTTGACTTGTAAGAAGTCTTTAAATCCTAAAAGCATCTGGCTGCAGCTTCAAAATGTAAAAACCACGTTTAATCATCAGCCTTTCGTTTAAAAGCTCAAGACAATAAATGTCAGAGTGACAAACGACGTTAATTCCTGTAAATCACAGTGTAAACAGAGATCGTTGTCGCTGGGGTGCTGGTGTTGCAACACAGTGCACAACACTGCAATTGCCCTCAAGTTGTAGCATTCAGCATCAATGTGTGGGTAAAAAAAAAAAAAATTGTTTTCACAGCCAGCAGTAGAGACCCACCTACATGTCAGGTGGACTGTAATCTAATAACATCATGTTAATGAAAGAGTCCATATTCTGAGTAGGGTCAACCAATTACAGCACAGTACCACAATGCCACGATGGTGACCTATGATCACCATAGTGACAACAGTAAAGGAGCGGGTTTGAACAAAGGGCAAAGTAACCATTGATATGTTAATGAGCCTCCAGTAGAAGATTTCCACTGGCCTTGCTGGAGCCATTAGCGTACCTAATTAGCTTTATTTATCATGCCTGCTTTACAACATTGAGCAATGAGTTGTAACCAGACAAAGGCTAAGAGCTTGTTCTGCATTTGTAATCGGGGAGTATTAGTCATCTAATATCGTGTTTGCTTTTTTGCAAAAAAAATTTGCATGTGATTGAAGTTCCTTCAAAGGTGCGTATCAAACGAGAAAACTGGAGGAGAACTGTTTCAAGCCCTCTGTGCGCGAACCTCTCGTTATATCTCAAACAGAACAGGCTTGATCACATTTTACACGCATGCTTTGCTTTTTAAAACGAGCGACTGAAATTCGATGAAATCCTTTAATTACGCTCTCTGGAACTGATTAACCAATGATCTTGGAAACATTTTTGCAACTGCCAATACTCTGCAAACTTTTTATACTGACTCCAAACCTGCCAGCGATCTGAGTAGAGATCATTTGGAATACTAAAAGCCTCATTTCACAATTATCTGCATCAAATTGAAAGTAATGAAATAATTAGCCTGCTGAACTGAAAATGTATTTTTTCATTTTTAACCAAACAAGCAGTCGTGGCTGTTTTCTTTGCTGTGGGTGAAAACCATATATGGATGTAATTGGTCAGCCACTGATTACGTGAATGTTCAGGAAAGACCACGCAGTGTATGAATCAGTTGTTGTTACTGACGGTGTGTTCGAAGCAGTGGTCTTCCTCAGCGTACAGCACACCGTCCTTGATGAAGACTGAGATGGCTCTCAGGATGAAGGACACAAACAGGTTCATGTGGATGAAGTTCCTGGTACAGTGGAGCTTCCTGGAGAGAAGAGAGATAAGATATATCACATCTTATCTTGTTTCCATTCTTAAAATTGAATCAAAGCAAATTATTTAATGTAGTTGGATTTTTTTTTGTGTTTAACCCTTCAGATTTTTACTCCTTCTATTTACTGGTGTTTTCACTGTGCTACTACGTCTAAACCATATAGCCATATATTATTTTTTCTGAATAAATTAGGCTACGCAGAAATTCATTAGTTTGGCATGTCTTTGGTACTCTTTACAGGGTCCAGGTTAGTTTTTATGAAACCAATAAAAACAACAACCTTTAAGTCCACCTATTCGGCAGTAAAAACAATACATACACATGTAATGTATAGTTTATAAAACACTATAATGTAGTTGTAAGCAGCTGTATGTATTTATCAATGTAGAGTATTTGTCTCTCCTATGAAGACATATTTCACATTACAGTTGTTTTTTGCCCACAGGAGTTATAGTTGTTAACAAACACACAATAAATACTCACATATGATTAAAAATATGCTATACAGGATTTTCCTAAAAACAGTGTAGTATGCATACAGAAGTAATCCCTCTCAGTCTTCACTTACAACTCATTAGAAGTGTGTGGCGGTTTATTTTTCTGCAGAGACTCTGCCCTCTGCCTGTATTTTCTTCTTATTTTTTGTGTTTGGGGTGTTTATGGGTGCTCAGGTGAGGTCGGGGCTTTATAAAAAGGTAGTGACCAGGTGCCAGACTGTAAGCAGCAGGCATTCAAGAGACACAGTGCTGAAAAGTGCAAGTACAGCAAGGCAAAACACCAAATGAGAATGAATCCAGGGTTGGCAAGCGTGTTTACAAACAGTAACCGACAATCCTGAAGAGTATTCCTTTGACAACTACATTGCACTGTGTGTTTATATGCTGATTATAATGACAAATAGACGGATTGGACTGGGCTTTTGTGACCGAAAATCCAAATGTTTTCAGCACAAATCAAATATCAGTCTGTTGCTCTATTTTCTTTTTTAAAGGTCCAGTGTGTAGGCTTTACTGCCACCTAGTGGTGTGTTTGCAGAGCTGAACCTTTTCACATGTGTCAAGTCAGAGGGGTTACAAAAATATATCATGGTAAACTCTTGGGCCAACAATGTAGGAGAGCTACAGTGGCTGTTGTGAAAATGCGCAAATGTGAATGGCCCCTACATAGAGCAAGTGTTTGATTTGTCTGTTCTGGGCTACTGTAGAACAACATGGTGGACTCTGTGGATGAGGACCTGCACAGTATTTAGATATGAACGACTCACTGTAAGGTAACAAAAACACAAGGTGACTATAAGCAAGTGAAAGAGCAGTTACAAATACTAAACACCATTTCTGTCAATAGATGCCCCTAAATCCAACACACTGAACATTCAACCGATAATTGTTAAAGGATAACTTCGGTATTTTTCAACCTGGGCTCTATTTCCCCATGTGTATGTGTGTGTATGATTCATAGGTACAACTCGTTCTAAAATTGGTTCAGTATTGAGGGAGCCAGCAGCCGCGAGGTAGATATGGGGGCAAATGCGTCCCGTATAAGTTTGCTCATTAAAAGTGCTTTTTTTGGCCACTGACCGGTTCAGATCACCAGTGTTATCTCTGCAAATAGCATACTTAGCGTTTCCCTGACCCTTTACCTCCTCCCGGCTGTGACGTCATCTCTCAAGAGCTTTGCTTGTTGCCGGAAGAAAACAGAGGAGCCATGCTGAGCGCCGCTCAGAGTGGCGCTGGTTGTCCCGGAGTACAGTTGAGAGTTTTACTGCATCGGTATCATGGCTGCATATTTACCTGATTTCGAGAATGAGGATGAGCCCTTTTATTATGATGGCCGCCCGTACTTATTTGAGCCCGAGTATTCGGACGAGGAGCTCCTACAAATTGAAGAGCATACAAGGATAGAAAGAGAGGGCCAATGAGCAGACGAGGGTGAAACAGTGGCTGCACAAACGCAAATCTCTGAGGACTGGTGGTGCTCCTTGCTGTGACTCCATGCCCACAGATGAAGAATGTCTGTGTTGCAACGAGTGGGACCTGTTGCCCAATATTCATGGTCTTGATATGTCCTGGGATGATACAGAAACTACCAAACGCTGTGTAACTATGTTAGAGGATTTCCCCCCTCTGATCAACAGGGCACTGCTGGATACCTTTTTTCATGTGCCCAAAATAAATTGGAGGAGGCAGCCAAAACCACAGGGACCAAATGGTCAACTATCCATCGAGTAAGTATAACTAATATGTCTAATACTGATACCTAGAATTGTCTCCAAGATGCACATTTACTGTTGCATACTTTGCCCTCGTATATATCGTCAACATCCATCAACAAGCAAAGCTCTCGCGAGATGACGTCACGGCTGGAAAGAGGTGAAGTGTCAGGGAAACGCTAGTATGCTATTTACAGAGATAGCACTGGCGATCTGAACCGGTCAGTGGCGAAAAAAAACACTTTTAATGCACAAACTTATACGGGACGCATTTGCCCCCATATCTACCTCGCGGCTTCCAGCTCCCTCAATACTGAACCAATTTTAGAACGAGTTGTACCCATGAATCATCCGCACACATACACATGGGGAAATAGAGCCCAGGTTGAAAAATACTGAAGTTGTCCTTTAAGTTTAGGAAATATGAATAAATACGTTTAAAAAAGTCAAAATACTGAAAGTTAGTCTCGCTAATTTTTAAATTGATAATTTTGTCTAGAATCAAAAGATATTTCGTTTAGATATTTATGTGACGGATGCAGAAAATACTTAAAGGTGAGAAGCTGGAACTAGTTTGCTTTGAGGACCTCTGATACCTCAGTAATGTAAAAAGAAAATTAAAAACAAAAAGCTAATTTTCATGAGTGTTGCCACCCCTACTAATTTTCTTTCTTATTTCCATTTGGGCTAAACCTGATTTAAATTTCATGGCTTCAAATTTGGAGAACAAGCATAAATGAGGAACCTGACTTTGTGATGCTCACCTGAATCTGCAGAGAATGACCATGGCTGTAGTCAGAGACACCAGCGATGTGCTGTAGCCGACAGTGTACAAGGCCCTGACTGAATCGAAGTACGTATGTATCGGGTCATCTGTCTAATGTTGGAGACAGAGGGTTAGTCATATGTGTTTGTGATAAGTGAATCATGACATTTAGATGAGGTAAAAGAGGTCGTACAGGTTCACTGGTGTTGTCATAGAACATGCAGACGTCCACGTAGTGAGGGAAAGGTTCAGACCAGCCGTCCTCGGTGCAGTTACGACTGACCTTTCCCATCTCTGCAAGTGGAAAACATGCCTCAGGCTGAACTGGACTGAACGTTATTAATTTTTAAATACAAATGAGATCAAATCAAATGAGAGCCGCTGCTGAGCTCTCTGTTGCTCTCACCATCCTCAGGGTCCATGAGGTCGTTGAAGAGCTCTGGACAGTTGACCACCACCACTTCACCGACTCTGGCCGCCTGCCAGCAGGTCAGGTTATCCCACATCCATGGACACACTAAAGAGATGAGAGAAACACAAACACAACAAGGTCAGTGTGAAGCTCCTGTTAGCATTCCTGTTGTTACTGAGGTGATGGAACGATACTGACACTAAGTGAAATGAACTGAGCTGAATTAATTTGAATTTTAAGGCAAATGAATTGGGAGGTAATAGAGTTTCCAAAGATATTGAGCATTTTCATGACACCCACATGCACTAAACTACTGCTAACATTGCTAACATGGAGACAGCTTTCAAATTTTATTAGCTCTCTTGAGGTAATAAGATCTCCTATCTCACATTTTAACACTTTATCTTAAAAAGCATGTGTTAATACCTGATGATCTCTAAGTTTCAGTGCCAGTAAGCTGTTTAGAGAGGTTTTAAAATAAAAGTAAATCTAAAACTATGAAAGTGAGGTGGATAAAGATAGGATTATGATATTAGGGTGTTTGAAATTACACCTTCAACTGGAGAGGCAGCATACTGATAACAGCTTCCTGCAGCAGCTGAAAATGACGATGAGAGCAGTAAGAGTGAACCAAAGTTGCAGGCCAGACAGTTAAACAGTGAGCTGAGACACACTACAAAGCTCCATCAAGCCGAAGGGAGATACAGGGCGGAGCCAGATGTTGTGAACATTTGAGACTCAGCTCGAAGCCAGGGGGGTACATATAAGCATGCTTCCCAGGGGAGATTCTTCCCCATTTACAGCAGCTATATGCACATCTTTGAAGCCATTTAAGATGAACAGAATGCCTAAAAATCTGTACATCATTTGGGAAAGACATGATAATTGCCAAGGAAAAAAAATCATTTTAAAGACCACATCCTGTTTTGTTTCGAACTGTCTCCAACTGTCTTTATCATACCCTAACAAAGCAAATGTTGAGGATGACTTATTTTCAGTCTTGCCGCCTAAAAACAGGCAAAAACGGTCTGATGTTACATTGTTAAATGGATACTTTGCGGATTTTTAACCAACTTTGTATCAGAACAATGTGCTTAGTGTGTGTAAATGAACTTTGGTAAACTTCCCTCTGTCTTACCAACACCCAGATCTCCCTGCTCATGTCTCAGCCCCTGTTGACTCTCATTCTAATGCTCAAACTAGATGCCCCCCAAGACGTGATTCAAGAGAGAGACAACCATCTGTCTCTATTTCTCTCAAACTCAGACCAAACTCAGATCAAACTGTAAAACTAGGGCACTGCTGATGAAAAAAACCAAGATCCTGTTACTGTATAGCCTATTTCTCACCTAACATATGTTTAGAAAAATATTTTAGTGCACTGTTTGGCTGTGATATGGGAGTTTGCAAACAGGAAGTGGGCACCATATTGTTTTTCTATGTTGTAAAAACAGAGACTGAAAAACAAAACTTAAATCAAACAGTAAAACTAAGCAGTGCTGGTCAAATATGAACCAAGATTCTGTTACTGCATTGCCTATTTCTTGCCTAAAATGTTTTCAAAAACATATTTTAGCTTACTGTTCATATTGTATTCTGTACTGAACTGTGCAATATGAGGCTGTCTGTTACATGCCATACTGTTTCTTGTGGAGAAACCAGCTGCATTACATCCCCCACCAGCAGGGGCACTGTTTGGGCTGGTGTGGCACAGTGCATTCTGGTAGTTGTAGTTTTTTTCTACCTCATGAACAAATACAAATGCCACAGCCCTTTCCCTCAGTTCCCTCTGGTCATGTAGCACCAATTTGAAAAGTATTTGTGTCTTTCTACTATTTTATGACCATCTTTCCAGCAGTGAAATACTTCTTTATACTGAAAGATGGATCAAATCAGATTCAAAACAATACAACATTATATACAGCACAAATTTATATTTGTGTCTCATTTTGCCGCTCGTATTTATCTGCTAGCTTAATGTCTAAAATGAACCGTGTGTAAGACGACATGAGTGTGTTGCTAGATCATGCGAGAGTGTGTTGCTAAAACAAAGACATGTCTGCAACGAAGATATTTTTCCTGATTTGTCTGTCTGTAAAAAGCCTTTTCAGTGTCAGAATGTTAGGAAGGGTTGGGGGCTTGTGGAAAATGGGTCCAGTATTTACTTCAGTGACTATAGGGCGAAGGAAATGGTCATAATCCGTAAACCCATTCACTTTTCCCATTGGAATGAATGGACTCAGGGTCACAGCTAGTCTCCTTAATATAAGGAGGCGGGGCAGTGGTGACACCCATGTGACACAGAAACAAGAAAAGACTCTAAACTGGGCCGTCTGGATTTATCAGTGGTCTCTGCTCCTGACTGCCAGCCTTAGATTTTAATAATAGCTAGATACAGGACGCCAAGATTGCTCCTATTCATTACAGTGGAGTTGCTTGCCTGGTACACACAGTACCAGTCAAAAGTTCGGACACGCTTTCCCATTTACTTGAATGGAAAAGTGTGTCCAAACTTTTTACTGGTACTGTATGCCTAAAAAGTTTTCTAGCTCAAGCGTCCCACAGCTTCCACAGTATATGACCCACTGAATATGTGTAGTTTCTCCTGTTGGCCCCGCCTACAAATTCCCGCTTGGCTTATAGACTTGACATTGTGATGATGTCACAGATTTTTAAATTGCTTTTCTTGGCTTGAGGAAAGTTTTTCAAATTAAAAAAACCTCCATGGATCAAAAATTCAGAACAGATAGACTCAAAATTGACCTTGTTTGCAGTTAAAGGTTTTCTGTCAGCAGCTTTACAGATGTCTCTTTTCCAATGTTTGTCTATGGGGAAAATGGTTTTTGGGCTACAGGGGATTTTTTTCAGCTGCAGTACTGTGAGTGACCACTGGGAAAAAGTTGCTGCAAGACTGGGCAGCTTTCCTGGGGGTCTGCTACCAGCAGCCTGAGAGCTTTCAAATGTTTGGTTTTTTTTGGACAAATGTCTGTAACTTTGGGCGACTGTGGTTCAGAGGTAGAGCGAATCATCCACTAATGAGAAGATCGGTGATATGATCCCCTGGCTCCTCCAGTCCACCTGTCGAAATAACCTTTAGCAAGATACTGCATCCCAAATTGCTCCTGATAGCTGTTCCATGTGTGTGTGTTAGCGTGTGAAAGGTTATCGAGTAGGCACCATATATGATCAGCCTCAGCCACCAGTGTGTGTGAATGTTGTGTAAAAGCGCTTTGAGTGGCTGGAAGACGAGAAAAGTGCTATACAAGTGCAGTCCATTTACTATTTTACCATTCAATAGCCAGAACAGTCCGCAGGGGCCGACGGACCATTTTATCGTCTACTTGACACATAAAGTGTGAGCACTTAGGTCGTGGCTCGATGATTGGACCGCACAGTGTGAGCACATAACTTGTGAGCTTGTGAGAACAACATTTCTAAAACGGTCTCAAATCGTACAGTGTAGTTTAACAAAAATATGTAGATGTTATTTTTTGTTTGTTTGTTTTTGTTATATCCAAACTGAATGTAATAGTCTCCACCCAAACAGGCTGAAACTAAATCTTACCTAAGCCAGTTCTTTTTTTTTGGTCATCTTTTCATCAGCCTCAACCATTACCTGATTCATGCTCACTTACCAATCTCACTTTCTTTCTGTGTTCTCTTCTCTCTGCTCCCACACTGGCCTTTATCTTCAGCACCTCCTTATCCTTTCCCTTTCTCTTTACTACGCTGCTTATGCTCTGGTGGTTTTATAATGCTGCAGAGGCAGGTACAAGTCTGATTGTATGTGTGTTCACCCGTGTGCATTTTCAGGGTGTTTCTGAGTATGGCCACATCTGTGTGTTTGTGCATGTGTTCCTGGACATGCATGTGTGTGTATTTGTTTGCAGACCTTTCTCTATATTCTGCTTGGCTCTCTAATCTGTTTTGGTTCTGTCTGGTGAGCCGGACACAAAGCCAATTACCTTTTAAAGGGCAAATCGGAGCCAAATGAGCCGCACTGAGCTACAGAGGTAACCGGCTTAATAAAGCACTCTGTCTGCATCACTGGCTATTTCATACGAGATCCCATAGTATGCTGAATCTTCACCGGGCTGCAAACATACAGCATAATATCCACACGTATATTGCACATTTATAGAGTACACAAACACACACACGCTCAGATTGTTTTTTTCACATTAAAGCAGATTTTATCAGGCGAGTGACTGAGAGCTGTCATTTTGTATTCTGAGTCATGAGGTGCCACAGAAGCAGAAGGATGATAAGAACTAATTTCTCTTTACTCCTTCATATTTTTTAATAAACACGAGTCTGAAAGGAAGAACATGTCATGGAGCTCCTGGAAAGATCTGCATCTGGATGTGATCAATTTGTTTTTGTGGGAGTCTTACAAATAGCTAAGAAAGAAAAAGGCAGGCAAACCTCGGTGCCATTTGCACCCGGGTGAGAATAGTCACACTGCAGCTATTCCTCTATTAATATCTATCCATACCACGCATTATTATGGATCAGTACAGGGTCAGGAGTGGTTCAGGGATTAGGGCAGAAGAGGTCATAGTTAGGGCTTGTACGAGCCAATTTCAGACATTCTCTGAGATTAAAGCCATAAATTTATGAGGAGAAAAAAAACAGAAAAGTGCTGCTAGTAAGTCATGTAATCTAGTATAAAAAGCAACACAGTCCACATAGGAAGTAAGACATGATTGATGAGTGGGTCAAATAAAAAGCTTTTGCATAGGACACTGGGCTTCAAGTCCCATATGAGCTAACACTGGCTTATTCATTTCAAACTTAGTTGACCTATAATTTCAGTTTCTAGGGCATATAGAGCTACTGATTGCCCACTGTGTACATTAACTTCACATTTTAACAGACCCATTCGTATTAACATTATATTTCAACACCAAGGAATATCCACCCAGGTGTAAATGGCCACACTGGCTATTTTCACCTGAGCACAAATAGCATTGTTAGCTATGGACACCAAGGTGCTAATAGCATCTGCCTGAAATCTAAGTAGGACCGCATTTTAATGCAGATCAATTTTTCGGTCTATAAAACATCACAAATAGTGAAAAACTACTCCCTTGAACTGATGTTCTCAAATGTCTTGTTTGTCTGACCAACAGTCCAAAACACACAAAGCTATTTAATTCACAATGTTATAAAACCAAGCAGCAACCCTGAGGCTGTAAAATGAGGCCAACGCAAAAGTGCCAACACCTGCAGTTCCTTTAATGGCCACTGGAGGCTGGCCCCAAAACCAAGTCAATCCGATAGACTAATACATGTTTACAGCCTAGTGCTAAAACCAGTTTTCATCTCTATAGCTTATTTCAACATTCATGACAACTGTACAAAAGGTGATTTTTTATATAGCTCACCTGTTTACATTTTATTAAGGCTTAAAGTTATGCAAATTTATGGGCGTGGTCTTCTGAGTGACAGGCTGTCTGCAAGACAGCCTGTCACTGTCTGTAGTCTGTAGCCCCTTTAACACTGCCAGATTTTCCGTGAATGTTGGGCCGTTTTGCCGGCAAGCTGTGAGCGTTTAGATACAGAGCTGGATTGGCGAGTTGATCCGAGGTACCCAATTTTCCGCCTCGTAGGGTAGACATATTGGCGGAACCCTTTTAGTTTAAAAAAACCGAGGCGGCCTTCCGCCATGGGACGGGCTGTTGATGACTTGTGGGAGGAGCTACCGATGACGCCACATGTGCGACCCACTGGTGGTGGATAAACAGGAAACAGCTGATAGCAGGAATTAGCGAGCAGCTAGTAGCAAGAGGGAAACACAAACCTGACGGACACTGTAAAGATGAGCAACTGAGGAATTGCGTGCCCTCCTTGTCCTCGCAAACGAAGAGGCCATTAACTGTTAGATGACGGGAACGGTGAAGGACGGGCCAACTTATGAGAGAATCGCCGAAGGACTGACCAGCCGCAGGTTCCCTCTCACGTGACTGTTTACGTCACACACTGAGCTACACGTTTTGTTACTTGCTCACGCCCCCCATTGCCCCAAAAAAGGCACATTCTGTATACACAAAAGTAGGTAGGCGGCATTTTGCTACACTCCCCGATTTTGTTTTTATACTGCCAATGCTGAAAGAAGACTGATTGGCCTTTCCTGTAAGTGTGCACAATTCCTATTTAAAAAGGGCTTGTCAGTCAGATCCACCCTTTACCCAACCAATAGCTGATGTCACAGTAACTACATCCATTTTATACATACTATGTTTAAAATGTGAAAAAAAAGCAAATTCACACATTGGAGAAGCTGTGAAATGAAAATGTACTCCTATCAAAATAAGTGCAGGTCAACTGTCTTTCGATGGATTATGTGTTAAACTGATGAGTCATTCCTATATTAACACCACTCTAAAGAGTATTTAAGTAATCTTCTGTAATGTGACAGTCACGTTTACGGTGTCAACATCCAGCATTCACTTTCCTTTGGCTTTAGACAAACGGTTGACTGAAGAGAATTTAGTTCTGAAATAATAAACACAGCGCAGAGGTCATTTTACATCAACTTCTCATTTTGAACTGTGCTAAATTCAGCTGGATGGTGATTACAGCACCTGACATCAAATTATTATGTTGCACTCAAATGGCCTGCAGACTAATCTGAGGCCAGAGTACCTTAATTAAAAATATAATAGCACAAGACATAGATAAATCACAAAATCTGCTTTTAGAAGTGAATCGTGATAAATCAGAAAAAAAGAATCCGACAGGCTATCTCTTTTTCTTTTGTCTTATTTATTGTTCCCCTGTTCTCATTTAGATTTCTGCAAACCAGGCGTATTTATTTCCTCACCAACGACTTGCTGTCAGCAGAAACACAGAATGGTTCCTTTTAAAGGAACAGGAGGAAACAAGGATCAGTGAAAGGGTCGAGACAGGTCAACATGTGTGAATATATGGTGTGGAAATGGATAGCTCGCTACAAAAACAAACTGCCCATGTTGCAGGAGAGTGAGGGAGTAAATGGAAACAGAGTGGCTGACTAAAAACTTAAGTCATGCACCTGTGCTCCAACCTTCCTCTGGGCATGAAAAGGGTTTAAAAATACTGAAAACGCAGATAAAACACGAAGACTGCAGGCCCGACCTTTAAGATCTACAGATGAAAAACGAGCTCCTCTTCCTCTTTTAACTTGTTATCTTACACTCTAAATCTTTTATGCTTCATGTTTTTTATCAAGGAACCCTGTGGCTGTCAGTGAAGCCGTGAGTCACAGTGCAGTCTGGGAGATGCAGTCTGTTGGGCGACTTTGGAGCAGCGGGAGGCCTGCAGCAGTAGCTAATGAAAACCACAATCCATAGCCAAGAAAATAATTGCTTCCTGGAATCACACACCAAGTTTCCACTGTTTTTTGGAAAAGGGGACGTGAAAAATGTGAAAACAGCTCAGCGTGACATTACAGGCAGACATTTGGTTTGTGATCTGTATATCACTGGATGGTTGCCTGTTCTGTATAGCGGCCTGTCAAGGTGATGTATTTGTAACATGAACATGATAGGAAACTGCACTTATCTTTCATCCTTACATGTCCCTTTATGACCTTTTCAAACACTGATTGCCTAAACTGAAAAATGCCAGATCGCTGAGTGCAAAAACAAAGTCTGTTTTCTTTTATTTGTTCCCGGAAAGCTAGATTTTTAGGAGATGAATGACTTTCATCAGCAGCTTGGTGTTTTCTGAGCAACCCAAGACGTAAACTATTTAATCTCAGCAGCAGAGCCGTGAAAACTGGTGGCTTCATGTCAAAATATACACACAGGAGGATGCGAAAATAGACACACACACACACACACACACACACACACACACACACACACACACACACACACACACACACACACGCATACTCACTTACCTAATTCAAGGTCATCACTGGGGTTGTGCAGCATGATCCTCTCCATGCATTTCTCATGTTCACGCTTGATGATACAGTGCCCGGACTCTGAGGCCACCTGGAGAAAATAAACAAAAACACACACAAAGTGCCACAATAAATATCGACTGTAGTGATACACTGCACCACTGAGGATAGTGTTAAAGGCTCTGGAAACCTTTCATAACCAGCTTCTTGCTCTTGCCAAGCGCTACGATATAAACACAGTAATATCTGCCAAAGTTAAAATTACACCTTTTATGTGACATTAAAGTGCAATTTTGGTATTTTTCAACCTGGATTCTATTTCCCATGTTTTTATGTCTAAGTGACTAATGGGAACAATAGTTTTTGAAACTGCTCCAGTACTGAGTGAGATCACTGCAGACGGCAGTGGCGAAAAAGGCTGTGATGTAATGCTGTGCACACGTGAGCCGTCATATTAATGTCCATTATAAGTGTTTGTTTTGGTGCATGTTCAGATTACTATTTTCTGTGTCTGACAACTAATTGAAAGGATCCCTACAGAGATTGACCTTTCATTTATACAGCAAGATCCTTTTGGTTTCTTCAAAAACAGCCCAGAAATTGGTACCGTCAAACCAGACTCTGTTTAAATAAACAGTAATTTCAAAGTCAACAGAAACAAAATGAAACTCATAAAACCCATCTTCGTTCCTCTTTCCACTGTTCCAACAATCACCAACTCTGGTTTGGTTGAAATAAACCCTTAATTCGCCCAGTTAGATATGACAATATGCTGGCTTTATACACGCTAAAATTACTATTATTTTAAATGGAGTCTGGTGGGTTTGCTAGGACTGTTTCTGGACAAATAAAAAGGATCTTAGTCTTTAACAAAAATGTTAATCTCTGTAGGGATCATTTCCATAACGTTGTCAGTTTCTTATAACAATCTGAGCCTGTCAATGGCAAAAACAAGCACTTTTAGTGGACGTTAATCAGTGTTGCCAAATGCTAGGAGTTGTTACTTTGCAGCCTGTTTAGCGGGTGCCCTCTCACTCAATACTGGACCAGTTTAAAAACTGGTAACTCAAAAAAACAGGGAAAATAGGGACCAAGTTGAAAAATACAGAAGTCGCCCATTAACGTTTGCCTGTTTGTATTTTTGTTTGTACTTTCCTCAGTCATTTAAAATGTGCGGAGCTTTGGGGGAGGAAGGGAATGTCTGGTATTTACAAGGACAAATCTGAACTGAGCAAATCAAGAACTGCAATACTTAGGTTGACAAGGAGATGCCGCAGTCAATCAAATGTGATAAAACCAGAAACATGAGTTTCAGACCATGTAGGAATGTTTGTTTTTCTTACTTTAAGTTGATTGTGGCTTATTGATTGTCAAGTATTTGATGATTTAGAGAAATACTTAAGTTTTGAGAGTTGCCTTTTAGCTGCACTGATCAATATTTCTATTCTGACAACACATAAAATAAATAAATGTCAAATTAAAGGCATCACTTATCGTGACAAACCCACTGAGGACCAAAATCTGCAGTTCCCTGTCAGGGGAGTTTTGGTGTTTTTCAGCTCATTGTTTTGGTTTTCAGGACCACACATTCACTGTTTTGGTTCACTGTCATGGCCTTCATCAGGTCCACCTCTAGCTGCAGCAGCAGAAGGCTCTGATAAACCCACTGTACACTACCTTCTCAGAGTCAAACAGCACACAAAGTCAGAGACTAGCTAATGAACATAGTGCAGCATTTAGCAGCTTCAGAGTCAGATATTTCTCTGAAGGTGGCTGTGTTGTTTGGGCTTAGAAAGCCTGTGGGTTTATCTTCTCTATCTCCTTTAACCTTAGCTTATATTGGAGTTATGCTATGTCATGTGTGAAACAGAGTATGGTGAATGTGCTAGGAAAGGTAGTATCAGCACTGCTTTTACCTGGAGCTCGCATAAATGGAGCCTGGGTTTGTTGAAGGTGGCGGTGCTGTTTGGGCTGAGAAAGCCATGTGTAATTAAGATAAAGGAGGTTGTTGGGTCTATCTATCTATCTGTTGTTACATGTTAAATATTTGTCAAAGCATTTATGAGTATCCTGTTTATACCAAACCTCTCTTTTTCCCTCTGTAAAATGTTATTTCTGATGACTCATCCTGCACTCTGTAGACTCATGGATCGAAGCAGCTAGTGGAGTGGTATCATGGGTCAAAGATGTGTGTTTGTCATTATGTTAGTAAAACATAAAATTGTCTTTCTTGTTCTCCGCCTTTTGATTAACAATCTGGGGGATGAGGGAGTTGTAAGCGGAGGCTCCAAAGTTTTGTTCTGCAGAGGTTTGCAAATTTACATCCACTTTTGAGTTTTCAAATCCATGCACAATATTTTCCAGTGTCTCTTAAATTTGTATCTCACCAACATATTCCATGTCACTTAGAATTACAGTGGAGTAACTAAGGTGGATCTGGTTCCAAGGTGCAGTCGGGGAAACTATTAACCCGGTGGTAGTCGAGTTAATGTAAGTCACGCTCCTTCTCACTCTCTTAAAGCCAATCTCTGTTTTGCACCTTTACCTTTCATGCACCCTCCTCCCTCCCTCTAACAGTGAGCTGATAGGTGTAATACATCCCAGCCCTCTGAGCCATGGCTGACTCATCACTCTATCTCTCTGCCCTCCAATATGAATTCACTCCAGGCCTTGCTGCCGAGATAAGATGGGGCATCAACCAACTGTGAAGATGTCCCAGGATTCACCTCCTTTCTTTACTGCACCACACGTGGGCGGAATTTTAAAACGCTGCATGGGTTACGTGAAACATCATCACAGGCATCTTTTATCTAGTTTCTGGTGCAATTCCATTTCCAGACAACAATATTGGGTGATGGACAGAAGCCATGCTGGCTAAACAAAAACAGAAGCAGATATTGAAGAGCTCACTTTTTCATGTTGTCAGGAGTGTTTGATATTATTTAATGAAGCAGACGCTGGCGTTGCTTGAGAGAAAAAACCTCTTTGTACCCGTTGCAAGCATCCATGTTGCTAAGCAGCAGGTAACCAGCTAGGAGCCAATACATATTGTAGGCTTTCCAGAAATATGAAATAATTGGATGCAGATGACTAATATCTGTTTGGCATAAATGCAGAGAGGCCTGTATGATGACAGTGTTCAATATTTCAGTTATGCAACACACATGCACACACTCACTTGCAACATTCCTGAAGAGTGAGCATCTGTAGCTGCTGCTGACGTTCCCCGTTTCACAGAGGGCCCGACTATTTATTGCCCGGCCCCAGACCGATTGCACGGCAACCGGCAGAGACTCCAGAAAGTTATAGCTCCCAAATACGAAATAATTCTGCACATAACTGCCTATAAAACAGCCTATTGTCATTTTTATACTTTGTTTTTTTTTGTACAGTGGCAAAACATTTTAATTATGGAGCTTTACAGGTGCTGGTGGGCAGATATTTGTTGCTGGACTGAGCCAGGCAAGCTGTTTCATCCTGTTTCCAGCCCTTATGCTAAGCTAGGCTAACCTTCTTCTGGCTGTGGCTTCATATTTAACCGGAAATCAAGTGATTTTATTTGTCAGATGTAATCATAGGCTTTATGGTGCAGCTCCAGTGAAGCATATTCTTGCCAGTTCCTTCACTTTGTGCATTAAAAAGAGTTAAAAAAGATATAAATAGCAACAAATATATGTGTATGATGGGAGTGTGGGCAGTTTAAGGCAGTGTCTTCATTCACTATTGTTGTGGCCTGAGGGTAGAAGCTCTCAGCTTCTCACTGATGGTCTGGTCTGTCTGGTACCTTCTTCCTGACCTCTGCAGGGAGAAAAGGCCACGATCTGGGGGGGTTGGGATCCTTAATAGTTCTCTTAGCCTTGTTCTTGCAGCACCTATAGTACGTTCAGCAGAACAAAGGGCTCTTTGAAGGGCCTTGTGGTCCTGTTTGGTGCTCTCTCCTGCGCACGCTCTTGAAGATGCAGAAATTGAGAAGAAATTTGTCAGTATTTGAGGGGAAACCCAGGTCAGGAACTTCATGATGACGACACCAAGGTACTCAAAGCTATCCCCCATCTCCACTGAGGCCCCGCTGACGTCAAAGAGGGTGTAGTTCCTTCCCTGCCTCTTCTCAAAGTCCACTATCAGAGAGATGCAAAATCTGTTATCTAACTCTCTGTTTTAATGGAGCATTTTTAGTAAATCACAAGTTTGAATCCAGCTTGTAGAAATTAGTAAAGACTTCAAAGCTGGTGCAACCCAGTCCAGGTTAACTGAGGACTGCTAAAACAGGCACCATGACAACAGTGCACAGGGCAAAGGACAGATCAATTAATTTTTTTTTCAAGTGTGCTTCTCATTTTCCTTTCCCCAGTCACTCCTCTCCTTTCCCTTGAACAGATGTCTGTCTAGATAAACCGTCCATTTTGAAGCTGCAGAGCCACGTCCCCCCCCCCCCCCAAGGCTATTTTCCAGGGCCAGATAACTCAGTAGCTCCCACAGTTGCGCACGGCACAGATAATAAAACTCCAATTTGACGTCGCAGACCACTGGCCCGGCGTACAGACCCGTTTGACACACAATAAGTACATCACAACAGACGTATCTGCCACATCAGCCGCTGAAGGTCAGCCTGAGACTGCACTGTGCAGAGATGTCAGCTGGAGGAACCCGTCACACATGTTCGGGGGGCAGCGTTAACTCTGAGGTTAGAAAAGATGTTTGTGAAGGTCGCAGTGTGAATTAATTTTAGTCTCCCTAGTAACCATCGTTAGACTGGTGAGGGTGTGAGTATAAAAGGATAAAGACATCATTATCAAATTCATAGATAAAGGATGATGTCAGAGTCTCATTTATTTTCAGATGGACCAAAAACAGTTTATGTATCTGTGCAGCTTCACCGGGGAAACTGCTGCTGTGCCGCATCACAGCGCTGGATATGATTCCTCCCACACATCTTGCACAACTCTTCCATTCTGCTTTTTATTTCAATGAGACCGCTAATAAAAGTGAGTCACAGCAGATGGATAGGCAGCTCTCCGGTCAGCCGGGCCATCTGTTATTGTTCTAATAGGCGGCCAGTCGTTTTAGCGCAGAGCTGATCCAGGACCTGTAACGTATGCTGATGTGCTGATGCGGCATATGGTGATTTCCACGCTTCCAGCGCTTGTCACAAACATATGAAAATAAACCAAATTTGAAGCTGAGAAAGTGTGAACACACTCACTCCCTTATGGTTACGCATTCCTGTATGCTCCGGACCACACACACACACACACACACACACACACACACACACACACACACATGTGCACAGTCTATAGATACATGCACACAAACTCTACTCACCAAGGGCAGCAGAAAGATTGCAGTCAGCAGGTAGCCTCTCATTGTCTCCTGCGAAGCGCTTGTATCCAGAAGACTCCACAATATATGTGTGTGTTTTTGTCTCAGTGTGTGTGTGTGTTCACAGGGACACACTGAAATTGCTCCCCTCAGCGTCACCACACTTCAGCATCAAGGGCTCTGAAATACAACACACAGAGGAAGAAAATGTTCTGTAAGAGAACAAACAACAACAACAACAACACTGTGATACGAGAGTGTCGCCACCATGTTAGACACCTGCACCACTTTGTCATTTTATTCTATTAGTCAGAGACACAATAAGAAAAGCAAAATGCAGATATGTTACATTGTGATGAGTTATAATACTATGATGTTAACATTTTAAAACTCTTTACTGTTAGTGGATATTTTTTACATGTTTTGTAAACTTAAGTATAGAATAATTGTTGTTAACTGTTAAATTGTTTTAGTTTTTGAGATTGTTGTTGCAAAGTTTTTCCCCATTTCTCATTTCAAATTTTTTATTTAAAAATATCCTCAGTATTCCTGACCATAAAAAACCCGGCACTCTCCCAGGTAATGTCACAATCCTATTGGTTTGTTATAATCACAAGTTTTAATACTTTCAACTTTGTTTCAAAGAAATCGTGTTGTGTCTATAGTTTTGGCATAACGGGCGGCTTAAAATACCTAAATAACCATGAGCCTCAGCTGCTGTTACCATGGAGAGGAAACCAGTCAGAGACTTGAATTCAAAACCTGTAGCTGAGAACAACAGACGGCACCATAGTCATCATAATTCATCCTAAATTGAGCCAGAATTTAAACCTGAATTAATTTTAGTGTTGTCAAAAACACTGATTTATTGACACATATTCCTGAATGATTGGAACAGTTTCAATACAGCAGTATTGATACACCAATTGTTGTTGTTGTTGTTGTTGTTGTTGTTGTGATGACTTGATGTTGTGTTGTCTTGCTGTTGTTATTGCTGAAGCTGCTGTGTCATGATGAATATGATCTATTTTGTCAATGTGTTGTTGTTGTTGTTTTTATATATATAATATTGTCCTTTAGCAGAGAACTTATTCTCTGTTTCCTGCCCAGGGACTACAGATGAAAATGAGCTAATAGCTAACTCTGGTGCAGCTAAGTAGCTGTGCACTGTCCCTGTTAAATAAATAAAAATAAATATTGTTAATGTTTACTACATGCCTTCTGCTGTTCTCTGCTCCTAACCAAGAAAGGAAAATGTGTCATTGCAATGTCAAAACCTTGTTATATTTATATTATAACACATTTTTTGAATTGTATGCCCTAAATGTTAATGTGTCCTTGTAGCATTGAAAATACAATTGGATATAAATATTTTTCAAGGTATTAGACAGGAGGTAGATATTCCACTATAGTGAAAACACCAATCCATTTAAAAAGCAGGTTGCAAAATCCTTTTCCTTTCCATCCACCTGCAATTAGCAGCGTACATCACTGCATTTTAAGCTCTGTGACTGGATGCTTCTTGTCGAGATGCACCTATGAGCTGCAGCTACCTGCTAGCTAAAGTTTTTATACACACAGGTTTGTATCTCCAACTTTTTCCCACAGTAACAGATATTTTCAGACACAGTCAGGGGTGTAAATATAGACAGTAGTGTGATTGCACTGGGGCCCCTGGGTTTAAGGGGCCTGTTGAGAGAACAAGTGATACAGATTGCCACTTTGGAAATAAGTCTGTACTCAAAGATTAATGATTAAAAAAAGAATATTGTAGATTTAAATATGGTGCCATTTGCTTCATATGTCCTCAAAAAGGTAAGGACACTATTGTAATCCTAGGTATTCTTCTTCTTCTTTCTTCTTCCAAGGAAATCATACTTCCCATGGGTGAAAACTCACCAGACTTTGCACAAAGGTCCAGTCTCATGTCAGATATCCTCAGCTGTAAACTCAAGCCAATAGTCCTGATGGTGGCGCTACAACCATACGTGCTACAACTTCTCAACTTTCATCAAACTGTAGCCCCAATACTGAAGAAACTTTTGTACATTTAAACCTATTAAAAATTATGAAGTTCATCACTCTGTTTTTTTTTCAAAAACTGTAAAACCTATTAAACCTATCTCCTCCCACAATTTTTGCTCAATTGACACCAAACTTGCTACAGCGCATCTTCAGACTGTCCTACAAAAACTACGTTTCTCAGATTTTTGATAAATCTGAGAAACGTAGTTTTTGTAGGACAGTCTGATTTTTGATTTATCAAAAATTGAGCCTACAGTGCATCAAAATGTTTGACTGTAAACGATACTGTAAACATATACATGCAATTCTTGCTAAATAAATCTTCAATGTTCATGAAAAAAATGACAAAATTCTAGAGTCATGGTAGATGATGTGTGGCAAATTTCAGAATTTTATCTCAAAAACTGAATTTTTGACAGCATTTTGAATTTTGATCTAATATGTGAACAATTTTAAACATCAGTTTTTCACTTATGGAGCAAATCAATCATTGTTACAAACAAATTACCAACATCTCCATGCTGTCTAGATGCAATATGTGTATTTTCAGATTTTTGTCTTAATAACTGAATTTTTTACAGTGGTTTCAAATCTGTCTTTCCATGCATGGATGGCTGCTTTCCTACACACCAGTGAATAGCTTGCTCAGTTTGTGAAGCCACTGTTGAGTTGCTACTTGCCAATTAGCTCAGAGCAGTAGATGACTCTCTTAGGTTTCAAAGGTTGCGGGTTTGAGCCTCAACTGGTGCAGAATCCACATCGTAATGTAAACATCTTCTTGTGCTCCAGCTTATTGCTTAAAATTGCCTGAGCGTGACTGATCACTGTGCAGCATCTTCAAGTCTTTTTTCTGCTAGAAAATCTGCCTTCTCATGCTTGAAAATAAACCAAACTTTGCACAAAGGTCCAGTGTCAATACTTGAGTGTGAAACCATCTGAGGCTTCTCACTTTGCACATAGCTCAACTAGTTAAACATCAGTTTTTCACTTATGAAGCAAATCAATCATTGTTAAAATAAATTACCAACATCTCCATGCTGTCTAGATGTGTATTTTTCAGATTTTTGTTTCGATAACTGAATTTTTTTTTTACAGTGGTTTGAAATCTGCTTTTCCATGCATGGACAGCTGCTAAACCTGCATGTCTGGCTTAGTCAATTTGTGAAGCTACACATGGACTGACTAATTAGCTCAGTGAGATAGAAATTAATTCTTAGTCTCAGAGGTTGTGAGTTCAAGCCTCAGCTGATGCAAAAGGCAGATTGTGTTGCTAAATGTCTTCCAGTTCTTCTGCTTGTTGCTCAGAACTGCCTAAAAATGCCCGGACCCGACCTATTGCTGCGCAACAGCTATAATTTTTATTTTATTTTTTGAAATAGTCAGTTGCTATCTAAAACAAAATGATGTGCTTTTTCGAAAGAAGCTACAAAATCTATAAATATAATATAAAAACTATTCAATTAAATGATTAATTTCTGACTTTCTTTGATATTTGTGTCAGATAAACAGTGATGATTGCTGGGTAATACATATGTTGATATTATCCTTTGTCAAGTCTCTATTTATGTCAAGACAATACATGCACAATAGCGTGCACGAGGGTCTGTCATAACTTCCTTACACCAATGGACACAGTTTTTTTGTTTTTTTTTTACTGGTGGACAAATAAACTGGGCAAATAAATTAGACATTTCCTTACAGAACCACAGATGCCCAGAATTGTTTAGTCTGTGGAACAAGACAATTTGTGGACTTATTCATCTGTAAAACCTTTGAAATTGAAAAATTGATCAAACTGGGGTTGAGACAAAAAGAAGCTTAATTAATCAGCAACTATTTTAATACTCAAAAAAAATGTCAAAGTAACTGTGATATGCTGCTTTTTATTGTCTTATGTGATAGTAAAATGAGTCTCTTTAATTTTGGGGGTGTTAGTCACACAAAATGAGCAATTTGATGACATTATTGTGGGATTGTGGAAATAGTTATGAGCACTTTTCATTATTTTCTGACGTTTTATAAACCAAACAATCAGTACTTTAATCAAGAAATAATCATGTGATTTAATCATAATGATAATAATAATTGTTTATGTGTGTGAGGTGAAGACAGCGCAGTACAACAATGTGTTGAAGGGCTGCAACTAACAATCACACTCCTCCTCAGTCGTCCATGCATCACTTCCTATCTTATCCCAGCAGAATCCTACACTCATAAAAACCCCCTCAATCAAATCTCAGAGGCGACATTTGTTGTCTCTCACCGAGGTTGTATACGACTACAAAAGATATGTCATCACCTGCGCTCTAAATTAAAGCAGAAAGTTGAAACAAAAGCGCAGATTTATGGAGGACAAGTTGATCACCAAAGGCAAGAAATCTGGAAGGATCGCATAAATTTACTTCAAGATAATGAAATTCATACGCCTCAGGGTCAGACTTTAAAACACACACCGCCCTCCAACTCCCTTCCTTTTATGTCTTACTCATCCACACAGCCTCCTGAAAACACAATGATTCACTGCAAACACAAAGCGCACTGGCCAGCACCAGCAGAGACACATATAACACACATAGGTACAACCAGTGAGACAGCACACACACACACACACACACACACACACACACACACACACACACACACACACACACACACACACACACACCCAAACCAGCTAAGCTAATTCATGCACACACAGACGAATTCCTCTCTGTGTCCCTTCCCTCTAATACCAAATCCAATTACCTCTAAAGCATCTCTCGGATGCTTTATCAAGTAATAGGACAGGCCGTGCTCGGAGGAGAAACCCGGAGATATATAGGAGGGATAACGTGTGTCAAGTAGGGCTGGAAACTGTTGAAAAACACACAATCAGGCATAAGACAGATACTTTCCACACATGGTATCAATTAGCTACATTTCTCTCCAAAATGTCACAGCAGTCATGTTGCTGGAGGCTCCAAATGAAGTTAAGAAACAGTCCTCCGGAACAAATCCATATGGCTTTGGCATGAGGAAGCACTGGTGCAGGGAACAGCAGAAGGGGCTGAACATCAAAACCACCCTGAGGGCAAGATGGCAAGAGAATCTTTGCTCAGCACTGGATACATGTGTACAAGCTTGAAAGGCGTGGGAATTTTGAGACGTATTCAAACAATGTTCAGCCCCAATGTGAAAACTGAGGAAGTGAAGCACTAAATGTGGGTTTAAATAATGCACTGATTTAATTGTTTATTTTTCCAGAAGTACTTAAGAAAAGACACATGGATATAAGAGTTCTCGTGCAGATTTCCAATCATAATAATGGCTGAACTTGACCAAAAACAGACCGAGTGGGAAAATTGGGAACCATATCAACTATGTGTGTGTGTGTGTGTGTGCACATGCATAAAGCTGTATCTACAGAGAAAAACAAGAAGCTCCACTTAATGATTCATCTCCACTGTAAAGGGAATTTTAAAGATCTGTCTGCACACATCAGCTTCCTCCTCATGTGTGTTGAATGCCGCTGAACATCGTGCTGCATTAATAATTCATGCCCAGTTTAAAACGATCCCAGTGAGACAGGAGTACGCCTCCAATTAACCCAAATGCAAGTCTGTTAAAGCCTAAAAGTAGGGTGCGTGTCTGTCAGTATGCAATCACGCAGCCATTCAAAATCATTAGTTCCAGGCAGCTTTGTGAACATGTTCAGTTAATGTTCCTGTGCCAGAATAAACAGGCCACATACAGCAGGATTAACAGTTTATCTATGGAGTCTTTTCTTTTTATTTAAATTACAGCTTGCAGAATGTCACACACGGTTTGTGGGAGAATAATGCAACAGTCTAAATTACAGTCAATGACAAATGATTTCCCCTTGGTGCTGCAGAATCAATACACTAATTTTGCCCAGCGTTTATCCCTTCTTCATACACGTTTTATCCATCAATGCTTGTGGATGACCTTCGCTTTGCACATGGAAACATCAGCAAAAAAAAGCGTCCACCTACTGAACACTGCCTCTCCTGAAATCCATCCCCAGGTTGCCTCCTCATTTAAGAAGAAATATGCTTTTTTAAATACATATAGCCTCGGGATCAGTGAAAGCCTCCTTAACTGATCAGCCGCAGCCAAAGCCAGAGATGTGAGTAAGAGCGCGCAGCACTCGGCGTGCAAAACAAGTCAAAGCAACTTACCGATGCGTAATTTTCAGAGGCGCAGATATCTACACATGAAGCCATCGGTATTCACGCATCCCCGCCGTGTCTGGGTGTGATGGTGTTTTCGGAGAACACGTTGTTTTACTCCTAAAACGGTCGGTCCGGAAAACGACAGGTGCCTTTTTGCTGCTGTTGTTGCTGCTGCTGCTGCAGGACGCACTCACCGCGTTGGCTGCTGCTGCTGCGGCACCACGACGATGTGGAGGAGGAGGAGGAGGAAGAGGAGGAGGAGGAGGAGGAAGTCAGCTCCTTCGGGATTCGCACCTAGTCAGACACAGAGACAACAAAGTGAGTTTAGTCTACAAATGCAGCTGGAGGGGGAGAGAGGTTTTTTTTTTTTAACAAAAAAAAAAAAAAAAGAAGTCTGAACACTGGGATGTTGAAGTGAAAGGAGAAACGATTGCGTCCTCATGCGTGGGACTTTGTTGGAGAAAAGAAACTATTCATACAGCTCTGACATTTGCGCCTGCGCCACTCAGACGCTCCAGAAGGCGCAAGGTCCGGTTCCCTGCTGGGTGAAATTTGTGAGGCACTGAGCCGGCCCCATGATGTGTGTGACTCACGTTTAGTCAAAAGTTGAACACTTGAATTCCCGCCTGTGTTCTAGATTAATCCAGAAATGCTGGTTAGTCAGGCTGCACTGTGGCATTTTGGTTCAAAACGCAGCCGTGTTCCCATTAAAGTGATTTGTAGCTGCCTGTGTGGCCGCTGGCAATCCTGTTTACTTTCAGCACCACGGACAGCGACCAAACAACCGCCTCAGGGCATCGATGGACTCAAAGCAAAAGTCCATTACAACATTTTATCTGAAAATAAACAACAGTTTGAATACTAAGAGCTGCTTTAATTCAATCTCAACAGGATTGATCCGTGCGGTGGCCTTGGACCAGAGTCTCTGTATGAAGGGGCTGTTAGCTGTTGTTGGTGAGTCATTGAAATGACTACAAAGAGATGCAAAACGAACAGAGAGACAAAGCAACCACAAACTGATGCAAAATGACCACAGAGATGCACAAAACTACCACAGAGGCAACACCACCCCCAAAAGGTCACAAAGCGACCTCAAGGAGATGACAAAGAGACATGACGACCGCACAGGATGCAAAAGACCACTAAGACACACAAAACAGCCACTGAGATCCTTAAATTAACACAAAGTGACCACAGATGCAAAACAACCGCAAAGAAACACAAAGCAACCACAAGGAGACACAAAACAACAACAACAAAAAGTGCAAAATGACCACAAAGAGACATAAAACGATGACAAAGACACATGAAATAACCACACAAGGTGCAAAAAGGACCACAAACAGACAACAAACAACCACAAGAAGACACAAAATGGCCACAAGGAGACACAAAACAACCACAAAGAGATGCAAAATGACCATAAAGCGACAACAAAGACATATGACCTGACCAAACAAGATGCAAAAAGACCACAAAGAGACAAAAAATGATCACAGGAAGACACCAAATTGCCACAAAGAGATACCAAAATAAACCACAAGGAGATAAAAAATGACGACAAAGAGACATAAAACAAACTCAGAGATGCACAAAACAACAAAAATACCACTGAGGCAAAACAATCCTAAAATGACCACGAAGAGACGCAAAATGACCACAAAGATGCTAAATGACCCCAAAGAGTATCAAAATGACCACAAAGAGACACAAAATGATGACAAAGTCATATGAAATAACCACACAGGATGCAAAAATACCACAGAGGCACCAAAATAAATCACAAGGAGAGGCAAAAAGAACACCAGTGGCTCAAAATGACCATAATGACACACAATAAAACCACAAAGAGACAACAAATGACCACAAAGAGATGCAAAACAACCAAAAAGAGACCCAAATGACCACAAAGAAACATACCACAATGCAAAACAACCACAGTATGACCACAAGAAGATACAAAAGCACAACAGAGAGACATAAAATGACCACAAGGAGATGCAAAATGACCCCAGTGAGACAAAAAAACTACCACAAGGAGACATAAAATGACCACAAGGAGATGCAAAACAACCACAGAGACCCAATTGACCACAAGGTAATGCAAAACAATCACAAAAAAAACAACAACAAAATGACCACAAGGAGATGCAAAATGACCACAGAGAGACAAGCTTGACCATGGTGATTTGCAAAATGACCACAAAGAGACAGAAACTGAGCACAACAACCACTAAGAGACACAATACAACTACAAGGAGATGCAAAATGACCACAAAGAGATGCAAAATGATGACAAGGGACATCAAATTATACAAAACAACTTCAGAGAGACACAAAATGACCACAAGGAGATGCAAAATGATCATAAAAGGGACAAAAAAAAAAAACAATGACAAAGAAACCCACAACAACTACAAAGAGATGGAAAATGACCACAAGCATGTTTGTAGTCATTTTCTGTCTCCTCTAGTACAGGGGGTGTGGGTGTTTGTGGCTGTAGCCCCTGATATGATACTATGATAATACAGCTTATTATTGCCAAGAAACAGGGTTTGAAACGTGAGTCTTAACACATTTTTATTCATTTTTAAGGCCCTCCCTTCTTTAAAACTGTGCTCCAGTCTGGCCCCCTTATTCAGTTTCTAAACCCGCCCCTGGATCCAGGCGAGACAATTTCCAGTGGCAGCTATATGCAGGATAGTGTTTTGAGTGCAGGAGTGATTGATCACCCAGCTGGGGCCTTTTGATGGCTTAGCCATAAATCAATGAGGCATAAAAAGTATTAAACCCTGCGATGATGTGGGTATTCTCAGAGAACAAAACAGAAAACAGGAAATGCCACAATGACTGACTTGAAGACACTTGCCCAATCAAAATATATTAAGTGCTGAGGATAAAAAAAAAAAAAAAACAACCCATGAAAACGGCTGATTGGATGAGGGGTAGTGACGCACGTCTCCTGCTGTTCCCGGAACATTTTAACAGTGTTACTGGCCTCAAGGACATCCATGGAAATGCTCCCATTGAGAGAAATTCAGAAATTCTCTGCTACTGCAGTCAGCAATCTGTGGGCTATTTTTGTAGCATAATAGCAGGTAAGACAATGATTTGAGGCTTGTTTCCATGGAAAACACTCAGCTGCATCTTTCAGTGGCTTCTAGTGTTTTGACTCTCCAAATCTGCATGAACTTTAGACGAGGCAGCGAGGCAAAGAGAGTCTATCACTGCTGTGATCATTGCAGCTGTGTGAGCAGAATAGAAACAGAGATAGACAAAAAAATAAATAAATATCACCATGTTTTTTTCAGAAATATCTCCACAGACAGTGTCCTTATCATGGTTACAGCATGAAATAATCGATTTAAGGTTTCAGGCATTAGCCCAAGGACATGGTGACATTGATGGTCAGGACCATAATTGAAATGTCTGTCAGTGTCAAAGGTCAAAGCAGCAACCTTCTGGCTATGAAGTGGCCTCTCCACCCTGAAAACAGAATACTAGAGATGGTTATTTCATATATTTAAAAGCATATTTTCAACAAAAATGGCTTAGGCTGGGATCAGGTAGATTATATTCTGTTTGTATAGTTTAGGTTCTGTAACCAAAATGCAGTTCCCACGAACTGATGGGAAGAGTTTCTTTCTTGTTTGTTGCTTTATTGACATAAGTCAGTCTCTTGAAAGCGCTCATGCCCCATTGTGCCGCCACTCAATGAGCCTCTCCACAGGACACATCTCCCTCTCTCTGTCTGTCTCCCTTCAGCCATTGTACAACAATCATACTGCTGGATTGCCATGGCGACTCGTCTTCGACAGAATGTGGGAGAGAAGCATCAGTTGGTTGAGTGCTGAGCCCATTTACCCACCTCATCTCGGAGAGGACTCTGTGGGGAACCAGACCTCATCCTAACCCCCCTGCCCCTCTTCATTCTCCTCCCACATATCTGCCTCCCACTGAGTGTCCTACTTGTGGAGGATTAATCAATCGGTGATGCACATGAGCCGAAGGCAAGACTTGACAAAGATGAGACAATTCAAAATTCAACCCATTTTTATCTTTTTGTTTCTTTTTTTGTTTTCATTTTTTTGACCTTGTGTGCGTGCAAATAGTTTTGCTAGTTATGGACTTTGTCTCTATGAAAAACGTTATTTGAATGAATTTTACTTACTTACTTTTTATCCATTCATTCAACAGGGAGAGTGTCTTGATTGGATGACTGATGTTTAGATTTTCCCCACAAACTGACGAACCAGCATGGCTAGAAAACATAAACAAAAACAGGCACAATGGACAGGAAGTTAACAGCCCACCATACTTACATCATCAGCCCCCTTCACTCCTTGGTCCAGAGGCAGGAGCCCTGAAGGAAATGCCAAGATATGAAAGTTGTGTCTCAAATCGCCTACTTCTGTACTTACACTTAATATTAGGGCCCGACCGATTTATCGGCCGGCCGATTATAGCCATTAGAGAATAATTGTCAATCGGCCAAAAGTTGGCTGATTGACGCTGATGTTAATACTTATATTTTCATCACTAATAAAATGCAGGGAATATGGTGTTAAACCTACCTCTGTTAAAATGGCATTAATAAGAAGAACTCTGGTACTGTGAACATATATGTGAATGTCCTAATTCATGTAAAGTTTGCATGATTATTTTATTTCCCAGAGGTTTACTGCCTTTTTGCACATCATATTTTTGATTTATTTTGTGTTCAAATTGTTCATATGCTGCTTGTTCCACACAATGTCTGATAATAAAAGTACCTGAAATTGTAAAATGTGCTTCCTTCATTTTATATCTTTGTAACGAGTGTTTGAACTATATTTAAGCCATGAAAAGCAGGTATTTCGGGGGGTTTTAAATTGAAAAACGTAAAAATTTAATCGGCCAACATATCGTTTATCGGATTTTTTTATTCCATGATATCGGAATCAGCATCAGCCCCAAAAAATCCATATCGGTTGGGCCGTACTTAATATTCTCAGTACATAAGTGCGTTCACACTGAGAAGTATGGAAAAATGCAGTGCACTATGGGTACTCGGATGGTGCACTCAAAACAAGAAGTTGAGTGTGGAACTATGGACACTTCTCGCACTCAATGGTAGCCATCTTGGCTACATGGCGGAAGGGGAGGGACCACTTTTCAAACTGGAAACTGATGTTTTCTGCACTGAGCACCAGCATACTGTTGTTGGGTATAAGCCTGCAGTATGTTTATTGGGTTAATTTAGCAGTCTGTAATGATTTGGTACTGCGAACAATAACGCAAATGTTAATGCCAGTTTGCTGACTAGCTAATTTGCAGTCGTCATTTCTGGTGAGTGCACAACAGCTGTGTTTGGTTTGAGACAACACTACCCTGTCGAAATTCGCGCACTACGCCAATAAGCACATAGTGCACATAGTGGAAGAGTACTAACGGAAGTATGTGATTTGAGACACAGCATAGGTTAAAACAGATGTCATTAAGGTTAGGGTTACATCTTCATATTTATGATGTGAACCGCAGTTTCATGTATAATCAATAAAGTAAATGAATAAAGTAGATTATTGCTATGTTTGGCTGTATCTTTATTCACCACAATCTAGCATTGTAGCACGGTACAAATAACCATTACATAGGTAGATCTGTCTCCTACTGGTGGTGTCCACTCAGTTTACAGAGTCTTCAGGGTGAGATAGTGAAATTCATCTCAGACTAGTCCCCACATTGTGACGATAAACAGTTTATCTAAAATATAGCACTGTGAGTGAAGATACATGCAGTATATTTTGTTTGTCAAGTTTGCCATCACTGCAGGACATTGCGGTTTTAATTTGTTGTCATCAGAATAGGTGTTTTTTAAATATTTAAGGTCCTGTGTGCATTTTAACATTACCAAATCACCACCACCATTATTTTTGATACATTTGCATAATTACCACAAACATCGAGACCGCCGCCAAGACGATTGGCAGCTTCAACCGGCCTTTCCGCTACACTTTGTGTGCTACGGGGTTAAGATTTCACAGGAGGTCTCCTGGATTGCTTTATGGCACAAAAAAAGAAGGAGGAAGAGGAGGAGGGCTGCTGATCTTCCAGTACAGAAGGACTTAATGTTTTCTCGCAATGGCAGATGGTGAGATGTGCAAAAATTCTCAGTTACGAGCTCTCGCCCTCTTTCTTGCTCTTAAAAACATTTTCATGTGGAGGAATGCCAGTCGGTTGGAAGGACGCAGCGTGGTTTGTGGGAAATGAGTGGGAAATTTTATAAGGCATGAGCACCAACCAACTAAATACCATTACCATGTCAGATGAGCTGCCTTAAGTAAGATATGAAAAAGAAAGTCTGCTACGTGCAATAACTTTTTAAAAGCAAGTTCTTGCAAATACACCATTACCAACCAGATTATTCCAGGACTCTTCACCCACATGTAATTAGCAGTAATGTGAGAATGATATACTGAAGTTGATAGGTAACACATGGACCCTTTTATGATATTTAAAAGGTTCTTTCAGGTGCTTTTTTCCGAGGCCCTCGGTGGCGTTATGACAGTGTAGGGCCTGGACCTCCATTTTGTTCCTGACAAGTCCGTTCAAAAGCTTTTGATTGCCTTTAATGTGCGGCTGGCAGTGTGGATTGACTTCTCTGAGCATGCTGATATAATTGCAGGTTGTCAGAGAAAGGAGAAAAGCAGCTCAACGAAATGTTCTGTAATGGATGACATGTGTCGTCACGAGGTCTTTTCACTGGTGTGGGAGAGGAGAATGACAAATCACGCTTAAGAAGACTCTGTAGGGGAGAAATGTGTGTGTGTGTGTGTGTGTGTGTGTGTGTGTGTGTGTGTGTGTGTGTTTCCGGGATTTAGTGTAAGTTACCGTGTTCAGGCATTTCCACTGTTGCCAATCTAAGCAACAATAGTACATAAAGGCAGATGAAGGAAAATAAATGTCAGTTATAATTATGTTACTACAGTACAAAGATAATATTCACCTACTGTAAAGACACAGTCAAGACAAATATATCTCCTCTTTTGACAACTACAGTAGCTACATGTACATGTTACAGTGACTGTGCACATATACATTTTTCTACCTTTTTCCATTTCTGATGCCTTAAAGCAAAACAATGTCTACTTGTAAGCCCCCCTTTAATGGTTGCACATGTCTACCAGTTGTGACCAGTTTGACCGAAGACTAGTTTTTAGGTGCCACCAGCAGCTCTACAGCTCAGCTGGATTGGTCGGTTGGTCCACAAAAATTTCCCCACCCTTTGGCAGCCACAGTGTTTGCCCAGGGAGGCTGATATTTGGGGTGTGTGTGTGTGTGTGTGTGTGTGTGTGCGCGCGCACATTTATGTTTGTGGTCATGCCAGCTGGCAAAAAAGGGGCAACACGTGGATGCATGCACGTACAGGAAATTTACGCTTGCTTCTTTCTGTTTTGTTTGAATCACTTTTAAAAGGTGTGAAACTTTTACAAGATTAAGCAGAAGATTACATAATTACATAATTTGGTGTATTTTGTTCCTATTTTTGTGTTCAAATACACTATGCACCAGTAAGGCCCTGATCACACAAAAAAGCGTTTTAGCAGCTGGAGGTGGCTTTTTATAATTGTTTTTAATAAGAATGAGAATGAATGCTCGTATTTTATGCATTGTAACGCACTTCGCTTTTCTGTGCTAGGCGCCTGGTGTTATTTGCCGGAGCGCTCTGTACTCCTCAAGCTGAAAAACATGTCATCTTTTTTTCCCCGAGAAACTGGTGGTAGCGGTTGCTGGATACCCAGAGCTACACGATCCGATGATAGACAGCAAGTTGTCAAACTGCCCCTAAGTCATCCTAAAACATGCCTGTAAAATGGCCTTCATCGAGGCAAAGCTCCTGGACCAACTGGTGGTACTCCCCGTGATCCACCCTCTTTTTTAGGGTCTCATGTACATGCACAGATCTCTGTTTCCTTGTGCCCAACAAACTATTTGCTGACAGCCTCTCACCCTCAACCAGAGCTACAGCAAGCACACGCTGCCTGTCCATTTACGTAACTAGATACTACTTACTGTCAAATAACTAAAATAATTAAATACACAGTAGATTGATTACACCAGAAGGTTAGAGTAAGGAGGTGATGGCATGGTTGCAGTTGCAGTGTGGTGCACCCCGCGTTTTGTGAAGAGCTTTCTGTGTGATCAGGGCCTAAAACTTGCATTTAAGAGCAAATTGCAAATAGCCAAATGATACGGTGGCCATGAAAGCTCAAATGCACATTGCAAATTAAGAAAACAAATGCAAATGGACATGACACAAACAAATTAAGAAACATCTTCACCAATCCAACAACACACAAAAACATTGATGTGACATAACATAACATGAGCAGCATGTTGAAAAAGTACTGCAAGAAGCTGACAACAGAACCTGTTTCTAGGGGGCACTAAACAGTAATGCACATGACGGGGACTCACAGTGCTGGTTGTTGATGTTTGTGGATTATGAAGTTAATGAAGTCAGCTTTCCAACAGCAGTGTTGGGAAATCATGTAAAATTTAAGTTTTCTGGGGGGCTTTATTTTAACACGTGCATCACTTTTTAATGTTCCCTGGAATCAGTTTTCATTGTGTTGTAAGCTTCTTGCAGCGCTTTCTGTAAAATGCTGTGTATGTGTAGTCAAAATTATGCTTTATGTGTTTTAACAACTTGGTAAAGGTGTTCCTTCATTTGCTTGTGTTGTGTCTATATGTGTTTTTTTTTAGTTTGTAGTGCACTGAACTCTCAGGGCCACTGTATATTTCGGTCTCTTGAGGCACATAAGAGGATCATTCTTACTCTGTAACTTTCATTTTTGTTAATTTTAATACATCATCTATATTTAAACTCTTTGTTTTCTCAAGTTGATTAAAAACATGGATCTGTGGCTGTTGCACGCCAAAGCACATAAACCACGTCATAAGAAATTAATTGGCTCAGGGCTCTGTTCTTCCAGACTGTTGTTATTGTAAACATTATGTGCACCATCAGAGAGATGAGTGGAGTTATGGTTGATTGTGTCTCTGATATTCCACATAATACTGACGTAGAAACACACACATTCAGCACATGAACACATACATGTGTTTTATATCACTGTTTTCTCTGTTGTGGTGTATATGGAGGTTTTATGATGAAAACACACGAGAGTGTTAAAGAGAGAAAAGACAATAAATCCAATTTTCAGCAAACAAAAAGACACAAACACAATAGCAGGACATTGATATGGAAATGGTTTCAACATCGAGGATCAGAGCAATATTCAGCAGACGTGAAAACAGGAAATGAAACCCCTTTAGAGAGCTCTAATTTCATATTCAGCGCAGCTCTGTTTATTCCAAAACACTGTGGTATTGATGTCTTTGTTTTCACCACTATGACTCTTATTTCTTAGTCATCGCTTCCGTAATGATGGCAGGCAACAGCATTACAAACTCCTCCAAATGGAGTTTACCAGGTTGTGTCTAAACTTAATGGTTTCTTTGGAACATTGCGCGTCTCTTGCACACATTAACGTTGAGGAAGAGACTATTAGGGGTAATTCCCACATCCAGTCAGTGGATTATCTTGCCAAATGCACACTTATTCAGATGACGTTCACTGTGAGTAAATCTGAAACATTTCCCTGCCGCAAAAGGTGTGTGTTAGGATTTCCCCACAATTGGAGTTTTTTCCCAGTTTAGCTTATATTTTTGTCAAGATTCTCTTTACTGCTGCTGGTCATGCTAAACATTTACTCACAACATCCTCAGACTACAGTGGAACAGGTCTATGCGTGAACAAAGATCACTGTGCAGTTGCTCAGCTGATTAATGGTTGCCACGTGCGACATACTAATCACTGTCATTCTGCTTTAGACAACTAATTATAAGGCGAGTGGAAGCCAGCTGCATGACCTCCAGGCTTTGTTCGAGCAGCTGGAGCTTTCAATACGCTACAATGACCATTTGGCCTTTTTCTGATGACTGAGATCTCATGAATGTCCCAAGGCTACATCACAGAGTTATTACTGAATACTACTTGTTGGTGATCCAGCTCAGTCGATAGAAGAAAGTGCTGGCACTGTAAGTCTCCTGCAAACCACAGATACATTAGATTTATATGGTTTCATACGTATTACATCAGTGTTTCTACAGTAATGTACAGTAGTATGACTTTGTCATCAGGAGGTGGAGGGGATGGTGGATAATGTCACCTAGGTAAGATGCCTGCCAAGCTGCAGAGCACATTTCGGGACCAACAAACACTGGCTGTGTTTCTGTGAATCGTCTCTTTGTTACCACTGGGGACAGTGTAGGAGAAATCTGTTGTTTTTACCATGCCATCGCTGCATTTTCTACCCGGCATTTTCAGACTTCAGATTTCAGCCCCAAATGCTTTATTAATAGCCCCTGATCTAAATATATAGGCTATCTCAAAAATAAGAATAGGGCTATTAATAAAAACGAAACCCTTGTTCTAATAATCTGTCTTTCGAGTCAAAAATCCAACCTAAGGTTTCAGGTCGTCTGTGTCATTCAAGCAGCACATTTTGCGTGCACCGGTAATCACTTAAATGTTAAAGGCTTTATATTTACATATATACTGTGGAACAGTTTAATCTATAATAATACATCCTCATTTATCAGTTGATCATATTTTGTATTTTTAATCTGTGTCTTCAGAGTTAAGCAGGTAAATAAATGTAGTGAAGTAAAAAGTACAGTATTTCCCTCTGAGATGTAGCCGAGTATTAAGTAGCATAAAATGGAAATACTGCTGTAGAAGTCCCTCAAAATTTTCAAATAGCTGACTTAGACCATTCAAAACAGGCAGGAAAGTCTAGGTCCAAAAGGTGATAACAGATGAACAAATCCAAAACAGAATACAGGAGACGGGGCAGGAAACAACACCATGAACACAGGGACAAACACAGACTAACTGATAAGGAACAAAGGGAAACACACAGGTATATACACAGAGAACTAATCACAAGAACAAGACACAGCTGGAGTAGGTGGACAAGAGCAAAAGGAGGGAAATGATGATTGGTAGACAACAAGGATGTGGTGGGAAACACTACGGTGGAGCGCAAGACTAATACAGAACAGGTGTGACGGGAAGACTCTGGGAACAGGGAAGGACTAACGAGACTGAGGGAAGACAGGTGTGACAGAAAATAGGCGGGAAATCACACAAAGACAGGAAGTAAAACCAAACATGACACAAAAGGAGAGAATATACAAAATAAAACAGGAAGCAGATTAAACATGACTAAATAACACAAAACAAGGAACACAAACAGAGGAGTCCAAAACTAAGTCCACAAAATGACAGAATATAAACCAAAAAAACAGGATCATGACACAGCTGTTGCATTGTCTGCCATTTTTTTCCCGAGTCATCGCTGTTCGGCCTGGATTGTGCTAACAAAATGCCAAGACATGATCTTCTCGAATTATAACTAAGTGTTTTTTGTGCCTAAACATACACACACACATTGAACACAGCTCAAAGTAAATTTTTCAAACATGTTTTGTGTGTCCAGCCACAAAGTCAAAGTCAGTGTGCAACAACCAAATGACCTACCTCCTAGTAAATTAATCAAACTTGAAAGAGAAGCTGAATGGCAGCAGAAAGCAAATTTCCCTTGACATCTTTGAGATTACCATGTACCAGAAAGCAGTTAACTTTGCCAAAAAGCAAAGCAGAAATCAGTTGCTCTTGGCGGGTTTATGGCAGACGCGTCTTTATGAATCTAATGAGAGAAAGGTTGGATATGGAGTGATGTGCAGGGTAGAAAGCATCACATCATCGAACAGCGTTTACTCAGTAACTATAATCATGGTGGTGGCAGCAGGTAGGAATGTTGAAGGGTTGTTCGTTTGATCTATTTAAAGCAAACACTGCTGGTTACTTTGTGGGTGTAGCTGAGAATACAAGGCTCTTTATATGACACCATTACCGGTTTCTTTCAAAACACATTCAGCTTGCACACTGTGATAAAGTAAAATCATTTAGTGCATATCTGCCACCAAATCAGCAGCCACTAAGAGAAAGAGTCAACAATATTATTTTTATTAACAATGGAAAATTCTGTAGCTGGTTGGGTAACACTTCACAATACGATACATAAGAATGTGAGTAGTTACTGAGGAACAACCTAATAATGAAGAATCATCAATGAGTACCTGGATAACTCTGATTCAAGGACTATATAGTTGATGATGTTGAGTCAGAGAAAAGACTGGGGGATACTATATTAATGAATCAATAGGTAATTAGTTCATAAATATCTGTGAAATGGAATGATGACAACTTTTTCACTGAGTTTTTCCTGATTAATTCTGCAACAGTTGCAGTGGTTCAGACTGCACAATAACAACCCAATAGCAGCCTGAAATTACAGATGTAGGGCAGGTTTTCGGGAGTGACTAGCTACATGTAAGCAGATATTTGTAATTAAAATTACAAAATAAACGTAATCGTAATCTGTCACAGTTAGTAAAAAAAAAATATGTTTTTAAAGTACAGTTTCTAATCAAAACTACAAAGTGCATCCTTTTCAGTAAAAACTGTAAAATCTAACATTCATTTTGTTGCTTTGCATCTTTTCGCCATGCAGGAGTGCTTCCTTTTAGCATGGCCTATTTTCGGACATTATTCAGCTTTATTTCCCAATGTAAAACATTTGTCGAAAAAGTAATCAAAGGAAATAAGTTGCATTATTTTGATGATGTATAAAATAGTAATCTTACTTGTTACATTATTAACAGGGTAGCTAGTAATCTGTAACCTATGACATTTCAAGAGTATGCTTCCCAACATGCAGGCCCTATTTTTGTTTGCCAACATGTTGGGGACAAAAATGGGCATTGGGCACAATAACTGACAGTGTTGTAAATGGCTGTCATGTCTCTGGGCTGACTCATGGCAAGAATTTATGACTTCTTTATTCTGATACAGTGACCATCTTATCAGACCAAACTATTAGTAGTCTGAACATGGAATAACTAACAACTGAGTAAGTCATTAAAGGTGTACTTTGACGATTTCAACCAGGTCTGTGTCACCATGGTGTGGAAAGTGTGTGCAAATTTATTTCTTTTTTAATGCTTATTCTGTGTCCTCTATGTCACATAAAGCACTCACTATATGTAATTACCTTATTGGAAACCACTTTATATTGCATTGCTTGATTGCTTGTATGAAAAGTGCCATACAAAAAAACATATATATTATGATAATTATTATTGTTGTTAGATTGCCCTCCGCGTTGCCAGTTCCTGGAGCTCCTACTGGTGTACAGTAATAAGTAACCAGATGCCAAGATGGCACCTATTTAGTCTAATAGAATGGCTTGTCTGGCATATGAAAGTTTTTTAGCTTCCAGGTTTACTTCTGCGGTATGCAGCCCACTGAATATGCACAGTAGTGTTTTTTCCACTGGCTCCATCAGCAAGTTCCCACTTGGCTCTTAGACTTAACATTGTGATGACATCACAGATTTTTAAATCACTTTTCAGAGCTTGAGGAAAGTTTTACAAATATAGAACATCTAAGGAGCAATAGAAAGAGACCTTGTTTGCAGTTTGAAGTGTCCTGCCAAAGGTTTTACAGATGTCTCTTTCATACTAGTAGTCTTTGGGGAAAATCCATTTTTTTTTTACTGCAAATGGCCACTGAGAAAAATTGAAAGCAAAGCTGAGCGGATTTTCTGTTGGCCTAGGGAACTCTCTGTCCATCCACCAGCCAAAATCCACTGGATGACAGGAAAAGTGACGTCAATGATGCAAAAAGACGTGTTTTGCATCACCTGTCCGATTTTGCTTATGGAACAGGTGGGGACTTCCTGTTGCGCAGAAGAATCCAAACACCACAGGAGAGCCAAGCATCCTTCATCTGCACACACTCCCCTCACTGTGGTGACTCAGACCTGGCTGAAAATTGGCAAATTACCCATTTAATGATTCAATTTATGTCAGGTCCTTTCTCTGTAAGTCCTTACATTTTTAAGTAGACTGAATCATAAAGTATAACCCAAATATAGATTGAGGTCATTATTTTAAGCCATGTATTCAGTGCTGCATCCACAATGCTTGTCACATGCACATCTGTCTCAGATGAAAAAATCCCTGTATGAATCTTTGTGAATAAAGCATTAGGCCGTTTTAAATAGCACATGTTCTGTCAGTCACATACAGTATGGATGTTGCTCCCACTGCATTAAAAAAAAATCAAGGAACAAAACGTCCCTGTTGTCATGGAGACCAAAAGAGTCTAGAGTGCATTACATATACCGTGTTGTTGGTTATGTGCTGAATTGAGATGGCAGTCTTTGTCTTTTAGGTCTGACAGAAACAGAGAAATGTATAAATACTGTGAAAGCACAAAACAGAAATCAAAGCCAGAGTTTTGTCTTGTTCTGACACTTTCACTAACCAGAGGACATTAAGTTTTCAGAAGAGAAAATTCACACCAACACGTTGGGAACTGAAACAGAGAAATTTCACTCCCTCCGAAGTGCTGGTAAAGAAACAAAAAGGAGCACAGTGTTCACAAGCATGACAAATACTTTGCAGTTTTACTCTAATCACTGACCATTAATCTCTGCCGCCTGAGAGTTTTCGGAGGTAAAATAGAATCCGTGGTTTTTCAGAATCTCACAACCTATTACTGCAAGTGTGTTTCAGAGCACGGGAGGGAATTAAGGGACTGAGGTCAAGTGCTCTGCAGACTGTGGCAAAAGAAATGACAAATAGATCACTTCTGTGGTGTCTCACTGCAGTTTTAGATATTTAGAAATCTTCCATCATCTCACTGCAACCAACAGAAAAATGATCAAGCTGATTAACTTTAAACAAAAGGACTCGATTTTAGTGCTAAAAATATATAATGTCACTAAACAGTGAGCTCAGTGAAATAAGAAACTGGTCTGACTTTGTTCGACATCTTCTCATCGAAATGTTCAAAAAAACAGTGGTGCAGAAATGTGCTGCTTGAATTATGTGAGTGTTTATATGATGAGCAATGCACCAAAATTTGTACATTTGCTACGTAATCATGAGCCAATAATCCGCATGTAACCCATATATTTATGACAGGAATAAAGAAGGAGGCAGGTTGGGGTGGTGAACTTCACCCAGGAGACTGATGTTTGGAACAGTATGAACTCTGAGTCATTTTAAAGTAAACGTCATCACCATATTTCTTTTCCTGAACCTACACACTGCAGCTTTACTTGCCTAAACCTAACCTCTGTAACTTTACATTAAGTACATAACGTCATTCATGGTACACTAATATCATATGGACCTGTTGTAAGATACATTGTCCAGATAATGCTGCTTTACTTGGAGTCGGTCAGGCCAAAACTCTTGAAAGGCAGGAGGATTTTGACATGCCCACCTTGAGGAGCCTAAAGGTTTTCATGAGCCTACTCTTACCCCATTACAAGCAATTTACTTCCATAAAATTGTGTCAAAATTGAAGCAGTGCAGGCCAAGATATCCTGACTTTTAGTCCCTGTATTGGTTGGTGCTATGCCATTGTTTCGGGGGCTCTTAAAAGGATAGTGCACCCAAAAATGAAAATTCAGCCATTATCTACTCACCCATATGCCAATGGAGGCTCAGGTGAAGTTTTAGAATCCTCACATCACTTGCGGAGATCCCAGGGGAGAGTGGGTAGCAACAAAACTCCACCTGATGGAGGCTTACGGCATTCCAGATTCAAACGTCCAAAAACACATAATCGAAACCACAAAATATCTCCATACTGCTCATCCGTAGTGATCCAAGTGTCCTGAAGCCCCGACATAAAAAGTTGTTTGGAAAAACGTAATTTGAACTCTGTTTTTAGCCTCACTATAGCCTGTAGCTCCAACTGCCTCTCTGGGCACCGCGTTCATGTGCGTGCACTTGCGCGAGACTGTGAGACATGGGCACCACTTTCATGTGTTCACGTTTTTGGACGTTTGAATCAGGGGCGCCGTAAGCCTCCATTAGGTGGAGTTGTTTTGCTACCCACTCTCCCCTGGGATCTCCGCAAGTGTTGTGAGGACTCTAAAACTTCACCTGAGCCTCCATCGGCATATGGGTGAGTAGATAATGGCTGAATTTTCATTTTTGGGTGCACTATCCCTTTAATTCTAAAGCCTAATAGTCAGTTACGTCCCATTGGGCTAAAAGCCCATTAAGCTGGGTATTCTGGGAGCAAATGTGCATTGTTCTGGGGGGCTGTTTCTCTGAAAAAAAGCTGCAAACTCACATGACTAATTAGTCATTAGATTGTCTCACTATGGGAAAGCATGATTCACCATACCCTGCCTCAGATTGTCTTACCCTGACTCACACCTCATGTGTAGACCAACCAAACTAACCAAGGAAGGTAACGAGTAGTCAACAATCAGAGGGAGAAGAGGGCAAGTCATTGGAAATTAGATTTTCCAACACATTCTCACTCCGACTTTGTCACATACCCGTGTGTGGTCGTGGGCTTTCCACTGCGACATATGACATGCAAGGTACCCTGGGTCCGTTGGTTGTTGACATTCTGTGATGCCATGTCAACTTTAGCCTGTTACATGACTACATTGTGTGTTTTCAAAAAACATTTCTGTTTTTGCAGGAAATTTACAGTTTGCATAGTCTCCTTCAAAATAAACACACTACACCACAAATTTAGTTTTTTATTCTTTCACATCAAACACATGTGATTATGTTTAGCCAACACATGCATGTGGTTGGGTTTAGGCAACAAAAACACATAGTTGGGAAGTAAACACCAGCCTCCCCGGTGAAAGCAGTGGTTGTTGTACAACAATGGCGACCAGCTGTGTGTCCTGCTGACGTGAAAGGGTGGCTTTTCCTGGCAGTGCCAGTATTTAACAACTTTGGAATGGCATAGGTTGAATGTTCCTACCCTCCGAGTATGACCCACAGGAGTGATTCCAAAATGTGTTCCTTCTGGCAGATGACAGAATGGTTACAGCTGCACCAAAACTATGTGTTAGGCAATAAAACCTTTTGGCTAGATGTAAAAAACAAAAAGATCATGGACTGGCTTACAATAAATGTATTTGTTACTCAGCTAACATAATGAAATGTGTCTTATATGACATATGTCATATAAGCATACGTCAAGACGTACTACATTACATTGTAAAATAACGCAGTGTTGACTTTTAGTTTCACAAAGGACACCAACACCTGTCTCCTGGATGAAAGTCTTATGTATGTTTGACCCATCCACTTCTCCACCCTGCTCTACTTCCTTCTTTGCTCCTCATATAATTACTATGGCCAGTAGAGGTTACCACACACACAGAGACAAATGTAAATATAGATGTGGTGTATGTGATCATATTTTGGAGGAGGACATTTCCCTTTTTTGTGTAAAGCTGTCAAAGAACTTGTTCACTGCTCATGGTTGTTGATAATGTGATTAAAACCAGATTAAGGCAAATTATTAACAACAACACAAACCTAAGTGAGTTATCTTAGCTGCATTAAGGTAAAATAGAACAAGCATAATCCAACATACCAGAATTACAGCGCTTAAATCTAAAGTCACCGTTGCATGTGTGACACACGTTAGGCCTTATCTGGTTTTGTTACTTCTGCACATTCAGAGTGGATACAGTTGACAGCCAACGCGGCCACTGCATTCATTAGTGTTTGAAACTCATCGACACAAACAATCAACAAAATCCCTACTGTATGTCTCTTACTCTGTTTTTCTTATTTATCTTTATCTTACTTTATGTTAATCCCTCTGGATATTAACCACATCAAATAAACTGGAGTTTGGGAAATTTGGCTGCTGTGAACCTTGTAAACACTTGAATCAAATTATTGCATTTATTTGTTTAATTCACAGTGATTAGGGTCATTGCTTTAATCAAGCTATTACTCAGTCTCATTGGGCTGAATTTAAAATGCATGGAAAGTGGGCAGCACAGAAGAGGCGGATAAAAGTGCTGGACTTATTTGGGAAAAACTGAGTGTTAACAATCTTATCCATCATTTCTGTATGCATACTTTTTTAAATTTCCCCTGTGGTTAATTAAATTGTAAAACATTGCTGCTGAAAAAAATCTTGTGTTTATTTGGCACATACAACTAGACAATAGTTACATAATCTCTCATTGTGGTGGATGTGAAAGGATCGAAACTCTACATATTTAATATCAGCCTGCATGCGGCGAGACTATTAAGCGTGCCGAGATCTTTGTTTAACAAAGAGATGTACCACAAAAAGCCATCAGACCATTAGATGCCACAATGAGAGGCTTCTTCCCACACACACACACACACACACACACACACACACACACACAGATCACAGATGTTTGGTTTGGATTGTGGAAGAAAAGACATGCCGTGTGTCTTGAAAGCTTGGTGAAGCGGACGAGCATGAGATGTTGGCAGCCTGCAACGGGCGTTGAGTTTGGTGACATGACACGGAGAACAAGTTCTTTAAAAAAACACAAGCGTTCAGCATCCAGATCAAATCAAGCCTGTGTGGATTAGGCGTGCACATCATCACACGTACACAACATTGCTTTTCCTCTGTGGCCTCCCGTCCACATGTGAACTGCGTTTCAGGTCACTGAAAACTGACATTTTGTGAAACTCCTTCCAGGGTGAAGATTTTCAGAAATTCCGTTGTGTAGACAGGGAAAACAGATTTTTTGGCATGTAATGTCAGAGTGTGCCATGTTATCTCAAACCCTGTTTCCAAAAATACCCACATATATGCGGACCAGGCGGAATAGTCACAGTGTAACAGGAGAGGTGAGGCAGGTGTCAGTCATGAGAAGAGGTCTAATCAGAGGAGTGAAGTGAAAGCACCTGTGTGGGTGGACCTTAAAGCTTAAGGTGCAGTCATATTACACTGCTGTTTAATGAAATGTATCAAGTGTATGAGAGCAACACTGCAGTTTGTACCTGGTAAAGTAAGAATGTGCTAAAGATAGTGAGGAAACAAATGGAAAAACAGGAACTGTGTGATTGAACTTGGCTGTCATTTCAATGACAGTTAAGTATTTTCAGTACCTGAAACATTAAGTGACTGTAGTACCTTTATACTAAAATGTTTTCTTTGTTTTTTAAGATATTCTGTTTGTGTCGAACAATTTTAAAAATTTTCAACAACTCTTGAGTGGAATATTCTACAACTTTAAATGGTAACCAGCAACCTTATGGCATTTACACAAATTATTTAAACAGAGCATTTCTATTATGTTTTTTTTATGTTTATGTTTTTGTATGTATGCATCATTTCCTTTTTGTTTCACTATATAATCTAGACCAGGGGAAGGCAACCTGTGGCTACAGAGCCACATGCAGCTCTTTCGCCCCTCTCCATTGGCTTCCTGTGGCATTGTAAACCTTAAAAAGTTCTTACATCCTCCAACCGTAAAAATGTGAAGCCCGTGCACCAAATAAGAAAAACATTTTATCATTTCATTAACTAAAATGTGCATCATACATCTATGGCCTGGCACCTTTTCCTCTGAATTTTGCCAAACCTCAATAGCAGCAGCTAGTCTTGAGTCTCCTTAGCTATGGATTTCAGATCCAAAAAAGGAAAAGTCTTGGAGGAAAATAAAGTACTTGATAGGATGTGGGCAGGTTTGTTTGTTTTACCACCAATGCTGCAAAGTTAAAGTACTCAAATATCATAAGAGCCCACTGCAGAGGAGCCATCTTGTGGTAAAACATATTAATGAATGCTCAGACATATTAATCACAGGCTAATTTAGACCTAATAGGTTGTGTACTTTCATATAAAGCTCAAATATGTTTTGCAGCTCCAGACAGATTTCTATTTTCTATCTTGTTCAAAACGACTCCTTTGATAGTGAAGCTTGCCGACCCCTGATCTAGACAGTTTGAGGATGTGGACAAAGCAGAGCCAGAGGTCCTTTAGCCTGAGCAGATGGTCACCAGCAGGTCGACGTGAGTTAGTCTCTGCTCAACAGACAGACTTTATCTATTTGCAAAGAAATTCTTCTTTTAAAAGACACTTTACATGTAAGATGCATTAGTATATTGGCCCCTTCTGACCGGTCATCTAACAAAAGCAATTGCCAAATGGCAAGTTATTATGCCATGGTGTTCACTTCCCACATGGCTGAGTGCTACAGCCATGGCGTCCGATATAAATACAAAAACAAAACAGAACAAAACAAGGAAAAAAAAAAAACTTCTGCACACACATGCAAGCTTCAGCATGGACCTTCTTCAGACACACAAGGCAAACAGACTGAGAGCGCACTCCAGTGTTTATATAGACATACCAGTAATTAGCCCAAATACAAAACATCTGTGTAACCCTGGTGACACAAGATCATGCTCAATGGTACAAACAGTCAAGAGGCCATTTACACGTGGCAGGCTATTTTCATAAACGGACATTCCACCGTCTCCGTTTTCAAAAAGATCTTCGTTTACACTTACCCGTGTATATATACACAAGAGCATGCCAAACCTGTAGGTGGCAGTGTAACGAGAGGCTCAAGCCTTCCGTGTATCCATTGTCACCATAGCAACATAGGTCGCACTTTTGACACAGGCGCAAGTTACGGCGCATACTGTGACGTCGGCTGACTATAACTCTGTTTATCTCTGTTTATCTCAGTTTACATGCAAATGCGCAACCGGAATTTTCCAAAATCTCCACTCTGGCCGGAGTTTTTAGAAAGACTCGTTTTCAGAGGAGAAATCTCCATTTGCGTGTAAACAAAAGGCACAAACGAAGGAAGATGTCTCCGTTTATCAAAATCACTGTGTACATGTAAACGGCCTCTAAGGGCATGTATGGACTTCAAAAAACTAAGCATTAAGGATACAAATGTATGAGACAAACACAAAGAAAACATATATGTAAAATGTACATTTCCTCAGATGGCTTTCTTGCTGTATAACATAAGCAGAAAATCACACACACACACACACACACACACACACACACACACACATTTTACATCAAACAATGAAAACAAACTGTTTTAAAATATAGCTTCACAACACAAACAGATATCTCAAATTAAGCACACATGTTCATTCTTTACCCTATTTTATCACCATTTAGCTTTTGTTCTGTTTTTATCTATTGTGTTTTTAATACATTCCTCCCATTCAACATGATCTCATCCTCGTCATATTTTGACTCATGGGCAGAAGCTTTGCAGCCTTTTGTGTTGTATCTTGTGTTGTATCTTGATGCAGAAGGGGCTGGCAGTAAGTCATGTGTGTCGACTAACTTGACTAAAAAGTGGTTGGTGGTTAGATTTAGGCAACAAAACTACATTATTAGGGTTAGGTTAGGAGTTGACGTTACATCAGTCACTTAACTAACAAGTAAAAAGTGACTCACTGACGTGACAAAAAAACTGAACATTGAATTTAAGTTTCACACAGGACACAAACACCAGTCTCTTGGTCAAAGTCCTGTGCTTGATGAGCTCGTCCAGTTAAGTAGACTTACGCACTCTTAATACTACATTTCTTGCTCTGAATGTGTAATAATGAAGTGGATGGATTTACGTAGGAGTTGGTTGGAAGCCTGGTGCGTCTCATACAGTTGCTATAGGGTGTCTCCTGCATCATTAAACTGCCTATGCAGTGTATCTTGAGGCCAGTCTGTCCCATTTGAGCCACACGAAACTATAAGGTATTTATAGGCCTAGCCCTTTTTAGATAGGAATTGTGCAAAGTTGCAGGAAAGCCTAATCAGTCTTTTTTCAGCATTGGCAGTATAAAAACAAAACTGTGCGACAAAATGCCGCCTGCCTACTTTTGTTTATACAGAATGTGCCTTTTCTGGGGCAATGGGGGGCATGAGCAAGTAACAAAATGTGTAGCTCAGCGTGTGATGTAAACAGTGACATGAGAGGGAAGCCGCAGCTGGTCAGTCCTTCAGTGATTCTCTCGTAAATCGGCCCGTTCTTTACCATTCCCGTCATCTGATGGTTAATGGCCTCTTCATTTGCGAGGACAAGGAGGGCGCGCAATTCCTCGTCTCCACAGTTGCTCATCTTTACCATGTCTGTCAGGTTTGCCTTTCCCTCTTGCTACTAGCTGCTCGCTAATTCCTGCTATCAGCTGTTTCCTGTTTATCCACCGCCAGTGGGTCGCACGTGCGGCAAGTCTTCAATAGCCCCTCCCACAAGTCATCAACAACCCCTCCGGGTCTCGGTCTGTTTAAACTAAAAGGGTTCCGCCAATATGACTGGAATTGCATATTTTAGCAGTTACTGTCACATTATTCATAATCATATTCATTGATATGTACGATCAGAGTAAAATTTTCCTTTACTCACATGTAGCACATTAACTATGCAGTGAGTCTGTTGCCATTATTTCGGTACAGAGGTGTGTGAGGGGATGTCTAAAGTCCTATTCGGACGGGATTAGTTTTACACAGGTACATGGGGTAAAGTAATAATTACCAGAGATTTTAGTCCCATCTGAATGTGCCATGTCAGTAATCATTACCGCACGATGTCAGTAAAGATTACCGCGACTTTTCCCTTCTGTAAAAGGGTCCGGGACAATTACCTCAGGTAATCCCGTACAAATAGATCAGCAGTAAATATGTGTGTTAGGGCTGGCAAAAAAAAAAAAAAAAAAAAAATCGAAGTTAGAAATATATTCGAATATATATATATATTTATAAGTTCGAACCTAAATTTGATAATTCGAATATTAATTAATTAATACTATCAATAATGATGTATATCACGGCGAATCCCGTTCGGGCGGAGATGGCTCGCGCACAATCCGGGCCAGTATGCAGCGACGGAGGGAGAGGCGCAGACGGAGGAGCCCGCTGCGCCAACACCACCCACTGCGCTGTCCGCGATGTGTGACCTGTTTGGGGAGATATACAGGGAGAGTGTTGCACCTGCTGCCTCCCTGCCTACCCTTTTTAAAGAAAAGATGAAACGTTACCAGAATGAGACACCACAACGAGCCAATAATAAATTCTAATATTATTCGAACTCTACTAAATTAATTCGAAAATTTTCGAACTCAATTTCATGGTGATTTTGACAGTCCTATCATACGCACATGATGGCAGGAGGGGACGGCGGTGTGTGAATGGATTTACCCGTCCCACTTGTGGTAGTTTTACTGATATTTCTTATCCCGTGCGAATCGGCCATTAATGTTACTGAAGTCCTGTGGTAAAGTGACATTACCCCACATGCCCATGTAAAACTAATCCTGTCCGAATAGTGCTTTTCTGTGCTGCATTTCAAGAAGAGTTTATTCTGAACAGAGGTGTGTGTGTGTATTTCTGTGACCTTATGAACCTCTCAGTGGTCCCCAGTTTACTTTACATGTATTGTCACAGCATACATGTACTTAATTAAATCTTAAACCTGGGCCTAATGAACCCATGCGGTGCTCACAGTGTGATGCTTCTATTTCAGTGACAGACAGGGTGCTTGGGAATGTATTATCAGGTCACAGTATCTCTAGCTGTGAGTTCAGTTAAGTGCATATAAAATAAAACAATGCAGAATATTCTTCAATTTGCAGTGAAAGTCATCTTTGATTGCAAATGTTGATTTATATACAGTATGTATACTTGAAAAAAGCAGGTGTTCTACTCTTAAGTAAGTGAAGGTTTTGTACCGTTTCCTAAATGTAGTTTGGTTTTATGAATAAATCGATGAATCCCTGTCCACCTCTGTTTTCTTCTCCACACAAGGACAAACATCAAAAGGAGATTTTTCCCTTTGCTGTTCTGTAACTTAACACAGTGTAAATATTTAGTGCTATGGCTTGATCTTTTGTAGATATGCCAATATTTAGGAGTAAACACTATCAATGTGGGCTTTGTGCCGCACTGCAGCTTCTCTGTGTGTGTAAGGACACAACACTTTGATGAAGACTTGTTAAAATGAATGCTGGCATTGCTGACAGCAGTTAGTTAGACAGAGAGATATACAGTGTTATCACCAACATCACAGCCGTAAACACCTCCAGGGGTTTCTCCTTGAATATGAAATAATACAGATAGATAACAGCGAGTAGAGGTTGTAAAACAATTTGAAAACTTTTCTTTAACTTCTAGTCTGTTCATTTTTATTTTTCACGTCCTTTTTCAACCCTTCTACATGTTGCTGTTAAATACCTTTCTGAATAAATCCTTTTCACTGGAGACAGTTTTTGTGTCTTGATTTCATGCAACAACACTTTTGTTTTTGCTCTCATTTTCCACAAGTTTAAGTTAAAGGTTTAAAGGTTCGGTGTCGATTTACAGGGATATATTGGAAAAAATGAAATATAATATAGTAAGTGTTTTCTTCAGTGTATAATCACCTGAAAATAAGAATCTTTGTGTTTTCATTAGCTCACAATGACCTGTTTATATATACACAGTGAGCGGGTCCTCGTCTACGGAGATCACCACATTGCACTGCCATGTTTCTACAGTAGCCTGGAATGGACAAACTGAACACTTGAGCATTTGCACTGTCGCATCAGCCACTGTAGTTAGCAGCCAGATGAAACACTGATTTTTTTTTTTTTTTTAGCAGTTTAGATCACCTGGTCCGTTTGTTTTGGAGAGGAAGAGACCTCTTTGGATAATTCATATCCCAGTAAAAACCTCCTGAGCAATGAACACTGAGGGAATTCTAGCCAGGAGAAGTTTCAGTTGCAATTTTCACCACTGCCTGCCACTAAAACCTCCTAAATTTTACACACTGGACATTTATGCACTCAGTAGACATGCTTCTGCTCCCTCAAAACTTGCAACATCTGTGGCATTGTTCTGTGTGATCAAACAGAGTGACCAGATCAAAGCCCACCTGTGTAGTGATGAGGTTGTTTAATCAGCCACACCTGTCAAGTGTGGTGGGAGGAGAAATGCTCATTAACAAGAATTTTAACAAATTTGCAACCAAAACTTGACACAACTAAATATATATTAAGTGTATAAAAAACATTTTGGATCTTCAGCTTAAATCTGAGACAAATCAAAATATTGTGTTAAATTTTTTGTTCAGTGTATTGTCATGGTATAAAAACAAAAATCAAAAAATCAACACACTTTACCATTTTGCACAAACAGGAAATGACACAACGTGTGCACAGATAGATGTTAACATAAGTGTGACTTCTGAACCACTAATACCAAATAAATGTTTTTCTAATGAGTTAAAACTTACTGAACAGTATTTCTGTAGCTGTCTCGCCACAATTTATTTCAATATTTTGCTGGAGTGAGCAGCACCTCCTCCATTTTTCTTTGTCCATTAAACAATCCAACAAATTCATTCACCCACTTTGTTACTTATGTATTTACTTAATTTTTAATTTTTGTTTCAGCTCTACCCCATGCCATCTCACGTATTTTTTTTATTTCTGTTATTACTTTCTCCACCTTCCCTCTTATTGTTACATGTTTTGGGGGTGGTGGTTGTTCACTGTGTTGCCCTGTATCTATGGCAAAATTCCAATAAAAGTATTTAGTATTTTTAAAAAAAAAAAAAAAAAAAAATCCAACAAAGCAGGTCTTGGTATATAATCACATTTTTCTGAGTATACTTAAAGACACATAAAGACTTGATTTTCATTTATATGTAAATGTAAATGTAAATGTTCTTTATTTATACAGCCCTTTACAACAACCCTTTCGGTGAACCAAAGTGCTTTACAATAGGTGCAAAAGAAGCAATAAATAAAACAATTAAAAATAAATAGAGGCAATAACAACAATAAAAACAATAAAAGCAATGAAAATAATAAAAGCAATAGGAGCAATAAAATATAATAAAATAAAGTAAAACAGAGTAAAAGTAAAAGAGTCACCACACTACTGGGTATTAAAAGCCATCCTAAATAAATATGTCTTCAGTCTAGATTTGAAAAGGCCCAGGTCAGAAATGAGACGCATTTCAACAGGGAGCTTATTCCAAAGCCTGGGAGCAGCGATGGAAAAGGCTTGATCACCCCAGTGTTTGTATTTTGACCTGGGCACTTCCAGCAAAAGTTGGTTTGACGATCTTAGCGCTCTACCAGGTTCCCGAACAGTTAAAAGCTCATTTAAGTACACTGGGGCGAGACCATGAAGAGCTTTAAAAACAAACATTAAAATTTTAAAATCAATCCTGTACTGGACGGGAAGCCAGTGAAGGGATTTAAGAACAGGAGTGATGTGCTCTCGTCTGTTAGTGCTGGTTAAAAGACGGGCCGCAGCATTTTGCACCAGCTGGAGGCGACCAAGAGAAGCCTGGGAGACACCAACATAGAGAGCATTATAGTAATCCAGTCTAGAGCTTATAAGAGCATAGATGGCCATTTCAAGGTTGCGGTGACTTAAAAACATTTTAACTTTGGCCAGGAGACGAAGCTGGAAAAAACTAGTTCGGACAACACTGTTTATTTGTTTGTCGAATTTAAGGTCTGAGTCAAGAAACACTCCCAGATTTCTGACATTTTGACTGAGTGTTGGAAACAAGGTTCCAAAGCCAGCCGTCCCTGTGTCCCCAAACATGATGCACTCTGTTTTACCATCATTAAGGTGAAGAAAATTCTGGGCCAACCACTGCTTAATTTCAGCCACACAGGAAAGCAAAGAACTCTGCACACTTTGACTGTTTGGCTTCACTGGCAGATAAATTTGCAGATCATCTGCATAACAGTGAAAGGAGAGGTTGTTCCTGGCTATAATTGACCCAAGAGGCAACATATACAAAGAAAAAAGAATAGGGCCAAGAATAGACCCCTGTGGGACCCCACAGGAGAGAGGAGCACTTGAAGAGGACAAGTCACCAACCATAACAGAGAAGGTTCTGCCGGATAAGTATGATTCAAACCACTTCAGTGCTGTACCACGAATGCCAACATAATCACACAGGCGTGACAGGAGGACTGAGTGGTCCACCGTGTCAAAGGCAGCCGAGAGGTCAAGTAACACTAACACAACCGGAGATTTGGTATCCACTGCCCGTGCAATATCGTTATGTACTTTTAACAGCGCAGACTCAGTGCTGTGACGAGACCTAAACCCAGACTGGAACTTCTCAAGGACTGAGTTGTTTTCCAGAAATGACTGTAATTGATTAAAAACAACTTTTTCTAAAACCTTGGAAAGAAAGGGCAAATGGGAAACAGGTCTAAAATTTGACATCACTGAGGGGTCAAGATTAGGCTTTTTAAGAAGGGGCCTGACCACAGTATGTTTAAAGGGTGCTGGGACAGTTCCTAGTCCAAGACAACTGTTAATAAGAAAAAGTAGACTAGGCCCCACAGTGTTAAAAACCATTTTCAGCACCTTGGGAGGGACAATATCCACTGGGCAATTTGTAGGCTTTAAGGATTTAACAATGTTACTTAGAAAGGAGAGAGAAACCATGTCAAACTGGTTGAACACAGCAGAGTGAGTAGGAGCAACAAGCAAGTCCTTATTAAGATTCAAGTTACAACATTTACTGATGTCTTGTCTGACAGACTCCACTTTGTCAACAAAATAGCAAAGAAACTTCTCACAAGTGGCGATTGAGACATCAGTCAGAGCAGAGGTGCATGGGTTCACAGCAGCATTGATTGTGTTAAATAAAACCCTGGGACAATGATTGCTGCTAGAAATAATGTTAGAGAGGTACTGAGATTTTGCTTCACGTACAGCCTTCTGATAATCAGCAAGGGAAACCCTTAACATTTCCAGAGACACTTGCAATTTGTCCTTTTTCCATCTGCGTTCTGCCTGCCTGCAGCGTTGCCTAACGGCGGGTGGTGTCATTCAACCAGGGATCTGTTCTTGGCTTGGCAGATTTTTGCCTAAAAGGTGCGACCAAATCCAGAATCCCAGTGCAGGTGGAGTGGAAGAAGGAGAGAAAGTCGTCGGGACATGGAGGGGAAACCAAGCCATCCCAGGCAAACAGCTGTGAGTCCTTGAAAGCAGCGGTAAATTCATCGGCTGTGGAGGGAGTGATAATTCGCCGTTGACAAGATGGAGCAAGAGGTTTGCTCCTTGATTGGGGGGCTATCAGTTCAAAAATAACAGGGAAATGATCTGAGATTGCAGTCTCAGAAATTTCTTTGAGGGAGACTGAGAGCCCAAGGGAAATTACAAGGTCCAATATGTGCCCAAGCTGGTGTGTTTTTTTTATCCACTGACTGAGTTAGATCAAAACTTGCCAAAAGACTTTTGAAGTCAGTGGCAAACTGGTCAGACAGACAACACACATGAACATTAAAATCCCCACAAATTAGAAGTTTGTCATATTTTGGTAGAAAGTCTGCCAAAAACTCAGAAAACTCCTGAATAAAGTCTTTATTATATTTTGGAGGGCGATAGACAACAGCGCACAACACGGGACTTGCAAACTCCATCACAAACAGTTGCAGTTCAAAAGAGGAGTATGCATCTGCAGGAAGACGCCAGCATTTAAAACTGTCCTTGAACACAACAGCAAGCCCCCCTCCTCGCCCGACGCCGTCATGGGAGCTGAAGAAAGAACAGCTGGGTGGGAAGAGCTCAGAGAAGACGCTGTTGTCACCTGGTTTCAACCAGGTTTCAGTCAAAAGGAGGAAGTCCAGAGAATGTGATATAAAAAAGTCATTTAAGATGAAAGTCTTATTTACGACGGACCTGGTGTTGATCAGAGCCATGCGAACCAAACTCTGATCCGTTTGTTGGGAGGCACGCTGGACCGGGCGGAGATTGTCCGGGATGCAGCCCCGTCTGCGGATCCTCACGGGCCGGCGGCAATGAAGTGAGTACCCGGCCTCCGGTACTGCCGGCTGCAGCCACCGGTAAGAGTATTCCGTGAAGCCTCGGATGATGAAGCTGGCGAACTCCCCACAGACCCCAAACGGCGGACGACGAGTGCTGTGCGTGGAGGACGAAGCCAGGTGAGCTCTCAGCCGGCATTTTGCTCCACCTCTCTTTCCGCGTCTCCTTCGACGGCTGTTGCGTAGCGACCAAGCCGGGAGACGCCATAGATATGAGGGTATGGACGCCAGAACAGGCGGCGGTGGCGTAGGATGTCCATTAAAGCCATGGATCGGTTGGTTTTCCACAGAATCCCGGATTTTTAAAAGATTCAGGCGATCATACACCAACAGAGATGACACTTTATGAAAACACAGCGACAGGAACAGGACAAAACACAGCAGAGGTAGCAGAGACAGACGGCCAGCCACACACAACGGCGCCATCTTGTCTATATGTGAGTAAACATATGAAGTTAAAATATCAAGCTAAGAATTAACTAGTTTAAGAGCCAAGAGTTTATTCTGACTTCTCACAGATGCCAGGACTGTATGGATGGTTCAATTAGATGTAAACAAAATGGCTTTGAAGATTTCTTGGTTCCAGACCTCTGATGTGACATCTGTTTTCTTGCTTTCACATTTGTTCAGGCATTCAGATAGTGGGAATGAAAAGAAATGGCAGTTCAGTCTAATTATCCACCTCAAAGCCACAAACAAATCCACATGTCCTTGGCTGCTATGGCAAAACACAAATATGGCACACAGTTAGGGTAAAGGGGACAGAGGACTGTGGAAAAAACTCCAACAATGAGGGGACCACCTTTTGTGCTATATTAATTATCAGCTGAATTCTTTTGTGTCACGTTTGACTGAAATTCACACAGCTCACAATATTCTTTTTTTTTTTTTTATCTTTGTCACTTTGAAGAAGTGAAGGATCCTTGGAGGTTTTATGGTGAAAAAAAGTGTACATGTGTTTCCCATAGTAGTTCTTGAACTGTTGAGCAATTCACAGGAAGTGAGAAGTCACATTCTCTCAGCATTGATTAGATTAATGATGTGTGGGAGTTTTTTTTCCCTCCCTGGAGTTATGCAACACGTTCTCACTCTCAACTCTTCAAACACAACAGCTTGGTCAGTGACCCTATGCTTCAAACTATGACCCTCTAGCATCAGTTTTTAATGCACATGCTCATTAAATGCATTCAGTGTCATTTGAAAATAAACTTCTGTGTTCACAGGAAACAGGTTTTGGCATTAAAACTCTTTGGTGAGGTTTAGAAAGACTGCAGTTTGGGTTAGAATGCCATTAACTTTTGGTTTAACATGTCACATCAACAGCTCTCTTCTGGGTGAAAGTCCTATGTTTGTTGACCAATCCACCACCCCAACCTCCTCATTGTGTTGACTTTCTAGCTCTTTATACTACGTTAGATGCTGAATGTGTAATATTGTCATGGATTGGTTTACACTTACTTATTTGACAGTTATTTGACAGCCGTCTTGTTCAGACGCTAAAGGGTGCCTTGTGTGTCGGTAACAGATGCCTGCCAAAACTGTGGTATTTGATAACCTAATTGTACGTCCACGCCAAAAGCTGCCAGAGCTGCAAAATAGCTGAATTTGCTCTAGCATTGCTGCTGGTAAAATATTTGTGGCAGCGAAAGCAGCTCAAGTCGCTCATGATGTCAGATTCTGAACGTCGATTATACTTCTCAATTTAAAGGAGCCACAAAGCAGGTTACTGGCTGGAGCACAGAAATGTGACTTTGTGCATTTGCCTGAGTACAGAAACTTTCACGTTTGGACAATGAAAACAGAATAAAAAGTCTAAATAGGTCAGTTTGACAGCTTGCTGCTTGTTTTGAAGTAGGAACGAATGTGTGGTAGGAACTAAAAGTTTCTGAAGATGTTCTCTGGGTTCCACACAAGCTATGGACATCTACATTCCGATTGGTTGCTGGTCATTTGCAGCCCAAACGCGTCATAGCTGCTTGCATAAAGTTAACCAGCCTTCAACTTTCATTCTCCAAACCGCCGCCACTCATCGCTTTTGCAGCTCAAAACGCCTCTGGTCACCACATGTCCATTGAAAATGAATTAGACCTGTCGCCTTTGCAGTGAACACACAGTAAGAATGAGAACAATTTGGGTGACAAAACATTTTAAAAATCCCAGCAGCTGATGACAATTCCCATGAGTAAAAGCAAAATCCAAAATGTTATTCTAAATACATTGCGGAGACATAAATGATAAAGCATGCTAGGAGCTAAAAAAGGAGCTAAGACATAGGAAAAGTGAGATGTAAAGAAGAAGTACCTTATCTACAAATTAAAGGTATGGACAGTGAGTGAGCATTTTTTTAAATCAAATTGTGTACCATTCATATTTATTCATAGCCTTTATTTTCTATTCCAAAAATTCCTGCAGGATTTTTTTCCTGAACTTCTTCTGTGTTCCTTCCCTATATTGCATTACCTGGTAATACATGTTGCATTCTCAGACAGAGGGATGTCGTATGCTGTAAAGCCCTATGAGGCAAATTGTGATATGTGATATTGGGCTTTTTGATTGATTGATATTATGCATTATGCACTGTAACTGAACTGGACTTACACACTGTTACAATGGATTATGGGGAACGTAAAAGGTTATGTGAGGTAGCAAAAGTAGTTCAGTAAAAAATATCCCACCATAATTCTTTGGGGACTCCGTTACTTTGACGATGACAGTTTTCAATTTCATTTTCACAGTGTGTGATTTCTGAGTCTCCACACAATACACATGTGCGTGTCCTTTTGTCCACAAACACTGTCATCTGCTTTCACACATTTAAATTGAGTAAACTGACAGATATGGCAAAACGTTAACAGAAAAAAGAAATACGAGCACCATCACCTCCTCTAAAGGTGCAGAATATTTCCAACAACACTCACAGAAATACAGAAACCTCTCCCCGAATGATGTCACACACTTTGGTGTAAATTTTATTGGCTGCAATTACCTCAGCTCAGCTCACCAGAAATGATAATAACTGCAGCAAGGTCTCTGATATGAAAGGCAAAATCAATGGCTATGCAGCACACTGTGGCAATCACAGCACATGTACATTTCTATCTCAACCATTCAATCATAGCTCCTTATCATCTGATTGCCATGGCAACTTGGAGCTCTGTTTGTGTGCTTGTGTGTGTTTGAGGGACAGAAAAAGGCCAGAAATATCTAAGGTGACTGGCCTTCATCATTTCAGTGACATACTGTAGATGTTAGAAGACTCTGAGTACAAGAAGAAACTTGCAAAGCTCTCACACCTGTCAGGTTGGTGCTGAAGTTCAGGAAAGGAACGTCGAATGCAAAGATGCTGGGAATAAAAGGAAGATGAGACTCATACAAAAGTCACAGACAACAGAGAGGTGCAAGATGAGTGGCAGAGGGAACAGTGTGGGGTTGACAGGTGGTTTCAGCTTTGCGGGAAGTTGAAGTGAGTGTGCCAGTAAAGTGACATAGATATCGGATTCTCAGTCCACAACAAAGAGGATTGCTTTTTTTTTTCAAACCCCCTATCCTTGTTTTACATCATATTTATGAACCTAAACAGTTAACAGACATGTTAACTATTAAATATGAATTTTAGTACAGTTAGGATTAGGCAGTGTATCAGGGCATAAATGGGGCGCCATCCCCCTTGTTAGCAAAATGACCAAAATGTGTCACCCTTGTTAATCCGCCAAACCTCATTCCACCCCCAAGTGGACCAATAAATTATTGAGAATTACTTTTTCTTTCTATTTTAACCAGTGCAGTATTTGTAGCACTAGTTTAACAGACCAGGAAACTCACATATTTATTGTATGCATTAAATCATCTCAGCTGTTGGTTCTTAGCCGTTCAGATCTTTGCATTCTGACTCACTTAAGACACACACACACACACACACACACTGGAGAGACATGACAAGAGAAAACAGTCAGAGAAAGAGGAGAGAAAAGTTATCTCACATGGCATGTTCTAAAGAGAGGAAAGTAGACGAGAAAACAGAATTTATTCAGGAATCCACCAGCCCGTTCTTACTCCCAATTCGTGACCTTTCATGGCGGTCTGATACACATGGGGCAAGTCAGTTTTAGAGGCAGCAGGCAACAACCCAAGTCGTCAAATACTGCCACTTTGTGAGAGGACGTTGGCGTCAGACATGGACACAGAGAGGCACACTTTACGTCGATGACGCTTCAGTATATCAACCTAAAACAAAGTGTTACACTGTAAGTTAATTTTGAAGATGCCTTAATGCATGTAACAAGCAGAAACTTTACATTTCCTGTGAAAACAGAAGTGTGTTTTGAAAAGACACAACACATGTAAGAAGCCTATATTGACATGCCATCCGTGAACATCCAAAAGTGACACAGGAGGGTACCTAGCACGTCATATTTTGACTTGTATGTCCACTGACAAAGCGACAGTTTTTGATGAGTTAGGTTGAGAACATGTTGTAATGAACAGACTCTTACATGTTCATTCTCCCCAGGAGCAGTTCAAAACCACCAAATCTCATCATAGGTTTTATGGTGATTATTAAAAGCGGCAATTACCTCTTCTGTTTAGTGCTGAGCTGCTGTGAGCATGGGATTATGTGAATTTTTGTTGCTTTACATGCACAGTACAATTAATTACAATTACAGCTGTGGGGCTCCTTATCGCCTCTCTTATCTCTCTGTATCCTGACGTGCAGCCGAGCTGATAACACTCAGCAGTCAGATACACCTGTTGCTCTCCTCTTGGACCATTTATGGATAAAAGCTTCACAAACTACACCTGACCATTTACTGGAGTATTAAGAAAAGTCATTAATGTATGTGTAATGTGAGTATGCCGGCTTTATACCATGTCCATGCCAAAAACAGGAGAGCATAGTCTCTATTCAGTCTTTAATTGTTTTAAGAGACTGGTTGCCATGGACACAGATGCACAGAATGAGTACATCAGTGGCTGAAAAGTAATTGATCACTGATCAAAAAGTCAAAAAACAAACAGAACTGTTTTTGTCAAGTTGTTTCACAGTGATCCAGGCTGTTGATGCATGCAGTAATTTGTCAAACTGACATTAGACATCTTAATCATCCCAACAGCGGTACTAGACACAGGAGCAGCCTGACTGTGTCTTCAGGTCAGGGGTTTTCAAAATGAAATAATATCTGCACTCCAGTGTGTCAGTTATGAAGTGTAAAGCTCTCACTGTATGGTGGGGAATACAGTAATCTATTAGCTGCACAAAATAAGGTGAAATGACTGGATGGCATACCTAAAGCCTGGTAGTATAAACTTTGCGATTTTGGGTAATCCCAGATGAAAGATGACGGCGATATCTTTGGCAGTGGCTCTAAAATGGTAGTCCTACAAAGCATAGTGAGAGTGGTTCAAGGATGGCTGTAGTCATGGTCTTGTGATCAAAGACAGCCTAGGATAAAATTCTGACAGTGTCAGAAATCTGGGATGACCATCTCACTGTGTGACTGCTGTTACGACCTATATCTATTAACCAACCAATAGAAATGCAGCATAAAATGATGCATTGGCACTAAACCAAGACAAACAGACGGATAGCAGTTCACCATGGAGGCAAAATATTCTAAAAGAAATGTGTGGGATTCCAGCAAACAGGAGAACCTTCTAGAGTTGTGGCAGCGGAAGCCTTGCCTGCTCTATGGCCTACTTTACACTACATGGTTCAAGCGACCCAATTCCGATTTTTTCCTCTCAAGTGGCACAGATCGGATCTGTAACATGAACGCGTAAACAGGAAAAAAACGCTTAATATCAGATATTGTCAGATCAGATTCAGGCCTCCTTCATATGTGGAAATATATCGGATATGAATCAGATATCTGCCAGTAGGTCTGTAATCTAAACAGACAGATTGGATATTTCCTGGCAATCCACGTCGTACGTCATGAATAATGCGACGACAGCGCATTTTGATGACGTGTTCATGAGCGAGGGAAAGGAAGGAAAGCCAAATAAGTCGCACGTTAATCAAAAACTATGAACCAAAAAAGCACAATCTATCCCGAGTGAGACAAACTGCTTGATCCCTGTCTCCAGTGTACCAGCAGAGAACCTGCAGAACCAAATCAGCGAAAAAACACACCGGGCTACACAGCCTCTCTACCTGAGCAGCTGAAGCTGCGGCTCGCACCCTCGACACACAGACGGTGCTTCTGCATGCCAGCCAAACATGTGCGCAACTGTGAGAAATAAATATGTGAGATGTACACTGCTTTTCTATCTTTTTTATCTTTTCTTTCTTTCTTTCTTTCTTTCTTTCTGTCAGCGACATACACTCCTAACACAGGACGGGTTGTTTTAATTGACTGAGTTGATTACCTTTTAAATTATGTGAGCAGCGCCACCTTTCCAGGTGATTTATTCTTTAAGGATTAACTTCAAATATTTAAAGTTAGTCCTTAAAATTGCTTTCAGTAATGTAAACATTTCCATGCACACAGTAATGTCACTGTAGCAAATACCGTGGGACATTTACACAGTGGTCAAGAGTGCTGACCAACTGAAGAACGGAGGAGGAGAGAGAGAAAGGCGCAACAGGTAGAGGACGAGAGGGGAGGAATGGATGCTGTAAGGCTGTGTAGCTCTGGAAATTGGTGGTGTACCTGTGAATGCTGTGCCCCAGTGCCCACAGAAGAGGAATGCCTCTGTTGCAAGGAATGGGACCGGTTTCAGCCTTATTTTCAAGGTCTGGATGTGACCGAGGACGAGACACCTCCACCTGGAGTAGTATCCAGCTGGGCTTTATCTTGAGCTCGCGAGATATATTTCGGCCATGGAAAGCAGAACTAAATGGTAAACAAACACGGCAGCACACCGGTAAGGTAAGACAACACGTTTACATGTTGTTTTCTATATGTTCTCTGACATTTATCCTAACGATATGAAGCGGTCTTTGTGGAAAAAAAGCTTGTTTAGTGGACTAACTTTGCACTTGAAGTATGCCCGTTCACTTACGTTTTAACAGGTCTAACGCTCCTATGTGCCCCGGTTGTATCTAGGCTAACGGCTAACATGCTAACTATTATTTTTATGTCACTAGTCACTTGAAACAAATTTAGGACGATAGGAGACAGGTTGAAATAAACCGAAATTTCCCTTTAACTTTAGAATGAAGTTTTTCACAAAAAATATGGGACAGTTTTCCAGGGCAGTCACAAAAACCAGAACGTGTGGCAACACTAGGTTGATGATGTGATGCTTTCCAGATTAGTCCTAATGACTTTTCTTCTAGTGCCACAATGAGGTTCACACTTGTGGTTGTGAGTAAAATGTTTCAACATCTATTGGATGGAGTGGTATGAAAGAGGAAGAAGAGGAGGAATTTTAATAACTCTGATTATCCGTTAACGTCTCATCTGACATCATCAGGTCAAAACTTCAGTTTGTCCAACACTTTGGTTTATGACTCATTTCCTGCTAAACTAATGACATTCCCATCAGCCTCATCGTGTTCAGTGCTCATTAGCAAATGTGACGCTCACAGGCTAAATTAAAGGTGAACATGGCAAACATTAAACCTGCTTACGTAACATTAGCATGTTAGCATTATCATTGTCTAAAATAGGATTAAAAATAAAGTAGATAACAAAGTTTACTTAAAACTGAGAGTTCATTTTATTCAAAGCTTGTTACGTCTGAGAGCTGAGGTTCTGATCTGGAGCCACGGCTAGTCCTGTCCCAACCATCTGCTGTGCTCCAAGGGCCGGGCTGCTGTCAGCGCATTGTGCCCCTGACTGCCCTCCTGTCCCTTATACACACACACACACACACACACACACTTCCTCTGCTCTCCTCTTGTTGTCACTCCAGCTGGTGGTTTTCAGTGAACGCTGTCAGATGCTGAGTTCCCTGGTGCGGAGGCGAGGAGTGAGCAGAAGAGGACGAATGGATGAATAAAAGATCACAGGCTAGCTACAGTATCAGCCTATTCTGTTTTCCGATGAAAAAAATATTCTGACGCAGATACACATGAAGTGTTCTGAGAGACAGAGAGAGAGAGAGTCATAGGATATGAGAGATGCAGTTTCAAAAAAGCATAAAAATACTTCAAAGGGTTTTTCAAAGGTCCCTCGGGGCAGATAGCATAAAAATTGTAATGACCTTTTTGTTGAATTTTGGCATCTCTGGTGCTTATTGGTGCTTCTTTTCCTTTGGATTGGATTTTCTGTTGATTAAATTTGACTTTCAAAGTAAATAGAGCTTTTTCCTCTTTCGATTCAAGTCCAAAATAGATTTAAAAAAAAAAAAAAAAGACTGTATGTGTCACACTACTGTTCATGCTAATCACTCAGTTCTTTTATTCCTAACAAACCACTATTGGTGGGAGCTTCAAACTTTAAAGTAGGAGCTTAAAAGGAACAGCACTAACAGCAAATGCAGTTTTATAATTGAGAAGTTTGACTTTTTATCTATTGATGAATTAAATTAGTTTACTTTTGAACTTCTTGTTCGCGCTATTAAAAAAGGGAAAGTTTGTGATTTCAGTCAAAAAAAATTAATAAAAAATGGTAAATTGAAAAAAAAAATAATGCAGTAGTCACTACAACTGAATAATGTATTGAAAGATTGCGTATTTTGGCAGAAAACAATTAAAATATGTAATAAATCAGAGACAAAATTTGCAAATATGTTCAGTATCAACATTTTTGCAACTTGCCAAGTATGTTAATTAGCAACATTTCCTCAGTATGTCAATAGAAAACGTATCTGCTCAGTATTTCGTTTTCCCAATTAGTTATGAAATTTCTAGGAGTCAAGGTTGCTCTGTGATGCTGTAACTGGACGTAGCTGTGTTGTTAATCATCTTAGTTTATTGTGTTAGCATGCTAGCATTTCTAAATTAGCACAAAACATAAAGGTCATCAAAGACAAATTTAAATTCCTATCAGACGATGATGCTGGATGAAAGATTAGGGGATCCCCATAGTCTGAATTAAATTTCATGGCAATCCATTCAGTTACGGTGGAGACATTTCACAGAAAAGAATAAATGTGAAGCTGATGGGATCCTTTAGAATTCATTTTCTGGGGATCATGAATGTCTGGACAAAGTTGCAACATGCTGCAACATTTTCTTAAATGTCTCTTATATTTTCTCTTAACTGCCTGTTAAGAGAAGTCAACATCAGATGAATCAAATGTTCTTAACCATGCAAGTCTGCTCTTACCCAGGTGTGCTTAATGATGAGTCCCACTTGATCATAAATTGGAGGCGCGTAGTTGATTGTTTGTTATTAGCGGAAGTAACACCCCCAAAACACTGTGTAAGGGCGGGTGCTATGCCGTGTGCAAATACGCTGGCACATGCCAAAGAATTGGAGAGATGCCACCAAAAATAAGCTGAAGAAGAAGACGAAGACAAAGACGAAGATGTAGATGAAGTAGAAGCAGTAGTGAATGCGATGACATAGCCTGCAGTTAAAAAAACTTAAACGTACTTAAAGATGATGTTCAGAAGCTGAACCCAAGCAATATCATCCAAAGATTTTTATAGTCTTAATTAGGATCACCATTAGGTGAACCAATAGTATTTCTCTCGCCCACGAATTTAATAATCCAATTATTCTAATTACGTATAATAATCTAAATTTGATTATATAATATTCATGCTTTTTTCCTACATTCATCAGATATAAAACTTGTGTTTCTACAAGTTGGACTGTGAAAACAAGATGATTTAAATGTTTTTCTTACCTAAAAAAACAAAAAGGAAAGTCATTTGGTACAAGCAAGATAACAAAAACGTATGGATATGAACACAAATAGGCTTCCTGCATGAGGCCCATTGTCCATTTTTATGTCACTAAACAAAATCAAACTAATTTTCAAAGTCATTAAGAAATCTTTTTTTCCGCTTCTAAACTTTGGTTGCAATTATAGCACAGTTTATTCTCTTTAACATTTCATCTGTTTATTGTTTTAACCATGAGCTTTGAGCACCTGCACAGACCAGTGAGTCCAGTGCCGGGGTTGTATGTTTCAGGAATTTGGCCTTGCAAAACTCTGACAAACCCTTTGCTCCTGTCATCCAACACCTTCTTTCCACATGCATCCATGCTGAAAAAAAAAACCCACACAATTTGCACACAAGAAGCCGAATCTGGACGCCTCCCCTGTGTAAACATCACATCCTCCCCACCTGTACTCCCCTCAGAATAAAAGCTAAAGTAATTGTGTGTTTTTCCTCGCCCTGAGGTCCACAACGTTTCATCCCAGCGGTTCAACGCGGAGCGCACTGTTGTAATTAGCGGGGTTAATATCCCGGGCAGCATCTCTAAATTAAATCTCTAACTTCATGGCGATGCGGCTGAGTGATGCACCTGTTCACGGTAATTACAGATTCAGCCTGGGAGTGTGCTCGTAATGAGTTGGGAGAGTCAAGGTTGAATCACTTTAAAGGCACATCCCACCACTTTGCCAGTAATGTTTTGTGTCTGTCTACGTGGAAATTGAAGTCACCTATTGGGAAATGAAGCCAGAAACAGACCCAACAAACAGTTGTCCTAAAACTGCAGAATGACGTCCAAGAGGCCAGTATCAGTCAGTCTGTGGTTTACCACTTGCAGGAAATATCTCAACATCTATTAGATTGATTGCCATTGAATTGGTCTAAGATATTCGTGGTCTCCAGAGGATGAAACCTACTGATCCCTTAACATTTCATTTCGCTCCAGCAGGTCAAACTTTGCACTTATTCAGTGATGAGAGAGATGTTTATATCTGTGTATTTGTCGTGTATGTTTGTCATATAATGCCATTTTTTCTGTATGTTTCTGTTTTGTGTCTAGACGACCCCCTTGAAAATTAGATGCTACTGAACATTTCAAGGAGCTATCCTTTTAATAAATTCCAACTTATCTCTTTTACAATGGGGGATCTATGGGGAAAATGATTTTTTTGGGTCGCAGGGTTTTTTTTTTCCCACTGCAATACCACAAGTGGCCACAGGAAAAAAAAATTAAAGCAAGGCTGATACATACATGATACATACATCACTTAAGAATTGCTGATATGATGCATATGGAACGTAAAAATGTAACATATGTGGTTTGAAGAAACATTCAGTGACAACATTTTCTTCCGGCAATTGCACTGAATGCCCAGGGCAGAACTTGAATAGTGTCTCCTCTCTGGGTTGAGTTCAAGTACGAGTTTTTGTCTGTATCGCTCAGACTTTTAATTCTGTGTCTAAATCTGTTCAAACTCTGTCTCTAGTTTAATGCTTCTTTTATGTTGCAGTTTTAGGCCCAAAATGCCACAAACTCATAAGAACACAGACTTAGAGATTTGAGTTGAATCATCTGTCCACTTTAAGGAGACATTAACTGTAGTTTGTGAGAAAAAGGGATGAGGGAATAACTTATAATACTTTTAGATTTGATTTAGTAACACCACCTGATCCACCTGACACAATGACACAATGTGGAAGCAACACTTGGTCTAATCACATGTAAAACAATACTTGTCATGAATAGTAAAAAAACAAAAAATAAACATTTTTGCTTATTGCGTATTTAAATTAAAATGGCATGAACTGTAGTGACAAATGGAGGACAGGAGCGATTGTACCAGCTGAACTAAATGTTCCTACCAGGGTGCAATTTCTTAAAAAGTCTAATTTGGATAATTTTGTTTTGAAAGAAGGCCTTGTTCCTTCATGTGGCAGCAGAGACATGGAATTGAGAATGAGGGCTTTAACAGATCATCAGCTGCAGCAACAAGAACCTACAGCCTTTGTGTTGTAAGTCATGATCTAAGGGTGATTTGCATGGACAGATTTTATTGTTGTAGCTTCGCAGTCGGTCTTACTGATGTTATGTAGGGGTCTCAGATTAAATTCAAATGTCACTTGCTTTGTTTAGACAATCTCCCAGTATTTAAATGGATGCCATTACACCATAAAGCCTCTCTGTAGCCCTGACGTCCTCACCGACGTATCCCGCGCCCTCAGATCTCCTCAGGCATTTTTCTGCAGCCCTTTGAGCCTGGCTCTCTGTGTAAGTATGTGCTTAGGCAAGATGGCCTTCTGCACTAATTGAAGTCAATGACACAAGCTGCAGGGGCGCGTGAACAAACTGCGTCTCCATGGAAACACATGCTGGCAAGTGTGTCCACTGAGGAGCCTGCAGCGCTACATTGGAATTGCTGTGTACACCAATCTGAAGCCCATCACAGAGAGGAGAGGAGGAGGATGGTGAAAATCAGCCGGAGACACAGAGAGGGACTCTTTCTGTCTCAGCCAAGCTCTGCTGTGCCTCAGTGCATGTGGTACAAGACATCAAGACATTTGGGACACATTATCCACATCAAATAAGGCGTGTATAGGAGAAAGAGAGGAGTGTAAGAAAACTGACAGTAGCAAATTTTGTAGAGGACAAACTTCTTTTTTTAAGGGTAACTGTAGTATTTTTCAACCTAGACCCCTTGTCACATGCTTTCGTGTTTTAGTTACTAATGGGAACAACAATTTTTGAGATTGGTCCAATATTTAGGAGACCGCTGAGGCTGCGACTAACAATCCAAGCCTGTCAGTGGCAAAAACAAGCACCTTTAGTGGATGTAAATTGACAGTGCAGTTATTCCCATTATTCACTTAGGCACAAAAACATGGGTAATTAATGTCCAGGGTGCAAGTTTCTCTTTAAACAGAAGTATTTTCATTAACTTCATCAACTCCTTTTATTGTTGATCAAAAAATTAACCAATAGGAGTTGGGGGGCCAGCTCTGGACTGCTGTTCATGCCCAGTTGTTGAAGTCTGTTGCATGTCAATCCTTGTGTCTCTCTCCCCTCATTTCCTGTCATATCTCTACTGTCAACAATTAATAAACGCCCAGGAAAAAAGTCAACTGCTGTTTTTAAAGTAAAACAATTTAAGAATATTTCATGTTGTTCCCCGTGGCAGTAAAACATGCACATACCTTAATTATGATAAGTTAAAAAATCAATGCTAAATTCCTAGTTTTTATCATCAAGTCAAACTTTTCAGTTATGTTCATGTCTGTAATTTAAATGTTCTTCAAAGTGACCGTGTGTCTTATTGTTTGTATTATTTTGGCTTTCTCTTGGTTAAACATTGTGGAAATTGTTTACTTTCTCAAAGATATTCTAAGGCATGGCTATATGAAGTCAAAATGTCACCATATAAAAATGTTGCATACTTCCTTTATGGATACTGTTGTGTCACTTTTATATTCATGACTGTCATACACAAATTCTTCTTGTATGTGAAGCATAATGTGCTTCTTTTGCTTCCCATTCAATAATGACAAAAGAGATGGACAGGTGTTTACCTGACTTCCACACAATGCATGCTGGGAAATGCTCCAACCTTTTGTGATGTCACATAAGAAGAAGAGACAGAAGCTGTGTTCGAAATCGCTCCCTATCACGGATATAGTGCACTATATAGTGTGTTCGCCATTTTGCAGTGTTGTTCGAAATTCCTACCTAGTAAAACCTAGTGCTGCAAAAAAGGTTAGAGATACACCCAGAAAGGAGCACTGTACAAATGAACCAGATTTAAACCAGTAATAAAGACTGAACAAAGCAATTTCATGTTACAAATCAGTGTTTCTCAGACGCTGCTTGGCTCTTCACCGTCGCGCTGCTAGCCCAGCCCCTGCTAATATGTGCTCACCTTTTTTCTCTAATAATTCAATTTTATTTGTAAAGCCCAATGTCACGAATTACAATTTGCCTCAAAGGGCCTCACAGCATACAACATCTCTCTGTCCTTGGACTCTCACAACAGATAAGTAAATACTCCCACCCAAAAAAACTCTTTAACTGCGAAAAAATGGAAGAAAAATCATGTCGTGTGTAGAGAACAGGTCAACATAATAAAATTACACTTATAAAAACGACAAAATGATACATACAGAAAGAGAGAAAATGTAACATCAAGGCGTTCATGAGGTTTTCACCAGGAGCCACATTATCCACAGAGATTTCCTCTTCTCCAAAACAAATGGATTTGGAGATTTAAACTTGTAAAAACACTTATTAAAGTAGCTTGATGTTAAAAAAAAAAAAAAATGTTTTTCTGACACTGCTCATTGTGGAGGGGCTGCTAACTACAGTGGCCAACAGGAAAATACAAACGGCCCTATCTAGAGCCAGTGTTTGGTTTGCTGTTCTGGGTTGCTGTAGAGCAACATGGTGGACCTTGTGGAAGAGGACCTGTTCCTTATGTATAAAAACTGCACATTTTAAGGCTTTTCAGGTGATTATACACTAATTAAAACATAGTTATGAATTGTATTTACCATTTCTGCCAGTAGATGTCCCTAAATCCCACACACTGGACCTTTAAACTCATAACTCAGATCATGAATTGGAACCTTGAGATGAAATAAAGAACTTTTTATACAGATAAATAACTAAACCAACTGTTCATTGGTAAAACTGTTGCATGAACATCTAAATATTCTCCTACTTTCCACATTAAGTCGACAGCCACTAAAGACAAATGAATTCAGCTCTAACATGTTCAAACTTTTCAATATCCTGTTATCACTTTGTGCCACTTGAGGCCGCCAAGTGTAAAGTCATCTAGAATATTTGATATCATGCCAGTAAAGTATTGTCATGAAGTGCTGCAAAGACAGTAATTAGTAAGCTGTGACACGTCCACCAAAGCAGCTAAAACATCCACATTTAGGAAAGTAAAACTCTTTGTCTTGTTCTCGCAGAATAACATCACACACACACACACAAGTGTGTACTTGGTACTGTGTGTACAAATGTGTTCCCTCACTGTATGTGCCAGTTTTTGTTTAGCATGAGCATTTATGATTTTTAATATCCCCTCAAGCTTTAGACGGCATCTCGTCTTATGTTTCTTAAAAAATAACATCTCTGATCTTTTGAGATGTTGTGGGCGGAGGTTGCTCTAACAGTGTTGCCATGGAAACAGTGGCCATCAAGCTACCATTTCACTATCTACCTCTAGATAGAAGAAAGGTTGTAATGAACAACTATGCCCGCCCCCCTCTCCCACTCCCGCTCCATCTCCCCCTCATCCTCCCCTCTGCTCTTTTTCATCTATATGTGGGGATTTGTGGGCGGATCAATGCATGATAGGGTAAAAGCAATAAATATGCCTCAGCTGCACATACGTCACTTATATGAATACTTTACATAAAGACTCATATAGACATACATTATTTAGATTACACTCTCCTGTCTCTTCATTTATCATAACAGCTCAGACAAGGCAGGCTGAGAAGCTGCAGGGTCGTAACTACAGAAACAAAAACTCCAGACACGATGGATCATAAAGAGCCAGGGGGCCATAAAAACATCATAACTTCTTCTGATACATGGGGCAAAGAAATACACATTTAGATGTACTACAGGCTGGTGACACTGCTCTGGAAATACTGCAGTAATAATACTTCAGTCGGCGAACACTGCAGGAGAGATGCAGAGATGAGGTCACCATCACTGACTCACTTGGCATCAGTGGTGGAAAGTTACTCAAAACATTTACTCAAACAGTGTACTACCATTTGGAGTTATTGGTATTTTGAGTATTTGCATGTCATATTTCTTTCTACTTCAACTCCACTACATTTCAGATGAACATGTTGTACTTTTTACTCTGTTTGCTGTTTATCTGACGCTGTAGATTAAGACTTTCTATTGAAAAGATTTCCATGATAAGCTTATCAAATAGAATGCATTGCTTAAAAATTAAGCAATCTTTTTGGCTTGTGACCTCTTAAAATAAAGCAGCATCCAGTTGGGGCTTTTTGTCATGTTTCTGTCATATGTTAATAGGTTGTTGGCACTTCCACCAATTTCCTCTCTAAACTTAACAGATTGTTTCATTAAATTATCTGTTGGAGGCCCAAAGAGATAAAATTATCCAATATTTTTCAAAAAGAGCAAAGACCAGAGATATAGATCTTAATAATAATAAAAGGTTGGAAACCACGAGAGTAAATCATAGAATAATGGATGTAGCTACAGTGACGTCACCCACTGGTTTATATGAGCCCAGTCTCATTCTGAAGTCGCTGAAATCTGACGTTTTGGCAGTGACTTGCAGCGTCAGACACCAACAAATAAAGGCGTCCTTAAATGTTGGCATGATATGTAGCTGGATGCCATTATAGTTTAACAGCGCCTGGCAGCGTCACTGGGAAATGCAGCGGGACAAGGATGAAAGTTAAGTCCAAGTGGGGCAGGCAGGAGGGGTGGTGGATGGGTCCAACAAACACCAACTTTCATCTTAGAGAGCGATGTTTGCGTCCCGTAAGATTATAAAGCCAAACCCTGTTGTTTTTCCTAAACTCAACCATGTGCGTTTGTTGTTGAAGGAAAAAAATGTAAATTCGCGGTGTTGTACCAATGTAGTGCTTTTATTTTGAAAGAGACAGTATGTAAAGTTATATTTACTGTGAAAACAGAAGTGTATTTTGAAAGAAGACAATGCATATAACAGGCAGAACTTGACACGGTGTCCCAGAACGTCAACAACCAACACACCCAGGGTACCTTGCATGTCGTACGTGGACGTGGAAAGTCCATGACCAAACGTCAATATGTGACGAGGTCAACGTGAAAATGTGTTGTTTATGTTGGTTTTGAAGCCTCAAGTTTGGCTTTTTGGCGGTGGTCATCATTTTTTTTTTTTTTTTGAAGCCAGAAGTGTCCATAATAGGTAACAGGCTGAAGCTGTGGAGGAGCAAACAGTGGATCTGACTTAAAAGCCAAGGACACTAGACACACAGAGTCTGTAACTCAAAGCGACCTGCCCTTAATAATGCATAACTTTCAGCCTTCATAAAATGTAAACGGGTTACACGGGTTAACGAGTTATACAAAAAATTACTTATTCCCATGCAGCTGTCTTAAAGGGGGAAATTAGGTACAGAGACCATCATCGTTTTTTGATCCAGACTGTAAACATGTATATTTCTGAAGTGAAGTTGGGCATTTTAACACTATGGTCTATGGTCTATGGGGATTGACTTGCTTCTGGAGCCAGCGTCAAGCAGCCATTCAGAGAACCACAGTGTTTGGCACTTCCAGTGTTGGCATCATTTTTCAGCCCCCCAGGTTGCCAGTTGGATTAAACTACCTAATGGTATATAATGTAGTTAAAAACTGCTCCACTTCGACCAGCTACAACAGTAAAACACTGCTTACAGTATTAACATAAAAGCTTTCTATAGGCTGACATTACAAAGCTCAAGGGGCTGGGATTAAACACCTCACTGTGTGCATGTGGATCCTTGACTTCCTGACAGGCAGATGGTGAGAGTGGGCGGACTCACCTCCTCTATCGTCATCCTTAACACCACAGCACCCCGGGGATGCATTTTGAGTCCCCTGCTGTACTCCCTGTACACACATGACTGCGTAGCCATTCCCAACTCCAACACCATCATCAAATTTGCTCATGACACAGCTGTGGTGGGCCTGATCACAGATAACAATGAAAAGGCCTGAAAGAAGTAGAGGATCTGACCTGCTGAAGTCAGGACAACAACCTACTCCTGAATATCAGCAAAACTAAGGAGATGATGGTGGACTTTGGGAAGAAGCAGCAAAGGAGCTGTGCCCTGCATAACATCAGTCTTTAGTGGAGAGGGTGGGTAGCTTCAAGTGCCTTGGTGTCCACATTGCTGAGGGCCTGAGCTAGGTGCTGCATACTGACTCAGAAGTAAGAAAGGCAAAGCAAAGACTGTTTCACCTCAGACGCCTGAGGATTTCAACTCCTCATCCTGATGGGAAACATCGTTGCCTGGTATGGAAACAGCACCAAACAGGACCACAAGGCCCCGCAAAGAGTGGTTCTCTCAACTGAACACATTATAGCCGATCCTCTACCCTGCTTAAAGGATATCTTCTGCCAGACACTACAAGAATAAGACCAGGAGAATCATGAAAGATCTAAACTACACAGATGACACCCTATTCTCCCTGTAGAGGTGTGGAAGAAGGTACCAGTTACACAAGTCCAGCACTGAGAGCCTAAGGAAGAGATTTACATCTTGTTGCTGCATGTTTAAGTCAAGGGTCTGATTACTTCTTCTGTCAGTCACAATCAACGCTGAGCTTTAGGTTGGTTGGGGAAATTCAAGCTTGAGGAAAACAAGAAGACGGGAATCAGCAGAAAGGAGAGAGAGCAAAAAACAAAAAAAGAGGGGGAGTCCAGTGGAGGAAACAAGATCTGCTGCTGTGTGGGGAAAGTCTCTGACAGCCTGCAGCTTGTTGTGATGGAGGGTCCCGGTGCAGCAGGAGCTGAAACGGTCGGGGTGAAACTATGTTTGACAGGCGCAAACCGTCTAAGAGGGCCAACACGACCTGCCATTACCGCTACAGGGGGGCTGCAGAGCCTGAGGAGAGAAATTGCTGAAAGAGGAAACACACACAGACACACATGCACACACACACACACCCAGTGAGCGGACAGATGGAGGTACACACACAAACACACACCAGCATGTCTGTGTGGATATACTCACACACATTCATGCAGACACTGCAGGGACACAGTGGCAGGTTCATATCAGCGCTGCTGTGCCCTCTGCACACAGAGAGGCTGCCAACTCACCCTGACCCATCTTTATTCAGTTATGATAATGCAGTGTCACGCAGGTACAGATTATGTTAAGGTGTCTGAGGGGAAATCTTAAACAGAATGAGAGCGTTACTGTGGAGAATGAGACTTCATCTGCTGTGATTTGGAGATGCTTGAGACTACAGTTGCTCAAGTTATATGCAGTGGTGGAAGAAGTATTCAGATCCTTTATAGAAGTTAAAGTAGCAATACAGCAACAATGAAATGCTCTATTATAAGAAAATGTCCTGCACTGAGAATCCTACTTAAGAAAATCTACAGATGTATTATCAGTTAAATGATCTTTTTCTGCAGAAAAATGTCTCCCTTGACTGATATTTTATCACGTTAGAAGGCCGAGAACAGCTGTGCTTGCATTTTTTTTTTTTAACGCTGTTATCTCAAGATCCCAAATTAATCATTTTATTATCCTGAGAGAACAAAGCTTGATTTCTGGTGATTGATAATAGGTTAATTTTTGTCCATTCTTGAGAAAACAAAAGGCTGATTTCTCGCAATCATGAGATCATTTATCATGAGAAAACTACTTTGCTTCTTGAGATTATGGGAGAATTGTAGAGAACTCGAAAATGAGTGTCTGGTTCATTCGATCACACTTGATTTCAGCCTTCAAGGTCACTGTCATGACCGCTGGGGAGGATTCATAACTCTGCCTGTGTTAGACCTTGATTTAAGCACAGTCTGATGTGTTGATCAGTAACAGCAATAATGGATACTCCTTGATCCGACATTTTAAGCTTAAATCAGTTGCTGCAGCTGTCCAGTTGCCATCTGCACAAGTCTCTTACACAGACGCCGATGACGTCAGCACGCTGGCTGACTCTGTCGTCTGTGGACATTCCCATTGGAAAGTTGTAATAGAACTAGCGCTGGCTCCCAGCGCCAGTGATGTGATTGGATCCAAATCTGTGTACTTCCATACTTCCTCGACCAACAGCCGATTAGCTTTGCCTTACACCCGCCTACACTGGAATTGCTGCTCCCCGAAGTGTTGTCCTTAGTGCAACAGAAAAGGAAGTGTTCAGTGCATCGCAAGAAGAGATTAAAATGGATATGATTTCATTTGATTCAGCTATATTGCAGAGCTGCAACGTCTCTGTTACATGTAACACACATTCCGTACCTATGGCAATGCAATCCGAATGCGAATGTGCCGCTGTCCTGATCTCTGATATACATTTTAGTAATAAGAGGAAACATTTTTTATTTTCTCGTGATAACTGGTTGACGGCCTTTTTTTCTTGAGATAACTAAATAATAAACTTGTGATCTTGAGATAACGACATTAAAAACGTTCTTGCAACAGCCATTCTCAGCTCTTGTAGTTATCTCTTTGGGACGTAAACAACTATCTAAGTGACACTAAAGAGGAAATCACACAACTCACAGACATCTGACATGACGAGAGGCCCCAATAATTTGTTTTTCGTAAGAAGTCACAAGTCAAAACACTGGGGACAACTAATATAACAGCACTGTCTTTTGAAACAGTGGTTCCCAACTGGTGGGTCACGGTCCAAAAGTGGGTCACAGGTCCATTCTGAATGGACTGAAGGTGACTCACAAACATGTCGAGTTTGTAAAAAACACTTTATTTTAGAGTAGAGTGAATTTCCAGCACAGAGCTTTTATTTTGAAGTGCTGTTTCCTGCTGTAGATTGAGTGACTAACAGACAGCTACTTCACAGAGACAGCAAACTAGCTCAACGACATGGCCAAACGCAAGTATAATGCTGAATATATTAAACTGTGTGGACCTTGAATTGATGACTAAGGAGAAATCTGGACCCCGTGGCTGGACCAGTTGGGAACCACTGCTTTAAAAGATTATCATAAGAATTTTTGTAATAGCAAATCTTAATCTGAAAAGTAACTAGTGATTACAGCTGTCAAATAAATGAGGTGGAGTAAAAAGTATAACCTTCAACTTTAGTGGAGTAGAAATATAAAGTAGCATGAAATGCAAATACTCAAGTCAGGCACTAGTACTTGAACATTTGTATATAGTTATATTTACTGGTTATATGTAAAGGTCACAGAGAACTGCATGAAATCACATTATTTTGTTTGATTTTCCTCTACTTACAATAAAACACAGGGACAAATTAGTTGCTCGGGGGTAACCCTAAATCAAATCACGCATTCTTCATGTCCATTACTGCCTGCAGCTTTTTCTCTTTACTGATTATATATATCTTAACATGTGACCAAAATTGAATTTGTCCACTATGATTTTGTTGGAGGACGTAAGCTGACACACTTGATTCAGATATTCAACTTTAACAGTCCTTTTTTTGTATTCTCCAGTTCAGTGATGTCCATTTTGAATGCCAAATTGCAGATGTAACAAGGCACCATGTTTACTTTTATATTAAGATGTATTTCAGGAGCCTTGGGCTCAGCAGTAATCCACTGGTTTAAGGTGGCATAGGATTACCTGTAGGCTGCAAAGATTAATTTTGGTTTTGTTGAAATTTAGACAATTTCAAAAGTTGATATGGCAGAGAGTATAAAATAGTTTTGTATTTGTTAGTTTTGGTTTGTGGGAGTCTAAAAGCAGAACCCACTATTCTTGAAAACCTGTCTGTCAGTGTGTAATTATTTCATTATGTCTCCTCCAACTGACAGACACTTTTACCTGCTTGAGGGGTTAAACTGTGAAGAGCACATCGCTTCACACGAGAGCACTTTAAACAAATGATTTCTGACACATCTCAGGTAACACAGACAAATGCAACGCGGCTGACACCCTTTGATTCTCTGTGGAAAACGTTGTGAAATGTCTTACATCCTTTGTTTCAGCTGTGGGAGACTTTGACAGGCTGCAAGGCGCCGACAATAAAAGCGTTTCTCTTTTTTTTTTATTAGAAAAAGGAAGCTGAACGCTGACAAGTTGTATTGAAAAAGGTTTCAGAAACACTGTGAATTCCTGTGTAACTGTCAGATACACAATACCCAGAACTGAGGAGGGGAGAGGTGATGGTGCGTTCTTCATCATATCATTTTATGGCATGTGAGTGGGTGCACATCTGAAGAGAATCATGTTAGTGGGAAATGATATGGCTCAAGATGGAGAGTGCTGTCGAGAAATGTGCATTTTATACATGTGTGTGCAAGAATGCATTTACCCCCGCATACTTACGTGTGTGTGTGAGACTGTCCCCAGGTGTGAATTGATTACATGTATGTGTGTGTATTCTGTGCTGCATTAGGATTCAGCACACACACAAATTCACACGTGCACAGCCACAGTGCGAATGACAGTCGGTGAAGGCAGCAGGCAGGAGAGAAAAGCAGGAAAGAGGAGTCATGGAGGAGGAGGAGGAGGAGGATGTGACATGATTTACAATGAGATCATTAACCTTGAGAAGCACAATGGCCTTTGCGACATAAACACTATCTCTCAGACGGACACCTTGCAAGAACAATAGCTTGAGCACACACACACACACACACACACACACACACACACGATACACTTGTGACTGTTCACAACACACACGCAGGTGAGAAAGCATGTATGTAAAAGCAAGCATGCGCACACACACAAGCAATGTGATGCTTCCAATAACAAGACATTAGCCTTGTCCCAAATAATACACACTACAAGATTTTGAGTGTGTGTTGTGTTCACATCAGAAGTGACAAAAAAGGACAGCACACCTTCTAAAACTGATTTCTGAGTGTGCTGTTGAAGGGCACTATCATCCCACAATGCAAAGTGCCCTGAGGTAACCTTAAAGGCACATATAAGTAGAATGTATTCTTCTTCTTAATATTATTATTATTCATTCATTTTCTGTAACTGGAGGTAAATCCGGGGGTCATGGGGGGCTGGAGCCTATCCCAGCTGACACTGGGCGAGAGGCGGGGTACACCCTGGACAGGTCGCCAGACTATCACAGGGCTGACACATAGAGACAGACAACCATTCACGCTCACATTCACACCTACGGACAATTAAGGCCCAATCCCATTTCTACCACTTGGTAGAAACTAATCTTCCACTTGGTATTGAGTGCCCTCGTCTGCGAGATAACCCTTGATGAGGGAAGTGAGAAATATTAGGCCGACGTGCAGGCATACGTCACGTGTAGTAGTGACGCAATGAAAATGCTGGCTCCAGCGCTTGTGTTATGGCGTGTGCTATGTTTATTCTTCTCCGTCTGATGAATCAACGGAGAAGAAATGCTAAAAACAGGAGGCGCCTACGACGTCTTCTAGTTCTGATCAGTTTTGTTCAGGTGAGTTGATTTGTTTAAATATTTTGACACTGTGTTCAACCGAGTTGCTGATGAGTTTACGCTAGTCCAACCATCTGTTGTTTGTATAGCCTACATTCCGACTGTACAGTAACAAATTGTTTTCCAAAACATGCCGAAGTTCCTGGCTTCACAAGGTATTCTGGGAAGTTTCATCTTCCACCTCGTCTTAAGTGTGGGTCGGGGCTCCCTTGGAATCTAGGGCGGGTTTTAAGTGTTGGAAACCACTTCCACTACCTCAGTTCTATTTTGGGACACCACTAGCCTAAACGTGAACGCGCACAACCAAGTGCAAGTGGGTATTTCTAGGGGAAGTGTGGGTATTGGGGCAGGCCCAGTCACCAATTACACTAACATGCATGTCTTTGGACTGTGGGAGGAAGCCAGAGCACCCGGAGAAAACCCACGCTGACAATGGGGCTCCTCAACCCCAAGTTCAAACCAGAAACCCTCTTGCTGTGTGGCGACAATGCTAACCACTGCACCACCGTGCCGCCATTGTTATTATTACTAAATCATTATAATATTTTGAACACCATATCCACTAAAATTTAATTACATTAAACAAAAATGATGTGAGGTGTCCATATTTGTTCATTTATTAGGCATTTCCATATAAGTGAGTGCCTTCAAAAAAACAAACAAACAAATTGAGTCTCCCACTTGTAATCACGACTTGGATGCTGACATTAACACTATTTACAAGTCAGAAACTTGGGTAACACCTTACTTGAAGGTATCTACATAAGAGTGACATGACACAGTCATGAACCTGTCATGAACATTATGTACATGTCATAAACGTTTATGACTGCTGTCATTAAGTGTCATTCGGTTTTTGTAATGACAAGTTGACATTGTTTGGGTTGTCTTGATTATGACAAGTTGACATTAACCAGGATGACATTACGAGAAGATGTCTTTGTTGTAACAACTTGACATTAACAAGAAATGCACCTCTTTTTGTGTTCATGACAAATTGACATAATGATTATTATTATCATGACAAAGACATCTTCTGAGGGGTATTCCAGGTAGGAGGTTCAGCAAACTCTGAGTCTAATCCTGAACTCTGAGTTGACTTACCCTGAGCTGGGAAAATGAGTATCCGGTTCCAGAACAGTTGATTCAATTGGTTCAGTCAACTCTGAGTAGGTACCTTGAGTTAAGCACGTGAACAACCACAATAAAAAGCCATCATCAGTGGAGAACCGATACCTTGATTCACCATGGCAACCGGAGAGAAAAAGCGATCAACTTATTTTACACCTGTGGAATTGGGGGTGCTCATGAATGCCTATGGCAAATATGAGCATATATTTCGTAAAAAAAAGTAACACTGCTAAAGCTGCCAAGGAGAGAGAAGTGGCATGTGAAATTTGGCAAGCAGGAAACGTAGCACGATGCACATTTGCTCTGATGAGAGCGCACATCCGTGGTGTGTCAGATTTGATATGTTTGGTAGGTAAATGATTGAGTATCGGTATGGTTCAAACAGATATTCATTGAGGAAAGACAGCACATCTAAACGGGTTCTGAAGATCTTCTCTCGGTGTAAAGTATTGTGAATTAATTCTGCCTCCATATCGATCAGATTTCCTACATACCAACAACCAACTTCTGTCTGCCAGCTTGCTTCAGGCTCGGCAGTAGGGAGGAGACAGGGTGAACTCAGGGTTTCTTAAAGAAAACCTGCCAGCGAGCAGGTTAGGTTCACAGAGTCAGTTGCCACGGTGACTGACTCAGAGTTTGACTTTCCTCTCTTTCTGGAACCGAGTTTCCCTCATTTCAGGGTTAACATACTCAGAGTGTTCACTAAACCCGCTTTCTGGAATACCCCTCAGGTAATGTCATCCTGGTTAATGTCAAGTTGTCATTAGAAGGACATCCCAAACAAATTTAATGTCAACTTGTTATGACAAAGACAACTCATGGTCATGTCACTTAGATTAATGTCAAGTTGTCATAATCAAGACAACCCAAGCAATGTCAACTTGTCATTACAAAAACTGAATGACACTTAATGACAGCAGTCATAAACGTTTATAACATGTACATAATGTTCATGACAGGTTCATGACCATTTCATGTCATAGTTCTGACAGTGTCGTGTCACCCTTATGTAGATACCTTCAAGTAAAGTGTTACCGAAACTTGTAATGTGATAACTCCAATATGACATGAACATGACTATCAGGCACAGCTTCATTAGTGTTTTACTGTAACATGCTCACAGTTACAGCTCTAACATGCACATGTTAAAGCAGGCAAATATTTGCTAATTAGCACCGAGCAAAAAGAACACCTGAGGCTGATGGGAATGTCATTATTTTTGCAGATATTTAGTCATAAACAAATTAAAATTTTGACCTGTTGACAGTGCTAATAAACATTACAGTTAACCCTGATGAGGATGTGAAGGTGTGTATTAAAGTTAATGGCAATTCTTGCACTAGTTTTGCAGGGTTCTTATGTGTGTCAGCATGTTGATGATGAGGACACTGTAATATTTTTGTAGATACATAAAATACCAAGCACTCAATCAAAGTCATCACACAATCCTTATTTATTTGTCCACAATCTTAAATCTGACCTATCATAAATCTTTAGTACGTAAATGATATTTCAGTAAAACCTTTCCCCCACAATCATTTACAGTTCACACCAGAGAGTGAAAGCCTCCCTCGGACAAATCCAGCCGTAAACATCTACAATCACACTCACTAGATACAAATGAAAAGAAAGAAAAACATTCATAAACTGGCACAAAGGCTCATGGGATACAGACGGACAAAAAGCCCTTTCAAAAGTGCGTTATACAGCAGTCATGTCGCAATGCCTTCAAAACAGAAGCTCCCATTCAAGAACAATAAAATAGACAAATATGTTTCCCCAATGTATTTGGCAATATATCACTCTTCTTACTCAGATATGTATAAAAAAGTCATTTTTCCTTATCTTTCTTCTTATGTCATGTTCAAAATATAAGTTACAAAATGGTTTTAAAATAGTGGAAGACATTTGGGAATTTGTAAATTCTCTGTTGAATAGCAAAGCAATGTTTCAGTATATTCAAGTCAGTATGATTTAATGACCAGAGTGAAGACAAGGTTGAGAAATAAGGTCAATTTCAACATTAAAGCCTTCGAATAAAACGTCCTTTTAAGACAAGTATAAAAGTGATTTTTGGACTTGTATTATTTGAAGGCTTGTTGCAGATATTCATATTTCTGTTTGACACACTGCAGACTTTGTTTAGATTTACATCACACAGCAACAGTAAACAACTAACATCTCTTTCCATCTAGAAAAGCACTCTATAAATAAGAAAGTTTCCTTATTATAATCATGTTTCTTCATCTAAAGGCTTTATGCGTGTCAGGAGAAAATGTCATTGCAGCTTCTACCTTCACTAAATTAATATAATGATTTAATAAAAAAAATCACCACCGTTTGCCAGAACATGAGTTATGACTGAAGTTAAAACTGAATATTTAAAGCACTGGAAGTTACATTTTTACTATGTGCGCCCTCTTTTTACCCCCCCTGGGGCAGTGTGCACATTAGTGTTTGTGTGCATAGAGCTCATAAACTGCAATAACCAGAAACACACAGAATTAAAGCCTGTTTCCTGAAAACAATTGCAACCGAACGACGTGGCAGTGTAGCGGCTTACGCAGAAGTCCTGCTTCTTCCTGTTCTGCTTCATCATAATCGCAACACAACAAATCCATTTCTTGTAATTTCCCAACAGCTGAAAAGGCAACAATGTTGAGGACACTAATGTGTGTGACATGAGCATGAATTTCGAACAGATTACAGTACATGCTTTGGACACAGATAGTATGAGGAGTGAGTTACTCCTCCTGTAATTCTGCAACAGCATGACACCATTTTAAAGTGTCAGTAACATTAGATGATTTGTTAAAGGTACGTTTGTGCATTTAGAACAAAATTCAGTTGAGGTTACGGATCCATTTTTCAAACTTGACATAATTTAGGCGACTAAACAACTAGATTCTGTATAAAATTATTTTCAACATGAGTCTCCACCTTTACAGTCATGTCTCATTCCTGTAACATTTACATGATGATAAATTCTGATGTAATTTTGTAAACTTTTAAAGATTTTGCTGAACCATTGACACTGTGGTAGCTCTCCCTTTAATATCTCTGGGTGTATCGGTCCATTAATCAATCAATGAGCAGGATATGATTTATGGCAATATTGTATTTTTAGAGTTTTTTTGCATCAATGTGATTAAGTACCTTCATTTGACATGTCAAAAACAAACATTTCTGCCCAATTCTTTTATCCATAAACAGTTGATTTTCTAGAAAATCTATTAAATCATGATAAATATTGATATCACACATACCATGGTAGGGCTGTAATGATGATGGAATTTGCCTTGCAGTGATTAAGGGTGGCTCACCAGCACAATACACAATATTACAGCCAAGTTTTGTTTTTGGAAATTACTTCATTCTACCTCATGTTAGTGCTTTGTTAATAAGCTTAACTGTCAGGCTATTAGTAGGGTTTATTGTTGCTTTTAAATTACAAAAGTGACAGTTTTATAACAAATTAAATAGCCTACTTGTTCACTGTTAAATGCAAAACACAAACTTGCACAGAAGTCTTTTAGCTGAGATGCTTTGCTTGCATCTGGTTGCTATAATACAGAATTTCTGCGCAAGTAAAAATGGCATCTTGATCTGGATGAAGAGAAGGCTGGAGCAGTACTAAGGTTAGGCAGGTACTAGGTTACATATTAATTTCTCCTCCATTGTTGTTGTTCAGCGATGTGATGGTTGGTCTTGGTGGTATTTGTCCCACCCCTCCTCTTCTGTGAGTGGACAGCTGGGTAAAAAGCGACGGTGACAAGCAGCTGCAGCGTTTCTCCCAATTTTTCAACTGTTGGCGATTATTAAAAAAGCAGCAAACGCGCAGTACTTCGTCACACTACGTGGCACTCCAATGCCATCACAGTAAAGACATGAATGAAGCACTTGCGGCAGTTGCTTGCCATTACCCGGGGTTGGTTTGTCATAGTGCAGTATTGCAATATTGCAGTACTGCGGTAGAGGATTTTAACCATATCTCCCACTCTTGTGTCACTGTGCAGCGCGCACATTAATCCCATTTTAAAAGACAGCAGTCTTACTTTATGAGTCAAAGAAACTAATGGGAACAGACCGTTATTTATCAAACAACTGCACCTGATGCTAAAGAAAAATATGCAGCTTTACTTTATGAGAATGCAGTAAAAGTAAGTTGCCTCTAGGAGCTTTAGAGAAAGCTGAATGTGCACACACACAAGTTCTTCACATTCAAATATGCAACAATCTTCCAGCCATCTACTGTAGGAGTGAAGTTCGATACCCTTAGTGCTACAGTTAAACTACAATGTCAGGCTTTTATAAAAGGTAGTGCATGCTCACATTCAATAGTGTAACATTGTTTTACTTCATTGTTTTTTTTTCAGCTTCCTCATGATCAGAATTCATCTGATGTGCAACACCTCATGATCAAGTCGCCCGCCGAGAGACATTTTTAAAATGCCGTAACCTTCATTGAGATTGTTAAACTTCAGTAGACTCCGACCCAGTCGCCTTGAAGATATGCGCATGAGCTTAAACACCCTGAATGTGTTTCATAAGTCAGTCTCACATCTGCTTCTCTTCCTGTCTGGTTCAGAGGAGGTCAGTTCCATCGTAGACCACAGGCTTGTCTAAACTCAGATGATACAGCACTTTCTTTGAGATGAACCTGATCAACAGGAAAGAGGAACGTTAGCTTATGTTCACACCTTCTGCTCTAGCTCTGAGATAATAGTTGTTTGTGGTTAACAGGATTTTTAGCAAACACACAAAGAAACACATATACCACACACAGACACACACACATGGTGACTGACCTAGAGAAAGAGTTGTCAAAGACGAGTGTGTATTCTCCAGCGTTTCTGACTTTCAGTTCCCCCTGGATTGTCTCTTTGTGGGAGTTACAGCGAGTCAGAGGGATCAAGACCTGTGGAGATCAAAGGGGAGAAATCTTGTTTAACATTTATAACTGCAGCAGAGAAATATGTAGCTGCATTTATTGGGTACAGATCTGAAAGGGTGAGAGAATGGCATGCATTTTATCAAAACTAAATTCAGTTGAGAATCTGCTGATCAAATCTTTTTCGCATTGTTTGGTTGGCGGGGATTACACTGTTTTAACTCAGTATCATAACTAAACCAAAGGGTGTTCAACTTTGACCAATAATTGGTTTCTACTCTGCAACATTCATTAACCCTGCCCTGGTTCATTTTGAATGAAAATGGCATTTGCTCTTCACTGGTTGCGCTGCTTTACACCTGCAGAAGTGAAAACACCGCGGAAATAATATGTTTTGTACTTTATCATCAGCAAACATTTTCTGCATGCACAATCCACTGCTGACGGTCACAGAATATGGTGGAACACTGGCAGTAGGCTGAGGCAGACCTACTCAGCTTATCAAACAAACCAAAGTCTTCATTTTAACATGATTGATGGTTGTGAAATGTCTCAGCAACAGTCTTAAATCCTTAAATCATTCTGCAAATGCTGCATTTCACAGTTGCTTGGCTGATTTTGATGAAGTCCAGCCACAGTTTTTTTAATGGGAAAATTTGCCACCTTTTATGCAGATGTCCAATCAGTGTAGATTAAAGCAATTAATTCATCAGTGCATGTTATTTTGACAGAGAAAATTAAGTTTGCAGCTGCTAAATCTGTAAGTCTTCCTTCTTTTAAGTGCCGTCATTTGATGTGACTGTGACGTAGTTGTAAGGAGGTAGAACTACAGTTTGGATTTCATCTCTGGCAGCCAGTGGATGTGCTCTAGATGCTGCTCAAAAAAAAAAACTTTGTTGTTTTCTTCGCTTGTATTGCAAAATAGCTGTTTCCAACAATGAAAATGAAGAATATATTTCACAGGGTTTTGGCTCGCTCTGATATTCAGCCATATTTATTTGAGCCAGACCATACGGCTGAAGAAATGTAGCAGAGAGAAGCCAAGACTACCTAATGCATGGCTCTGCAACTAGTAGCACTCAGCTTTCTCCGTCAATACAGCATGCACTTAGGATTTTTTTTTTTGCTTCACTATACTATGTTTACCATCAACACCGGACACCCACATAAATTTGGTGGTAAATTTTCCCCTTAAGGCACTGAGATGAGGTATTGTCTAATGTGTATACCTTGGCCTGCTCCAGCGGAGTCTCTGCACTCTCCCTGTAGACCACGCTGAAGGAGATGCTCTTCGGTTCAGAGGTGAACGTCCAGGAGACAGTGGGACCAGGCCCGCTCACGGTGATGGGGATGGTGCTGTAGCAGCTGGACTTGATGAAGAGCTCTCGGGAGCTGTCCCCAAACCCTGAGATGTCATCCACTGTGAAGTGGACAGAAAGCCTACAGCACAGGGAGTAAAAGAGATGACAAGAAAGTTCACAATATTGTTGTAAAGTGTTTGTATATGTGTGTATTATTTGCTTGGGGAAAGAGATCGAATTAAATGCAGTAGAACCAGAGACAGTCTTTTTGTTCTTCTTCCTGGTGCCTACATTACTCAAAATGTAGGTCGTCCGCTCACAGTACAGTTGGAGATTTAGAAGTGCTATGCTAGTCGTGGCCAATACAGGTTTGAGGCTCAAGCTCTAGATGAGGAGCAGACTAAAGAGGCCTGGTTAGCTTCCTTCTGTCTTACTCCACACTCCTGGATATTTTTCATTTTCGTTTTCTGTGCTAATAATTCATCACATTTCACCAGACGAAAACACAGACTAAAAGTTCACAATATATCTTAGTTGTGGGGATAGGATTTAGCACTTTGCTCAACGGCACTTCTCAGAGGCAGGTACATGCTGACACCACACCTCTAAATTACATAAGAAACGACACGCTGGTCCCACAACATGCACCAAGTGGCATTTAGGGAAGTACTCCATCCCACACATGAATTAGCTTCATGTTTCACTTCCCATTTTTGGATTAATGCGAACTTTTAACCAGAAGTATATACAACAAACTTCCTCTTTGTGACCACACCCATTTGTAAACACAACTATGCTGTGCTTTTCCAGCGTAACTTTCACCGCATGTGAAACTCACGTGAGATCTCCAGACTTCAGCAGGCAGATCTCTGCATCCTGCACCGCAGCACTGAGGTCCTCGGTGTCCTCTGATGTGAGGTCTCCGGCACTGGCACTGCTGTTTCTAGAAAGAGTGATGCATCTTTTACATTTTTAAAATCAATTTATGGAGAATTATTTTACTAAAGTGACAAAAGATCGAATAACAACCGCTGTAAAGTTGTATAGAATGAAATAAGTGAATCAGAAAAACACTGCAGTATCAAGGCAATGGAAAGGAGTCTTAGACGTGGCTCACGCAGTACACATATAATGAAAACACACACACAGCATTAAAAGCACACACAGCATGGCTATACAGGCCAAAGTGCAAATATGTGTATGTCTTATATCACTAAGTCACTTTTTATAGGCAATGTATGTAGTAAGCTGTTAAAGCTAAAATGAAAATGTGATTGAGTCATGAGGTAAATTTCTTTTCACCACTGCAAACATTTCTTGTTTCCTGACTGTGATGGCCGACAGAACTAAATTTGGGAAAGACTGAACAGACTGTTATGAAGGTGACATGTTGCAAATAGAAAATCTGTTTCTGCAGTTGATATTATTATCTCATATCATGGTTTATTGACTCCCTGTGCCACAGTCTCATTCCCTCCTGTGAGTGGATTCATGTGAGATACTTACAGTTGTGCTGCCCCCTGCTGCCCATGTCCAGGAGAGCATGCGGTGGCAAAAGAGAGGGAGTCACTGTCGTAGACCCCGCTCACCTCCTCGTCTGTGATGATGTCAAAAACACCATCGTCCAGCTTCTCACCTTCGTCTGCTCCTAGAAAATAAAAACAGGCTTCATGTTCATTGCTGCATTTTATACTCTACTCTTACACTCTTCTCTTACTGTATGCGTATGTCATCGTTTAAACCACTCCAATTTAAAGCAAGTGCGCCTTTACTTAAGCAACTGACTACTTCAGCATGCTTGCGTGTGTTGGAAAGAGTGTGTGTTTTGTTACCTGGAACACCGGCCACAGCTCTCCCGGCCTGCAGCAAACGACTGAAAGGTGTCCCCGGTGTGCTGTTAGTCACTTCCTCCTGTGGGTGGCGCTCAACCACTGCACTGTGCTGGTTGTAACAGTCTCTGCAGCAGCGCTCTCTGTGGCCGCCCTGCTGGGTGCTGACTGTGTTACTGCAGCAGTAGTAGCAGAAGGGACGCCCACACAGTCTGGGAATAGACATATTATGATTAAGATGGAGGAAAAAAACATTTTGAAATGCAGATTATTATAGTGTGGAGGGGAATTAGTATGAAATTGAGTGGAGTTTTTTTTTCTTCTTAGCTTTAAGAGCAGGTTTCAAATCAATTCCTACAAAGAGTTTTGCATCTTTAACGATGCATCTGCTAAAAGTACATTTCAGATGCTTTTTGAGACATTTCTTTAACTTAATTTGATTTAATTGTACATGGGGTTTTATTGAAAGTACTGATACACTAATTTTGACTGTTAGAGAATTTAAAAGTACAAATATGATCAAGATTCTGTGATGCATTAAGTCACAAGCAGCCATTACATTGCTTCTCTAATGAACTCTTTAACTCTCAGACATGTTCATCAGCCTGCTCACTGTGTAAACCCTCACATGCATGATATCTGAGCCACCTGTTACGACCCGACAAACAAATATTTCACAAATTCCAGTAATCTGCAGTTGTTAACAGACAAATCCTGAAATCCAATTAGTGAAATGCTCATCCTCAAATTTTAGTGCAACTTATCACATGTCTAAAACTGTTTACAGGTGCAACTTTCTTGATTCACTGACACCACATAGAGCGAGACCTGCTTCTACAAAGGTGCTGCAGCAAGCTGACATTTGTATTGCGTGTCGAAGAAAGCCATTCAGTTGGGTGTTGGGTGTGGACGTTATTTGTCTTTGGTTTTTGGGTGCAGTTGGTCAGTCTAAATGTGAAGTGAAATACAGAAATAAAAATATCATTGGACCTCAGTTCCTGTAACATTTGATTGTCTTGGCCAAAACAATCACAAAGGGAAATGTCATTTTGGTGGCAGTGATGCACTGACTGATTTTGGCACGAGTCACAGCCTTTAGATTTTGTGTATAAATGTGTTGAATATAAATTAATGTCATACTTGCTCTTAAAGGTCCAGTGTGTAGGATTCTGGAGGATATATTAGCAGAAATTAAATATTTGGAATTATATTTTCATTAGTTTGGAATCACCTGAAACTAAAAATTGCTATGTTTTGGGTTTGTTTTGTTTTTTTTACCGTTTATATCTACATACAGTGCGGGCACTCTTCAGTGGAGTTTGCCATGTTGTTCTACAGTAGGCAAGGACAGACAAACCAAACACTGGCTCTAGAAAGGGTCATCTGCATCGGCCATTGTAGTTCCTCTATATGCTTGATGCATGGGAGAAGTCCTTTACGCTAGACCTTTAAAAATCCCCTCCAGCAAAAATCCAATTTTTTATCCATGGTTAATATGTACATAGTGTTTTTTATATGATATAAGACATCTTATGAGCGAAATAAGCAGTCAGTGACATGACTGAGCATTTTCACCTTGAAACTGCTTGAAGGTGAGCAGGTAGGCTGAGCTGCAGGTGAGCGGCTGAGGGGCAGGAGTCATTTTTATATCAAACTTCATCTGCACATACTAAATGAGGCAAAGGTGTAGAGTAACATCTAAACCATCTCATTGCATGAAGGGACTTTTTTTCATAGAAACAACTTCTAAATATGTAACTTTGATGAACCGAGATAAGATTTTAGGGGTTTGATTAAGAGTAACTTCCTCAGAGAGGAAGTTTAATGTTTTTAGAGGTATGACAGTGTTTCAGAAAATGCGTCATTACACAACTAGTTTAAAAGTAGCAGCACTGACTTTTGTACTTCAGTTGATCTGGTGAAATGTGTTATATATAATACATTTGTTAATCATACAGAGGGCCTGCATCTGACCTGCAGTTGTACTTGCGGATCCACCAGCTGAACTGACTGTGACAGCCCAGACAGTAGTTGACGTCCCTCTCCGTCTCCTCATCTCGTAGTTTCTGCTCAAACTCCAGGGCATCTGTTTTCTGCCACAGTGCATCTTTCTCCCTGCAAAAAGCACCAGCAAGCATTTTCATTTATTTCCTAAAAATCACCTGTGTACTACAGATTACACTATCTAGATGTTTTGTTGGTGGCCATTTGAAAACACAAACCCCAAGGCATTAGGTAATAAATTTCTGCGTGTATCAACCCTGCTTTGTGCATATTTAAATCAAACTAACCTCATGTACAAAAAAGAAATAGTAAACCTGAGGTAATATGAAGCATGTATGTACCTGATGAGTTCTACAAGCCGTTCTTCCAAATTGATTTTGGTGCGGTAAAGATCGTCAAGTTCAGCAGCCGCCTTAAGATCAAAGCTCTGTTTGTCCTGTGTGACTCTCCGTAGATTTTCACTCATCTCCTGACAGGTTCGCTGAGCTGCTGCCAGACCGTCCTCAGACCTGCACACATGCATATTCATAACATGTCCAGAGATTCTTGGGTGACTCTTGTTGTGCCTACGCAGTTGTTATTTTTAGGCTTGAATTTTAAAAACAGCACAGAACAAGGACGGCAAATTCCAGGATAAGACATGCTAAATGAAAAATAAACATTCTGATCTAAACACACAAGATTAAAAACATTTTTCACAGAGCTCTAATTCGGTCCAGAATGTGTGATTATGAATACAGTATCTCACCTTGATAAATTCCTTTTTAGATGGATTATCTCGTCTTCTTTCTGCTGGATGAGATTTTCAGAATCGGCCATCTGGATGTTTTTCTCCTCAATCTGTTGGCAATATCTCTGATTCTCAGCCTGCAATCAGTACAGCAAAGCAAGACATTATTTCTGGTTCTTTGTGAATTATGCCTGTGACCATAATGTTATGATTACCTCAATTGCAGGTATACAATGTAACTGGAATTCATGTTTTCATTTATCAATCCTAGGCACATAGACCTGAACATATATGTTGTTGTGTTGTCTGCAGCACCCAGTTTCATTTCCTCGCGTAAAACCACTTCCAATACCATGATTTAAACATCCTTGAACTGTTTGATGATTGAGACAGGGCCCAGGATAACCTGCTAATAATGTAGTACACAACATTTTGGCACATGTGACATCAGTGTATCCTCTCACCTCTAGCTGTTTGAATTTGTTCTCCAGGTCGGCCACTTTCTCCTGCTCAGCCGTCAGCTGTAATTTCACTTCCTGTAACTCTTGATCCAAAGTCTGGATGAAAACACACACCACAAATTCATGAAGTGATGACTTAACAAACATGGTTTAAAAAAACATATTACAGTAGATGTGCTGACATTATTAACAAAAAACAATTAAGTGGTGTGTTTGCATGCATCCAAATAACCAGGGCCCTCAGAGAAATCAGGTTACACAGATATAGGACACATCTAGCTACACTGTGGTAACCCTGTTATTGTGAACTCATGTTTACAAGCAGCAGGTCAGTGATTGAATTCTGCCCACAGAGTAGCTTTTCCTCAATGCACATTTGTGCTTGAATTTTAATGTTCAGCATCAGAAACTGCTTAATCAGACTTCTTGAGGTTATTTTATATTGCTTTTAGTTTCAGTCTGACTTTGGATGGGATTATTCAAAATGGGAAGATGCATCAGTACATAAAATTCTCTCCTTTCATGAGACACTGTTACTTTACCTCCCTGAAGTCTGGGTCATATGTTAAAGCTGCATGATATGAGGAAAATAACGCTGTATATTGGGTTCACATTATTACTTGTGATGAATAAGATATTAAAATGTACTTACTCCTGTCTCTCTGCTGCTTTTTTCAAAATAGCCAATTAGAAACCAGGTTCCCCATACACATGGCAGAGCAATCAGGTTTCTCTGATTCCCTAGCCTGATTAACACTAGATTTCTCATTTACACAATGTTTAGGAAGCCAGCTAACAGGACAAAGCCAACTGTAACCAGGTTACTTAAGTGCATGTTAACACATTGACGCGTGCTTAACTTCTTAATTTGTGGCTGACCTGGAGCTGGCCGCCTTGGCTCATGGCTTGGCTGCTGAGCTGGAACCGGAGTGCCTGGATCTCCTCCTGACCCATCTGCTGCAAAGCTTCGGCCTCCTGTTGGGCCTTACTCAGCTTTTCCTGCAGCTCCTGCTGGGTTGCCAACGAACCCTCCTCGTCACGGAGCTGATCGAGGAGTCGCTGGTTCTCCTGTGTCAGCTGCTCCATGCAGGTGTTCAGCCTCTCAGCCTCCTGAGCTGCCTCCTCATCCAGCTCTTGCAGCCGTGTTGACAAGCCCTCCCAGCGAAGGCGAGCCTCTTCGTTCTCGGCAGTTAGCATACACACGTGCACGCCGAGTTCAGCTGTTTCTGTGTTGGCTCTGTGGAGCGCCTCCTTGGCTTCACTGTTCTCCAGACACAAGGCTTCGTAACGCTGCTTCAGTTTATTGAGCTCTTCTCTGGAGGCCGTCACCTCTGCAGCGAGACCTGCTCGAGCCAGAGCCTCACCATCACGCTCCCGGATAATAGCCTCCTCTCGCTCCCGAGATCGGAGAATCTCATCCACATGCCGGCGGTTTAGCTCCTCTACCTGGGCTTTGAGTTGTTCTGCTAAGACACGCAGGTCCTCTCTGGAGGACTCAGTCACCTCCTGCAGTGCCTGAACTTTCATCCTTTCCTCAGTTCCTGCTAGAAGCTGAGCCCTGAGGTCGACCACCTCTTCCTGGAGCCGGTGCACCTCCCTTAGGTTGAGCTCCAGTTGAGCCTCAGCTATTACTAGCCTGAACGGGGCCTCTTTGGTTTCCATTGAAGATGTCTGATGCTCATTGTGAAGCTTCTGCATTTTTTCATTGCTCTCTGCAGCGCCCTTTTCATCGTGCAGCTCCCCAGTCCTGCTCTCCAGCTCCTCTGCCCTGGCTTGCAGACGCTCACATTCGGCAGTCTGGTCTCTGAGTTTAGCCTCAGTTTCCTGGAGTTTTTCAAGTAACTCTGCTTGGCTTCTTTGGGACACTGTGAGGTTCTTGTCCAACTTTGTAGCTTTGGCAGTGAGTGAGTCCAGTTCCTGTTGAGCTGTTGCTAACTGTTTCTTCAACAAGGACTGGACCTCAAGAAGCTCCCTGTTCTCAAGCTCTAGCTTCTTTAATTTAGCGTCAGAAACTTCCTTCTGGACGAGTGCCTTCTGGGCAGTCTCCTCCAGATGCAGGTTTTCATCGAGAAGCTTCTCTTCCCGATCTTCCACACACATATTTGCAGCCTCAACTTGGCCCTTTAAGTGCTTCTCAGAAGCCCTCAAGGAGGCTAGCTGGTCTAACAAGGCTGCCCTGCTCTCAGTCAGCTCTATAATGCTCCCCTCCGTTTTTTCAACTGTTTGGAGTAGCTTAGCATTCATTTCCATGAGACTGCCGCATTGTGCTCTGTAGTCCTCAAGGTTCTCGCATGAAACCGCTTCATTATCAGCAAGTCTAGAGCTCAGACTTTCTTTCTCAACATTTAGCTTTTCCAACTGCTCCTCTAAATGCTTGATTCTCTCTGAACTAACAGCAATCTCTTTCTCTCTGTTTTTTAGAGCTTTACTTAGATCCAGGAGCTCGGTCTCGAGTTCCTCATTCTGGCTACTGCTCATGCTACATCTCTGCTCCACCTCTTCCCTCTCCTCTTGCAGTCGCCTTCTCAGATCCTCAGCCTGCCGTTCTCTGCACTCCAGTGATGCTTGTAGATCCTGAAGCTGGGCTCTCAAGTTCCCTGTCTCCTTCTCTTTCAAACTCAGCGCCCCCTGAATTCGACCAACTGCACTTTGGAGCTCCTCCAGGCGTTTGAGTGCCTCTACGTGTTCATCTTGAGCACCGGCTTTTACTTCAGCCAGCTTCTCTTCACTGTTCCTCAGCTCTTCTTCCCTGAGTTTAAGTTCCTGGGACAGTCGCTCAGAGTGCCTGGCCCTGTCCTCAGCCTCTCTCTTTGCCTCCAGTCTTTCTTCCTCTGCTGTCTTGAGTTTATCCAGGAGTTCCTGGATTTTCCAGGCCGAGTCACAGTAGCTAGTGGTTTGTTGTCCCTTTTCTTTAAGAGCCTCGTCCAACTTTGAGAGAAGCTCCATATTTTTGTTCTCAGCAGCTATAAGTCTATCTTGAATTTCACTGTTTACTGGTTCCCTAGAGGTCTGAGGGTGGTTAACTGTTTCTTGGTTACCTTGGGCTGCTGTTGACTTCTGAGCTAACTGGCCTTGAAGGTCTTTAATCACACTTTTTAGCTCAGCAGCCTCTTTGTCCAACTCCTGAACCCGCACCAGAAGCTCTTGCTGTCTGAGCTCAGACTGGTCGAGCTCAATGCGCAGGTTTTCTGCGATGCTGCAAGGAGAGGGTTCCCCCAGTTCACCCAGTTCACCAAGAAGACTGTGGTCTGGGACTGGGAGGAACTCCTGCGCCTGGTCAATGAATGAAAACAGGAAAGTTCAAACAGTCACATTTACATGAATATTTGTGCAACAATGTCTATATAAAATATGAGTATGTGAGTACCTGTGAGTGTGCGTAGCTGCTAACGAGACTGTTGATGCTGGAACAGCGACTGGGAGGCCTCCATAGGAAAGCTGACGAGGCAGTGCCTAATGTTTGCCTTTGATGTAATGAGACATTAAATATTAAGGTCATTAAACCTAAAACATGACATCCAGCTGATGAAAAAACAGATGTCATTTTTGACTGAAAAGAGGAACTCAAGTTGACAAAAGCAAATATTTAGATGGCTCTATAGCAACACTTTGTTCTGACACAATGTTCTGACACAGAACGAATACCAAGTTCATACTATGTGACAGAGGTTTAATATATGTAAATGGGTGAGGTCTATATCTGGTTGTTGATTTTCAGAGGAATTCAGAGGAAGACTGCAAAAGAATAATAATTTAATGACTGAAAAAAAAGGCTAAAAAAAAAAACAATTTCAGAGACAAAATGATTAATCTATAAACAGCGTCATTTGTAAAAACTATCTCCATATGTGTTGAATATGCCTGTCTGTAATTTACAACAGCACATTTTTTATTTCTGCATGTTCAGCTGACCTCTTGTACACTATTGCTTTGTAAAAAGGTTATGCTACCAGTTAATTAAAAGTTTTCAAACTGAACACTGTCTCTGTTTTTCCTATAACTGGTGACAAATTACACTCTGAAATTTCTCATGAATTTGCAACTCACAATGTCACAATGTACAACCACTTTTCAGTTGTTTTCTATGATATTATTCACAAACAATGGGACCCAAAATGGGACCCAAAATAAAGTGTATGCCATATGACACATTCACTTCATAGTTTGCATTCAAACTTCAAATGACATTAGATTAGTAACCTAACTGCAGAGAAAGCCTATTACTTGAATGACAGAGCAATAGTTGTCATATATCAAGTTATTCATCTCTAGTACAGTGATGAAACTGTTTCCATCCAGTCATGATCAATGTGAAAACAACTAACTGTGTTTTGTGGGTGTAATTTCTGGCTACTTGTGGGGAAATGACAAGCAGAACGAGTACTGTAAAGTGATACAACAAAAATATTAGAGTGTACACCATATCGTACATACTGTATCTTTACTGTTCTGTGTAATTCTACACAATAGCCCTTGAAATCAATACTGCATTTGTGAATTTAATCATCTTTATTTTTGTTTATAATGTGTGTGACAGGTGTTGTACCAACTCCTTTCCAGGTAATGTTCCAGATCATAGTTTGTATTGTTGTGGGTGTTGCTGCATTGCACTGTATTGTAAGATTCAACCAATTATCTCAATAATTTGCTATAGCACAACAACACAAATGAGGCTTTTAAAAAACTGCGTCCGCTGCCTGCAGAGTGACTGCAAATTCATGACATGGAAGTGAAAAGTTTTGGCAAAGGTGCTGACGTGAGCAACAGTGATCAGCGTTCACACATTGTCAGCACCCACTGACTCTCACACACACATTTGCACACACTCGAGTCAAAAAAAGAGCTGTGAATGTGCAGAGTGATCAGATAATTAAGTGTTACTTCAAGTGGTGAAATACCCAATATCGCTTCACCACAATCCTACATTAGGTGCACTAAACTGAGGTGTAATTTCACATTACTTAAGGGCCGTCTCCGACAGATACACAAATCATTTCCAAACCCGAGGCAGAAGAACTATGAGCTTTTGTCTTTATTAAGTACCTGTGATTTCACCTAAACAACAACCACACTCAAGTTTGTATTTTTCTTAAACAAAAGAAAGGAAACTGCCAGCTGTACAAGAATAAACAGATGTTTCTAGGAATTGTTTACCTCGCAAATGCTGGCCAATCTGCATCAAGGTCATAACCTCTGGCTGCCACGTCAAATTGGATCTGGTTGAGCTCATAAAGATGGTTGATTATGTCAGCAGTGAGGTGAGACTTGAGAAAGGGACTCCGAGCATAATACCAGTCACTGCGTGAGAGGAATACAAAAAAAAAAACCCATAAAACACAATACTGACGACAGGGGAACACAGACACATATTTCCTTATGTGACATAAATGTTTATACTGTTGGCTAATCATTGTGTTTGTTTGTGTTACGAAAATGTAAGATAAGACCACATAGTATAAAATCCACTGATCCAATGCAGGGACAGACAGCATAAATAAAAGCATGACAAATACAAATAAAGGTGCTATATAAACAATGGAGACTAGTGGAGGGGGTAAAAGAATACATTCACTTAAGAATCACGGTTTTTACCTTTGATTCTCAAACACCAAAAATTGATTTATGACATTATTAATAAAGTCATGTTGTGGGTAGTCGGACACAGGATGTAGACTGCTGATATACACCTGCCATTGGCCACAAATTACGGACAGAATTCTCCTCGCCTGTGTCACTGTTTTCAGAATCCCTGTCACTATTTTTAGCACTGTGCCAGCACTGGAGAAAAGTCTGGTTGAACCCATGAGTCCGCACTACGGGGAAAAAATGCGCTGGGTTGTTTTTATCTTTTAACAAATCCCTATCCTCTTGGGCAGCACTAAGCCGAGGATGTAGCGGCAGTGCTCTTGCATAGCAGTGTAGAGAGGGAACTTGTTCTGGTGAAACATTTGCACATAGAGCACAAGCCCTTGGATTACAGTGGCTAAATTCCCACAACAAAAAACAGCACGTATGACATTAAAAGACATTTTAGCATGTAGGTAGCTGACAGCAGCAGACAAAGCTGTAGTGATATACTGTTTAGAGCACTTCTGTTTTATTTGTGTTGTACACACAATAGTGTCCAACTTCTTTCTATGGACATGTTGCTACAGTGTTTCAATGCTCAGAATACAGCATTGTTATTAACTGCTATTGCTAACAACATTGCAGTCAACTTGGGTATGATATCATTACCAGCTCTGACCTCCGACTTCTGGGGTAAAAGAAACACAGCATTTATAGTTATCGCATTATTAAGTGGTATTGTGCTTCTCATCTAACTCTTGGCAAGAAAGCAAATATGTGTATTTACCAAAATAATGAACTACTTCTGTAAATACCAAAATGGCACTTGAAAGAATGTCATCACTTGGTTAAGGTTTCTACAGACTGTGTGAGATTGGTTAGCCTATACAGCATGTGGTACAGTACCTGACCTGATCTGACACACACACACACGCACACACACACACACACACACACACACACACAAAATACAGTCTGTGACACACACACGCACACAATCTGCTACTGAGAGGCAGACAGCCTACAGTGTGTGATTTAATGTATTTTAACTTATTATTTCCCTACACCAAAGACACTCAACTTGCTTTGCCTAGAGGCCAATTCTGCAACATGGCAGGGAGCCAGGGGCCAGTCACAGCAACCTGCATAGGTCAGGTGTATGAAGGGGGGTTTCTCGTATTTAAGGACATTCGGGCTTCGCCTGAACCTATGTTGATGGATCCTCCCCTTGCACTTCTTGATAAACAAGCTCTATTTTTATGCTTTTTTTTATGTACTCTGGTACCTTATTTACATTAAAAGCACAAAAAATTCCCAAAGAGAATTAATTTATTTTAATTGTAAGTTAGAAAATTGGGTAACACTTTACTTGAGGGTATCTACTCAGAGGCGCTGTATGTAAGAATGTGGCCAAAACGGTTACTGCACTCAAATTCAAAATACTGCTGCGAGTCGTGTCCGCCCCCCCTCCCCTATAGATTCGAGGTTGCTGGATAGCGGCACGCTGGAGACTAATTTGTTTGCCCACGGGCGGCTGCCGTGGCAGGGCTGCGTCTCTGCGTCCTTGATCTTCGGTTTTCCAGCGGACCGTTCGAGCAAGTCCAGCTTCTCTGCTGCTAACACTGCTGCCGGGATACAGCTGAAGAGGAGTCGGCTGCTTTGTCATGACAAGTTGACATTAAATTTGCTTGGGATGTCCTTATCATGACAATTTATGGTAATGCCACTTTAATTAATGTCAAGTTGTCATAATCAAGACAACCCAAACAATGTCAAGTTGTCATAACAAAAAACGAATGACACTTAATGACAGCAGTCATAAACGTTTATGACATGTACATAATGTTCATGACCGTGTCATGTCATAGTTATGACAGTGTCATGTCACCCTTATGTAGATACCCTCAAGTAAAGTGTTACCAAAAGGGTTGTGGGAGCCACCCAGCACCCTATTAGGTCAGATCACTGCCCTACACTCACTTGTTATAGAAATGTAAATCACAAAAGACTATCCTGGTTAAATGAGGCCAAAACTTTTGTTTGATGAACAGCTGAGGAAGTGAAAGGTGACTGAAGGTGTGTATGGTTAGGTTGTGTGGCTGTTGTGTTTTCTGTGAAAACAGAAATAAGACATAAATCAGGAAGGGATTCTGGTCACACTTCCTGACAATAACAGGACACCACAACCCTGTAGAGTACAGTATAGTACCTCAATGGGTGTAGAACGTGAGGCGTCTCAGCAACTTATAGGGACCAAAAGTAAACACGATGTATTTGTGTGCGTGTGTCCTCTAACCTTGTGACCTTCTGGTTTATAAGACACTGCTGCAGTGTGTCAGCAAGACGCTGGTGAACGAGTGAGTAGCGGATGAAGGCCCTTCCTTTCCCCAGTGATGTCTTCAACTGAGGACACACAAAAATATACACTTCAGTGTATCTGTACATACACACAGAGAAAAAATACCTCACTGCGATGTGGACTGTCCTCAGTAGTCTGTCGGTTTAGGCTATACAAAACAAAAAACAGATACAAAAGCAAACTTCTAAAACCTTTCATACGCAATAATAATCATACCCCAGCAAGTAGCTTATTTCCTTCCAAAAATCAGTCCAAAATCCAAAGATACTTGTCTTACAATGATATAAAACAGAATGTAGATTTATTGAAAATCGACAAAATGACTCGAACACAATCAAAATTGTTGTTGTTTAGTTTTCTGTTTATTGATTAACTGATTAATTGACTCATTTCAGCTCAAGCTTAATGTGGAACTGTGTCGCAGCAAACAACACTTGATGTCTAAGTCTAAGTTTAAAGATAATCACTGCATAGACGCTGAATTTACAGTATCTGTCGGTACATCCAGGCTCCTCAAATACATTAGCAGATGGAGGGATTTAAGTAAGACAACAGAGCCACAGATCTACCAGAAGGACACCAGCTGGAGACTGATTTACGTCAGAGACTGACCGACAAGAAACATGAAGAGTAGAAGAAGAGTAAAAGTACCAAAGGTTTCACAAGTAATTAGCTCGAAGCTGGTACTGACTAAACTATGTGACTTTTAAAGACATAAAATACTGACTGTTGTAAATCCCTGAGGAAACTTTAAACCAGAGATATGTTTTGCTAATAAATGATTTTCCTAAAGTGGAATAATAGCCAAACAAACACTCACATAATTCAATGGTTGATGACAGAAAACCCTATTTACCCTATTTCCATGACTTTATTTACCTAGTAAAAAAAAAGGTAAGCAGATAACTGGATTAGGCAATAGACTGGTTTACAGTTGGTTGTTGTCTCAAAGCTATATCAATGCCCACCATGCTGGAAGCAGAAACATATTCTGGCCTTTATATGTGTCTGTGCTGGCTGTCTGTTGAGCAGCCTTTTGGTTGCTTTGGTGCTCTTTCCCTCGAGCATGGCTGACAAGAGCTGCTTCACGCATGTTATCAACGCCCAAACGTACCTTCAGTCTGGATAGGATCTGCCTCTCTCTAGAGCTGTGTACTGGTTGCTCAAAAGCCATCATTAAGCTCGTACTTCACAGGCATTTGCAGATAAGCAACATTAGATTGTAACATTATTTGCTCATTAGACATTCCTATTATTTTCATTATTATTGTTATTGTTATTGTTATTTATCGCCAACTCTTGGATTTTTGTACTTATTTGCATGCCTAGTTATTTAAGTTTTTTAAGTCTAATTTTGAAATCTTTAATCTGACTCTTTTTCCTTGACTGCTGTAACACTGGAATTTCTCAATTATGGGATCAATAAAGGTGTATCTTATCCCCACAGAAGCAGGGTGAAGGTTTCTAGAGCAACTTTACTTTCTTCCAAGGTGCACGAAGACAGAAGATAAGATAAAGGCTTTACAAAAACTTTATTGTAAGGCTGACAGGTTTCGACTGGATGACCCTGATGAATGCCAGAGGCCGAAACACGTTGGTATTATACTACAAGTGTTGCGTTCAGGTTCAAGGCCTTTCATTAGACATTCCCACCACCAACTAGCTGCACACGCTAATGTGAATCATGTGATACTAGTGACATTTCAAAGATAACATTTACATTTTACATTTAACATGTTTTGGGATTCTCATGATCATATTTTAAATGATTGCTAGAACTATATTTATTCAAAACTTTTCCAAAACATTCGGTTCACTCCAAACCATTTACAGGCCTGAAAAACAGTTTTTCTAATTTCATAACTAGGTGGGAACCCTGATTAACTTGGCATTTTGTTAATTTTAGATCAGATTATCACTTACTTATTTACTTTTTAGAGATTAAAGCTAAAACAAGTAGTCAATTAAATGATATAAGGTGTTTGACAGTGTAAAAAAAAAAAAAAAAAAAATTGGACAAATATTTCAAGAATCAATTCACTGAAGACTTTTTTCAAGCAAAGAAAAAAAAACATGCTGGTTCTAGCTTCTCAGATGTGAGGATTTGCTGCTTTAGTAAATTTAATAGCTTCATATCTGAGACTGTTGGTCAGGCAAAACTAGCAAGTAGAAAAAGTCACCTTTGGGATTTAGGAAATTCTGTTAGGCAACATTTCTTATATCTTATAAACTAAACAATTAATAAAGTAAATAATCAGCATATTCACTGAAACTGTAAAAATGTGTTAGTTGCAGCATAGCTAGTATATTCCAATACATAACACAAAAACCAGCTTTTAAAACACACAAAATAATTAATATCAGGTAAACAGAAGGTTAAACAAGCAACAAATTAAATACAGCACAAACTAGGACTAATTCAGCGACAGATATTTCAGTATGAAGCTCACCACTGTGAATTCCCAGGATAGCAGGTGAGGAAGGAACAGGTGTAAGGCAGCGAGTGAATTAGCAGCGCTGAGTCGTACTGTACCTGACTCACCAGAGGATTAGTTCCATGGTTATACAGTCACCATGTATTTGTGTGTCTGCTTGTGTTGCACGACATGGCAGGGCCGACACACCGAGGGTGACTGTGTGTGTGTGTGTGTGTGTGTGTGTGTCTCTCCGTGTGCGTGTGTGTGTGTGTGTGTGTGTGTGTGTGTGTGTGCGCGTGAGGAGGATTACCTCGGGGATGGACTTTACAAAACGGATGCCATCATTAGCTCCCTTGATCTTAATCAGGCAGTCGCAGAAGTAATCCCAGTAGTCTTTCCTCTGACCAAGAAAGGTTGTCTTCTCTTTCTGGTCAAACTAAGAGACACAAATCACCTCATTATGCACAAGTCTATCTGACAGTGCTGTGTACTGAATCACATCACAATAAATATCATTCCTATGAATGTCCTGCCTCTTTCACCTTAGTCTTTCCAGAGCTGTGGTTCCCAATCTGTTGGTCATGAGATTGCTTCAGTGGGTTATGAGATAATTGATTGTCGGGAAGGAAACATTTTGTTTCACCTTCATATTCTCTAATCAAAAAGACAGTCTAAGAGGTTTGGAGGAAAAAATACTCTTTAGTAAAACTGCTCACAACTTGTTGATATAAACAACCATGGTGAGGGGTCATTAGTGCTTCATTTTAAGGGTTGGTAATCCCTGGTTTAGCACACCAATTCTCAAATTCTTTAGCTTCTTACCAGGGTCTGAGATGAACTTTTTTCATTATCAGTGTGGCAGGCAGGTATATCTCTTGTCTGCCACTCAGAAATTGTATTTGCCACTTTGAAAATCTATGCGCTAAATGAAGGAATAACATTTAGATCATGTAGACATCATTTAAGGTAAAAAATTAAGCCATTTGTATAGCTGTTCTTTTTATTGATGGTTATTGGATAGAATACAGTGAACCGCGACTGTCAATCAAATAAATAGAGTCCTACAGACAATACTGTTGCATTTATACAGCAGTCACGACGTGTCTGTCTGCTGTGCCTTTTCTCTGGCTGCCAAAATGACGGTTGGCGTGACAATTTGATATGCCACTGCCAACAATTTACTTACATTTGGCAAGTGCTAATCTCAGACACCAGCTTCTGACGTTTATACTGTGGCAAAGTAATGCTTACTCATAACCTGTGTCCTTTCGAGGTTACTACTGCCCAGTTGGAAAGCACTGGTCTGGAGAGTTAGACAAGAAGTGTTGTTCCATTTTCAAACACAAACTGGATCATTCTGATAAACCCTAAATTCAAAATGTGATGAAGTTTTGTGGTATTAAAGTATTATGTGATATGGTATGATACCGTACCTGCAGCAGGTATTCTAGTTTATAGAAGAACTTGTGCAGGTTGCCACTGTCATCAGTTACGGGTTCACCGCACTCCTTGTGTTCTTTACTCAACTCTAACACAGCATCTAAACAAGACAGTAACAGCAGCGTTAACACATACACAACAAGGAAAGTCCACACAGTGAAGTGCAGATCACAGCCAGGCAGCTGCCCGGGCTAATCACAGAAGCATCCCAGAAGCTAATGAAAATATACGCCTTGTCTACTTTTGACAGAGCCACAAGGCATCACACAGAGTGGATCGATTTCTCCTGCTAGCAAGCACTGTATATGAAATATGGATAGCCTAGAATGTAATATGAGGATGAACGTATCTTTAATGACTAAAACAAAGCCATTAATATTTGATCTGTGTCATAACTGAACTTTTATGGCATTAACTTTGTGTGTAGGCTACAGCACAACAAAGTAGAAAACAACAACAATAAACACAACTTAAACAGAGGAACAACAGAATTACCACAGAGTGGTTATATGCCTCCACGAACCCATCAAGTTACACTTACAGTTTACATCAATGTAAGTGAAAACATGGATCCTTTACACACATTTTCAACCTTGCAGCACAGAAGATTCATACAATCCACACAGTTTTAAGATGGACAGCCAAGATTAGTGTCACCAATTCAGTATCTGATCAAATGTCTCCCCTTCCGTTCCTGAGTTATGAAGTTAAATGATGGCCAGAAAAGCGTTTTTGCAGAACATTATGACATCATAGTGAAGTGAACCTTTTGGATATAAAATGTCATTACTTCACCATTTTATCCTATTAGACATCTGTGTGAAATGTTGTCACAATAAGCATATGAATTCCTGACTTACGGCCAAAAAATGTTTTGCGAGATCACAGTGATGTTGACCTTTGACCTTCAACCACCAAATTCTGGTCAGATTATTTGTGCCAAATTTGAATAAATTCAGCCCTTTTTCAGATAATGCACTCATGAGAACAGGATGGACGGACATACATACATATGGACAGACGATGGACGGAGAGACGACTATCTGAAAACGTAATGCCTTAAGCCACAGCTATGGCCAGTGTGGAGGCATAAAAGCATGTAACTAGGCTACACAGCCTGCTCACTTTGGGCACTTACAGTAGAAGCACAAATATCAAGGAAAGAAATTTTGGCTGTTGAGCCATGATGATGGCCAAACTGGGGCCTGCACCAGACGGTAATGCTTGTTGTTTTTAGCTGAGCTGATTTCCGAAAAACTTGTGGCTCCTGCCAGCAAGTTGAGAGGAGAGAGGCGCTTTTTTTAAAAAGCAATTATTAATCACCAGGACCACAATAGATTCTTGAGTATACAGTCATAAACGTGTAGAGCGAATTTGAGGCTAATTTTTATGGTAGTTTGGTTAGTTGCGGACAGACACACACACTCACACACACAACCAAACACATGATCCCCTCCAGGCTTACACCTGGCGGAGATAAACAGCAAACCATGTTCTTATATTCACACAGGAAACTAAACATTTTTAGAATCTGCACACTGTTTTTTGCTACCACAATAATTTTGTGACAGCACTGACTGTAAGTGGTGGTGTGTACTGTAGGTGTGAACGGCTTAATTACCATGCAGATCTCTGATTATCCTCTGCAGTTGATTATCTCCAACTGATGAGGAGGAGGAGGCCATTGTGGGTAAAGGGCAGTGTGGTCAGGAAATTCTGCATGTGAGGTTAAAATAAAGAGATTATGATTATTTTTTGGATATTGCAGAAATGCCCTCGAGATGTAAACACTGTTCCTCCTTTGCTTGAACTGTAAAGAATGTATCTGTGCCCTAATAATGAATCACAGCAGGAAGGGTGCCTGTGAAAATATGCCAAAGCTCTTTCCTCCAGGAGGTAAACATAAAAATAGTGCTGCCCTAAATTAGTCCACCCTGCTGTAAAGTCTCTTTAATAAAGTGTTACATTCTGCCAACCCTATAAGTCTTAAACAAATTAGACTATTTAAATATTACAGAGGGGTTTATGAATGTATTAAGAGGAAGAAACCACTTCAGTAAAGTTAGCAAAAATTTGCCTACAGTCAGAGGAGGAACAACATGTACATCATGACGACAGGTGAAAGCGTCTCACTGTTTGTAGCGACAGCGTCCTGAACAGACCCCACTGACACATGAGTTATCCACCGCTATCCACCGTCGCCATTACAAACCAGCAACATTGACTTAAATCACTTTCAAACGGCTTTAAAATGCGACAAACCACGACATAAACATCGATTTGTCAAAGCTGGCGAGCGCTATCCTACATGCACCTGTTCCCAGCCCTTCATTTCCTGCTCGTATTTAACGTACATTTCTGTCACACACCATCACAGTTTGGTTGTAAATGAAGCCAAACAGCTCAATATTAAACAAACAGTTAAATAATGCACGTACTTGATGTGTAAAATTGTCCAGTGTCCAGTTTGTAGGTGATACAGCAGAAACTTGCTACCCGTTGGGAGGCGGGCACTGTGGATGATTGACAGGTGCAACGGATAAACAGGCAGCTGCAACCATCAAGTATGGTTGAGGCTGCGTCCTGCTGTGTAAACATAATATTCTATTAAATATAATGAAAGAATATCTATTTAAAAAAATATTGTGGTGATTATGACATAATTTGTTTTATTTGTAATATTGTTTAATTTTGACAAGAGCCAAAGTAGTTGACCAATAAAAAAACTAATAGCATCAAGATACAGTGTATGATATGCAAAATATATCATCTGAATATTTCTCTATGGATTATTAAAAAAACATATTCTTAATTTAAGTCTTTAGTTTCATTTATTTTTTATTACATGATGTGCTTTATTTCTTCTTTTTTTATGAATAATGTTTCATAAAATTCCATTAATTAAAACTGAACCAGTTTGTATTCAAAAATGAAAATAAATTAATGGTTGAATATGTGAAAATGAGAAAAAACAATTATCAATAATAATAACAATAATAATAATGATAATAATAATAATAATAATAATAATAATAATAAATAAAAAACAAAACAATTCCAAGATTTTTCAGGAGGCCTAAAAAGAAAACAACTGCCTTTGCTGATGACAAGTGAAAATTCATACAAGTATAAAGAAGAACAATGCCTACCATACTAACAACGCTTCTTCCACTTTTGTTTGTATCTTGTGGAAAAGTTAACCAAAACTGAGACACTGACACCACACCTGTCACTGAAGTGTAATGGTCACAAATAAACAAGTATTAACGATTCAAATTAAAGGGAACATATCATGTCACATGTGTGGCTGAAACTAAGTTGCCCCGCAGACGTCATTCGTGTTGGAGATCTGAAAAATATGTCTGATTTCTGTTCACCTTTGTGGTTGATACTTAAGGAACAATTCCCAGTTCCAGTGATATTTGCATGAAGGACTTTGGTGTGTGCACAGCGTCTGTGCAGGTACAGTACGTCTCCATATTTCTCAATTACATGTTATATCGAGGATCTCTCAAGGCAATACTGACGGTAAAGTTTGCAATGTTTGTATTTTGTAATAATAAAAATAATATTAGTAATAATGATAATACTTTTTTTATTTAAATGAAATGCTTAATTCTCACTCACTTCAAGTGGTAGCCTTGCAGATAGTTTTGGTTTTACTTGGCTAGCTTCAGAGGCACTTGACTCCTTATAACTGATGGCAATGAAATGTTCCCTAAACTATGTCTGTGGATTATCCAAAGCAACAGCAGCACTGTTAATGGAAAGACATTGTTGCTGTTTAACAATTGTTTAAAAGTCCTAAAAAGTAATTTTCTCAATTAGCTTATCTTGTGCATTCGCTTTTGTGAAAACAGAATTGTCTGCCAAAGTCAGAATTATTTAGTTATTTTAACAGGCCCTCATGAGGCAAGTGGCGTCTTGCACTGGACAATAATAATAGGCCCTAATACAAATAATACTTGATAAATTATCAATCAGTCAATCAATCAATTTTATTTATAACGCCCAATATCACAAATCACAATTTGCTTCACAGGGCTTTACAGCATACAACATCCCTCTGTCCTGAGAGAGAGAGAGAGAGAGAGAGAGAGAGAGAGAGAGAGATGCAGGTAATGACAGTAGCTTATAACAACATTATTGAAAGTAATAATATTATAGTTATAGTTCTGGCTACTGTGGTACAATATGTTGAAAGTATGTATTAATATATGGCAGTATACAAGTGTGACAATAGTCATATGTGTATAATAACAGTAGAAGTATGACTAATGACTAATGATGGCAGCAGCAGCAGGAGGCATCTGGTAGGACCACGGCAGCAGCACAACCACACACGTCACGCTGTCCAGGCACCGCTGCGATATGAGTTAATCTGAGAGACAGTGGAGCACAAAGGCTCCGGAGAAAAAGCCGAGTTAGTGACATCCAGAATGGCCGAGTTAGCAAGATGCAGTAATAGAATACGAGAGAGAGAGAGAGAGAAGGAGAGAGGGTGCCCGGTGTATTATAGGGGGGTCCTCCGGCAGACTAGGCCTAAGTCAGCCTAACTAGGTGCTGGTACAGGGCAAGCCTGAGCCAGCCCTAACTATAAGCTTTATCAAAGAGGAAAGTCTTAGGTCTAGTCTTAAATGTGGAGACGGTGTCTGCCTCCCGGACCGTAACAGGAAGATGATTCCACAGGAGAGGAGCCTGATAGCTGAAGGCTCTGGCTCCTGATCTACTTTTGGAGACTTTAGGGACCACGAGTAACCCTGCGTTCTCAGAGCGCAGTGTTCTGGTGGGATATTATGGCACTATGAGCTCTCTAAGACATGACGGAGCTTGACCATTTAGAGCTTTATAAGTTAACAGTAGGATTTTAAATTCAATTCTGGATTTTACAGGGAGCCAGTGCAGAGAAGCTAAAACTTTTTATAACATAGATAAATAAATAGGGCACACATCATAATATAAATTGTTTATGTCAGCATTTATATTTGCTGATTTATATTTTCTTTTGTTACAATTATATTTGGTCACGCCAAGCTGAAAATTCTAATCAGTACAACTCAGTGAAATCATCACAGCCTTATAGCAATGAGACAGTCGCAAGTATGACAAGCGAAGCTGGAAGTGGCAAAGGTGATGAGCTAGGCAGACTGGACTAGTAAATATAACCTGCTGTGGGAGCTCAGTTTTAAATATAAGACAGTAGAAGACCTAAGGCATCCACTGGTACCAACCATGTCATGCTATTTTGTCAGAAAGGGACTATATAGCACTTCAAAGTTAGGCTAAATTATGACGAGGGAAAAAGTGGCATTGTCATTTTTTGAAATGGTGTATTTGAATATTTCTGCAAAATGGGGTCCCTAAGCAGTCTTGGAACTGCAAAAATAAAATAAAATGAAATAAAATAAGTTAAAATAAAAGGGTATGACTAGAAAACTAAGACTTGTGAATTCAATAAGACCAAATGTATCTATGTGTGATGATGTAATTTGAGGGCGGCATGGTGGTGTGGTGGTTAGCACTATCACCTCACAGCAAGAGGGTTCCTCATTCGATCCCGGGTGCGGGAGCCCTTCCATGTGGAGTCTGCATGATCTCCCCATGTCAGTGTGGGTTTTCTCTGGGTACTCCAGCTTCCTCCCAGAGCCCAAAGACATGCAGGTTAATTGGTGACTCTAAACTGCCCGTAGGTGTGAATGTGAGTGTGAATGGTTGTCTGTCTCTATGTGTCAGCCCTGTGACAGTCTGGCAACCTGTCCAGCGTGTACCCCTCCTCTCACGTCAGCTGGGATAGGCTTGGAGGTGCGATCCACAGGAACACCTCAGTATTTATTTATTCATTTATGTATTCATTGTTATGTGCTTATGCCTTACAACTCTATCCTCTGCAAAAGTTTTAATGTTGTGGATAAGGTAGTGATAAGTATTTTTAAAAATTAATTTTACGTTAATATATCTGTTAATGTCAGACTTCAAGACAAGCCAGAGAGAGTATGCAAGAGAGGAAGTTTGAATGGAGATGTTTTAGTGATACTGGAGATATTACAGTAAAGTGGAAGGGCGTTCTACCTTGAGGCTTCATATCTGATTGTCAGGTTCTGAAGCTGCATTGGGAAGAAAATGCAGGTATATCATTTTGCAGACACTGAGTAGAAACATATGTGAAACATGTGTTTCAGTGGTACATCTCAAGATTTCTGAATATGGGTATTTTCTTTTTTATCCGCCTACTTATGAGCCATCTCCACTTGTACCAACCACAAGTGAGCCCAACTGTTTTGCTACTTACCCACCCCTTCCCTGTTTCTCAAGTCTCCATTTGTCTCTGTGGCCTTTTGAAGTAACACCCTCTGACAACTTCTGAAGGATACTACCACACAGAATTGTTTTCCACCTATTGAGAGAGCTCTGTAAACATGTCCAAGAGTGGATATCCCTCTGTGTATATGATACTGTAGACACCCATGCCACCCGGCCTCCTGCGCCCACAGGCTGAGCCAGGGGTGACCCATTTTTAAGTCTCCACCTGATTACAATACCATTCTCAATTTCATCCTATAATTTCTAATCAAAGAAGTGTCACAGTGCTTCTTTTTTGATTCATTACATTTCCCTTTGAATTACTTTGAATCCCCCTTTCCTCGTAAGCTCTTATTTAGCTTTAACACCTTACTCTCACTTGTAGTGAGAGTACAGTGTTAGAACTGTTAACACTTGTGGGTATTCATAGTGGGAACTGTTTTGCTTTTATCAGCAACATCTTGATTTTCCTTAAATATTTTATTCATTCTTCACTGTACTTTTTAAATTTTTAAGCACAAATGGTATTACTTTAATTGAATTCAATACAAAGGAATACTATTAAGGTAAGTGTTTAGTCAAAGAAAGAAAACTACAAAATTCAGTGACCCTGGAACATAAATCAGCATCATGAAATACTATAAAAACACCAGACTTCATGTGTTGGTGATGAGAAAGTTACTGTAGAACTGCAAAATTTCAACATTGTGAGTTTTATTAACCAACTGCACAATTTATTTTTATCAGCTCATTTACCACAGCATAGACGTGTGTGTTCTTGTGTGTGTGAGAGAGCAGATTATTAATAACTGTGTGATGCCTGTGATATTTTTCCGGGTATGTCTGGAATAGTACAAGGGCTTTCAGCAGTGGGCCATAGGCTCACTAGACATTGTGTTACCTTACTCGGCAACAGAAAGTGACTTAAAGGTCTGTAATGTAGGATTTTGGGGGATATATTGGCAGACATGGAATATAGAAGTCGTGACTATGTTTAGAATGAGCCATTCACATCTACATATGGAGCTGCCATGTTGTCTACCATGTTGTTGTACAGTAGCCCAGAATGGACAAACCAAACACTAGATCTAGACAGGGCTGTTTACGTTTTTCACGGCAGCCATCTTAGTTCTCCTACACACTTGGCACATGGGAGAAGTTTAGGTTGACTGCAATCTTCAACCCAGCATGGTCTAAAGTGCATGGCGAAGGTGCAGTTTGGATGTGCCCAACTGCAAAATAATGCGCAATGAGCAAGGGGGTGTACTTTGTCCCTTGATTAATCGTAGATGATTTTTGGGGATCACATATATTCAACCAGTCAGTGTCCTCCCCAGTTCCCTTTAAAAGAACTGGTGCATCTGCTACTAACACAATATGGGCGCTGGCTGACAACAACGGTCTGAGACTAGCAATGACAGTGCACTGCGCTGAATGCTGCTTTGCGCCAAATGTAAGATAGGGCCCCAGATGATGGTGGGTGGTCATTTTCACTGTATCACTGTGACTCAGTTTCCTGTCCTCGGCAGTTACACGGCAGAGGGAGAATTAAGTGGCTTCTTGGTTTGACGCAGTTTGGTAAACAAGGTTACAGACAGACCCGTCCTCCTTTGTTCTGCAGAAGGAGAACATCATGAACAAACTAACAGGGGTCCTTGAACAAGATTCAGATTTTATGATTTAGCTAGATTGTGGTTCTTTTTACAATTTATTTTCACAAATTGGTGATTGGAGGTATGTCTGAGCACTTTTTACGCAGTTAATAAATATCACCTCAGCTATTCACATCAGATCAGTGACATGTCTGATCATCACACAGGTCAAGATGTTACTTATCCCACCAAAAAGCCCAGTTTTGTTAATAGTCCTTCTAAACCAGTTGCACATCTGACAGGTAAGACCAGTGTTGATGTTCCTTTCATTACTACAGTGTTCAGTTTATTCATGTAGTTTGAGCCAAATGCCCCATTGTTGTATTCATCATTTTAAACCCCCTATTTTCAAAGAACCACACTTTACAGTGCTGCATTTTTACCCCTAGACGGACAAGATGTAGAACACGGAAATCAAATCATAGCATGGAGCATGACTGCAGAGCCTCTCCTCTTTGAAATGGATTACAAAAATGGAAGTCTTGTCACTCAGCAGGAGGGTTACTATGTCTATTCCAAGGTGTTCTTCTTAGGCATTGGTGCATTTCACCATTCTATTCATCGCAAAACTGACCCGAAAATTATTGCCCTCCTGATGTCCAGGACATACTCAGAGGGGTCCAGACGAATGCGATCCAACAGTTACTGTACTGTACTGTGTGTTTCACCTCACAAAAGATGATGCCCTTTTTGTACGAGTGAGCAATACCTCCAAAATTTTGAGACACAAATCCTTTGAGAACATCTTCAGTGCATTTATGACATAAAAATCACAATGATAATTCACCATGAATCTGAAAGTTTGGAATTAGAGTAAATAAAAGTTGAAAGTAAATACATCAATAGAATAATACATAGAGGACATCGCATTGTGGGTTCACTTGACCTTAATGTTCATTCTACTGAACTTAGACCTGTTGTCCTTTTTTGTGGACACTTTGTTTGTGCCGTCTAGTGGTAGTAAGAGCACAATACACCAATCCATGTAAAAACAGTCCACAGCCAATCCTGACACAAAAGTGGACAAGACCTGATCAAATTTTATGGTTGAAACTTGTTTATTTATGATCAATAATGTTTGTAGTTTGATATGACAACAAATTTGACCAAGTTTAGCAACAGTAATAAGACAAGACACTTATTTAGGAAGTACTTCTTTGAAGACTTTTACTTTTTGTCTCATTTGAGAACATTGTGACTTTATTATTGTTTCATTTGAGGACATTGGGACTTAATTATTGCTGACAATGTTTAGCTTCTATACTTATTGGGTCCTACAGCTAGGCGAAATTAAAAATGCATAGCAAACAAAAGGTCAGGTCTCAGGAGGATATTCATATATTCTATTTTCATATGCTTACTTATATACTTTAAATGTAATGATCTGAATTTTACAAAATGACTCGTCATAGATGGATATATTGTTCAGAACTTCGATACATTGCCTGATCTTCATATTGTTGCTGGGTATAAACATATGTGTCATTTTCATGCTAACATTAAAAATAAACAGAAAAAGATCTAAAAGTCCTGTTTGTTGGTTTTCTCAAGCCTATCTTGCAGCCGTCATGTAGCTGAATTGAACTCACTTTCCTTTACATCACATGAGGCCGAGTCTGAACAGACGACTCAAAGAATAAACCTTAGAGATGAATATCTGAGTCTAAGCAAATAAAACCAAAACCATGGATGTGGCTAAATACCACAAGAAGTAAGTGAGAAAACATGTTTTTTGGGTAAAGTCATCCTCTGAGATGTGTAGATGTATGTTACAAAATAACCACGTGTCATGAGTCAAGTATTAAGAGAATTATGATCTATTGACACAGCCTGATAAAGTTTTGACAGGAATCTATGATTTATCTTTTTTAATAATCACCACTTTATCATTTAGCCTTTACCCTTCTAACCAAGCTTTTTTTTTTACATTTAGACATTTTCCTCTTGCTGAAGGAACGATGACTACAACTGACTCACTCTTCAACACAACCACAGATGAATACAACTACGACTATAACTATACCGATTACTACGAAGATGAATTGTGCGACAAAACAAACGTCATGCAGTTTGGAGCAATCTTCACTTCAGTGTTCTTCTCCATTGTGGTCATCCTCAGTCTGTTTGGCAACATCCTGGTCATTGTCATTCTGGCCAAGTTTGAGAATCTCAGATCCCTCACCAACACTTTCATCCTGAACCTGGCTGTATCCGATCTCTTCTTCACCGCAGGTCTGCCCTTCTGGGCCTACTCCCACGTGCATGGATGGACTTTAGGGGAACCTGCATGCATAACAGTCACCTTTGTCTTCTACGTTGGCTTCTACAGTAGTCTTATCCTCCTCATGCTGATGACTGTTCACCGTTATGTGGCTGTCATGAATCCTCTCTCTGACATTGTGTCCACCACAGGCTGCTACAGTATTCTAGCATGTCTGATCATTTGGGTAGTGAGTATATCGATTGCCATTCCAGGCATCATCTTCACCAAAGTGGTCCAGAATCACTGTGTATCTGCAAAGAGCTTATTGGGAATCTACCTGCAAAATGCTCTCTTCCTGTTGAGTTCAGTGGTGTTCATTTTTTGCTATTCTCAAATAATGTGCAGGTTGCTGCGTCCTACTGCCCAAAGAAGAAGGCGCAGAACTTTAAAATTAATTTTTACCCTCATGGTTGTTTTCTTTGTGGGCTGGGCACCTTACAATGTAGTGATATTTCTGCGGTCATTCTATTACTGGCCCAAACCGCCTGCTGACTCGAAGACTGTGGCAAGACGTTGTGCAGAATCAGACCCACTGGATTATGCCTTCTACGTTAGCCGATTTTTTGCCTTTTCACACTGCTGCCTGAACCCAGTGTTTTATGTGTTTGTGGGGGTTAAATTCAAAAACCACCTAAAAAAAATGCTAAAGGGCTGGGGACACAAAAAGAGCAGCATCCGCAATAGGCAGAGCCGACTCACAATCACATCACTAACAAGTGGTGAAGAGTTCTCGATGTAGCTGGTTGAAGGCTGGTACAACTACAACACTTTGATGAGTCAAAATCACATTGTATATCTACCATCTCATATATAATTGGTAAAGCCTGGACTTCACTGTTGGTTCATTTGTCCATGTATTCTTTCATTAAGAGTTGTTGTTTGTGTTTTGTGTTGTCTGTTTCACACAGCAAATGGGTTTTTAGAAATGATGGTAGCCGGTGCTGCATTGGTTATGTTCATCAACGTACACTTATCATCTGTACCGATTACAGTACGCTTTCAGTTCCCTACCATTGTTGCTCGATGTTGATATTTGGTTGAATGTAGGTTGTGTCATTTGGTAACCAAATTAAATCTCAGAAAAACATCTAATGCCAGCATTAATTTGACCTAGACTACCAACAACAGATGAAATAGATTTTGTGGTTGGTTTTAGGTTGTGTTGTTCAAGGTATAGTACTCCAGAGACTCTACCCTCTGTTTGTATTTTCTTATTTTCATTTTATTTTCTGTGCTTGTGATATTTATGGGCGCTGTACCCCAACATCGCTCAGGTGAGGTCAGGGCTTTATAAAAAGGTGGTGACCAGATGCCAGACCATAAGCAGCAGGCATCCAAGAGACACAGTATCGAAAAAATACAAATATAGTGAGGTGAAACACCAAACAAGAGTAAATCTGAGGCTGGCTTTTACTTTTACTTTCACCAGCGAGCATGTTTACAAACAATACCCAACAATCCTGCATTGTATACCTTCAAGTAACCAAAATCTGACACCTTTGTAACATCCCATGCTACCAACATTTTGACATAGAATAATGGTCTGACACAGGTATGGAGACCAAAATCCAACATCTGCAAAATGTCATAGTGTTAACTTCCACACAACGTGAAATTCTAATGTTGTTAGACATTTAAATTTTCGGCCATCCAATTTTTATTTCAAACAAAATTTAATGTTCGTCCAGCATAAGAGTACAACATCTTTCTGACATCACATTGAGGTCCTGTGCCAGCTGTGTTACATCACTCATGGTTCCTTAAGTGCTGGGAGAGTGACTACTCAAAAGTCCCTCAAAACAGTAATCTAAGAATTAAGATTAGATTGTTCCTAGTTCTTATAACTAGAACTAGGTTTCTTAGAACTATACGTTTCTCTGGTCTGAAAACACCTATGAGACATACAAGGTTTTATTATTTAATTTTACAACTGTTAAATGCAATGCACAGTGTTTCATGCATAATTACATATTTTGCTTTTTAGTTTCCAATCAATCTGTACTATTATTAAGGAACAATGACCCTGTATCTTTGTGTTGTTGTAACACGTTCTCACTCACTACTTGTCAAATATGGCTGCTTGTTTTGGAGCCCTACACTTCAAAGCATCAGTTTTGGACGTGTCACTTTCTGCGTCACCATGGTTACAAGAAGCACAAAACTATTGTAGGTTTAGATGACAAAACAGCTTGGTTAGGTGTAGAAAAACGATCGTGGCTTCAGAGAGGACATGAACATCGGTCTACTGGGTAAAAGTCTTGTGTGCGTTTGGAGTTTGGTAAAAGCTTTGTATTAGAAGTGAGCGAGCCACTGATCAAGCTGCCGAATTTGAAACCCTTGGAATGAGAACGGGTTTGTTATTATGTATGTATGTGACTTTGAATGCATGTTGATCAATTGATTATACATCGTATTAGAGATAACGTGTGATTTACTTTGATTAACTGCATTTTACTTTATGTTTTCATATCGGTCATTTAGATCACCTATTGTATTTTGTATAAGCAAAAATGAAAATATTTTCCTTTCAAGACAGTATTTTGCTTTTGATCATTTGTTACATTGTTTATTTTCACATGATAATGTCATCATCATCATCATCATAATTTCAGTGCTTTACAATAAAATGAAGATGAATCAAGTTCCAGAGTGTCTCGTTTTGAATAACCCACACTGTTGTTTCTAGGTTCTCTGTTATAAAGGCAGTACCTAAGTCATCCATTTTGTGTGAATTCAAAGTTCATGCTTGAACTGCAATACTGTTCAGCATCTTTGACTGAATGTGAAACAAAAAGAGGAACAATGAGTTTGCTCTTGTATATAATACATTATTTCTCCACAGTGCAAATAAGCACAAGACGTGACAGCGGTTGTTCAGGGTGAGTTGGCTTCCATTCACTGTAATTGCTCTGCATATTTAGGGGTGACCTACCTGTACTTACTTGTTCTGCATATTGAAATATTTTAAAAGAAATCATTTTGTTTTTAAAAAATTATGAATAGCTAAAAAATTGTTGACATCTGATTTGATAATTTGACTATTACTAACCTCATGTTACGATGAATTCCTGAAGAAAACTTTGTTATTCTCGCATTCCTCCATGGTGAAGAATGCAAAACTGGAGAAAATTCTTCTTTTTTTAAATTATTGATATTATATTGAACTTTTTTTTTCTAACCTAAACAGTGTCACCAAGTGTTGATAAATCAGATATATGTACATACACAAGAGAGGGAAAAAAAACACAATAACTAGATAAAATAATATAAAAATGCATAAATCTTTAATTCCTAAAAGAAAAAAAAATGGATAAAATTCTTGATGAATTCCAAAAGACATGTATTTCTGCTAAAACCTTACTTTATGATCTGTATACGAATAGCATGCCAGGGCAAGTGCGTGTGTTGGGACTCAATGCATGCATTCTATCAGGAAGAGTTCAAATGCATGAGAGAGCCTCCAACAGGCTACTTGTCCTGAGAGTTTTTATGTGTTTTTCATAGCATAGTTGTAGTGAAAATGCATGTATTGGGAAGTGCTGAGCATACTGTGGATAAATGAGACTTGGATTATACTGCACAGGTTGTCTGAGAATTTGTATACAGCTGGTTTGATATAGTTTTTGCTGTTGTTAAATGTAGACCCCCTTTACTTCAATAAATCAAGAATTTTTTCTTCGTTTACTGGAGATGCATGCGAGAAAAACAAAGTCCTGATGAGTAATTGCTATGCAAATTTTCATTTCATGAATTAAATATTCCTTTAATTTCATTTTGCAAATTGTAGCTTTGTGCTCATGTTTCCTAGAAAACCTACAATGGCGTTCAACTCCACAGTGAGCGAAGGAGGTGCAAGCTACGTTGACGATGGTGTGGTATATCTTTGTGAGGATTTATTTAACTTTGATACCATCAGTGGTGCCTTCTTCATTTTGATCTTCATCCTCAGTGTCACAGGCAACTGTCTCCTCTTGTGTGTTCTTGTCATGTACGAGAACCTGAGAGCTGTCACAAATCTCTTCGTCCTGAACCTGGCCTGCTCCGATTTGATCTTCACTGTCACACTTCCATTCCATGCCGTCCATCTGCTGTACCACTGGGTCTTTGGGGAAGTTGCTTGCAAAATTCTAACTGCTTTTTACATCATAGGTTTGTACAGCAGCATCCTTGTACTGACTGCAATGACTGTCGATCGTTTCATAACAGTGGTGCTGCACAAGTGGCCAAGCAACCGTGTAAGGAGGCAGAGGTGTGCGGTGGTTGCCTGTGCAGCCGCCTGGGTCATCAGCATTGCTGCATCTGTGAGTGATGCCATCAAAGTAAAGGTGGTAATGTTCTGGGATGATCTTTACATGTGTAAAGACACCTCTGGTAGCTCTGATGTCAAGCTGGGATATTATCTCCAAGTGTCCCTGCTCTTCTTCCTTCCATTCGCCATCATTGTTTTCTGCTATTCTGCCATCCTCAAGACAGTTTTGCACGCTTCAAACAGAAAACGGAACAGGACTTTAGTGGTGGTGTTGTGTATTGTTGCAGCCTTCTTCATATGCTGGGGACCCTATCATATTGTGCTTTTCATCGAGTCTTTGTATGAACCCAAAGGCTGCAAAGCAAAGGAACACCTGGACAATGCCTATCATATTTGTCGTATACTTGCATTCTCTCACTGCTGTATGAACCCTCTGCTGTATATGCTCTCACAAAAGTTGCGAAGACATCTTTTAGATCTTTTATGCTGGATGACGGCCAGGAGAAGACACAGGGAGAGAGGCACTGGCTCTTCTGTTGTTCAGAATGTAGCTTTTGTAGCACAAAACTCAGCTGTTATGTTGGAATCAAACTCCAATAAACACTGAAATGCAACATCTGTAAATGCTTTTATGTAATATAATTGTATATATTGAATTCTACCTATGATTTGCAATTTGTTTTAATGCAACTCTTTTATAAATGTGCCATGTAAATGATAAATATGTGTTTTAAAAAAAAATCTAAAGCATGTCACTGTGTATGATCATGTCTACGCTGGTTCTGTAATAGGGGGAATCTAGTCTGGCTGATTTCACTTCTGTTTTCCACCTAATGCAGTGACACAACACAATAGCCCAGTGAGCAAAAAGTAGTCCAGATCACGTCTAAAAGACGTAATTTCGGGACATCCAGAAGACGTCTTCAGGGGAGCCAGAATGAAAGTTTTTTATACGTCTTTTCTGGACGTTGTTAGGACATTCCCTTCTGGACATCCAGAAGACGTCTTCAGGGGAGCCAGAATGAAAGTTTTTTATACGTCTTTTCTGGACGTTGTCAGGACGTTTCCTTCTGGACGTCAGAAGACGTCTTCAGGGGAGCCAGAATGAAAGTTTTTTATACGTCTTTTCTGGACGTTGTTAGGACGTTTCCTTCTGGAAGTCAGAAGACGTCTTCAGGGGAGCCAGAATAAAAGTCTTTTATACGTCTTTTCTGGACGTTGTTAGGACGTTTCCTTCTGGAAGTCAGAAGACGTCTTCAGGGGAGCCAGAATAAAAGTCTTTTATACGTCTTTTCTGGACGTTGTTAGGACGTTTCATTTCTGGACGTCAGAAGACGTCTTCTTGGGAGCCAGAAAGAGAGTTTTTATACGTCTTTTCTGGACGTTGTTAGGATGTTTCATTTTTAGATGTCCAGATTACGTTTTCAGGAGAGCCCGATTGAAAGTTTTTTTATACGCATTTCCTGGACGTCGTATAGACGGTTCACTTCTGGACGTCCAGAATACATCTTCAGGGCAGTCAGATTTAAAGGGGTTTTTTTTTTTACGTCTTTTCTGGACATTGTATGACTGTTGTTGAAAGTACTTACTGCAGACATCATTTCTAGACATCCACAGGACGTCCAAAAGATATCCTGAGAAGATGCAAAAGACCAATTGTCATGACTGCTTCTATCATTTTTTCTGTGAGAAAAGAACCCTCAAAGATCTCTGGGGGTGCCCTAGACCCCGTTTTAGAACCACTATAGATTGACCATGAAGATAACCTTAAATGCAGTATGGACCTCAGTTTAGTCTGATGAAATTAGGTAGCAGGGGTGAACAGTAAAAGGAGTGCCTTCCAAGCTCTTGTGAAATGCATTGACTTCAACAACTAAATGACAATTCAGTAGATCAATTAATACAGACAGCTGTTCAATCATCCATAGCAAAACTGATCACTCTAGAAAGCAATTACTTCAATCTCAGTGTATTAACATGAAAATTCTAAAATTGAACTTTAGCAAAGTGCTTGTATCTCACATTTTGTAAAATGTGTGACTGGCAAAAGAGTTGCCACTCTTTTGTAATTTAACAGTTCAAGTACTTTTCAAAGACAAATTGTTTCAAAATTAAGGACAAGTAATTTTCACAGAAAATCGCTGTCGTCTTGCTAAATCCTGTTTAGTCACCACAAATAATTTAATGTCTCAATAAAAATGCCCAGTTGTCGCCAAAAAATTGTCTATGCCTCGTTAGAAATATCGGTTTTTGTGGCCAAAAATCATCTACATCTTGGTAGAAAAATATCCAGTTTTGTTGCCACAAAACTGTTGACTTCTCGCCACAAATATAGTGTTCTTGCCCCATAATTGTTGAATTGTTCAAAGTTGACAGACCAAAGCTCAAAATCAAGGACCTTTTGGTAAATCCAAGATCTTTAAAGTTCTTCGTTTCTATCTTTTTAATTCATGCACTTTCAGGTCTTTCCAGACACGTGGCAACCCTGTTTAACAGTGTGAAAGGCGAAAACACACAACATACAAGGGATCCACTAATATGGAAATTGTAGCCTATACAGATAACATTAAAATTGCGGTTATGGCCAATAAATATTTACCAATATGATCAATGATCAATGTCAATATGATCTGTACAAATCAAGTTTCACTGATAATTACATTTTGGACATATTGAAAACCACATGTAAACACTGAATTTGAAAAAGCAGTCTCTCTTTATTTCTACAACATTCCACTCTAATTATAATAACAGTTTTTAACATATATATAATAGCAGTTTGGGAACAAGTATATAACTTAACCAAGTCTTTTGAGGAAAAAGGTGATGGTAAAAAAACAAAAAACAACAAAGACAAACATTGCAATTCCTTCCTTCCTTCCTTCCTCCTGTTCTTCCTTCTCTCCCTCCCTTCATTCATTCATTCCTTCCTTCCTTTCTTTCCGTCCGTCCTTCCCTCCCTCCCTCAGGAACAACTAGACTTAAGAGTCAGAATGAATTCTAGAGTGGACTAATTAAATTGCTTGGTCTCAGGAGGTTAAACAGAACATCAATAACAATCAGAACAACAAGAACAATCAGAACATTTCAATAATTTCTATTTATACCCTCCTCCTCCCACCCTTCCAGGGGCATGTTTTAAATGATCACCTGCTGCAGCCCGTATCGCTGCTTCAGTTGCGGATTGGTCCCACTTCATGACAGCAGCTACAAAATAAACAAACAATAAATTATAATGATAATAAATAAACAAAAGAAAAACACAGATTCTAATGTTGAGGTCAAGGCTAGCTGGCAGAGACATGTACATGAATAGATGTACATGTACATGTACATGAACTGGTCTGTACTATTTCATTTACAGTTTCAGTAATGCCGACAAGGAGCATGTGAAAGCGCAGTGCACACAGAAAAACTACAAAGATGGCGGGTGATACTATTGCCCCGACACAAACTTTTAGGAAGACCAAATTACAAAAACAGGTATGGATGTAATTAGGCTTCTGGGCAGATGGAGAAGGCAAAATTTACTAGCAAAAGCAGGGTTTTCGGGGTGTCGGTGGCTTAGTAGTAGAGCAGGCGCCCCATGTACAAGGCTGTTGCCGCAGCGGTCCGGGTTCGACTCCAGCCTGTGGCCCTTTGCTGCATGTCCTTGCCCCTCTCTCTCTCCCCTTCACGCTTAAGCTGTCCTATCAATTAAAGGCTAAAACGCCAAAAAAATATCTTTAAAAAAAAAAAAAAAAAAAAGCAGGGTTTTCCCTAGCCTGATACTCCAACTGAACTGCCATTTCATTTCACTTCATTATTCAGTCTGACCCCGCTCCCATAGCAGCCGTTTTCAAAGGTGGGCGGGACTCCTCAGTGATTGATTGATCTTCAACCAATAACTGTGAAACCTCTGCTGTCTTTCTCTACCGACATTATCAACAACTTCAGCTTGCTATGAGCTAGCTACACATGTCAGAACATGTCTGTCAATGCGAAATATTGTTCAGTTTGTTCTGGTCTGTCCTCCATGTCTCCCCCAGTTCAGTGACATCATTGCATTCAAAGTGCCCTGATTGGAGGCTTGAAATTCCAAGTTTTGAAATCGCTGTGGATGGGAGCAGGTTCAGACCCTAGAATCGCTTTGCAAAAATCTCTGTAGTGGCTAGCGACTCAAAGGCGGGCCGCCTTCGTACTTTTGGCCACCTCCTTTGTTGAAAATTAAAGTATTAGTAGTATTGTGATGTTGGCGGAACGATAAAGGCGGAACATTTCAGGGCATTTCAGCATCGGGGCTGTTTCCAGAATGCACACGCTAGTGCGCTAGTAAGCACAGACTCTCGTAGTTCATTTTCTTGAAAGCACTGTTTGGGCACGTTTTGATTTAATGGCTAGATAGTTACCTTTGCGAGACGAACGTGAAGTATACTGTAAACTGTCTTCACCATCACTCAGTCTAAAGTTATAGCGGACCAGCGAACTGCAATGCAATAGTAACATTACCAAACATGACCTGTGAAACAACTTTCACTCGGAGGTGAAGAAAATAACTCAATGCTCAGTTTCACCTCATAAACCCTGCACCGCTCAGAGTCTTATAAAACGACAACTTTCCCCAGAGGTAAGAGGCTGCGCTCCACCACTTGATATAGAACTGTAAACATTAATAACCACAGCTGAGCGCAGTCATGGCGCATTGCTAGTTAGATGACGTAAAAAGCAAATGCGCCAGAGACCAACAAAAACCTGGTCTAAAGTCAACGGCGCAGTATTTCGCTGTTAAACAAGTTAGTAATATGCGTCTCTAGGCGGGTGCACAATGTGCGTGCACTCTGCTCAGACAGACACAGAGCAGCCACACATATGCAAAAGATAACAAATAAAAAAATGATTACAATGTGAAAGGTTATTATTGTGCGCATTACAATATTTATCAGAAACACGTCTTAATGGTCAGTCATTAATCAGAATGATCTAATCGCAGTAATAATGATCATCATAATTTGTAATAATGACAAATGAAATTGTGAAATTATCTGACCAATCATGGCAACACCTCCCGCACGAGGAGATCCGTCTCCTCAGCTGTAAAACACTCACTCATGGGGCGTCGTTTCAGCAAAAGCTAAGGTATGGCAATATGGCATGACGTCACAGAGCTACTGATGATGGAGTTTCAAAAATATAAACTTACATAAAACTTCACTTTGGTCTTTGACCTGTCAGAAGTACATACTATGCTTTTGAAAACTGTTTCAAAGGACATGAAGCTGTTTCTCACATTCATAATACCTCATGTCTGCATGTAATGCATGACTTGGTGAGAGCAGTGTAAACATCGGACCTATTTCGGCGCATATTTCAGCACCACGGACAGCGAGCGGACGTTTAATTATCATTAGTCATGTGTTTAACTTCACAGAAAATAAAGAAAATAAATTAATTACAAGCACATTTCTAGAAGATAACCAAGGGGTCCGGTGTATGAAACACAGTAAAACAAAGGCCAATTTGGTACAATACTGTATAGGCGAATTTATTGGAGTGTCTCCAGAGACCGAAAATACAAGCTTAACATGCCGACATGAAGAAAAAACCCACATACAATCAGACGGGCTTCAAGACATCATTTAGACAGGCTGTCTACAGCAGCAGAGCAAAATGCTTTTACAACACACAGATAACTCACATAACTCATAACTCGCGGAGGAGCGAAGTAGTGAACAATTTGATTCAATAACACTCGTATTCACTAACACTCGTATTCACTGATGAGCATATTATTGACCTATTTAAGTGCAATACAATAACACAACCAGGCAGTGCGCCTCAGGAGTAAACAGTGCACTGTTTCTCTCTCTCTCTCACACACACACACACACACACACACACACACACACACACACACACACACGTCTTTTAATACAACCATGACACAAGTAAGATGACTACTAGGGCTGTCAACAAATATTCTAAATTCGAATTTGAAAAAAAAAATGGACCTTCGAATGTGAAAATTGATATTCGATTGTGGAGAGAAAAAAAACACAACCGCAGCTGTCCTCTTTGCGAGTGGGCGTTGGCCTGGGCGGCTGCACTGAACACACTAAGGGCCACACTGCCTGCAGAGGTGCTGCTAAGCGCAGCACACCGAAATTCTCGCACGAGCTGGAGCACATCCGTTCACATCAGACGCGCATTTCTCCATGCTGGTCGACAAGCATTTCTGCTCCCAGCTGTTGTCTCCGTCACCCTGCTTGACACATGACACGCAGAAAATAGACCAGAGCCGGCCACGGAGCTGCGCGACGCGGCGCAGCCGGTGTGGATGACACAATCGGTTAACATGGGCGCCGAAAGTAAACTGGCTTCGCTTCGAGGCTCTTCGCAGCGCTTCTGCGAGCGGTGTGGCCTGACGGGTCAGAGAGGAGGGGGCGAGCGAGAAGTCCGCGGTCATTTATAACGTAATGTTATAGATAATTGTTTTATGTGTTTTAATGTGTAGGTATGTAAATGTTTTCAAAGACGTTTATGTTGAAATAAAAATACCTACAAGTAGTTATGTTTCCTTATATTAATACATATACAAGTAGGCCTATGTTTCCTTGTATTAGTTTGCCCTCTTGTGGACATAATGCGGAAAAAAAATATTCGAATGGTTCGAACCTATGAGTTATTTTTAGAAGGAATATTCGAACGTCATTTTTGAGCAATTTTGACAGCCCTAATGACTACAGAACCTCTCTTTTTTCCTCCTGATTCCAAGGTATGGCAGCTGCCATACCTCGCCATACCTAAATGACGCCTATGAAGGTCTGCCATCTAACTAGCTCTCCGCCATGCGCTCCAATCATGCCTCTTTTAAAAAGGGAATGAGAGGTGACACTCTGATTGGCTTATTGGATAATACGCCCAAAACACACCCATGACTAATTCACAGAGTAAGTCCAACCCTTTTAGACTCTCCGCCATGGCACACAGTATAAAAACGCGCTGTCTAACTAGCAAGTGACTGGGACACGCCCATGCGCCGCACGCCTGGCGCTTCGCGTTTTAGACCATCTAAATAGGGCCCTTAGTCTGTCAAATCTCAATTTCTTTCACTTAAGCATATGATACTACAGTGCGCACCGCGCACAAGCCGTAAACGCCGTACAACGCACATTCTCCAACCTTTGCCACCTTTGTCTCCAAAAAATTCAGGGACAACCCGAAAAGCCAGTGTGCAAACGGTGCTGTCACATTTTCAAGATGAATGGTAGAAACACATCCAACCTGGCCACAGTAACAAATATGTTGTATATAATATACATATGTATTATATATTTTCTCAGTGGTATCAAAATTGTTAGAGAAATGTAGAATTTTTTTTTGCTATTGACTACCACATGAGTCAAATGTTATCTAAAGGCCACATAGTTCATTAAAAATACATTGCACATCAAAAGTCATGTGATATGAATTTTCTGAATCAAAATTTAAATTTCAATGTATCATATTGTAAAAAAGTAGTATTAGTCTAATATTAAACAATATTACATTTCATTCATAACAGTATCGAAAAATATGACATCAAGCATACCTTTTATTGCTGAGAACAGATTGGTGTCCTCTATCCCCATCTTGTCTTTCTTCCCCTTCCCTTTCATATTTAACAGTGCCATCACTTCATTGGTGAAGAGCCTAATCAAAGAGAAATCCACAAGAAAAAAAGAAAAGAAACACTGAAGCAATACCAGCAAGCAGCAAATACCAGGCTGTTTCACATCAGAGTAAATGGAAATTGGGGGTATTGCTCGTCACAAAACCAAATTTAGACCAAAGAAGATAAATATTTTCATTAATAATGGACATTGTTTGTAGTAGATAGAGAGACTGAGAAAGACTAAATGTAGAGACACTAGTGGTACATTTCCTCCAAACATACTGAAATGTGGACAATATAATGTGATAACTTGGCTGGATAGAAAAAAAAAAATCCTATTGCTCACTTTTCCTGTCTCTTTTACTCTTCCCCTCTCCTCAACTCCTTCCCTTTCCTCTATCCTTTTTCCTTATAGGCTATATGTAATTTTCCTAACCAGTCCTACATTTTAAATGTTCAATTAACAAATATGTATGTATTATAACCAGGTGTATCTCAAAAAATTACAATATTGTGAAAAAGTTAAATATTTTTTGTCAGGCATTTTTAAAAGTGAAAACTGTATATATTCTAGATTAACTGCATGTAAACTAAAATGTTTTGAGTATTGTTTGCATATAATTTTGATAATTACAGACTGCAGCTAAAAAAATCCTGAAATTTAGTATCTCAAAATATTTGAATACTTTATTTATGCAGTATAAAGACCACAAATCTCTCAAACTCAAAATGGTGATTTACTCAGTCTTGTTCATAACACACAGTCACAATCATGGGGAAGACTGCTGATTTGGTAGTTGTCCAGAAGACACTTGTTGACAGCATTCACAAGAAGGGGAAGCCACAATTATATTCAAACAACTTCTGCATCCGGGCAGCAAAGCGCAAAAAACAACAAAAATGGTGATTTTCACTGAAAGGGTTACAGGTTTGCATCCCTGAAATGCACCTCTCTCATGTCCACAATATGACAAGATGAGGGAAACACATCGCCCTATATTTGCAGAAATCTCCCCACATTTTAACACCCTTTCAGAGACATTCAAAAAATTAATAATCCTGGGAGACTGGGCAAAACTCAAGAGAATGAGCAGAAATACAAATCTCATAAATCTATTTCTCCAGTATTTTGGCACTTCAGGCATACTGTGGTTGATATCTGAAAATGCTGAAGGACATCACTGGGAACCCAGTTGTAATTTGAAGAGGTATCCCCACGCTACAAGTATCAGACAAAAAAGTAATTTTTTTTTTTTAACCCAACAAAACAAGATTCTTCAAAATAACAGCCTTTAAATCCCATACTACCAAGTCATCTATTCTGATCTCAAAACTTTGTTGAATTTCACCGAGATGACAGGTTTGCATCCCTGCATCTGTACATTTCTGCTTAATTGAGCTTACATTCTGGTGAAAGTTGCAAAGTGATTAGCACGTATGACTTATTTATGATGAATTTTGTTTTTTGATTTTTTAAAACTCTGACGCTTTCTGATGCAACCACCAAAACTATAAGCCCATAACGCCAGCCAAAGATGTTTAGCATAGGACTGGACTTAAGTGCAAAGTTAATTTATTTCCATGCAGGGGAAGGCAGATTGCCCTGGAATAATAACAATGTTAGGGTTATATGCAATAGAGCCTCTGTACCGCTCTGAGCTCAGGTCTTAATTATTCTTAGTGCCACACACATAGGAAGTTAGTAGGCATATATTGAGCTTTGATGGCTAGGGCTACTTCAAATCAACAAAATTCTATCATCCTCCAAAATAGCCTGCCATGATCATTCTGCTCCAAAGTCCAAACATCTGTCTTGAGACATATTACAAGTAAAATGTATGAATAATTACCTGTCGAGAACTTTGTGTGCAGTCTTTTAAATCTTTCCCACCCACTCTTGACAGTTGACAAACCTGTAAATACAAGCATTTTTATTTTTGTATTTTTACTAAAACACTGCAGTCCTCTGCTGTGAACACATAATGAGCTGCAGAGGTAGTAGAACCACACACACACACACACCACACACATACCTCGCACCTGCGGGAGCTACAGGAGGGAGACGCTTTGTGGGGAGCTAGAGTGGTGAATGTGTGCTGTTATTGTGGCTAACCCCTATTAGTTAATATAGCTGGAATATTCCACCTCAGTGTTTCTGCTACATTCATTTAGCAGCGGCGTGTCTGCTCCTTCAAAACATTTTTGCAAATGCACCACCACTCTGAGACATCTGTGCACTTGCACAGTGCAGCAGCCAGTATAGTGAGGAGAGCAGCGGTGAGGGGAGTGGGGAGTGGGGGAAGGCTCCTATTTAGGGATGCACCGAATATATTCAGCCGAATATTGCCAAAGAAAAAACACACATTCGGTATTCGGTGGAATAAGTGAAAAGCAAGGCCGAATATTAGCAGCGTGTTTTGATAACGCAATCAAACAGCGTGCGGTGACGGACAGAGTAAAATGTCAGCAGTGTGGCGATAAACAGTAACGGCGAATCCCGCCGGTTGTGGGTTGAACGGGGGTCACAGACACGGACAGGAATACGTATTCCTGTCAAATACGGCTGCGCATTATAACGGCTTACCAGCGAACAAGTCCGGCTCCAGGTGAATAACTTGTTGTCATGACTGCCCAAAAGTACCTGAACAGCTGAGCCATGGGGGCACACAGTATGTGGCGTATCAGAGGAGAAACTTTAGGGACTGTTCGTTACTTATGAAGGGACTGTTCTTTACTTATGAAGGGACTTGTCAGAGGAGGAGGGTGGCTGGTTGATTTTTATTTCATTTATTTATTTTATTTTGATCCCCCCTATGTTAATCACTTATTGATGCTGTTTTTGAAGTATGAATAAGTCAGTAAGTAATTTATTCCATTGAAATATCATTGATGTATTATAGAAAAGCGATTTATCTTTTTATAAATGACAAAAGCCTCATTTTCGCTGTGGTATCGTGATACTCCTCAGAACCATGATATTTTCACTGGTATTGTACCGTGGGTCCCAATTGAGGGATGTCTCTCACTCTCAACCCTGTCATATTAATCTGAACAGCACAGATACAAATCAAGTAGACACTAGTATGTAGTAGTGTTGTCACAGTACTATCTTGTGTGCTCGATATATATTTTTTTTCTTTGTGGAACTTTAGGGGCTCCGTACTTTTCTAGTATGCTGAATGATAAACAAAAGTGTAAAGAACACTCTTCCTAACTGTAGACTCACCTTAGTTGAGTTGTTAAGTGTCCACCAGGGTAACTGTGTGTATTTGTCTGTTGGGAAAGACAGGATAAAATCAGCCAGTGTATCAAGATGCCAGGAACACATTTAGATTTTATTATAGTCAATATTGAGATCACGGTTATTAGACACAATTGACGTATTAAACATCATGCACGTATTTAACTAAAAAAAAAAAAAGGTCTTTAACAATGGAACAGTATTTTTTGTTGTTCCTCTTCTGACTCCTTGAAACTTAAGTGTTTCCAATTGCTTCAACCTTTCATGTGGACCAAAGGCTCTCTCTAGATCATCTTGGCTCAAGCTGAACTAAACATGCCACAGCATGCCTTGAAGTGAATTTAAGCTTTTATGGAGGGGCAAGAGCACATAGTTACAAAGGATAGGGTGCGACTAATAAGACAAAACCAGAGCATCACTGCAAAATGGAATGCAGCACAATAATTTTATCTTGTTTTCATAATTGTGGGAGGCCGTAATTATAATTGAGATTTGCCTGATTGCCCAGCCCTAACTAAGACCTCATCAAGTGCCTCTATACTATACTTTACTATACCTCTGAACTATACATGCACACATACACTTTATCCAGTCCATAAGCTCAATTTTGCACTACTGATCTGTTTCTCATATTGCACTGTCGCTACCACTGTGCCTTTTTACTTTTTTGAGTATAACTCTTTTTAGCTCAGGTTTTATTTATGCCTCTACTTATTATATCTTATATTTTATATTTGCATGTTGTGTCAAGTGTACTGTCTGCACCGAGGGTCTGAAGAGAAAAGCAATTTCGATCCTCTGTATGTCCTGTACATATTGTAGAATTGACAATAAAGCTGACTTTGACTTTGACTTTGACTAATACCTACTCAAAGCCCCCTAAATACCTCCTCAAGGATCTCTAAAACCTGATCGAGGACCTCTATAACCTCCCGAAGGATCTGTAAAACCTCTGACACCTCCTCAGGTACCTCTAAAACCTGTTACACTTATTCAACAATATCTACAATGTCTTTAACAACAACTAACAACACTTTCACGACGCTCTTGTAGTGGTACTGTTCTCTGTAGCCTAGCGGCTAATTAGCGGCTAGCGGGCCGGCTCAGCGCACCCCACCCCCACCCCCCGGCGCAATGTCGAAGCTTCGATTTAAAATTGTTTTGGGCTCAAAAACTTCGATTTTCCAAAATGAAGTCGAAGGTCAGCACTAACATGAACACACGACTCCTACATTGTTGAAGTGGCCACATTCACCAGGAAATAAGAAAAGGCTAACATCAGTTAGCAGGCTAGCTAGGTAACGTTAGCTGTTGCTATTAACCAGCAAGTAGATTTACCTTTCACGTCGGGCCCGTTAGAAGTTTATTTGGTCATTACTCTTCATTCCCTGTTAGCAACAAGTTTGTAAATGAAGCTACGGTTGCCCGTGGTTCATGTGGGTGCAACTGTTTACCAACTGCCTATCATTTAGCTTTGAAGCTAAAGCGCGAACAAACAAGCACACATAACTTACAACTTTTCCTGATCTTTTGGAGCGAACAACATTACATAGAATGATTTAAGCTTTCAGTGGGATAACCTGTGTTTCAAATAAGACTAACAAATGATAAAGTTTCATGAAATCATTTGTCACACGTTTTTCTACCTTGCAGAATCTTCTCCAGTGGCAGCTCAGGGAATCCGTGGATTTTCGAGTGTCCAGGTAGATCCCTCCACTGAAAATTAAGACTCGTCATATCCATCCGCCACAGAGTTAGAGAAAGCCGGTTTAATTCCAAGTATTTGATCAATAAAGAGCTTTGCATCCGCAAATTAAAACAAAAAAAGGTTGTTGGAAGCAATTTTACTCATGACATAATTTCCAGTGTTGTCCCAAAAGTAGAACTGTTTTTCACAGCGGAGGGATCAGAAAGTAAGCCCTCCTCCCCTCCCAAAAAGGTGTTTCGACTCAAGTTACAGCACCTTATGTTATGCAGTGCTCACAGCTAATTAGAAAAAAAAGATTTAAAATGAAAAAATTCAACAATAACAATTACGGTGGCTTATTGCATTCATTCAAAAATTTAAAAAATCCTTTTTTTATGAGATCATTATCTCAACATTTGAGATATGTTTTCTAAAACAATTTTTTTCCCCTGTTTTTATGAGATAATAATCTTAACAGTTGAGATAATTCTTCTAAAAAAACAGGGAAATTTTATTTTTTTAATGAATGCAATAACCCACCGTAAAAAAAATCAATAAAACTGAATATACATAAACAAACAAACAATCTACAACCAGTGGTGCAGCAGCCCCATTGGCACCATATCCAAACCAAAATTTACTTTGGATCAAAATTTAAACAAAGTTCATTTTATTTATTGTTGCTTAGTAAAAGGTAGCCATGTTTCATACCCCTTCCCTGAAAATGATATTTTGTACACATCTGCATGTGAGGCATTCATGGAGGATCGTAAATTGATTCATTCAGATGTTTCAGGGTTAGATGTATAATGTAACTGCATCTGTGCAGTTCTGCTTAGGCTATAGACAGTGGGTCACCTACAGACTTAGTCAGTTGCTGTACCAATTCTTTCTAGGCATTTCATCACAAAAGGGGTCAAGGCTAGTTCCTAGGGCATGCTTTCTTTAGAAGGGGTACTACATGTGAAGTCTTCCGCATTTCAGTTGCAAATGTTGCCAAAATAAATGCACTGTGATTATCTGGACTTGTAGCCTTCCTCTGATTCAGGCGTTTAAAAATGCTGACCTGTTCAACAGAAACAGAATTCTATCAGTCTAGGTGCAAGACAATATTATGATCTGACTAATTCCCTCAAACCCAGAGAAAACATGTTCACTTGATTTGCAAAATCTGTTTCACTACCTACCACTACTTTCTGAGTAATAGTCAGTCATCCCCTTATAGTTTTCCATAAATGTTTTATATTTTGCTTCTCAAAGCATTTTCTAAAACAGCCAAGGGCCTGCCTTGCCTATATGTTGTTATTAATTTGCTTGATGTTGATATTGGTGTAGGTAAAATGGTTTACATGAGCTTTTAGCTGAGGTTGTTCTGTTTAATTTGGTGCATACATACATGATTTGTGCTTGTTGTGAGTGTGTGATTTGAAATACCCAAAAACATCTGATCTGGATTCTGGATAGGATAAGATGATCAAATTCGTATCCCGTTTTTGTACGCTCACATAATCAGGTTTTTAAATACACATTTTTGAGATGTAATCTTATCCAGATAACCCTGATCCAGATCAAAAGTTTTGAAATGGTTAGCCCAAGCATTTTCTTGATAGATAGCCTTTTATTGTCCCATGGGGAAATTTGTTTTCACAAATTGTCACAACAATATTTGGGTACACAAAAACACCATCAACAAACACCATGCACAAACACCACCAAACATTGAACAACATACAGTTGCAATCAAAATTATTCAACCCCCATTGCATATTAGGCTTATTGGCAAAATATACAATTTCTCAGCTGTTTGCAATAAACAAATTACACAAGAACTGTTTAAGTAGTTCAATGAAACTAATATTACAAGAGTTTTGATCCAAATTCAACACAAAATGCTACTTTTAATGACTACTGCAGTCTCAAAATTATTCAACCCCTTCATGACAAGCATCTTCAGTACTTAGTAGAGCACCCTTTTGCTGTTATGACCTGCTGCAAACGTGATGCATAGCCAGACACCAGCTTCAGACAGCGTTCCTGAGGAATCTCAGCCCATTCCTCATGGGCGATGGCCTCCAGTTCAGTAATATTCTTGGGTGTGCGTTTTGCAACCGCCTTCTTCAAATCCAACTAGAGATTTTCCATGGGGTTCAAGTCAGGCGACTGTGACGGCCACTCTAGAATCTTCCATTTCTTCTTCTGAAACCAAGCCTTGGTGGACTTTGAGGTATGCTTGGGATCATTATCCTGTTGGAAGGTCCAATGACGCCCAAGCTTCAGCTTCCTCACAGACGGCACAACGTTTTTACTTAGGATTTCCTGATACTTGACTGAATCCATCGTGCCCTCCACACGCTGCAGGTTTCCAGTGCCACAGGCAGCAAAGCAGCCCCAGAGCATCACTGAGCCACCGCCATGCTTCACTGTAGGCAGGGTGTTCTTTTCAGCATATGCTTCATTCTTCTTCCTCCAGACATATCGCTGTTCCATAGGCCTGAAGAGTTCCAGTTTTGTTTCATCACTCCACAGAACAGAATTCCAAAACTTCTGTGGCTTATTTATATGGTTTTGAGCATATTGGAGCCGACTTTTCTTGTGCTTTTGGGTCAGTAGTGGTGTACGTCTTGGAGTTCGGGCATGGAGCCCTTCGGTGTTTAGTATGCGCCTTATTGTACAAACTGAAACCTCAGTGCCTGCTGCCACCAAGTCTTGCTGCAGGTGTTTTGCAGTCACTCGAGGGTTTTTGACCACGTGCCTCCTCAGGAATCTGGTGGCAGCCGCTGATAGTTTACTCTTTCTGCCACGTCCAGGTAGTGTAGCCACTGTTCCTTTAACTTTGAACTTGCGAACTATGCTTCCAACTGTATCTCTAGGAACATTCAGAGCTTTTGCTATCATTTTGTATCCTTTTCCTGTTTGTGCAAGGCAATGATTTCTTCTCTGAATTTTTGGACAATTCTTTTGACTTAGCCATATTTCTAACATGCAATCAAACGTCACTCTCAACAAAACCTAGCCAGTCCAAGTATTTATGTGTTCTGTCTCAAGCACACCTGAACTAATGAAGCCCTTGATTAGTTGCATCAGGTGTGCTTGAAACAGGGGGTTGAATAATTGTGATTAGTTGCATCAGGTGTGCTTGAGACAGGGGGTTGAATAATTTTGAGACTGCAGTAGTGATTAAAAGTAGCATTTTGTGTTGAATTTGGATAAAAACCATGGTAATTAGTTTTATTAAACTATTCCAACTGTTCTTGTCTACTTTGTTTATTGCAAACAGCTGAAAAATTGTACATTTTGCCAATAAGCCTAATATGCAATGGGGGTTGAATAATTTTGATTGCACAAACACCACCAGAAATGAACAACCAACACATCACACTCAGGAGGGCTGGGTCCATATGAGGTTATTGGGGGAGGTTGTTAAGTGCAGAGATGGCAGACTGGACAAAGCTCTTGTTGAAGCGCTGTCTCCATCTCAGGGTCCTGTACTTGCGCCCAGACGGCAGCAGTGTGAAGTGTGGGTTGAGAGGGTGATCCGAGTCATTGGTTATTGTTTGTGCGAGATGTGTACAGATCGGTGGTTGAGTTCTGTGAGGTTGGGTGTGGGATGGTTGATGATTTTGGATGCAGTAAACATATCCATTGTTCAAGACCTTCAAATCCCACACATGGATAAAAGGTATAGACCTATATCACATCCTGATGCTACCAATAGCTGACAGGACAATTTCACCAGCCAGCCAGCCAGTCTTTCTCTGTCCCTCTGGTAGGGCATATTCTTTGATCTTTTTGGTCAAAATGGATGTCCTCTTTCCCAACTAGCTTGTCAGTATCGACAAGATTGTGGCATGATCTGTCTGTTAACTAGGTTGGTCTGCCTGAATGTCTTTTTCCCAGCATTATTTAATTATTTACAGTACCAACTGATTCTGGTTATCAATATGTCCAAATGATAGCCTCTCAGAATTCCATACCAACAGTTCATCACTGGATTTCTAGATTACAGCCTGGCGGAAAGTCTGCTTTCAAATAATTTGTTGATAGACGTCCAGAATTGGGCCAGGCTGAACATCTTTTCTTTGTATTATTCATCAACTAATTCTGGTTGTCATATAGACATCCAGATTGTGGCCTGTCAGAACGTCTATTTTCACATAGTTCTGGTTGTCTGTAGATGTCCAGAATTGGGCCAGGCTGGACGACTTCACTCAATGTCATTTATCAACTAATTCTGGCTGTTATATAGACGTCCAGATTTTGGCCTGTCAGAACGTCTATCTTCAACTAGTTCTGGCTGTTAGTAGATGTCTAAAATTGGGCCAGGCTGGACGACTTCACTCAATGTCATTTATCAACTAATTCTGGCTGTTATATAGACGTCCAGATTTTGGCCTGTCAGAACGTCTATTTTCAACTAGTTCTGGTTGTCTGCAGACGTCCAAAATTGGGCCAGGCTGGACGACTTCACTCAATGTCATTTATCAACTAATTCTGGCTGTCATATAAACGTCCAGATTTTGGCCTGTCAGAACGTCTATTTTCAACTAGTTCTGGTTGTCTGTAGACATTCAAAATTGGGCCAGGCTGGACGACTTCACTCAATGTCATTTATCAACTAATTCTGGCTGTCATATAGACGTCCAGATTTTGGCCTGTCAGAACGTCTATTTTCAACTAGTTCTGGCTGTTAGCAGACGTCCAAAATTGGGCCAGGCTGGATGACTTCACTCAATGTCATTTATCAACTAATTCTGGCTGTTATATAGACGTCCAGATTTTGGCCTGTCAGAACGTCTATTTTCAACTAGTTCTGGCTGTTAGCAGACGTCCAAAATTGGGCCAGGCTGGACGACTTCACTCAATGTCATTTATCAACTAATTCTGGCTGTCATATAGACGTCCAGATTTTGGCCTGTCAGAACGTCTATTTTCAACTAGTTCTGGTTGTCTGCAGACGTCCAAAATTGGGCCAGGCTGGACGACTTCACTCAATGTCATTTATCAACTAATTCTGGCTGTCATATAGACGTCCAGATTTTGGCCTGTCAAAACGTCTATTTTCAACTAGTTCTGGTTGTTAGTAGACGTCTAAAATTGGGCCAGGCTGGACGACTTCACTCAATGTCATTTATCAACTAATTCTGGCTGTCATATAGACGTCCAGATTATGGCCTGGACGGACGGACGTGATATCAACTAAACTTGGACGTCCACAGACGTTGCTTGCTCAGTGGGAGGCTGATTTTATGGTGTGCAAGTAACTTCTCTGGAAAAGTCTGTCTGGCAGTATTATATTAACTATAAAAGACAAAAACTACTGAGAAGAACAGCAAGCAGCACCTGCAGTGACACACAGAGTGCTTAACCGAGGTAATGTTTCTTTGGCATATTATATGTTTGGGTTACGTTGCATATATTCATGTATTCATTTTGGGAAACAATTTATTCACAACTTGGGCTGAACAGCTTGAGAATTTCAAATGAAAATACAAAAATATGAATTGAAATACAAGAATATTGACTAAAATTTGATTGAGAGTCTAAGAATGTGGATTAAAACATGAAATTAAAGTCTGAATACAAAATACAAAGTCTGAATACAAAACAAAGAATATGCTGTCATGTATTTTTTTTTTTTTATTTGCTGATACCATTTCAGAAATTGCAACACAAGCAGAGACATAATCCTTCACTTCCTCAAACACACTGGGGGCTCAAAAAATGCTTTGTTTTCCTCTTTTAATTTAATCATTTCATCATTTTTATAGAACTTTTGTTGTTGTTGTTGTTTTGCACTTTCTGATGTGTCAGTTTCATATTAAATGTCCAGCCTGTATGATTTAGGGGGATATTTTGGCAGAAATTGAAAATAAAACAATACTAGTCCATACCCATTGAGTGCACAATTGCTTATGTACAGTTTCACATAGTGTGTGTTTGGGATACAGGTCATAGTAAATTGCCAATTAAATAGTCAACTGAACCCATTAAGAAGAGCAATGTATTCAGACAGAGTTTTTGTGAATTTGATAGTACGATTGCTTTATTGAAAGTACAGTAGTACCACTGCCAATAGTGGGATAGTTAGTGGGCTAAAACTGTACATTAGTAGTTGAGGTAGCCATTGAAAAGCAGATAGTTAAAGTGTATTGACTTAAAAGTGGGGTGCACTGGTAGAATGACTGACAGAATGACACACTGATAGTTTCCCTGATTATATACAGCATACCATACCATCACTTAGTCATACCAAAAATTAGGAAAAAAAACAACAACATTGGGCCACAGGGGGAGCCACAGCGATTGGTCGCAGTTTAGCCATTTTTAGCCATTTTTCTGTTGTTATAGCGCCACCCAGTTGCCAATTAGAGTTAAATTTCTCCAGTCGCCTTGAGGCCTCCTGTTCTACATATCTACCAAATTTAGTAAAAATCGATGTGGCGGTTAGGCCTAGATAAAAAATTTGCTCTCTAGCGCCCCCATTTTGTTTGATGGGGTCAATAATGGAGGGGTCCCCTCAGATTATGTGTGGTCATATACCTACAAAGTTGCGTGGTGATCGATGAAACCCTTGAGATATTATACACCTTTATGTGATGAGCCACGCCCTCTGCAATATTCATTGCCTCATAAAAGCTCAGTTTTAGTAAGTTTTCCAACTTTTGCCAAGAGGGGACTTTAGATATTGGTCCCTAGATTATGTTCACCGAGTTTCATGCAGATCGGTCAAACTTCCTAGGAAGAGATTGATTTTAAGCATTTTTCAAAAAAATCAAAATGGCAGAAAATCTATGTAACCGGAAGTTATGGTTGTTGAGGCAAATTTGTTCCTCATGAGGAGAGGCATCTCTGTGCAAAGTTTCATGTCTCTACGACATACGGGGTATGAGATATGCCCATTCAAAGTTTGCAATTTCAGTTGGTTGCTATAGCGCCCCCCTTTGGCCAATTGATGTAATATTGCTTCATTCGCATCCTCCCATGACCCTCTACCACTGTGCCAAATTTCACATGGATTGACCAAGTCAGTGAGGAGAAAAACGTGGAACAGAGACACAGACAGAGTTTTCATCATTATATAGTAATATGTATGTTTCCTTTAGTATACCTGAAAATGAGCGTTGTTGTTATTTTGTGGCCTTTGAATGAGCCGTATCTGAATCGGGAGTGAGATCTCCTCCACGGAGGCCACTATCCACCTTATTTTTCACGGAAACACGGAGGCAAAACAGAACGCAGCCAGCTTCCGTTTTTTTGTGCGACACTTCCGGTCCAGCACTCTTACCACTGTGTAAATGGGAATCACCTTGTTGTTTACCTTGCTGAGTTTACCTATATATATATATATATGTATATATCACATTTTTCACATCACTATATCACCGTTTTCAATGACTGAACAAACATTAGTATTTTCTCTGTGTGTAATTAATAACATGGTTATTGTAGATTAGCTGGGCTAACCATTAGCTGTTAGCCGTTAGCCGTGTCTGTAATAACTCACTAAACTCACAAAGTGGCCCGTGAAAAAAATATTTTCTCCAGCGGCCCTGCTGAAAAAAACAGCATAGACCAGCACCAAAACACAACATATGCTGGTCTTGCTGGTGACCAGTGTCACACCAGTAAGACCAGCATACGTTGTGTTTTAGTGCTGTTTCGTGTTTCCTGCCTGTTTTGGTGCTGGTCTATGCTTTTTGTTTTTTAGCAGGGGGATGTCTTAGTTACAACATGATTGAGCTAATTAGAGTAGTTTCATGTCGTATCCGACAACGGGAGGCTTTTAACTGATGACGATCCTGATGTTAGCTTTGCTGCTAGTGTTAATGTTAGCTGTCCCTGTCAGCTGCAGCCACTGATGCTTTCTAGACATCGTGATTTCCCATAACTGAATAAATACCACACATAGCAACACAAAACTGCTTTGCTAGGTCAATCATGTTGTAACGGCTGGATGGTTGAGGCATACATGCTGATTCAGGTGCTATCAGAGCCGATCCGCGCATCACTATGGCTTAACGATCAACTCAGTCAATTAAAATAACCCCTCCTGTGTTAGGAGTGTATGTCGCTGACAGAAAGAAAGAAAGAAAGAAAAGGAAAAAAATAGAAAAGCAGCGTACACCTCATATATTTATTTCTCACAGTTGCGCACACGTTTGGCTGGCATGCAGAAGCACCGTCTGTGTGTTGAGGGTGCGAGCTGCAGCTTCAGCTGCTCAGGTAGATGATTCGGTTCTGCAGGTTCTCTGCTGGTACACTGGAGACGGGGATCAAGCAGTTTGTCTCACTCGGGATAGATTGTTTCATAGTTTATGATTGACGTGCGATTTATTCACGTTTAGAGGGAATAAATTTCCGTTATAACAGAAACGTGGGCACAGTTATCTATACAAAATACACAGACTAACTAACTAACTGATTGACTAACATAAACAACTGAAAATTGAAAAAAAATAGCTTGCACCGTTAGCTCTGGTAAGGGAAAGCATGAGGGAAAGCGGCTGACTGGAAGTCACGTGCAAAAAAACAGAAGTTGATCACTATTTACTTCCGTGTTAGGAAGTTACAGGTGGATAAAATAGCTCAACACAGACAAACCAAATACTGGCCAGCCACCATAGTCTGAAATCCCCTCTTGCCCCCACTGAATTTTTAACATGAAACTTATCTATTCCATGTTTTCACAGGTTTAAAATCACCGGGTCAGTTTTTGTTTTGAAAGGAAGAGACCTCTGCTGATAATTCTGATCCTGGTAAAATCTCCTGAGTGTCTGCATCTTGAGTTATAAGACACAAAAGGTGAGTACACATTAGCAGGTGCAAGGTCAGCAGCCCCGCCACAACGAGCCTAAGAGCTTTGGAGAAACTGTTTTATTCTGTGTTTATAGCGGTTTAAATCACCAAGTCTGTATTTTGGAGAGGAGGAGTCCTCTGTGGATTATTCGGCCCCCAGTAAAAATCCCCTAAATGTCTGGATCAGGTGAGCACATATTAAGTTATTAGAAAAAATAGCACACATTAGCAGGTGCTGGGCAAGTGAGCCAATGACTTGTAACGTGAAACTGCTATATTCAGTGTTTTCACTGGGTTTTATCACCTAATCCATTTGTTTTGGAGAAGAAAAGACCTCTGCGGATAATTCAGCTCTCACTAAAAACCTTCTGAACGATAAACACCATGGGAATCCTAACTCATAGCACAAGTTTTAGCTGATTGTATTCTGCTATCCACACTGCTAGATTCCACTAAATGCTACACACTGCTCCTTTAATTTTCTTTAATTAAAAATGTCATGTTATGACATATACAGAGAATTTATTTATGAATCTATAAATCTGAGAGTTGTGTGCAAATGTATTCTGGTTCTTCAGCACTGTAAGGAATACTGTAAACATGATATCCTGATTTCTTTATTAGAGCTACTGCCACCTCTTCACAAGACGTCAACCAGTAAAAAAATGGCCCTTGACAATGACTACAATGACAGTTACTACGATTACACTCACTGCATGGACATGGAGTATGAGTATGAGACAAAATCGTCCTTTCATCTCTTCATCGCTGTGTGCTGCTGCCTTATCGTCTGCATCAGCATACCTGCAAACAGCCTCCTCCTGTGGGCTCTTCTGAGGGAACGAGCTTGGAAGACCGCATCTGACATCTTACTCCTGCAACTCACAATCTCTGACCTTTTCTTCACTGTGTCCCTGCCTTTTGAGGCTTACCAGCTTTTACATGGCTGGATCTTTGGGTTAGTGGCCTATAAAGTCTTAAGAGGAGTTTTTTTTCTGGGGCTGAACAGCTACGTGTTGATCCTCGCCGCCATGACGAGGTATAATTATGTTACTGTGGTCCATGCTTCATGTCTGTCTGAACAGGGATCCAAAAAATTGTATGTCGTCATTTCTAGCTTGATATGGCTGGTATGTGCTGGTATAAGTATTAACGTATCATTGAATAGTGAGGTCAGATGCTATGGCTTTGGTCATACAACGTGTTCAGGTGCATCCTCAGATGTTAGGCTGTACTCTGACATCTACCGGCATATCGTCCTTCTCTTTCTCATACCTTTCATTATCATGCTTTGCTGCTGTGTCTGCATGTGGATCAAACAGTGCAGGATAAGAGGACAACGCCAGGCTTCAAAATTGATTACAGGGATGGTTGTTGTTTTTTTCATTTGTTTGGCACCATACAATATCAGACATTTCATAGTGTCTTTGGAAATGCTACGTGTTCTGAAAATATCACATGAATGGGTACAGACATGGTACTATGCAGACTGGATCTTTTACACACTGCTTTTATCACACTGCTGCTTGAACCCGCTGTTCCATGTATTTAGAACACAAATGTTTAGGAGGCAGCACCCCAGGCCATCTGACATTGTGTCCCAAAGAAGAGATGAGATTCAGAACAGGTCAAGAGAACTCATCCCTCCACATGATACTTCTGTGTGACCATTTACATTGGTCAGAATACATTTAAAGATGACATTTTAATTTACCATACTAAGCCATAACCCTACGTTATAGAGAATGTGAAGGCACGTTACACCATGTGGGACAGGGGTGCCATCTTGTGAGATATGTGCTCTTTTACCTGTACATCAAAGTATATGCATTCAATCGAAAAATTACAGTGTGGAGGTGATGCATCGGGTTCTGTAATCCAGCTTTGGGCTGCTGAGTGATATGTATCTTTGATGTTTACCATGATCAATTTGTCCAAATACATTCGTAGCAGGCACAGGTTATACGGTGCAGTCCTCACAAGATAATGCCCCTGTCCATAAAAGTCTGACACAATGTGATGTCAACTTAAAGCCACACTCACCTTTCTGGAAATTTTACGCTTTTCTTTGTTTAGGTTAAAATGCTATAAATAAGCTGATGGCACACTACAATGTAAGTGAATTCCACCAGAAATAAAAACTCATAATTATACCATTCTCATATGGTTCTAAGAAAATTCCGATCAATCATTGCATTCGGACCGAAGGCAATGATTGGCCGAGCGTGCTGTCTGTCTTCCCCTCGTGGAGGCCTCCAACTGACGTAACCACTCGCGTAACATCACCCTTGCATCTAATATAACAATTTTATGACAACACAGCATCCAGTTGCTAATGGCTAACGTTAGCCTACTGTAGCGTAGCCTCTGAAACATTAACTTTATCGTCCTTGTGCGTTTACACTTACTATTAACGTTAACGCTACTATCTAACGTTAGCAATGTAACCTTATACCAGACGTTGCGCTAGACTTTTTCGTCGCCGGTCATTTTGACCGACAGGGTCATAAAAATCCGGTCATAATATTTTTTTACCCGTCATTTTAATTTTCGTTTATAAATGATAATAAAGATATTCAAAGACATTTAGTTTTCATTTGTTCGTTTTTAATAAATCCAACAAGCAAGTTATAAAGTGTGCATTAATAAGGACATGAATGAAAAGATGAACAGACATCCACACACCCGTGCCATTAGGCTTCGCCCTGGACACACCGGATGGCACTAACACGTCACTAACGCGTCCGGTGTGTCCAGGGCGTTATGTCAACAACACTACATGAAGCAGATGAATGACTTTTTCTCTGCAGTGTGAAAACGGCAGCCACTTGAACCACTGACTGTGCACTCCGCCGCCAAGTGGTCAAGGGTGGTAATTGCAACCGGTCAAAATGACCGACGGCCTTCAGATTTTCCGGTCACTGTTGTAAAAAAACGGTGACCGAGAATATCCGGTTAACGCGACCCCTGACTACTACTACTACTACTACTACTAAAACTCATCAGTCATCACTGACTCCGGTTGAGTTTTAAAACTCTGGGGTTGCATTTGACTGTGCAGGACAGGTAACATTATGTTTAGTTTGCTTCTAATATAACATATGACGTTATATGAAAACACAACATCCAGTTGCTAATGGCTAACATTAGCCTACTGTAGTGTAGTCTCTGAAACATTAATGTTATCTTCCTTGTATGTTTCCACTTACTAGTAACATTAACGCTACTATCTAACGTTAGCACTGTAACCTTATTCTAAAACTCACCAGTCATCACTGACTCCGGTTGTGTTTTAAAACTCTGGGGTTACGTTTGACTGTCTTGGTTGTAATGTTACACTCACTCTCTTCTTCCGTGTATCTAACATTATCTTGCCAATGCTTACTTCTATCATAGACATAATGAGGAGGTAATGGAGGAGGGGGGAGTAGGACTTTGGAGGGAGGTGGAATTGTGGATGTTCAAATTTTGTTGTGTGAAATGCAAGCAAGGAAAGAGTAGCCTTAACATTTTCTATTATTAGATCAATGACTGTATATAAAGATGGACAACAGGTCTCCACTTCCTCTCACTTTGCAAATTTGAAGCCTGGATACGGCCACTGCCATCTTGCTCAGACAGAGTCTGCATTGGTAGCAATGTACACAGTCGCCAAGTCGATCTATCGCATACAGCACCATTGACCGTAAGCACTCAGTTAGCAGACACAGCTGTCAATCATGACATCAAACCCCCTTTTTACTGTCTTTGGTTTTGCAAAGGCAAATTAAAACATCCAAACGTTTACAGAAACTGAAAGCTTGACAGACATGCTTTCCTTGTTACAGATACTAAGCTACGGCTCACTGTTTGGGGGAGGCATTTAGCAAACTGTCAGTTGCAACAGAATAACAGTAACAGGAAGAAGCAATGATGAACCATGCTGGTGTGAACTTTTGTAGATGTTAGAAATAAACAAACTGGCACATAACGAAAGTCAACACAGGAAGCAGCATAACCGATATGTGGTGGTCACTGGAGAAATCGTTGGGTTGTTGCAGAGTAAGAAAGAGGAAGTGAATTAAAAAATGAAAAGAAGAAGCATTTAGTTAACGTTTAACCAAAGTAACTGTGGTTCAAATGCAGAGATAAAACAGCGGCATTGCTTTATATCTACTAAAATAACTACACATAATCATTTGTGAGTAAATCAGCACTTAAGGTAACATTTTGAGGATGATTTTACTGCACTGAACGAATCAACCCACAAGATGGCAACAAAAATGACAGGAAGTGCAGCTGCTGATAACTTATTTAGGTTAATTTTTAAAAAGAGAAACAAATCACAATTATGAAAGTTTGTATTCATTTAAATCTCATGCTTTGATGTCAATGTGATAACAGTTGATGACAGGTTGGACAATTTCACTTGTAGCACCATGCAATTGATTGATATTATGTATGCAATAAAGTATCTTTACAGCACAATATTTAGGCTAATTACAGTATTATTAGAGCGCTTGTGATGCACAGAAAAACACATATGCAGCATTCATATTTAACATTACTGTATGTTGTTAATGTGTCATGTTTGATTATGTTGTGATTAAATAAAACTTGTTGGTAAGACAAGCCTGTGTTTTGAATTACGATCTATCACACAGAAGTTGCTTATTGTTCATTGTTATCATATAGCTTTCATGTGTAAGTTTTTGAGGCCACAAATAAAAGATTATGTAAAATAAATATATTCCCAGTACACTGTTTTTGCTTGAAGTGTATGTCAGGTGTTAAATTTCCATCCACACCTGTTTAGTCTTCATATGTGCAACCACCCAGCGTTCCTTGTGCACCCACTGTATCTGCAAATAATTCTGAATCTGGTCAATTTATCCGCTCTTTTCATCTTCTTTTTTACACATAAGTTTTGCCAATATGTTTGGAAAGTGTTTCCCTCTGGAGTGACCTTGTCTGTGTGACACACAATAAATAAATTAGCCCTCAGCAGCCGGATCAATAAAATAAAAGCAGACTGCATATCTGTGATTAAAATCACAGCCAGTCAAGTATGTCTAACTCCAACAGTCCGTGTGCTTTTGCTTGCTTTTCTTTAAAAATGACGTGCCAGAAATTTCAACAGTAAAGTCATTTAGCTGTATTATTTCTGTAATTAAAATATCTCACAAACATTTTTCCCCCCTCATCTGTGGTCCAAATCTTTTAACTCTATTATATGTAATGTGTTTCTCCAGAGCCCTGTCAGTGTACTTGAACATGGTTGAGTAGCGCGGCCCTGATGGCTCCACGGGGGGTCCAGAGAAGAGTGTATGGGGACAGCTCAGTGGGCCACTGTAACAGCACTCATATCTGTCTCTGGGGGTAGATTAAGCTTAATTAACTAAACCATCCAGCACGCTTGGATGAATGGATACAAGTCAAGGGCAGAACAGTCACGGGTGTACTCACACATTCTCTGGCAGGCACTGAGAGAGGGTTTTGTGCCGAATATTATTTGTGTGTGTGAGTGTGAGTGTGTGATAGCAGCAATAAATTGGATACTGTGGCTGTAATAAAGTTGTGTGTACAAGTCAGCAATAATATTGACCAGTATTTAGTGTGTAATGTGTCAAAACACCAGTGACTTCTGAGTGGAGAGGATTCAAACCAGGTTTACGTGATGCAGTTTGGGGAACAGCCATCCCACAGTCCTGCATGGTTCCTCTTGGTATAACAATGCTGTTCTGAAACAGCTCCTGGACTTGAGAAGGAAGTGATCAAACCTCTGTTAGATCCTATCATACCTTGTTGTGAAGTGTCAGCTGGTTGGAGAAGGACTAAAAATCTGATTTTTGCTTTGAATATGGAAAAGAAAACAATATGTAGGAAGTTTATTGTAAGAATTACTAACATCAGAAACCATAGAGAAAAAACAAACTAGAACAATGCAGAAGAAAACACACCCCACGGAGCTCAAACAGAATAGACAATCTAAGGCATCCCATTTCATATCTCCGAGTCAGTACAATCTCTTTTCCCGGATCATTTTCTTAGCAAATGATGTTGTTGTTCCATCCTGTTTTTAGCCACGAGCTAAACAGCTGTTGTTGTTTTCTTATGTAGTCTCTGCTACTAGCCCTCCCTGGCCCTAACGTTCACTCCCTGCTCTTCTTTTCTCCAGGGCAACTCGCACTCCTTTCTCACATTGATATCTCCCCTTTAATTCCAGTAATCTATAACGATAATTACTCCTACCATATGTGAATTTAATTGATGCCTTGCGAACGTGGTACATGTGTGTGTACTTTGTGCATATTGCTAATAAAGTCTTATTGCCTGTTAATCTGGACTGTCAGGGAAATGCGTGCAAATCGATTAAGTGTGTCAGCCTTATCATTACAAACAACTGTTTTAGCGAACAAATATAGATGACTTAATCCTCGCATGACATACACTGGCATGTATGACATTTCACTAATGCTCCTCATCCTGATTGAATTTGTCGTGGGAATAAAGTGTTTTAAAAAAGGATTAGATCCAGTGTTTGACATGTACCTGAACAAACACATCTTGGCTTTGATCAATCGTGAAGGAAGGCGACATGGGTTTGAGTCTATTCTTAAAAAATGTGCATTTTAAAGACCAAAAAAAAAAAAAAAAAAAAAATCCACCTCTCATGCTGCATCTTGGCCTTTGTAATTTGCCACTGCAGTGCTACGTTTGTCCACTAGAGGGGACATGGGTATTGGCATAATGCTGATCCTTTATCATTAGATTACAATCTACAGCCACAAAAAATACATGTAGATAGATGTACTTTATCACAGACTTACAAAAAGATTATTAGTCCCGACAAAAGAGATAAAGAGCTGCTCTGCTTTGAACACATTTTTATCTTGTTTTTTTTTTCTTTTTGAGTCAGCAACTTTTTCAGCTGTGTGTTCCCAAACACAAACATCTCCCACAAAGAACAAATGCAGCCTGTCTCTGCATATCCTGCACCATCATATCTTTATATTTTAGGGTCATCCTCCTCTACTTACCTGCTGTTGTCAGATAGAAAAACACAGTGATTAACTACCATGGAGACTTAATTAACAAATCAAACATCTGGATATGCAGACTAGGCCTACTGCAAAGGCTTAGCTGCCTCTTGTAAGACTGGCCATTTGATGTATCAAACAGTGCTTCCTGATGTTTCTTGCTAAATTTTTCCCATCTGGCTTGTTCTGTATTTTCTTTTCTTTTTTCTTTTTTTTCCCGACAGCATCTCTCACTTTGAAAATTTACTTTTAATGTCGCTCATTTACAAGTATTTCATGTATCTTTTTTGGTTACTTTGTGGCAGTGTGAACCATGTTTGTGAACGAGGACAAGGCCTTTGAGACAACATGACATTACATAACATCACATCACACGAACATGAAGCACATGATACGCCTGAAATGTATGTGCCCAAAAGGCCTCCAATAAGAGGAAACAGCTGTAATCCGAAGACACTTTATTATTTTTTCATAATGTTTTACCCTACATCTGATGTCAGAGAACAACATGTCACCAAACTTACAGAATAAACTGATTTCTTAGAGGCACGATAAAAACACTGTATTACAGGTTATTGGGAAACAATTGTGATGTATCAAAGCATGTAAATTGTCTAATTCTGGCATTTTTATTTAAAAAGTTACCTCTTTTTTCACATGAAAAAAGCACAACTAAATAAAATAGGTAAACTTAAGAAAGAACCAACCATGATTTACTTTCATATACTCTGTTGGAAAAGACAAAAACTTCTGCCTGTAACAGTAAATGATAAATTGAGGGAAAAATAAAACAACTATTGATAAGCAATGTCATTCTGTTTGACTAATAGACACAGCACATATGGTTTAATTGCATTCTCTTGTTAAGGCTAAATGTGTGATAGCAAATGTGGAATAAGTGGAAACACTGTGGAAAATAAAACAGAATAATGCCAGTAACAATCCTGAAGCACATTAATATATAACTTTACATATATATCTTTGCTGTCATATGCAGGTGCGTAGCAAAATCTGGGCCTGCACATGAGCAGTCTTTGGGCCCCCTGGCTTTCCTTTCTTGACTCTCTTGCACATCTTTTTAATTTTATTTATTTTCTTTACAAAGTTTTTTTTTTTACCCTTCCTTTGTTTATTTGCTTTTCTTTTCTGTTTTTTGTGAACCCCAATTTCCCCTTCTTGTGGAATAACGTGACAGTTGACGATGCTCCAGCAGCATAAGCAGCCACTAGCCCCTTTGACACGACCAGATTTTTGGTGAATGTTGGGCCGTTTTGCCGGCAAGTTGTGAGCGTTGAGACACACAGAGCTGGACTGGTGAGTTTATCCAAGGTGCCCAATTTTCTGCCTCGTAGGGTAGACATATTGGCAGAACATTTTTGGTTTAAAAAGAAAGAGGCGGCCGCCACGGGACGGGCTGTTGATGACTTGTGGGAGGAGCTGTTGATGACGCCGCACGTCCGAGCCACTGCCGGTACATAAACAGGAATTGCGCGCCCTCCTTGTCCTCGCAAACGAAGAGGCCATTAACTGTCAAATGACGGGGACGGTGAAGGACGGGCCAACTTACGAGAGAATCGCCGAAGGACTGACCAGCTGTGGCTTCTCTCAGAGTACATCACTGTTTATGTCACATGCTGAGCTACACGTTTGTTACTTGCTCACGCTCCCCATTGCCCCGAAAAAGGCACATTCTGTATGAACAAATGTAGGTAGGTGGCATTCTGCCACACTCCCCGATTTTGTTTTTATACTGCCAATGCTGAACGAAGACTGATTGGCCTTTCCCGCAAATTTGCACAACTCCTGTCTAAAAAGGGCTATTCACTCCACTGCAGGGACGAATGAAACCATCTTGCACTCTTCAGGGGTGAGAGGGACCTCAGAAAGCTTCCTCTATTTTCTTATACAAAGAGTATAGAGTCTTTTAAAGAATTTATTCAGCCAGTTTTAATTTAGTCATGGCACAACACAAATTACATAGAAATAAAAAAAAAAATCCTTCTCCATCCATAGTTTCAAATGTGGATTAAAAACAAGATTAATACATCAATCCTCTTAATGTGTTTAAAGAACAAATTAGGTGCATGAGAATGAACAAGATCATTTTAGCCTGATAGCTTGAACACATAACAACACAACATGACAATATGTACAGGAATCTTAAATTTATGTGGCTGACAATTACAGATTAGCTCATTAATACAGTGAAACAGCTGTATTCCCCAGACATTTATTCATTCATTCATTCATTCAGCTCATAAACTGCGTGTCAAACCTTTACATCCGATGTTATATTCCTGCCCACAACCTAACATAACCTCACATCATATAACATCACATAACAGAACATTTAGTCCAAAGTGCTCTGCAGCACTATGAATGAAAACACTCTGAGCTTGGATGGTCCCGATGAGTATTGGACCTCCAGACCTGGCACTGACTCCGCAATGCTCTACCCACTGAGCTAATATCCTACAGACCATGCTTTTTGGCTTACCCGTCCTTATCCTCGGGCTGCACCAGCTGCCGTCTACCTCCGACCACACTCCACGCCCCTGATATGTTGTCCTCTACCTGCTTCGTCCCTCCTCCTACTCATTTGTAGGTGTTCTATCCCCCTTTTTGGCCGCAACTTTCCAAAAGGTGAACAGAAGTGATTTTCAATAGCACCGTGCATGACTAATGGTGGAAACATGTTAAAATCATCGCAGAAATGTCCTTGGGAAGACAAATGAATTTTCAGCAGAATAATTAACTTAATTAACAAATTTGCATGCATATTCATCAGGGCCATTGAAGTCTTTCCAGCTCAGCTTGATGAACGTTGCTGTGTAATAACCAGCTCATTTACATTCTGCCATCCACTGCCATTTGTGTGGATTACTGAGAAAAGGCAAAGTGTGTGTGTGTGTGTGTGTGTGTGTGTGTGTGTGTGTGTGTGTGTGTATGCATGATGCTAGGAGTGCATCGTATGTGCACACACTTTTCTCTCTCCCTTAACATGTCACAGAGAAAGCTTGATGAATTGATTTCAGATACTGTTTTGTTGGATATACACCCCAATACTGGACCCAGCTGCCTCTCCTCACGCACACACACACACACACACACACACTGATGCAGAGGAAGCGTTCATATATGCACATATTCATGCACACATACCTTGCGTGAATGTGACTGTGTGTGCTCCACACCCATATCTCCTTGCATCCTCCTCCACCCCCTTCTCCCCCTCCCACCCCCCTTCTCTCTGGTGGGCAGTTCTTGGCACCGATCCTGAGTCGTAAACCCTCCTGGGTTGCCAGACTGTGCGTTGTTAAAAACGTGAGGCCCTCCGTACCCCCTCCCCGTCTCTGCAGGGCAATCTTTAAAGGCAGCAAGGTGTGACGGCACAGACTGGCAGCTTGGCAGCCATGCCCGAGGATACCAACGCTCCGTCAGCCGTGAACGGGCACCATCACATGGGCTCGCCTAACTAATACGCTCGCCGTACATGTGCCTTTCTCATGCCTCATCTGTGCCAGTCAGAGACAAAGGAATTCATTAAGAAATTTCACATGGCGTTGTTTTGTGATTTTGCCGGGATATAGTTAATTGGGAATTTCACACAAGCTAAGGTAACTGAGGGAGAGATTATCCAAATGAGTTCGGAAAAAGTTAATTACACTCACTTGGCTGTGGGTGCCCTTGATCTGGTTGGGCAGGGAACAACAGCAAAACTTATTTTACGGGAGCTTGTCCTGGATATTTTCTAACAATATGTTTCTCATTCTCATCACCGAGTTTTCCTCCAATTTAGGTGCCACTGAACAGTGTTAGAAAGAGACACTTCCCAGCAGGTTACTCACCAGCCTGTCAGAAAACTGCTGCACCGGTAACATTAACATACGAACATCAAAAGGAATGCAAAGCAAATGCTTTTGCACCTTTAACATAACCAATATGGTGTGCTATCCTGAGAATTTGCAGGAGCAATTATCACTTATATTCAAGAGAAAAAAAACACAGACCAAAAAAAAACCCAGCATCACCTGACACATAAAAACTTGTGATATTCAGCATACTTTCTTGCCTTTGCCTCTGTGATACTTTCTCCTACGCTTTTTCTGCAGACATATGTTTGACACTTGAAGCTGTTATCATAGCTGGAAGTGTGAAAGAGGATTGTTGCAGTAATATGCCGCTCTTGAGTGTTGTGACAGGAAAAATGCTTTTTTGATACAGAATTGGCATTTTCAAGTCTTGTCTGACGCTGCAGCGTTTGTCTTCCATACTGATAAGAACCAAGCCAAGTTTGGAAATTAATTTCTTCAGAAATGCCTTGATGGTTTCTTTGGAGAACAACTAGTGCGATAAAATAGTTTCCACACTTATTCTGAGACTTACTGCCATTTTTAATGACATGTTTTACTCATAAAAAAAACTCATTTATTGCGTCGTCTGACCCTCTTTGTTTTGAAGCTTCCACTGAAGCAAGACGAATACAAAACACAAATGGACCATTAAACTGACCTTCAAACTAGGCCCTATGAAAATCAAATGGCTGTCACCGCACTGATGGGGAAATTTACACAACTACAGCCTGTTTCCCTCCAGTGATAAATATGAAAAATACACATCAGATGCTCGTTTTCATGATCCTCCTTTTTGGAGTAGCAACAACTCTCACAGCCTGAGTGAATAAATTCATAAAAGCTTCCATGACAGAACATGAAAGGAAGGTTTGCACGGATGGAGACAACAGACTCTCCCCTGCAGACTTGCTTTGTTGGCCTACTGATGTGATTGTTGCTTTTCTATAATAGCCGCAGTGCATTTTAAAACTTGTCGTCTGAACCCCTGCTAAGCCACACAGACGCACGCAGACACACACAAAAACACTGTTTTACTAGAGACACGTATGAAGATAAAACGACACCTGGATTTGCCACGACGGGACGAGGATCGTGCCTTCAAGGTAGATCTTCTGTCTGTCACTTCCACGCACATTAACAGAAAAGTGTATTTTCAACGTTAAGAGCAGAACTTGGCCAAGTCTATCAGAAAATAAAATCTTGTAACTTCTTTGTATCCTTTCTTTTGAGGTAGAATGGGGGGGGGGGGGGGGGGGGTATTTGACGATGGTACTGTTTGATGGTGCAATTGATGAGAAAGTTCTGAAGAAAGTCCCAAAGCCTCAGAGGAATTTGATTACCTCCATCCATTATCTGCACAGTGAGCAATCGCGAGGCTCACCATCTGTCATCCGTTTCATTTGCATCGTCAACACCTGCCCTGCCTGTTTATGCCTTCACATTTTTTTATAAGCTGTCTTTCATGGCAGGGAAAAATGTTGACTTTTCCTTCTAAATGCATTAATTCCACAAGTTCAAAGAACATATTGAACGCAAACAACTTGGTTTATATCTGATAGAATGTGGGAGTGCTCCTCTTTTTATTGGTGCAGCGTTTAGAAAAAAAAAACATTCAAGCTGCTCTCACAGCTTAGTGAACAATATAGTGTTTCATTTCACGGAGACATTGCTACAAGATAGATAGATAGATAGACAGACAGACAGACAGACAGATAGATAGATAGATAGATAGATAGATAGCTTAATTTCCATATCACACATACACACACCACATCCGCCTGTTTGTTACTAACGCATTGTGCTGCACACTCCCTTTTCTCTCCCTCCCTCCCTCCCTCCTCAATCCTCCCCCATCCATCCATCCCGTCTCCCATATCCCCAGGTGGTGCCGACGGCTGCGGGGCCCATTAGCGACAGAATTCCAGCCTCCAGCAGGCCATGCGTGTCCCGAGTGACACATTTTTGGACCGGCACCAAGAATCCAACCCTCCGCAGACAGCTCACTTCCCTCTGCAGTCACCACAGTATGTGCATGTGTGTGTGTGTGTGTGTGTGAGGGGGAGAGAGAGGCCTTGCGAACACAGCATGAGTCCCACAGGAAATGCTTGAAAGGCAGTATGGGACAGATTGGTGATGCCGCAGAATGGACTAGAATACTAAAAAGAAACGCAAAGATATTCTACAGTGGAGGGATCATACATCCATAGGATGAGTCTCCTGCCAGGTTGGGACATTAGTTACAGTCGTAACCTCCACCAAAAAAATCTCCCATTGTGAATCTGCATGTCTTACAATGTAAATGGCACAGAAGTGCTCTCTTCCGAGGAAAAACATTTAATTGGATTTTGCTGATGCACATTGTTGTTTGTGGATGCTCTTTGCCAGCTGATGCTTATTTTACAAACTAATCCTGCTCGGGGAAGAGAACTGCTCCAAAATGAGATATTTTATTAAACTTTGCATGCACTGCATACACTGTGAAGGTAGCACTACAGCGATAACCTCATCTGAGTTGAGTGATATTTGACGGTCGATCAGGATTCTTATTAATCATAAGGAGGAGTGATTATGAAACAATACGTTATGAGTTAAGAAAGAGCAGTAAGTCCTTTTAGTATAGATATTATGAATGGATTCTTTCTCCATACTAATAGATAGTTAATTATGTACCTAATGACTCCTCACAAAGCGCTATATAATTAGTCTAGATGAGCCGAGAAAGTTCCTACTTGTTCTTACATGTTTAATGTTGGTGATTTCTCATTTCCAAATGGGAATGTGGGTGATGGTGGTATAACATTAGTGTCAGTGGAGCTCCAGGAAGGTACTGATTTCTTTCTATCTATCTATCTATCTATCTATCTATCTATCTATCTATCTATCTATCTATCTATCTAAACATGGCCTTGCGCATTTGATGAAGGTGAAAATATGGAAACAACCACGAAGAAATTTACAGACAAAAGACGTATGGTATCGCCCAGAGTGACGCTATTGGGGTCAGTTAGAACCCAGAGAGGTTCGACTTGTTATATCTGATATAACCAGCTTCATATTTATCCATGTTTTACAGCTAGGATGAAACGTGTCTTCGTTCAAAATCATGTTTACAAGAAATATTTATAGAATTAGTAAAAGTCATCAAGGATCATGAAGTATGTATGTTTTTTGAGCTGTTGAAGACGGCCCAGGGCCTTCTGGATCCTAAAGAATAGCCATAATTCAAGCTGTTCGTGCTTAATATATTCTTTTGTAGAATTATTGTATTTAGGAGGAAAAGTAAACATTTCCCTCCCATGAAAGCCAGTTTATAAAAACGCCTACAAAAGCTTATAAATGTAAATATCTATATCTGCATCGCTAACAAGGAAATTTTCAAAATTCCATTAACATACACCCCCTTGTTCACCTTCCGGATCTATAGCCTACATGTTGTTCGGGTGACATGCCATAGTTGCAATGGCTCATGATCTCGAAGCTCCAGTAGCACAAACATATCCCATTGGACCAAAAGCCCTTTGGCCCCACAGCCTGTTATCCCGAAAATTTCTCAGAAAATAAGCTGCACACTCTCCAAAACAGAAACATGGCTAATTAGTCATTAGACCCTCCTATAGCGAAGGCATGGCCTGCCCTACTCTGCCTCTGACTGGCCCCTATTCCCCTATTCTTACCCCCTATTCCCCTATTCTTACCCTCAACCTAACCCTGCTCACACCTCATGCATAGACCTAACCAACCCAACCAAGGAACAAATGACTGCTCGTCAATCAGAGGCAGATTCTGGAATGTCATGCCTTCGCCATAGTGGAAAGGTCCAAAGAAGTCATTCTACATAAAAATCAGCCATGCTTCGGTTTGAGAGATTGAATTACATATTTTCGGTCGTTTGGAGCAATGTTTGTTTTCGAGATAATGGTCTGTCGGATGAGCAGGCTTTCAGTCCAATGGGACATTTTTTGGACGATTGGAGCTTCAAAATTACAAGAATGTTATGTAAACAGGAATGAGGCTAGGGTCGATTTCTGCATGCATCGAAACTCTGGACTGTTCGCTAAACTGACTAAACTTTCACTAACTGTGAGTTCCCTTTTTTAACCTGCAGCAATAGAAAAGGAAAGCTTCCAAACCAAGTTTTTCTTACAACTTGTGAATTCAAAAACTAGCAACGCCATGAAAATAAGCTTGAAAAACTCTCTCTAGCTAACTAGCCAGCTAGCAATCTATCTTGCATCAACTGATCCACAAAATCATCTCTTTAATGGTCGGTAAGCTGTGAAAGCTACTTCAAATTATTGTTTCTTTAGTTTTTCCTTTCCAGTGTGTTCTTTGACCTTGTGGAATTAATGTTATGGCATGTTGGAGGCATGTACTTAATATGATGTTTGCTTATTGCCTATCTCACCTATTACGTATGGTGAGATGTCATGTCGGCTGGACTGGAAATGATAACTGTCTTTTTATCACCTGTTCACCTGCATGGCAGAGGAAAGAGGGAGTGAGTTTGGATTCTCACATTTTCTGTTGACTGCAAATCTCACAGCATAAACACTGACCCTTGCAAACCTATCAACTTCATGTTTTTAATTTTCTAACATTTTTAATTCTTGTTTTCTTACTTTGAAGTGGACAATAATCTTTAAACACATATCTAGAGGTGGAACTGGACTATTCAAATACAGTATATATATATATATATATATATATATATATAGTAGATTCTCACTGAAGGCATCAAAACTATGAATGAACACATGTGGAGTTATGTACTTAACAAAAAAAGGTGAAATAACTGAAAACATGTTTTATATTCTAGTTTCTTCAAAATAGCCACCCTTTGCTCTGATTACTGCTTTGCACACTCTTGGCATTCTCTCCATGAGCTTCAAGAGGTAGTCACCTGAAATGGTTTCCACTTCACAGGTGAGCCTTATCAGGGTTAATTAGTGGAATTTCTTGCTTTATCAATGGGGTTGGGACCATCAGTTGTGTTGTGCAGAAGTCAGGTTAATACACAGCCGACAGCCCTATTGGACAACTGTTAAAATTCATATTATGGCTAGAACCAATCAGCTAACTAAAGAAAAACGAGTGGCCATCATTACTTTAAGAAATGAAGGTCAGTCAGTCCGGAAAATTGCAAAAACTTTAAATGTGTCCCCAAGTGGAGTCGCAAAAACCATCAAGCGCTACAACGAAACTGGCACACATGAGGACCGACCCAGGAAAGGAAGACCAAGAGTCACCTCTGCTTCTGAGGATAAGTTCATCCGAGTCACCAGCCTCAGAAATCGCAAGTTAACAGCAGCTCAGATCAGAGACCAGATGAATGCCACACAGAGTTCTAGCAGCAGACCCATCTCTAGAACAACTGTTAAGAGGAGACTGCGCGAATCAGGCCTTCATGGTCAAATAGCTGCTAGGAAACCACTGCTAAGGAGAGGCAACAAGCAGAAGAGATTTGTTTGGGCCAAGAAACACAAGGAATGGACATTAGACCAGTGGAAATCTGTGCTTTGGTCTGATGAGTCCAAATTTGAGATCTTTGGTTCCAACCGCCGTGTCTTTGTGAGACGAAAGGTGAACGGATGGATTCCACATGCCTGGTTCCCACTGTGAAGCATGGAGGAGGAGGTGTGATGGTGTGGGGGTGTTTTGCTGGTGACACTGTTGGGGATTTATTCAAAATTGAAGGCACACTGAACCAGCATGGCTACCACAGCATCCTGCAGCGACATGCCATCCCATCCGGTTTATGCTTAGTTGGACGATCATTTATTTTTCAACAGGACAATGACCCCAAACACACCTCCAGGCTGTGTAAGGGCTATTTGACCAAGAAGGAGAGTGATGGAGTGCTGCGGCAGATGACCTGGCCTCCACAGTCACCGGACCTGAACCCAATCCAGATGGTTTGGGGTGAGCTGGACCGCAGAGTGAAGGCAAAGGGGCCAACAAGTGCTAAACACCTCTGGGAACTCCTTCAAGACTGTTGGAAAACCATTTCAGGTGACTACCTCTTGAAGCTCATGGAGAGAATGCCAAGAGTGTGCAAAGCAGTAATCAGAGCAAAGGGTGGCTATTTTGAAGAAACTAGAATATAAAACATGTTTTCAGTTATTTCACCTTTTTTTGTTAAGTACATAACTCCACATGTGTTCATTCATAGTTTTGATGCCTTCAGTGAGAATCTACAATGTAAATAGTCATGAAAATAAAGAAAACGCATTGAATGAGAAGGTGTGTCCAAACTTTTGGCCTGTACTGTATATATATATATATATTATATACACTATTCATAACAGGAGTTAATTGTTCCGTGTCTCACCCTGTTTTGTGCTAGTATCAAGAAGTCGCTACATAACGTATCAAGCTAATGAGCTAGTGGGCTATCCAGCTACAGTAGACAGCAAAATAGCTAACAGCTAGCTAGACAACACTTAATTGTTAATGGTGAAAGTAGATATATTTAAATCTGCAGCAGTTAAAAAGGACGTTTCTAAATTATGTTATAAACCAGGTTTCCCACATTCAATATGTTCTTAAAACTTGCGCATTTGAAGTCAACATCCCTGCAATGAAAATTAGCTCATAAGAGATGGCTGTTATCTCTCCAGCTCTCATCAACACATCTGTAAAACTGACTTATTGCTCACTAAGCAGTGAAGGCAGTCCAGCGTGTGTTTAACTGTGGTATGAAGGTCTAACAAAAGGTAAGGACAACTCAGTATTCTCCTTGTGATCAAACCAGCTACTAAAAATATCTAATTTGCACAAATGTATTGATAAAGAAAGCACTTACTTCAAAGTGTCGTTTCAGTCACTTCAGGTACAGCAGTAGCAGTGCAGGGTACTGCTCAGAAAAGATGCAAATTGACCCTTTGCCAAGTCCCGCCTCACAACACAGACTGGCCAATCATATCGTAGCACTGGCCAGCTTTGACAAGGGTCATAGACTGTAATGCAATCGTGTCAGATTTTCTTCATTTTAAGGCTGGTTTTGTGGATTACAAGCTTAGAGTTGTGCCTGGGGCAAGGAGATAGGCCTACACGTTTCTTCCCTGTTCCAAAATTCAACCTTGAAAAGGCTAGCTAGCTTGCTACTCAGGGTGTAGCCCACTGAATGTATACACATGCTACCTTTACAGTTGAATATGTAACATTGAATAAAGACCTACCCAGCTCTTCCAACCTGGTCTGAGTCCAAAGTTGTCGAAAAAACACTGCTTGGACAGTGACCTCCAGCTTGAGACACCGATGAAAAAAGCCATCACGTCACATTGGCATGACATGGCCAATTGGAAATGTGGCGGGACAAAAACAAAGTCCTAGTAGGGTGGGTAGGGCGGATGGTGGATGGGTCAAGCAACCAAGGACCTTCACTAGGGAGGCCGGTGTTCACTTCCCGTAAGATTGTAAAGCCAAACCCTGTTCTTCCTGTTTTTCCTAAACCCAACCACGTGGGAGTGTTGGCAAAATGTAACCGCGTGCCCTTATTCTTGAAGGGAAAAATTATTGGTATTATACCAACGTAGTGCATTTCTTTTGAAAGAGACTATATGCAAACTTTACATTTCCTGTGAAAGGATAGTGTATTTTGAAAACAGATAATGCATGTAACAGGCAGAAGTTGACATGGAGTCCGAGAATGTCAACAACCGAGCACCCAGGGTACCTTGTACGTTATATGTGGACGTGGAAAATCCATGACCAAACGCCAATATGGGACAAGGTTGGAGTGAGAATGTGTTGGCTCTACAGGAACCAATAAGGGGGAGCAGGAAAACTTTGCTGATATTCAATCAGCTGTGTGTCATATGAAAGTTGTTTTGCTTCCCCCGGCGTTCCCTACTTGTCCACCCAGCAGAGGGCTCAGACTAGCTCTGACAGTTTGACGGACTATGATAAAGTGACGGGGATTAGCAAAGGGTCAGTTAAAGTTGTTGTCTTTTTGCCATCTGAGTTGCTAGATTTATTAGGGACCCACCAAAACTGGGTATTTAAAGCCAAAATATCATCTTTTCTTACGTACAATGTCAACATTTTTTTTCTGGCAATTGGGTTGCTATCTATCTATCTATCTATCTATCTATCTATCTATCTATCTATCTATCTATCTATCTATCTATCTATCTATCTATCTATCACACCTCAGTGCACTCATGAGTATACCACATGTTCATGTTCACAGTCGAGGGAATCGATACCACTTCACCCAGTAGCACCCGTGTCTCTGAGTGTGCCCCGAAATAGGGTGTTGCTGGGGTGTCAGAGGATCACACCCCTGTATGCTTCCCACCTGCTCCAGAACCCACCCTATACTCTCTCATATTGTAGCCACACACTCTCACACACACATGCATGCATCCACCCAGTCAGACTACCCCTAGACAAAGAGCACAAAGCACAAAGGTGATGTAGTGACAGATGCTCCTGTCACATACTTAGCATATCTCCACCTCCAAAATAGTGCAACTGCAGGAGCCAGTCTGACTCCCTCACTCCACGGAAATCAGCGCTCCTATTCATAACTCATTAATTTCCCCGACGGATAAAAGCAGCTCTTAAACCACAATCCTTCACCCAATATTTATCCAATCTGACCAAATATTATAATTAATGCCTCCGTCTCTCCTCTCTCCTTCAGGCCAATATATTCCCCTCATCCTACTCCCTCCCACCCTCTCTAACCTTTCAGTGCCAAGTTCATAGATAGAGAGAAAGTACTTCCTGTGAGAGGCCGGGCCGGCTGCCAGAGAGACTGATCCACCAATCTGACACGTTAATGAGATCCTGGCCCATAGTGCTGGAGTGTCAGGCCTCCTCTGCTGCAGCATCAGCCCTGCCGTGACCTGCAACACACACACGTCTTTACTCATATGTGTAATTTTTTCGCACATGCACCCACACGCACAGAAATATAAGCATAAATGAATCTGGGTGAGTCTCTCTCTCCCCACACACACACACACACACACACACACACACACACACACACACACTTTGAGAGGGGGGTTCAGCTCCTTAAATCTGTCTAATTAAAACACCAAATCCCTCTACTCCCCTCACCCACCAACCCAATCCTCACTTCCCAGCCACACACACATACACACTCGCACCCCACCCTCCTCCATCCCCACTGCCACCACCCCCGATTCCGCAGGAGAAATGATTATTAGGAATTTAATGGGGGAACGTTTCCCATCCCACACCATCTGGGGCTTGGGAATGGCACGAAATTTGAGGATGCTTGCCGACGTGGCGGGGAACATTATTTTCATTTTTTCTTGACTGGTGCTCAGATTTTCAGACATTGCATGAAAAAGGCCCCTGATTACAATAAATTACCATAATATATAACAAAATAAAATAAAGATGCGTTTGTGTTTGTTGTTTTTTCTCAGTTATAGGTGAGCGCACAAAACTTTTCTCAACTTTTCGAGGTGAACGTTGTCATTCCGTAACTTCTCCCTATAGAAACACAATGCTTGTTTTGCACTAATTATGACGCCACATCTCAGATTGCAAATTCACCTCTATACAATATATATCCCCCATTCCCGTCCTTCACCTCCCACACAGAGCCAGGCCATATGCTCCCTCTCTCTATCTACCGATACTTCTTTCTCCCCCCCCTCCTCTGCCTCGCTCTCTCTGCGCACAGCTTAATGAGCTGCATGAATGTAGGGGTACGTGTACACGTTTGACCCCGTGCTAAACTGCTGCATGCCGCCCCGTGGACCCTGTGGGTGTGAAACACTCCCCTCCTTCAACTCCTCCTCACCCTCTCTGTGAGGCCCCAAGAGGGATTTGAATCTCCTCTGACAAACATGCATACATATATTCACACACACACACACGAGTAGAAAAAGCATGGTGACATGGTGAGAATTTTAGTGAATGAGGTAAATAAGGCCTGGTGGTGGTGATGGATGATGGATGACTGGGGGGGGGGGGGGCTAAAGAGGTGATTTTAGGGCCCCATAGGGACCCCCAGTAACCCGGTATTCCAGTTTTATGATGATACAGAGGAAGAAAACATTGAGTGAGGGAATGAAGATGGGAAAACAGGACCTTCTCTCAATAAAAAAAAAAACATTGGAGCATTGAATTGTGTTTTCACACACTTGACCAAAAGCAGCACTGATTTCTAAATCAACCTGACACAACTCCCAAATCAGTCTCAAATTCCATGCAGTTGAGGATAATGAGATGTGGTGCCATTTATGCAGTTTGTGATCTTGAAATCGGATTCATTCTTCCAATAAGAGGCGTCCATTAGGCTGACTTTGCGCTTCCTGATTTTCCTTTTTCTTCCTGTTGTTGCTGCTCTTCTCTCACACAATTAAATCTGTCGAAATGTTTGCAAAGCTTTCATCTTAATTTCATGTTCATCTGTGGAAAACAAATGATGATGTGATTAAAAATTAGACTACGATGGCCCTGGAATTTCTCTCTGCAGATAATGAAAAGAGAGCAAGAATTCCATGATGATTTGCGGCCCCCTAATCTGCTGTCTTATTCTTGTCATTAGTTCAACTTTCTACAGAGCTGAATGAATGCTGCTGAGATGTGTTCGCTGCTTTTCACTCGGTGCACCTTTCTTCTTCTTCATTAAGTGGCTTGACAGGACTTAGATTAAAAACATTGTTCTTTATGTTTCAAAAGTGTCAAATATAGTGTCATACATGTGTTTTAATCCCTCTCTCTCTTTCTCATTAAAGGCCTGCAAGCCCCACACTCAGTCATCTGCTTGTCCTATATGTGGATCACACACTGATTCTCACACCATCTCCATGAAAGTCAGTTATCTAAATATAAATTTCAAAAAGACAGTCATGGTTCATTGCACACAGGTGGTGAGAGCTGTTAAGGTTTCCATATTCTCAGAGGGTTTTCTTTTTTTCAGTGCAGTCACAGCTTTTGCTTTTCTTTAAACATTGCTTCATATATAAAGATGGATTTTGCTCCTGTGTTGTTTTAGAATTGATTTGAAAATTATGGATAAATTGAACTTGGATAGGAGTCGGTACCTTATGGCCAAATGTTTAAGTGATCAGCATCTGTCACGTGTGTTGCGGCAGCAGTGGACGCGGTGAACTTTGCGCACGTGACACTTTCAACGTCTCCAATAATCGGAGTCTGGATCTCTGATTGTGAATGGTTTCACCAGGTTTTGATGATGACACATGAAGCAGAAGTATGTATTTTTTTTATTCTTTTTTTAAAAAGTGAAACACAGTCCAAGCAGTGAAAGTAAGTCAGTTGATCCAGCCGGTAATATTCAAAACGCCAGTAACCTAATTAATAACAAATAAGTGCGTTTAACTTGTCAGTTTTATTTCTATTTTATTTATTTATGTATAGCCCAAAATCACAAATCACAAATTTGCCTCTACAGTCTGCACAGTGTGACACGTCTGTCCTCAGACTTAGAAACACTAATTTAAATTTAGAATCATGTAAAGAGCAAGAAATAAAAGTCCAATGGATTAAAATAAAAACTGAAAAAAAGAAACCTTTATTTTTTCTTCTTTTAGAGAGAGAAATGCTGCAACTCCAGGGATCACCAGTTCCACTTCTCTCCTAACTGGGAGGACTGGGATCTCTGGCTGACATCCAACACCTCGTGGGCATATTTGTTACAAATCAGCCATCTGATCGGCTGGAATTAAATCAAATTATATCGACAAGCCTCTTTCAGATCAAGAATTTCAAAACGCTGCTTTAGGTTTCCACAGCTTTATATTTTAACAGATTGATTTGAAATAATTTAAGTTGTAGTCGTTATAGAAAATAATTAATAAAATGCATTTTTATGGTTTGAACTTAACATATGGAAAAGAAAATTATGATATTCTTTGAATTTTATGTTGCTGTTATACAAAAGGCCTCATACGCACTGTGTCACCCAAAGCTCAGAGGTTGTGCAAGATTATTACAAGATTCAATTTCATATAAAATAAATAAAAGAAATTCCGCCCGGGGCGTTTTTTTTTTTTAATCTCATTAATCTAACAATTTTTTTTTAAATGCCGTCTTCCTGCTGTCGATCATTTGCACAGAAAGCTGAGAAGCTGCAACATAAAGCTTCTCACAGCCTCTTCGTTTTATTGCGACAAACACATCACAAAACATGAACACATTACTTCACGAAGATTTCGATCCATAACGAGTTTTCAGGCGTGTGTGTGTGTGTGTGTGTGTGTGTGTGTTTGTGTGTGATTAAAGAAAATGAAGAATACCATCCAATAATCATTCATAATTCGGGTCAAGTTACAAAATCAACAGGGTTTATGAGTACAGTCACCAACATTGTGCAGAAATACATGAAGTGCATCACAGTTGCTCTTCAGCAGGACCAAGGGAAGGGAAGTGTAAAAAGTTCACATCAAACTATCCAAAACTGTCATTTCGTTGCATATTGATGGTCATCATCTCTTTTTTTAAGGCATGTTGTTCGGACTCATATAGTTCTGTTCACCTCACACAAAATGACTTTCCTTTCCAGCTGCGGTGAAATATACAACAATGCAACATAAACAAACTTTAAGTGTATGGAAATCCACATAAAAAGGTAACACTGTTGGAATTGTACAATATTTTTTTTATAATATATTATCAACATTCAAATTGACGGACTTATAATAAATAAGCTTAAATAAATAAATACAGTAATAATTTACATTCACCTCGTAACCACACTATTTACTCCAAATACAAATGCATTTTAGTTTTTCACTTTTTCCCCACAACTTTCCTCTATTTATAGACCAAGTTCAGATGACATCATCATCATCAGGTCTCCTGAACACGTGCACGTTTCCAAACTGGCTGGTTTTTTTTCTCAAAAATAATTAATTTTGTGTAATTGTCATCATTTTTAATTAGATATTCGATTATGAGAAACGCCTTGTGAGAGGAAATAGACATATAACATTTTTATAAGCAAAGATTGCATTTGGCTGCCTTGCATAGCTCAATTGACCTTTATTGCTAACAGACTGAATCTGTGAACTCCAATCATGTCTCAGCAAACTTCCCTGATGAGGTGAAACGTCTTTAGATTTCTTTTTTCCCCCGGTTGTTTCATTTAGCTGATTTTATTTCGCCACGAAAATGATTTCACTGGCTGCTGTGATCTCATTAAATAAGCAGAAAAATCTAATTAATTGTCCACTGTATCAGCTTTATATAACCCGTGTCATGAGAGACATCTGCAGTGTAGCCGGTAGCAAATATAAAGAGCTGTAACTTTAAACAATTTGATCCAAAGCTGCATCTTTAACGAATTACTCTACATCTGTGGTTTTACACTGGAAAGAAATATGTGGCAGTGAGCCATTAAATCTACATTTTCTTTAAATCAACCAGAGAATCTGCCTTCAGATTGAAATCATTTGACAAGCAGAAACGTTGTCTTTTTCTGCCTTGTATCGACATGTGTTTTGAGTGAAATCATCATTTCTAATTTGCAGACTTTTACCGTTTTGAAGAAAAACAAGACTGAACGTTTAACACAAAATGACTTGTTAAAATGGGCATTTTTGCAGTGCATTATCGTGTCTGGAGTCCATTTCGTTCCACTCTCGACATCTGCGGGGGGAAATTGCATCGCTTCTAAAACTTGAACTTTGTCCAGCTGATTGATTAATTGTGGAAAGAGCCATTAACTTCCCCTTGTGCTTGGAAGGACTGGCTGCGGACGTGCAGATCGTAGGGGAAACGGCCCTCTGGGGAGACTCGGTACATGGAGTTGTGCGCAAGAGCCGTGCGCCCTGGCGCACTGCAGTAGCGCATACCATAGTGGCTGCCTTTGCCGTAGTCTGGCGGATCGTCGTGTTTTAGGGAGAAAATCCCGTTAAAGTTCATCGGTGGGCTCAGCTGGCCGTCGAAATGCGGGCTCCCGCTATCTGGGGACGGGTTCTCGTAGTAGGGCTCGTACGCGCCGCTGTAGGTGTAGTGTCTGAACGGCTTGGCGCTGCTGTCCAAGCTGCTCCCGCTGTGGCCGGGGGGCGTGTTCATGTCTGAGCCGGGGTACGAGTACATGGCATCGTATGGCGATCTGCCAGAGAACATGACCTCCCCGTTGTGGTCTGTGAGGAAATTTCTCGCGTTCAGCTGCAAACAACCGGCCACCAAGTTGGTTGTGGGCTGAGATAATCCTTTGCACAAAGTCTGTACGAAGGCGAGGAGGTCTGGTCTCTTCCCTGCGCTCAGCGTCTCTGACAGGGCCCAGATGTAATTTTTAGCCAGTCTAAGGGTCTCAATCTTGGACAGTTTCTGAGTTTTGGAGTAGCACGGCACAACTTTACGCAGGCTCTCCAGCGCGGCGTTCAAGCCGTGCATCCGGCTGCGCTCTCGGGCGTTGGCTTCCTGGCGCCGTAATTTGGCCCTGTCGTGCTCCTTGCCGGCCCTCTTTTTTCGCGGGCCCCGCTTTTTAGGGAGCCCGTTGTCATCCTGATCGTCCTCCCTTTCGTCCTCCTCTCTGTCGGAGATGTCCTCCTCGGCCTCCCTCATGTCTGAGTTGGACCTCTCCGGCTCGTGTTGCCGCTCCTGCTCCAGGCTCTCAGGTAAGCTTTCACGGGGATAATTGGCACCAAACCGCGGCTCACACATCATATGAGGTTCCTCGAATGGCAGTGTCAGCATATTTCCTGTGAAGAATCAAAGCCGAAACATAACCTATGAGGACAGAGTACAACACCGACGTCTTCTGAAGGTTGTCAGTTAATTACCTTGTGAATGGGTCCTCCCAAGAGGAAGAGGAACAAATTGGCAAGCAAGGCCAATGTCACAGCTTGCTACCTTTTCAAAGACACTCAACTTCTTTGTCTTTGGACTTGTGAAAAAACAACCTTGTTTTAAGCCTTATCACATACTTGATTTAAAAAAAAAAGTCAATTTAATGGATAAATAAACTAAAAGTCAACACATTAATGAGTAATACAGTAATAATACTACTAACCTCTGGTCAGCGTGCACCTCGCATATTCCCAAAAATCTCCTCTGAATCTGCGCTGCAGCTTCTTCTCGTGCAAACCACAAATTAGAGGGAAAAAGCTGCAACCTGCGGACTCTCTTTTTCTCTGTCTCGCTGTGTTGTGCTCTTCCTCTTCTCTTCTCTCCCCCTCACTCTCCCTCTCCCTTTCTCTCTTCCCCTTCCCTCTCTCTTTGAGGAATGACACTCATGCCAACAGCGGGTACCCATGCCATCTGCCGCTGACGTCTTGTGGCAGCCGAGACCACGTGTTCAGCGTCCCATGGGACCTCCATTCCGCACCGATCATCTGGCAGCTCCGGTAATGGGCACCGGGAGGCCCGCGTTTACCGTCAAAAACACAGACCGGAGAGGGATAACAACTAATATCTGTGTGTAAGAAAGATGAATTAATGTATTTTTGTCTGGGAAAAAAAAGAAGCAGAGATGAGCTTGTTTGCAGGCATCCTCAACAGGTGAGACAGACAGACAGACAGACAGACAGATAGATAGATAGATAGATAGATAGATAGATAAGCTGACAAGTTGTTAGGTAAGTTGTTTCAGTTGTGTGAATGCTGCCTCTTTATGTTCAGTTCTCATCATGTATTTTGGCCCTGATGTGTATTTAGTAGTAATTGCACATAAAAATCTAGTAATGCAAAATATGCAGGACATTCATAGTTAAACACACACATACAGTAGGCTATAAGCCCATGAAGGTCCTTGACTAAATCCCAAAGCGAGGTAATTCAATTACATTAAATTAAACCAATTATAAATGCATTTCTGATGGAAGCTGCAAATAAGGAAAACAAAAAGGCATGTTGGGACCAAGAGGATTTCAGTTATTCAGATATATTTATGTCTGTTAACCCCATCTGATCGGGGTCTTCTTCATCTTATATCACAGACCTTATTCACCAGGTCTCTTGGATCTGGTGGCAAATTGTTCTTGTATTTCCCATGATCACGACTGAAACTAGAAGATGACAGAGCCTGAACTCTTTACATTTTAATTTTTTTCTATAGAGCACTTTGGTCAGCTGTTTAAATGTGCTCCTCAAAATTAAGAACCTTACTTATTTAAACAAGTAAAAAAAAAAGGGTACATTGAACACTGTGTTATTAACCTTACTTCTTGACTTTACTTTCAGAAACTTCACAAGAACTGCTTCTGATGCTGCTAATGATGAACATTATTTTAACCTGATGACCTGAGGTCTAACTGACCCCCCCCCCCCCCCAAGTGACTTCTTTACTGTAAATTGGATAACATACTGTACTTTTCTTTGTCTACAAATTACAAACTGCATAATTTGTATTTGCACTTTTACCTTTCCACTTTGTGGCAAAGGGAGGGGATATCATTTCAATACTGTTCGACATTTTAGACCATGTTGGATACTCCAAAGATAAATGACAACATCGGACTTTTGAGCAAATATCCACAAATGATTTAAGCATATGTTCAGGTGACAAAGCCCTGCAGCTATCTTGGTAATATCTTTCTAACCTTACCTAAGTGTTTAGTGTAGCCTAAACCACAATCTTTCCCCAACTAAGTGTTACTTGTGCTTAAACCTAATGAAACATTACACATAATGAAGAAAAATAGGGAGTGCTGCACTGGGTTAAGGCTCTGTGGAGTTAGCTTTAATAAATCAGGTGCTCTTCTAGGATGGGGCAAACAGCCGCTTAAAGTAATGCACACATAAAGACTCTCTAGTTGAAACGCGTTGGTTTATCCATGTATTAATAAAGGATTTTTAGCTACAGTCAGAGTGGTCTTCTACACTGAGTGAGCTGGCAAGTTGTTGTTTTTTTTATCCTTAAACATAATGTTTTAACATCTCAGAGCTCGGTTATTATAACGATGTTATGCTGATAGAGAAGTCAGATCAGTAAACACAACTATGTGTCATTGTAGAGACAGTTATGATGTATTGTGTTGGTAAATTTGGAGGACTTGTTGGGATAAATGAGGTCAGAAAAATGTGTGAAAAAATGGTTGATTTTGCAGTTGTTATTATTATTATACAGCTTTTCGGTGAAATAGTGATTAAGTATAGAAGCCAATCTCAAAAAAACACAAGGGTTGACTATGGGGGACTATGTGGTAAATTACACAACATTACTACTATTTTTATTGAGTCATCTGCAGACCATTCTCGATGAATATTAATCTTTGGTCCAAAAGAAGAATAAATTATCAAAACTGCTTGTCACATTTTCCCAGAGTCCTTGTTGACGTCATCAGATGTTTTGTTTTGTCTGACCAACAGTCCAAAACCCAAACATATTCAGTTTAAAAGAGAGAAATGATCACATCCTTGCTGAAATCTGAGAATATTTGGCTTTTGATTGACGATTGATTGATTGCAGATTAATTTTCTATCAATCAGCTTATCGACTAATCGTTGCAGCTCTATGTAAGATTGGAAAATTCCAGCAGGCATCTCACATGCAGAGGATGGTGTGATACCACGGGGGCGTACACCGTGTTGGTACCTCAGGACCGTAGACATTAAGTACACCCCGTGGAAAAGGCCCAGTGGCACGCTGCCAAATCCACACTGGGGCACAGCTGGCACTCGATATGGGTATATGCACTCCTCAGTTATGTGGAACACACACACAAGTGCACACACAAATGTATGCCTGTGAATGACCTTGTTGCAAGGAGAATCAATTAAAGCGACTTATCAATCTCTCTGTATCGGACATTAGGAGACATCGATCAGCGGCGCGGGGCCCGGCAGCAGCACGAGCTGACAACACCTTGGTGTGAGTTCAGAGCGTGAGGGGCCACACCAAGGTTTAGGATAGCGGGTGACAGCGTGTACACACACTGGTGACTGTGCATACGCTTAACCTTAATGTGTGTGAGACAGAGCACCAAACATGTGTTCACACAAATACAGGCAAGTGTGTGTGAGCGTGTATGGGGACAAACATGAGCACACACACCCCAAAAAAAACATAAAAATAATGATAATAAAAAAAAAAGAGTGCCTTCATTGCTGCCTTCCCCCCAAAATGCCTCAGCTGGTCTGCTGATCGTTCTGGTCCAGTGCACACACACTCACACACTCACACACACACACACACACACACACAGATACATACACACACACACACACCAGCATCTGATGAGTCAAACTCCCCATCTCAGACTAATCAGTTGACTGCACTAATTGCAAATGCAAATATGCAAATTTATATTAATTAATTACTCCACTAATTAGTTCTCTTGTCTTTTCAGGTAATAAATCATGGTGTGGTTGAGAGGGAAAGAGAGAGACATGGCAGTGATCTTTTGTCTGTGAGAAATCTTCGTTTCAGGGCTGAATCTGATCCTGTGATGTTTTTAGGACGGTTTTCATCACAAAGAGTCTCTCCGCCGAGACTCCTTGACTTTTTTTTTTTTTTTTTTTCCACCTTTTCTCACAACAATCCTAAACCACTTAATTATTTCAATTGATATTTCAAGTGTCATACTTCAAGGGTGGAAGCATTGTAATTTGAGAGGTATAACAAATAGCAGAGGTTGGTAAATCAGGGTGTCTCACTGACAGTTCTTGCCTGTCAGCTCTTTTAATTATCACATTATCAGCTTTTATAGGCACGGTGCGTGGTGTAGAGCTGCAAATGAAGGCGCCACTGATCGCATGCTGAGTTGCAAGCGTTTCTCAATTGATGTCAGCACTTAAAGGAAGTTTGTGTCTGGATGATGAGTGCGAGGTGAAGTGGTTGAGGATGTAATAGTGTTGTGGTGGTACAACGTGATTCTGTCCAAAGTCTAATTCACTGCGTTACTATTTGTAATCACTTCCTTAGTAAGAACCCTGTGAGGCAATCCAGCGCTCCAGAATGAACTCCAAATGCAAAGCATGTCTTCATCATCCTGACACTGACTCCATAATGAGCATTTCACTGGTAATTTTCAGTTTCTCAACGATCTAACAACTCTCACTATTTGTTTTGTATTGCTTTACGTTGAGGTGCATGAACAATTTACTAAATCTAAATAGGGAAGTGCTTAAGCAGTCCCAAATACAAGTGCAAGTGATTTGTTTTGAGTTCTTGTTGATACCTAATACCCAGAAGAATACCTCAGCTGCGGCTGTTTAATCACTTCACTTGTTCTCACACCATAAACCTGTTGCTGATAAAGTTATTGTCTTTATTTAGAATAAAAAGCTCTCAAATCTCATAACATTTGGCTTTTGTAGAACCGAAAGTGCATCTACAATTTTTCTTTCCTTTCTTTCCCCTTCCTTTATTCAACCAGGTGAAGTCTGAATTAAAATCTTATTTCAAGAGAAATCAGGCTAATAGGACGCAAACTACCACCCCGGTCACCTAGAAATTTTATTTTTACTGTTTTTTTTTTTTTGCCTGGATTATATCAGGCTGCTCTCATGCACTGTTTGTATGTATACTATGAAAAGTAGTGCAGCAGAGTTCGTATATAACCCACGTAATTGTGAGCTAGTGATCTGTGTATAACCCATGTAATCGGAAATCACGTGACTAATACACTGATGTGAGAAAAAAACAAAGCAGTATAAAGAAAGTCCTCCTAGGGAGGAAGGTTGGGGTGGTGGATTGGTCAAACAAACACAGGACCTTCCCCCAGGAGAGTGGCATTCAGGACCGTGTCATCCAAGTGAGGTTTGAGTTACTTTAGGGTACGTCATCACCATGTTTTTTTCTTTCCTAAACCTAACCTTTGTAACTTTTTGTTGAGTACGTAATGTAATTCGTAGGGCACTAAATTGTTATATCTCATAAGAACCATTGTATGATGTTACATTAATTATGTGTCCCAGGTTGTCGTCGGACTGTGAACATATAAACTGTAGGATAGGCTGACCAAACGTCCTCTTTTGCCCGGACATGTCCACTTTTCACGTCCTGTCTGGGGCGTCCGGGAGGTGTTTATAAATTGATGATAATGTCCGGTTTTCCTGTGTGTGTGTGTGTGTGTGTGTGTGTGTGTGTTAGAGTGCGGCACGGCCGCATATTTCTGCCCGAACCCGACAGTCATCCTGTTTTGTTATGTCCGAAACCGAACCGAGCCCGACAAAGCACTGAGTTTGTCACACATTTGTTATGGTTACAGGCTAGCCTATTTAACAGGCCAGGCGTGCACCGTGGGTGCTCTGCGGAGAGGGAGACCTCCGTGTTTGAGACGGGAGCGGGCGGTGGGAGGGCCGAGGCTTCCAGCGAGGGGAGAGGGAGAAATATAACAAAATAAGATAAAATAGGAAAAATTGTCCGCCTCTTTTATTTTATTTTCAGTGTTTAATCAAGGTGGAGGCGGGTGGAGGAAGGTCCGAGGCTTCCAGCGAGGGGAGAGGTAGAAACAAACAGCCAATGTGTATGTGTGTTATGTTCAGGTGTTGTCACGTAAATAACAGTCCCCAAGCAATAAACAGGACAGACAATAGGATTTTATTTATTTTTACACTACATTTTCACTGAAAGCTGACCGAATCCGACCCGAGCCCAAATACAATTTATACATTTTTGACCGAACCCGGCCCGACCCGTTGGATAGGCGTACCGTTGGGACCCATCGGGCTTGGATCGGGTTGCCACACTCTAGTGTGTGTATGTGTCCCCTACTGGGGCCTATCTGAATTTTTGTCTTTGAGAGATATTATTTTGTAATATAACTGAATTTTCTATCCATACATATAAACTTTAGATATATTAAAATTATAAGGTATCTTTGAGTAAACTGTGAGTATCATTTAAGTAGCCTATCTCGTGGCCGGGCCGAGTGTCCTCTGTTTTGGAAATCAAAATATGGTCACCCTACTGTAGGAGGTTTCCACTGGAGACTGGAGTACATTTCTCAAGTCATACATGTGGTCACATTTAGGCATCAAAACACTCTGATTAAGCTTGAGGAGCAATTGTGCTTTTGGTTAACTGTTAAAAAAACAGGTGGGACCAAATACCAATATGGGAATACACCTTATTACATCTTCTTGAAATTTGTTATTGATACACTGGTTCCAAATATCAGTATTTTATATTAAAATGTGCAGGTGCTCCTAAATGGGTTACCACAGTCACTACTTTATGACTGCTGGTGGTGGCATTTATCAAATGAATGAGGGTAAAGTGAATAGAAGTTAACTAGCTTGAGGAAAATGGCTGACAGTGCGGACAGTGGGGGAAAACAATTCAGAGAGGCACCGTCATCTTTCAAGACAAAAGTCTGGGCCCACTTTGGCTTTATAACACAGATGGGACAAACAAAATCAAGAAAGACTATGCAATGCCTTGTGAAACTAAAGTACACAGGCAACATGACGAACATGTATACCCACCTGATTCATCATCATCCTGATCACATCATGGAGAAACTGCAAACACTACCACAACTGTAAGTCAGCCTACAATGAATACAGTGTTTAAAGCAAAGCTTTCTTTTACATCCCTGAGGGCCATCAGTGTTGTCTGTTAGAGACACTAAGCGAAGTCTTCAAACAGTGAAGACATGAAGCTGACAGTGCACTGAATATGTACATAATTCCAGATTTTTATCTTTTCAGGGGAATTTTCCCCTTCAGTTATGCAGATATTGTGTCTATCGCAGATAATTGTCTTGCAATGTGTCAAGTATCGCATACTCTCTGTATCGTGATACCATCTTTATTGTGGTCAGCGTATCGTAATATTATGGAATCACAAGTTACTTTGTGATTTTAGTATGTAACCAAGACCACCATCTCCCCCTATCTGTAGTGATTTTAGTATCTAAACATTAAGTTTGAAATCAGTATCATCACCTAACCTTTGGGTGCTATGAGCAAATATTGTACAGAAAAAAGAAATGCAATATAATGTCAGAGAATGTTTTGCAAGTACATTCAATAAGAACATTTTGCAACTTGTCAGATAAGTTGGTTAAAAGTGTTTCATTTTTTTTAATCAACCCTTCCTATAGCACAAAATTGTGTTCCCAATTATGTTGTGGTTTTAAACATAATCGGTGACATTTTACCAGCAACCTCCAGGGCAGAAAATTGAAGTCAACTTGCAGAAAACTGCAGTTCTCCAAACGGCCACTTGAGGCTGGCTCCAAAAGTGAGTCAGTCCTCTTAGACACCCATGTTAAAATGCCCTACTTTACAGCAGAAATAAACATGTCTACAGCCTCGTGCAAAAAAATGTTTTTTGTCTCTACAGCCAATTTCTCTGTTAATGACAACTGTGTGGAAGGTGAATTTTTTTATAACCCACCCATTTCCATTTTATTAAGGTTTAAAGGTAAGCATATATAAGGGTGTGGTCACTTCGATTGACAGGCTTTCTGTCGTACATCCTAAAAACTTAAGTTGGCTAATTCTAAAAAAAATCATTCACTCACACAGAACTGAAACCCCAGTCTCCTTTGTGAAAGCCCTGTACTGCCCATGTCTTACTCCCTCCATGGACTGTCTTTAAGCACCATAGCTTGACTTCCTGGCGGATGTGTGGACTCGAGTCACAAAACTTGGACGGAAGTTAGACTTGAGTCACAAATTTGATGATTATAGACTCAACTCAAAAATCATAAAAGACTTGCAGCTTGATGTGGTGCTTAACGCCAATGCACTTCCCTTCATTTCCAAATCAACTAACGTTAACCCCAGATCCACTTTGTTTGATTCAAGAAGAGAACTATGAAGAACTAAAAACCCAACTTGCATATTAATATTAACATGGCTAGCAAGCTAATGCATAGCTAATGTTAGCTTAATAGCTTAGTAAGTTTTCAACAAACCTGTTATAGCAAATTTAATTTTTAATAGCCTCCATGATTTTTGTTCATTTAATTTATTAGTATTCGGTTGTTAAAATGACATTACATTTGGTCAAGGGTGAGTTATGACATTTAAGGTAAAATTACCTCTTTGATCTCAGAGAGTATCTGAGGTTGTCTAGTACTATCACCATACAGTATAACCTCTTTGACCTAATCCTATCCACTTCCAACCTAGACACATCAGTGTAAGGAGTTCTAGCCAACAGGATTGAGCTAAAAACTCGGATGAAACAAGTATCTAGTACAGATGTTCTTTTTACGATTACAAGTACTGTATAATGCGAGTAAAATGTGTCATTATCTGTACTCATGATAAAGGAAAATCCTCATTTGGGTAACTATGTTTAATCTATTACTCTTTTAAAATTTATCTGAAGCTTAATTCTGAGGCTGTTCTGTAAATACTTTTCTCATAGGTAATAAATATTGCAATTTCTAATTAATCCATATAAATTTCAGGCTAAAAAGAACAACTACTGATTAGGCCCAACCCATTGTTTATATAAACCCCACACACTTATGGCATCATCATGGCCCATCCCCACCAGCCAATCACAGCACACAGTGATATCCTTAATAATACGCTGTATGGATGGGTTTTTATAGCTGTGACTGTTCTCACCTGGGTGCAGCCAGACATTTTGTCAAAAAATCTGGTCAGAATCAATTAGTATAATTAAGAAATTAGGTCGATATTGCATTATACTCATTTGGGAGATTATTTTGTCCAAATGAATTTGAAATAAGTGCAGCCAAGAAGCAAGTAGAGCTAAATGTCATCAAGAACTGGAAGTCCAGGCTGTCAATGGCCACAATCAGGATTTAAATACAGCCTTAACCCAAAAGGGAAAACATGTTGCAAAGTGCTCTTAGTGGACAAGATTCATATTGGTTTCAGCAGTGAAACACATCCAACAACCCCCCACCCACCCACTGAAGGCGCACATGCAGCACGGTGGATATGCAGAGGAGGGCTGAGGATTGTGGGACTGATTACCAGAGGCCAGGTCCTGGACTGGTGTCCTCCAGCTGTGCTGTTCTACCCAATTAGAAACTCCATATGCTGCCCCACTCAGCTGCTGAGTGGCCACACCTCCCACCCACACAGGTGGGAGCACGGTGTGTGTGTGTGTGTGTGTGTGTGTGTGCCTTTGTTGTCTATACAAACAACAATCCAGCAAGAGGGTAAAAAGCAAAGTTTCTCCTGCGCCCGTTTGTGTTTGTATCCAAAACATTATAGCACACAAAAATATAATCACTCCACAGATCTCATTTAATTCTGTGTGATAGTCCAAATACTTTTTTAATCCCAACTCATTTCTTTACACCCAAACAAAGTAACTCTGGCTGTCACTGCTCCTTTGATAGGAAACACACAGGTATTTAGGTGGGTGGCATAGAAGTGCTAATAGTATTAAAATATGTGGATATGAATAATGGATATGTTTTTGAAGATGTATAATGTAAAGATGTTAGTCCCGTTTTCAGACAGAGATGGGATGCAGACGTGAAATGTTGCTGGAGGCACCCGTTTCTTTTTCAAAGCACAATCTGTTCGCACACGTTCAAAGTGGCTGTGACAATCTGTTGTGGTAGAATGCGACACTTCCATACCCAGAAAGTGATAAGATAAATAAAAATGTGTCAGATATCATATTTAAGTAAAAGTCACATCTCTAGTTTGTTAAAGTATTGTATGAAATGTATGATAGACTCACAGTCTGACCTACAGTAGCTATATGCTAATGTATATGAATACAGGTATTAATAAGAGGAGCCTAACAACAATAAGCTCATTACAATGAAGTTTGAAGTATTTTTGTCGTGCATTTGATTCTACTGCCTGACTGACTTCCAACTTTTACGCTTTTTTTTTTTAATGGCAGCTCTGCTTTTTTTCCCCTCCAAGCATGACGCCAAGATGATTGACAGGGCTGTAATGTCGTTTTCTCACCTAATCGACACTCCAAGTGTTGATACGATGTCTTTCTCCCTCTTCCCTCATCAACTGTCCTCAACTCCCCGTCGCCTCCCTGCAGTCGAAACCAATTCTCATTCTTAACATAGTGCTGAGTGGAAAGAGTTTCTAGTGTGCGGTGTTAATTCAGTTCAAACTTCACTCACTTCATTTATTTTAGTATCAGAATGATCTGTTTTTGCTGACCACAGTGCTGTTCAATCACATACATGGTCAGCCACATAGAATACATTGGTTATGCTAGTGTCACAATGATTACATATATGACTATTGTTTAAAATGTTTTTTCCCCTTTATAGCTTATGAAATAGAGGAGAACCACTGATAACATTGCCTTACTTTTCTTATAGGATAGTTTAACTATGTGGAAAAAAATGCTTGTTTACCTTCTTGCCAAGATTATGATGAGAAGATTGATACCTTAGCTTAACACTTAGCTTAGCATAAAGACCAGAAACAAGGAAACAGCTAGCTTTTTTTCCCTCCAAAAAGTGATGCACCCATTTGTGCATATCCCACGTACTTTGAAAGGCTGCGATCACATGACCAATGCCTTGAGATGAGTAAACAAGGAAGCAGCCCTGAGCAGTCTTGTAAGGAGGCAGTTTGGGGTGATTGATGGGTCACAAAAGCCCAAACTTTCCCCCAGGACCTTCCCCTGGAGTTATATGTTTGGTACCGCGTGAACTTCGAATGAAATTCGAGGCAATTTAAGGTACGTCCTTGCCATTTTTCTTTCTCTAAACCTAACCACTTTACGTTAATTGTGTAACTGTATGCTAAGGATGTAAGCTCATGTGGGGTGCTAAATTGTAGGATATATAAACTGTTGTGTATGCATTTTTTGTAGGATATCATACGAACCATTCTATGAGGATACGTTGCTCATTTACAAGTGATTATACACAAATGAAAACAGTTAATATTACATTCCATTGCTGTCAATATAAGTAAATCCTACACACACAATCACACAAGACCTGTAGGAATAAGACTACTACACTTTAAATCTTGTTTCTGAAAAACAAAATGCCTAGACAGTCATATTTTAAGTGGAAGAAAGAGTGCATCATATTATGTTTTAAGGCCTTTACACACCGGGGGCATTTGTTTTTCTCGTGCAATTAATTTGCATGTCAACACATTTTTTGGAACTTTTGTTTTTAATATTATTACTTTCAAACAGAACACAAATAGTACACGGTTTAAAAGAGACATAGGGCCAACGAGTGTCAGGGTGCAGACTCTGATAATAAGCTGACCTAACCCGTTCATTGTCTGTGGAGCAGCTCCAGACTTCACAAGTTTGAGACTTACTTCTCTGATTTCTGGCTTTGACTGAGAGTAGCTCATGTTCACAAATATTGACTGAACTTTCATAGGCCATGGACATAACATATTCTTAATTTAGGTGGTGTTCCCCTTTTAACCAATCATGTTGTGTCTATACTTATGAGGGTTATAAAACAACAGTACGGAGGCTCTGTGGTCCAAATCAATACAGCATACTGTATATTGCATATATTCTACGTAGCTGTTTGCCACCCAAGTAGATTCACTCAGAGCATTTTACTTGGACACGGAAACTTAATAAAATACCTTATAGTAGCTGAGGTTACACAACACCTTAACTAAGCCGGACAACAAGACGCTGCTCCGGGTTAATCCCAGTATGTTAGTTGTCACAAATTTGCATGCAAAATATTCACACTGGAGTATTTTGCATTTTGCTGCATTTAATTATCATGTCCCCAGTGTGTAAAGGCCTGAAGAGTCATATGGAGTAACCAGGGAAGAATAGGGATTACAGTTACTTTATCAAAATATTGTAGCATCCCTTACCCATGAGGCTACGAGGCGTGAACTCACTCTGCTGGCTTTTTATTCCTTAACTTTAACCCAGGCTATTGCGGGCCATAGCCAACGACAAAACAACAAACATGTCTGCTTTATAAGGTGTTCTCTGCATTTTGCGTCAACAACTCCCACACGGGTTTACACACACACACACGCACACACGCACACACACTTGAACTAGCAAAAATAACAACCCTCCCTCCTCATGCCTCAGCCAATCACAGGTGGGTATCTCACACAAATCACTGTCGTAGGTGCAAGTATTGACTGACGGGCTCCACAGCGTCTAGAAACATAAGTTCACTGGGAGTAACATGTCCACTGACATAACGGAAACCTTTTTACTGTAGCTGAACATAACACATTCTTGACAGTGACAGAATCCATGCAGTTAACATCACGTCACCCAGCACTTTACAATATGGTTCTGGTTGGCAGAGAGTGGATTCTTTCAATTTGAGTCTGACCTACATTTAAATCTGTTTAACAAATGACCTGTTTCATCATCTTTCATCACTGTTCCTGATGGGTAATCCTAAACAACCACCTCAGACCTTATGTCCTCGCTTCAGACTCCTGTTTCAATGTGGTGACAACTAACCAGTCCCGTACAAAGTTTTAAAAAATGCACCTACCAGCACTTCTAAAGCTGCATTCAGACTGACAACATCCCTGCACAGAAAATGAAAGATGCAAGAATTCATAAATCACAACAAGTAAACTCACCCCTGGCTGTTCAGAGTAACTCCACCTACTTCTCCACCCTATTAAACTCCATTGTAACGTTGCTGGAAATATCTCAACATGACACCATGCCATCTGTGTTTAACCAGTTTTAGCAAGAGCGAGCAACATGGTGTTGCAGCGTTAAACTGGCTTTGATTTAAAGGCAAAGTGCTGCATGATGAACAGCAGCTGAAAATGGAGTCAACATAAAGAAACAAAAATAAGTATTATCTTTGGAGTTCTTCACCAGTGATTCATGTGAATATTGTTGGTACTGCTTCAGCAGCCAATAGGAGGAGCTTTCTGTTGATTTCTTGTCCCTACGGAGAAGTTAACAATTGTGAAAGAAGTATTTAGATCCTTTGGTTGAGCAACAATAATACAACAATGTGAAATGCTGTTAAAGTCCTGCATTCAAAATCTTATTTAACAAAAAGTACAGAGGTGTTACCAGCAAAATGTGCATTGCTACTTCTACTTTAAGGGGAACTGCTCTGATTTTACACATCAAAGTTTATTTATAGGTGTTGGAGAGTACTACAGCATGTGTGAATAAAGATGTATAAAGACCTTTGTGGCTCCAGAGGGAGACTACGAGTTTGAAAATAAAGAAAATCTCTCTGTGTGGAGGTGGAAAGAAATGAGCTTACTAGACATCTGTAGTATGCTCCTCATCTCTGCTTGAGGCTAATGACTCGAGGCTTCATTACCTGCTACTAGCATAACACACCTGGATTGTTGACTGAACTGTTTGTGGTCGAGTTGCATTGTGGGTAATGTAGGGGCCAGCAAGACAAACCCATGTATAGTAGTAAGGATGATATCTCTGGTTCTGCTTGGAGAAAAAGACTAAGAAAAGATCTTAGTTGATGTTAGTCATGTGGGGCAACTTACGTCAGGGGTCGATGGTTAGGTTTAGGCAACAAAACTACTTGGTTATGGTTAGGAAAAGATCACAGATGTTGCTTAAAAAAACATCTGGCTTTGAGTGCTACAAATGCCATAACAGATGTTTGTTGGCCTTAGATACTGCTCTCCTGGATCACAGTCCAATGTTTGTCTAGTGTTTCCTGCTCTTTAGACTCTATCCGTTGCGGTGAGCATCTAAAAATGACTTGAATGGGTTTACGATGGAGGTGATGGAAAGCCCTGTGTGTCACACATATGCTACAGTAAGTGGCATCACTGCCGGGGGCCAGGGGCGTAAATATAGACAGTGCGATTGCACCGGGGCCTTCTCTTTTTCTTTGGTATTTTTTTTTAATCATATACAGATATGCACAGATGTTTGCTGGGTGATATGTATGTTAATGTTATCCAGTGTCAAGTCTCAAGTCTCTGATCATGTGATGAGACTTTATGTGCACAATAGCGTGCACTGGGGCCTATTGTAGCTACCCTACGCCACTGCCAAGGGTGCCGCCCAAGCAGGGTATTTTGATAGTCTGGGAACGAGAACAAGTTGCCTACATTATAGAAGAACAACACTATTTTTTTTTAGGAATGACTTTAAAATTGTATTGCTGACTTATAAGGCTCTTCATGGCCTTGCTCTAGATTACATTTCAGACCTGTTAGTCCCTTATGAACCTATGCGTAGTTTGAGATCCTCAGGTAGACATCTTGTGCTTATCCCAGAGTCCAGACTGAAGACCATAGGGGACAGAGCTTTTGAAATCTCCTTAAAACATACTTCTATCGGAAAGCATATCCTGACTTTATCTGATGTGTGTGTCTATTTTATTGCTATTAATTCCCATTTATTATCTTGATTTTAGTCTTGGCCTTCCTTATTTTATCTTTTACATAGATTACATTTTATTGCATGTTATTTATCTTATTCTCGTGTGTTAAAGCAGCCGAGTGCTTCCTCCACCACTGAAAAATAATATACAAGGTAACTTATGGCTGTTAGATGCATGTAGTTGACTAAAAGGTACAATATTTTCCTTTAAAATTAAGCGGAGTAGAAGTGAAAAGTAGTACAATGAAAGAAAAGTACTGGTACAGTAAATGTGGGTTACTTCCACTACAGAGTTAATGATGACAGCGAGACACGTTCAGTCACATCTTTTTATTATTCTAAATTCACTCCTCTCAGTTTTATAGTTGAAATATTTCTGTTCCCTGTCCTCCATCACTGCTGTGGAGCCTACTGGAGCGACACCCACTTTCACGGCAGATCTTTGTCTACAGACATCAGGGAGCTCAATGCCCTCTGCAACTTGCATCATCTGCTGCGCGTCACAATGCTGGAGCCATGATGGGGTTCTGCCCTGCCCCTTGTGCCCACCTGAGGGTTTGGGGGGGAGGGGGGGGGGGATGGAATGGAGGAGGGTGGAGGGGTTACAGTTGGCAGCCACAGCTCCTCACCTGTCAGCCTTCCAGAGAGGAACCACTTGGCTGCCAGCAGAAATGGCTTCTTCCTATTTGGGGGTCTGCCCCCAGTCAAGATGAGGGAAGCTTGGCTCTTTAAGAGTTGGGCCAATTCCCAGACACACTAGCAGCTCGTGCCACAGGGCCCTTTGATTCTGGGCTCTCGATCAGTCACTCTAAATAGAGCTCTGTGCTCTTTCCAGTGGATAGATGGGGTTTAATTTTTATTAAACAGCTTGATATGCAATGTCTACTTTACATGCTGCGTGACACGTTCGTGTGTAGTTAAGTGGCGAGAACATGCTGTCCGCTCTGGTGAGGTTAAAGGATGGATTCCCAAAGGGCCGGTTGTACTGTAGCCTTGCTGTGATAGCATCAGATTTTATTTACAGTATTTATTTGCTATACATTTGGCAGCTATTCTTTGATTTATTAATTTTCACACAAAGTGCCAAACGTTTAGTTCCAACTTCTCAAATGTGAGGATTTGATGCTTATCTTCGCCTTATATGACAGTAAATTTAATATCTTTGGGTGTTTGTTGGACAAACAAACAAACTGCAGACTTCACTTTGAACTCTGGGAAATGCAATTTACAATTTTCTCACATTTTAAAGAAATAGAAATAACAGAGAAAAGTATCAGAAGATTAAACAATCAATAATGAAAATAATCTGAGCTGGACCCTGTTTTTTACTATCTCTGCCATCTGTGTAAGTGTGATAAGAGGACAATAACCCAGACTTTTTTTTTTATTTAGGTGCCTCCACATTTGCATACATGCATATATTTTACATACGTAATGTGCAGCTGAGCTCATCCTTCCCACAGGTGTGGCTGCTTTCCTTTTGATGAAGGAAAAGCAAACTTATTAGCAGGTCCGGGTAACATCAGAGCAGCAGTCCCCGCCAGTGGCCATGTGATTAAATCACAGAGAGCGAGTCTCAGGGAGCCGGGTAATGAAGGGACAGGCTGGCGGATGCCTTCACACCCCCACCTCCTCCTCCTCCTCCTCCTCCTCCTACTCTTCCTCTACCAAGTCATACTGGAGCTCAGCCCAAGCCTGGGACAGGAGGTGGGGTGGAGCACAAATACCAGCACTCACATAAATGCATTTGTTAGACCAAGACGTACATGGTCCTGAGCATGAATCCACAAGAGGACACATGAATGTAAACACATGCACATAAAGAAAGGAGAAGAATTTATGTATCTGTAAACATTCACATAAGAAAATGATGGAACAGCCACCACAGGACACACACTCCAACCACCCTTGACTGGAGTTAATATCAGAAAAAGAAACTCATTTGCACATTTTACTTCCAAGCAGATTGACTATTCAAAAGAATAATGACCAAAAACAAAAGCTCTGTAAATCAACAGTGAGCCACAACAACAGCAAAAAACAAAATACCCACAAATCTTACTTTGCAGCCTCACCAAATTCCTCAATCGTGCCAAAAATAAGCATTAAAAGCTCTTTAAAATACGGTTGATGGCTTTTGGTTACAGGCAGTCCCCATTTTCATGCCTGGCAATGGTCTTTTATGGCGAGGGACCTAATACAAGATTTCTGTTCTAGTGCAAACACAGTGGCCATGGGCACCAAGGAACAGCTGCCGTATAATTGAATTAACATTCGCCTTCTGCTTCGGCACTCAGCGCTGTGCTGAGAACTCATACACATCCCTCCACGAGCTCCATCAACCTGCCCATGAATATGCATGCTGCTTGTGATAAATATGCGTTCTGTGTGTAATGTTTGTGGAGCTGCCTATATGCTGGATAGAGAGCTATATACTGACTATCCTGGGAGTGTGACATTGTATACATCAAGTCGGTGGATCATTTTTAGTGCTGCGGGCCCTCGGAGGCTGAGAGAGGTGGTGTTGGTGGCGCTCGGGTGTGATTTGAAGTCTAACAGAGACATCTAGTGGATTACTGACTGTGAGACACATCTGAGTACACACTGGGCTTTGGCTTCCACTAAATGTAAAGAGTTCTGGGCTAAATCTAGTGCGAGAGATGTTACTGTTCTTGCTTTTCACTTAAATTTTTTGTGAGTAAATCTGAAAACAAATATTTATCAAAGACCTACTGTTAAAGCCTGAATCCTTCCTGTTAACCTACCACTGGTTTTGTTCGCATAGCAGTTTTAATAGATGTCATATTTTCTTAATTTCAATCTAATGAGATTTAAATATCTTTATATTATGAGCTATTGTAAAATACGGTATATTCTATATGAGATTGATGTTGTTAGACCGCAAGTGACTCGCAAACATGTCAACTTTGTAAAAATCACACTTTATATTGAAGTACAGTGAATTTCTGGCACAGAGCTTTTAATCTGTAGTGCTGTTCCCTGCTGTACAGTGAGCGACTAAAGGACAGCTACTTGACAGAGACAGAAAACTAGTCCAACTACATAGCCAAATGCAAGTTTGATGTTGAATATATTAAACTGTGTGGACCTTAAACTAATGGCTTAGGAGAAATCTGGACCCCATGGCTGGACCACTTGGGAACCACTGGGCTGAGTGGACACTGGAGCGGGTGCAGGGGTGTAAATACAGACAGTGCAGGCAGTGTGGTTGCACCTGGGGCCCGCTGAGTTCACGATATCTGCCCTAAAAAATGCAAACCCATCTCCATCATGATTTTCTTGTCTTGTCTTGTCTTGTTTCCTTTATATTTTTGCAGCAGTAGCTCAGTCCATAGGGACTTGGGTTGGGAACCAGAGGGTCGCCAGTCCAAGTCCCCACCTGGACCAAATATGGAGGGTGGACTGGTACTGAACCCCCAGCTGCTTGGGACGCCTGTCCAAGGCAGCACCCTTGCTCTGATAGCTCTCCATTTAATGCATGTATAGGTCCTGTTTGTGCATGTGTGTGTATTACAGCCTGTGTGTGTATGACAGCAGAGTGAAAAGAAATGTAATTTCCCCTCAGGGATCAGAATTATATCTTCCTTTTCTTCTTCTACACAGATATGCAGTGATTATTGTTGGGTACGTCTGTGTTAATGTCATCTAATGTCAAGTCTCTATTTGATCGTGTGACAACATGATACTAGTTTAGGTGCAAAAAATCTGTCAAGACTGACAAGCTGAGCACACTGCAGCATGCAGTCATGCCTTTTAAAATAAAAGTGGCAGTAAGGAAGGACAAGAGCGAAACCAACAGGAGGAAAAAGTAGCAAAGCTCCCAAAATTATAGCTTTCTCATAAACAGTTGCAACTGGTGTGTGTGTGTGCCTTATAACCAGTAACTAGCATGCACCAGGGCCCATCATAATACCTGCTACCTAGGTTACGCCTCTGGGCAGGTGCAACAAGCATTATACTAATTAAATAACTTGAAACACACAAACATGATGCTATGTTGCCAGGTAACATTTACTTCTCCTCCTGAGAAAGTTACAACTATAACAAAGAGCTTGTTTTTGTGGGCTACTTACCTGTCCAAGAGGCTGAATGTGAGTCTGGAGCACGGCAAGATCCTCCTCAGTCTGCTTCAGGTTACACTTCTTTAGTCGTTCATCTCAGAGTAGAATATATCCAGTCCACTCAGCCAATCACAAACAGCAGAAAGTCCTCACACTCCTCACTGAAGGTCAAAGTTCCGCAGATGTCACTGCTGGCATTGTAGTGTCTAGCATGTTACCCACACCCAGCATGCATCTGTCCTATACATCATGGGTGTGTGCAATTTGGGTCTATAGACCTTTTTCACAGCAGACATTTTGACATTGCATTGTAGGAAAAGCACAGGTTAATGGTGGCTGCATTCCATTTAGGGGAGGCCCTGGTGTGGTGAATACAGGCTCACTGGAACAGCTTACTGGGACGCTTAATGGAACTGAGCCATGGTGAATGATATCAGTTTCACCTCTGTGTGTGCAGAATGCAACGAACATCTCCTCTGGCTTCAGTTTGTGAGCCTTTCATGCTACACTTCACCTGATTGAGTGGGACGCTCCTGATTGGTCACTGATTAAAACCGACACAGGAGACACTGAGAATATGTGATTCGTTATAAAATAAAAATAGGATCATGCACCATACACTTTTACTAAAATGTGGCGTCGCAGTTACACAAGGAGACTACATTACATAACTGAGACTGTTGCCAGTCTGCACCTCATCTCTGCAAGTTTGTTTTTAGCACAGTGGTGTAACACACCCTGTTATACAGAGAATCTCTGTGAAGTTGTTTCATAAATGAGCTTAGTTACTCATATGCTCTGGTAAGCACAGGTGAAGACGATCTTCTGCTTTACTTTCTAAACATTTTTGCTTCATGTTCTCTTCTGATTAAAATGGACACACTAGGTTATACAAGTAATATATACTGTGATTAAAATAAATGGATTATTTTATCAATTAGTCTACGGACAGAAAAATAAAAATAAATTGTCCATTATTCACATAATCAATTCAAAGTGAGTTTAATAATCAGATAACAGATGCTGCCTTTGTTTTCTGTACATTAAATATAATACCTGGACTTTGGGGTGTTGGTTGGATGGAGCAAGCTATTCGGTGATGTCACCTTGAGCTGTATGTGATGTTGCTTTTAAAGGATACGATCTTAAAACAACAGTCAGGTGCTTATATAACCATGGAGACAGCTTTTTTTTGCTGTAATTATTTCTCCTGTTCATACTGAGTGCTTTCAGTGTAAGAGATGGGGACAAAATGCAATACAAGGTCTATCTGAAGTTGATATAAGGGTTTAGCAGTGTGACTGTGAAAAATCCTGTGAATATCTTCCAGTGTTACAGTCTTCTTAGTATAAATGTCACTCTTTTTGTTTCTGTCCTTCACTGCAGCTTAACAGGAAACACTGTTTGTGAAAACACAAAGAGGGAATTTTAAACTGCTCTTACAGTTTTGCACCAAGCAACAACCACTGATTTTGACCCTCATCACTGATGCTGAAAGCATATTAGAGTTAGATCTTTTAATGGTCAGTGCAAACAGATGGAATAAGTAGAAAAACCTGTTTCAATGCTCATATGGGCGCATGATTATTGTTTTAAGACAGGCTTGAAATATATAGACAAGTAACTGCTTGCTCCAACTTACTCTCATTCCAAGGTCGTCCAATAGCAACATCTTGCCACGCTGCTTGACGTGTTATTGCTACACACGGGGTACCCTTTGGTGTCTCTATGTGACGCACAGCTGAAACACATGGTAACACATGGATAATATGAAACAGTCACAGTTAGATACAAGTGACTAAACTACTTGTTTAAGTTTAGAAAAAAAGATCATGTTTTGGGTCAAAGTAGATAAGTTGTGACATAAATGAACATGTGATTTACCCACCTATATGTTAAAATACACTGTCTTTTGGTTTCTCACAAGACACAAACTCCCATTGTCAAGTCATGTTTTGGCCAGCTTACTCAGTGTAAAATTCCATGGTGCAGACAGGCGGTCCAAAAATGCATACAAGGTGCTCTGACTGCACTTAAAAATCTGTTATTAATACATGGATCAACCAATGCATTTCAACTAGAGAGTCTTCATCAGGGTGTGAAATGTATTGGAAACAGGTGTGCAATCTAAGAGCTCATGTAGGCGTCATGTGACACAGGTCACATGATATATCGGTGTCGCCCTACTAGACAAAAAAAAACACATTGCAAGAAATTGCAAATGAAAATGATGTAAATATGTACTGTATAATTAACGTATTTGGTAACAAGAAAAAAGGTTCAATGCTAAATGAATAGAAAGGAAACAACAGTGAAATAAAGTAAGAATTGTTATATATTGTGACAGCACCCAATTTTTTTCCTCAGTGGTCATGTTTTTTTGACCCCTCCCCTTTGGCCTATTTGGACTTTGTTCCTCTTTATTCTCTGTCATTTGCTCTCATTGTCAGAGATGGGTTTACATTTGAGTTAGCTGAAAGCCTGTTGTATCTAAACAACATGATTAAGTGTGCCTTTGGTGTTAATATGACACGCCTAGGGGTATGACAAAGCATTGATATCTGACAACCTGGAAATAAGAAACAGGCTGAAACTGATCATTTGTCAGTAACATTAGCGAAGTGCCCCTTTAAATATGTCACATACCTCTGTGCTGGTGTTGTAGAAATGAAGACAGGCAGACATGATCTGAGCCCTTTGAGTCCAGATTTATTGATACGGCTGTGCAGTCACAGAGCATGGTGGCACACGCGGCCGCCTGGCCGGCATGGGACAGTGACACACACATGCATGCACATACATGCACACCCACACCCACACCCATTCGCACTCTCTTAGTCTGTCAGTTCATTCAGGGATGTAGTGGAGGTTAAACCTGAAGTGGTCTCATGCCAACATGACATTTATAATATGTCTGTTCTGTTTCATCTTTGTAAATATATCCAGGGGAATGAGTTTGACTTGGTGTATGAAACAGATGAGAATTGAATCTTTAAAGTGGGAAAAAATGCTGAAATATATTTTTGATGATTTTTTTGATTAGATATTTTTTGTGATGAAAATAGTTTGCCAGCTTTAAACAGTCCACTGCATCACTTTGTGTTTATCCCTCTCTCTCTCTCTCTCTCTCTCTCTCTCTGTCACACACACGCATACCCACACATGCACGCACACACTCGTCTCATCACACTCTCATTGATAGAGCAGGTCACAGTGAGGAGATCAGAAATGCACATTAAGTATTTTTCGGCAGTTTCTCACACACACACACACACACACACACACACACACACACACACACACACACACACACACACACACGCTTTACATCCATCTAACCTCAGTCACTAGAACAGTTTAAGATCCTTCATTATAGTGATTCAGACTAAACAAGGAAACAAAGCATTAAACAAACAACAAATAATCTGTCCTGTAGTAACAATTACAAAACACCATGTTTAGAAGTCTTTACATGTCATAAATACAGCTATGTTTTCTGATTATGGTCGGTATAAATTCGTGTTAAATATTCATACAGTAGGCTATCACAGTAGCAAGTGAAAGGTAGAGCAAACTACAAGACTGTACATGTGTTGGTCCCTTGGTACAGAAAATAGATTCTGCTTCACCAAGTATCAGGCAGGCTATTCTGAGCACACAATGAGTGTTGTATTTGTTCTATTTATAAATCTAATTTTCTTATATGATTGTTACACTTTAAATGTACAGTTTTGAGCCACTTGAATTTTTCTGACTTCCAAGCTGGTGGAATAAAACATATCGAACAGACACACACACAGGGACCGAGTAAAACCAGAGAGGAGAGACAAAATGACAAAAAGAAAAATGTCATCACGCGTTGAGGACGTACTTTTGGACAATCCAGCGAACAGTACAGTAAAACAAAAGAAGCTATACAGCTATAAAATAGATTTCTGTAAATGAAAAAAGAGCAAAATATACCACTATAAATACTTATGCAACATCAAACCGCTGACTTTACAGACAGACTTTCTAACAGAGTCTAAAGTCTTGCGACTCTTTAGTGTGAAGATTTGTAGGAAGATATGGACTGCTTTGTTTGACTGTGCCTGGAGCAGCACAGATTCAAATGACATCACAAAATTAGTTTTTCCTACAGATGAAAGGTGTCATATGGAAATTACATATATATAGGCACACATTCAGCCAGCTGGCTTGCTAACCACCGACTGTATATTTTAGGTAGAAAGTAGCATGTGGTTACATCGCGTGATAAAACTGCGCGATACTAAAGTTCCTGTTATAATATAAAAATGAGGAGTGTGCATTGAAACAAAGAGACTAAAAATAATTCCTACAGCTTTATATAAATGTCTATGTTAAATTATTTACCATTTTTTGAACGCTATATACTCTACGTCTCAGTATATGTACCAGTATGTACAGTATACTTTAAAATAACATGCCAAGAAGTTGATCTTGGCACAGTAGATTTTGGGATACCAAAATAACTAAAAACAAAGCAAAAATAAAAGTGCACAATTTTTAGGGAAAAGCATCTCCATCATTATGCAAATACTGCCAAAAAGCTTCTTTTCTTCCAATTACACATATTAAGTATATAGTAAAAGCTGAACCAGCATTGCAGAGGTCCAGTATGTTACATATGCACAGTAAGCAATATTTGCATCTCCTATACACAACATTACAAGCCTTTAAAAACCTGGCAAACGACCAAGAAGCAGATACAGTTTGGACTCAGCCTCAGGATGCGTCACAGAAGCATGATGGATTCAACTGGCTAATAGGTGCACGAGCACACTGTAAACACGTCGATTTAAAAACATTACATCAACAACCTCGGAAGGCGAAGCTGCTGAAACACAACTGAAATAAAATACAGATAGAAGGTTTTTCTCTAACTCGGCGACAATGTTGACTTTTTGCTACAGCTTAAATACACAGAAGAAGGCATCGAGAAGAAGTCTTTTGACAAAGAAATGACGTACAGTGTGAGGATATTAGACACATCTAGTGCATGATTCGTAATATAGGACACAACAAATGCAAAAGAATGTTACAAAAAGAAAAAACTGATTTTATATATATGTTACAAAAACTTGGGTGTGTGATATGTTTGAAATGCAAAAGTTGCATTCTAATTTTTGGACATCACAACAATACATTATATCCCCCTCAAAAAAAGAAAAAGAGAAGGTGGGTTGTGGGATCATAGGATTTCTACTCCTCCTCATATCTATACATATACAAACTTTCAGTATATACAGTTAAGAGGACAGGAACACGCAAAAAAAAAATCAATATAAACCTGGCTGCAAGGAACACACGCATTAGAATTGCACAATGTCTGAGGAAAGCACTAAAAGAGTAAACATGTTATGGGAGAAAATCAGCCATAACTTCATCAGGAGCTGCTAAAGCACAAAGAAAAGTTCAGTTTAAGGAGTACTTTCTAGTAAAACAGTAGAGCTATATACCTGTGAGTTTAACCCCAGCTGGAGAAGTCCCTTCTATCCTGCATTTCCCACAAATCTGCACATATGTATTCTTCTGTAAGTACCAAAATAAATTATTGTGATGCAAACCCCTTTCTCTACTTTAATGTTCTTTTAGCAGACGATACTTGTGACCTCAAAATCTAAGACAGATGAGCAAACATACCACAGCAGTGAAACATGTGACTTATACAATGGCTACATGTCTGTGGCTGACACACAACTCAGAGCGACGTAAAAAGATTGGCAAAATAACAAAAAAGAAAAGCAACATTTTCAGTGTCAGTCTTTCAAAGGCTCCTCTTCATCCCCGCCATCGCTGCCAGCATCATAAGGTTGTGTATTGTCTTCATCAGTAAGCAGGAAGGGAGGAATAATGCACACGAGTGGAGCCACAAGCTCTGGGAGTATAAACATGGTCAAAGTAAAAACAGTTGAGACAAGGTAGTGAAGATGTCAGTTTCTTGGTGTCCTGTAGAGGGCGACACAGTCCAACTAATGGCTTTCCCCTCTGGTGTGCGTTTGTGTCTTCTTTTACAGGTAAAAGCAGGTTCAGGTCGACAGCAGAGATGCAGCGGTGTGACCGTGATTCTCCACAGCTCGCTTATTCCATCGCCACCTCTGCTTCAGGAACACAAATGAGTCATATTAATAATTTATATCAACAAACTCATCATCTGTTATGGGAAATCTCCCTGGAGGACGACTAATGCCCACCATACATTAGAGGACCATGAAAAGACTTTGAAATACCTTTAGAGGACTAATGTCTGACACCCTCTCACATCTTAAGACGTGAGTTTTTAGTCTCACACTACAAGATTTTGCAAAGACTGGTGGTCTTGCAGTGTCACTGTTTTCAAGACTACAACTATATTCCCTTTTAAATTGGTGGGAAATATTATTCCATATGACATATTAACAATTCCTTATGTGTCTGAAAAAACACATAACTCAAGAAACACAAAGTATAGAAGAAGCAGTCAACAGTGTTCTTGTCAATAAACTGTATTTGTGTACAAACTTTACATTTTGGAATTGGTTGCCTCAGCTCGCCAGCACTATTTTAGTGGAAGGAGACTGTGAGGATGAGAGGTGAACTGTTTAAAAAAATTGAGATGTCTCGCTGGTTACTGGATCAGGTACACGCTGAATTAAATACAGACTCTTGTTCGCTCCACATCTTCATCAGTTTCTCCTCCCTATCCACAGTACAAGAGAACCGAGACTTGTTCATGTTCTTGCGCCTCCCCAGAGTCCCCTCCATGTTATCTGTCTACCTGGTTTGCTGCTTCCTGTTTTGTGCTGTAGAGGGCGAAGGTATTGGTTGCTAACATCTTTCACATCACTGAACTTTAACCAAGATTTAAAACTTACAATATATTTACCATGTTTGATTGTGTTAGAACATCAAGATGAGAAAAAGACCGACTTAAACAGCTCGGACTGAGTTTTATATCCACCATACAACTGAGGTAAAATGCTCATGATTTTATTCCCACATTGGAAATTTGTCTGCGACAGAGAAATCACTTGAAAGGTCATTTGTTGTAAGACCAGCTTTACTTTTATGGATTAAAATTTCTTTTTAATCTTCTGATCAAGTAACAAACAGTATGGTCTGATGTTTTACACGACTAATAAGCTGCCTACAGTTTATTCAAAATGTTGTGTAATCACAAAACTGTCTTTAAATCAACATTTACAAACTGCAACAGCTAAAAATCTCCATACAAGTACAGATACAGTATTCTTCCTATAGCAGAGTAGTATTTCCGTGCAGATGCTGTCCCTCCATGTCCTAAAGATTAAGGTTTAAATTTTAATCCAAAAGGTGAGTTTGTTAGGTGCATACAAGTGTTTCTATTCTGTATACCTCGATTTTTACAATGAGGGTAGGCTGAATGACAGAAACTCCTCTCTGTATAACACAGAGATACAATTCAAAAACAACACAAACAACATCCTGAACGTTATAACCTTTGTGATGGTAGGAGTTATGGTAGGACTATCATATTATGCTGCTTTAGTTGTACCTGCATGAACTTAACAAACACAGATACTGAGAAACAGATTATTTTTGTGTCAATATCCGTGGGCTGCAGGAATAAACTCACCGTCATCTCCTTTGTTTTTGTTTTCTTCACCCTCTGGAGATTCAGTCCCTTCAGACAGCTCTCCTGAAAGGTCAGAAGAGTCGTGTTAGTCGTCGTCACACTCAAACATGCACTCTATCCAAACGAGAAAATAAAATCCTCAAAGCATCCTCCCTCCTTTATGAAGTCTGTAAAAACATGTTCACCCTCAGTGACCCAACGGTGAGTCATTACAAACTCGTGCTGAGCAGCCACAGATCAAACCTGCAGAACTTCTCAACGATACAAAACATGTTGGCTGAAACTGGGGAAAATGTTTGTTAAATGAGACATAAATCTAGAATCACAACCTCACCTTTGTATGCACCTGCCAAACAGTCAAGTTGCAGTTTACATCCATGTATGTCCAGACTCATATGTAGCTGTGACAGCTGACAAAACTTCAAATATGGATGTTGCTACAAAGAAGCTACAAATTCTAAAACATGGATGCACAAAAGATCTTTACAATCAGCATAGCTTTGATGTGGGCAGCCAAAATTAGAGTCACCAATTCAGCATCTGATCAAATGTCATCCCCCCCATTCTTAAGTTATGGTGATGAATAATGGCCAGAAAAAGTGTTTTTGCAGAATTTTGACCTTTGACCTTTTGGGTATAAAATGTCATCACTTCATCATTTTACCCTGTTAGACATTTGTGTGAAATTTTGTCTTAACTCGCGTATGAATTCTTGCGGTATGGCCATTTTGTGATGGGATGGACAGACTAACAACGCAAAAACATAATGCTGACACAGAGGCATAAAACATGGAAGTCCTGGGTGTGAAATATTTCCCCTCAGTGTAAACATCACACGGCTTCAACAAAGAACTGGAACAAGCTGATAGAGGAAAAAATGATAGCTCAGAAATGGCAGAATAAGATGATTCATTTTTTCAACTTTAAAGCTACTTAGGGGAAAAAAATAGGAGGAAACGTTATAAAACGTTAAAAAAATAAAACCTTTATAAATGCCATATATTTGAAAAGATTTTTTCCTCATCAGTATATAATTCAGCTACAGTCTGCGGTATTAGTGATTCACCCACGTCCTTGTTGATCTTATTCCTGCATTGATTCAAAACAATAGGAAAATACTTTTCATTCACAATATAATTACTTGGATAAAGTCCTTTTCTAGATAAGGCCAAACACATGTTGTGTAATGTGAACACACATATCTCCTACAAACACTGCACAAATATACAAGGTCACAGTCTTTGTCTGAACTGCATTTGCATACAGAGAAAAAGATTCCCATTGTAACCTTACGGGCTTTTGTATTAATGTGCTTGTTGTGGCATCAGCTTAAATAAAAGTGAATGGATACTAAAGGTGTGGTGATTATACAAATCCAAACTGCCTCACTGATAACATCATGGAAAAGGGCAGAGACAGGATTACAGAACTTTCACTGCAGCTTCAGTGGTCACTGTATGCATGTTAATGTGCTGTAGCCGTATGTCACATCATGCTTTGGGATTTCACAGCTAAAGGACGTACCGTTCTGCAGTGGAGGATTCTTGTGTGTGTCGCTCTCAGGCTGTGCTTCCTGCTCTGCTTCCTCCGTGTTACCATCTGGCGGTCGGGTGGCCTCCGCTGACTCGGGCTCCTCCTCCTCTGTTTGGTCCTCCTTTGGTTCAGGCTGTTCTGGTTCTGCGTTGACCTCCTGGGGCTCCATAGCTTCTTCCTGCTGGGCTTTCTCCTCCGCTTCTCTTTTAGCTCTCTCCTCCGCCTCTGAGGTCACATGGAGGTTGGAGGCAGGTTAGCACATGTGAGAGGGTGAGTGTCAGTGTGCATTAATTCATCGTTAAATAATTCTCACTTAAAGGTTGAGTGGGTTCACTGGACCGTCTGTTCTGTACTGATCTAAGAACTCTTTGTGAGTCTTAACTTTAACTTCACTGTGTTTTGACCACTTGGTGGCAGCAGAAACAAGCTGTAAACACATTTATCACTTAAAGTTGACAACATGAATTTGTTAGCAAATAGCTGCTTATTTGCAGATTCAGCAGTTACAAAAAAAGGTTAGCATTAATTCAAAGTCGTGTTTCCTGCCACCTGAAAAATGTCCTATATAAAAGTCCTGCATTAGCTCTCTCTTAACTCTGTTTCCTTTTAGTTTATACCAGCTCCTGAGGGAAATATCTGAGTCTTTAGGTGCTCAATGCTCCACTGTGTTGACCAGCTAGTTGCTAACTGTGTCTGTGTATTGTTTGGTGCTTAGCAGATAGTGTACAGTGGGGTTTTAGAGCTTTTCTTTGCAGAAAATGAAGTTGGTAGGAGCAATGAGAGTGAACTCAATAGTAAAGTTGTGGGCTTTAACGTACCTTTAGTAGCCTGAGCTTTCCACCTCTCTCTGTTCTGATAAACCTCTTCGTTCCACAACGCCTTGAAGTTCTTCAGGTCCACCGTCAGCAGAGAGCTGTGTCCCGACGTGCTGCTGTCGGAGCTCTTCACACTTTGCCTCTTGGTCTCCTCTGAGCTAATACTGTTCAGACTGGACAGAAAATGAGAAAAGAGAAGAGAGTTAAATAGTTGCACAAAACTAGGGATGCATTCAGAAATACTCACCCCGAGTGCCAGGGCGCACCTTGGCACAAACTGAACCGGTGGTAAATTCGGAGCGCTGTTGTAACATACCGTTCGGTCATTCAGAACACCATGTTCTCAGAGCAGCAGAGCGTACTCTGGGCGCTCTGTCTGCGGTGACGGAGCAGCAGAACAGCAAGATGACTGAGATGAATGTAATCGTTGATTAATACATGTAGAAATAAAACGTTCTGTTCCTTCCAACAACAGCACTCCCATAGTAGTGCTGAGCATCAGATTGGTTTTACGAACGTACCCTACCTGTGCTGCAATGACAGTAGCTCTGTGCAGCTGTTCTTTGAGCTACATGCTAACGTGGTAACAAAGACAATGCTAACATTCTCATGTTTATCACGTATAATGTTTACTGTGTTCACTAAATTAGACAGCATCTCAACATGTTAAAAGTAGCTGATTAGCACTAAAACACTGAGTACTGAGGATGATGGGAATTTGGTTAGGTCAGGTATTTTTACCTGATAATGTGCAATGCTGTTTGCCGGAGTGCCCCTTTTAGGGATTAGTTATTTCAATTCATCATGTGGGTTACATGCATGAATGGCTGTTGAGACATTTCAGTCCAACGGAGGACCAATAAACCAGCATTACTATCCTTAGTTAAAGAAAACAGAGGCGTGTTGAAAAGCAGGTAGATAGTCAGAAGCAGACAGAGAGCACAGGCATAGTTACAGATGATTGAAAGCAGCTATAAATGCTCTGGAAGAAACAGTCCAAGGAAACCCATAAGCACCCAGGTGTGTACGAAGACAAGGAGACTGCACAAGTGGCAACGCTATCTGAGGTTTCCACTCGGTTAACTTTGACTGGAGGCCCACTGAGTGATGCTAATGACTGCTGTTGAGGAGAGAGGGGAGGCTGATATTGATGTGCAGGTGCAACGGAAGACGCAGAGCCAAACTCCCAAAGTACTGCTGTATTTTCTAATAAGCTCACTTTAAAAGACACAAATACCAGACTCAGTTTTTTAAATGATCTTTTTCTGGATAGTTTAATCATTATTTACGCAGGAGCAAGTGGATTGTACTTTCTTATCTGGGTGGTTTCAAAGCCTTGCACATACCTGATTTAGTACGTGGCTGGAGGAAAAGTACTGAGCCGGTTAATTAAGGGAGTGGAGGCAAAATCACTTTGTTTTGTATCTTGAGAGGCTATTGTGTATGCCAGTGCAACACTGAAGCCCACTCTTGATCGGGGATGATGACTTTAGCATCTCTAAAATATCAATTTCAAGGTGTGTGGCTCTGCCCAATGAAAGGTGGAGACATTTCCACACACAGAAATGGATTACTCATGGGAGACTCATCTGCTGCTCCCAATACTTCCATTAGATATGCTGCTGTTATTGCAGAGGAGCTGCCGAGGCTTAATCACGTCATTGAGCGAGCAGTTACCCAGACAGGTATGAGACGTGAGGGATAGAAAACAGTAGCTTTTCCATCCTTGATTAACCAGGCTGGTTGATTAAAAAGTACTCAGATTTACATACAGTCACCCACTTCCATCTGCTCAGTCCTCCTACTGAAGAGCAGAGAACAATCCAAACTTTGTTTGTTTTCAAATGTTCTCTGAACGAGAAAAAGTGCTGCGGCTCACCTTGAGCGTCTAAAGCCGGCGAAACCTGAATGGGAGGCTTCATCTATGAGCGGTTTGACGATTCGTTCCATCATGTCTGTCAGCACAGTGAAGGTGGGCACCACGATGAAGTCGATGAACCCTGGTGACAAAGAAATTAGCAAATATCAGTGTCAGTTTATACATATTCACATTCAACAGGATGAAAAAAGCCACACAAAAAATCACTGTAACACAAATTTCTGAAATTAAGGATGTTTTAAATTAATTACCAAGTCTGTGAAACAAAGTGTTAGAGGGGTCATTAGACTGCACAGCTGCCAAGATGCAGATGAGAAGCTCTGCACTGATAAAATCATCGATATGCTCATCTCAGTCGCCTTCAATTATTCCTCTTTGCTCACAGCTATGAAGGATAGTATACATTTTTTTGAAAAAGTCTGTTTTTCAGGAGAATATTTTAATTTACATGTTTTGATAAAACAAGATATAAAAAATACACACAGACATAGCTCCAGACAAATAAATACTACATAAAATAAGAAGAGGCAGTGTAAACAATCATGGCTTATCCAGACAACTGATGGTGTATTATCATTCATTCATGATATTCATCATATCTTTTGTGTGTGTGAGTTTGTATCTTTTCAAGTGGCATGCAGCTATTAATTTCCAAAAAACATCTAGTTATGAGGAGATAGGAATCAGACTATCATATCATTGCTTTACACTTTCTGGCAGTGCATACATTTATCTCTGAAATCCTGTTTTGAAAGTTCCTTCATTGTACAGTGTGTAATTTTCTGCTGCAAGGGGCCTCACAATCCATCACTGCAGTGAGTTTCTTCAAGTTAGGATTCCTCCAGTGTTCATTGCTCAGGAGGTTTCATCGGGAGCTGAATTATTCGGAAAGGTCTCTTCCCCTCCGAAACAAATGAACCAGGTGATTAAAACTGTTAAAAACTGTAAAAATATCAGTGTTTCTTTGACACTAGAGCCGAGCTGCTGCTAACGTTTGCTCAGCTTGTTTCTCCGATGATTAAAATCCTTCATCTGATTAAAAAAATATAGTTAAAAACAACCTCAAAAGTGTAAGAATGTAGCTTAAGTGGATGAAAAGTCAGTTTATGACAGCTTCTGGCAGAACACAACAGTCAGTCGTGACACGTATTGTATCCTTGATTAAAATGACCAGCTTCTCTGGGTTTGAGAATTGTTGGAAACATTTGGGATGATGTCAGCACACAATTCAACAAAACATATAATATTGGTCTAGTTGTTTTTACACATTTTGATGCAGATAAGTTACATAATATATCTTAAAATGTGCACTAATTGTTGGGACATTCCCCGATGGTCATATTTGCAGATCCAATGGGAATTTTAATCTTGTAAGTTCTGTCTTGTTTTTCAGTCAAATGCCTATACGTACAGTACAGGCCAAAAGTTTGGACACACCTTCTCATTCAATGCGTTTTCTTTATTTTCATGACTATTTACATTGTAGATTCTCACTGAAGGCATCAAAACTATGAATGAACACATGTGGAGTTATGTACTTAACAAAAAAGGTGAAATAACTGAAAACATGTTTTATATTCTAGTTTCTTCAAAATAGCCACCCTTTGCTCTGATTACTGCTTTGCACACTCTTGGCATTCTCTCCATGAGCTTCAAGAGGTAGTCACCTGAAATGGTTTTCCAACAGTCTTGAAGGAGTTCCCAGAGGTGTTTAGCACTTGTTGGCCCCTTTGCCTTCACTCTGCGGTCCAGCTCACCCCAAACCATCTGGATTGGGTTCAGGTCCGGTGACTGTGGAGGCCAGGTCATCTGCCGCAGCACTCCATCACTCTCCTTCTTGGTCAAATAGCCCTTACACAGCCTGGAGGTGTGTTTGGGGTCATTGTCCTGTTGAAAAATAAATGATCGTTCAACTAAACGCAAACCGGATGGGATGGCATGTCGCTGCAGGATGCTGTGGTAGCCATGCTGGTTCAGTGTGCCTTCAATTTTGAATAAATCCCCAACAGTGTCACCAGCAAAACACCCCCACACCATCACACCTCCTCCTCCATGCTTCACAGTGGGAACCAGGCATGTGGAATCCATCCGTTCACCTTTTCTGCGTCTCACAAAGACACGGCGGTTGGAACCAAAGATCTCAAATTTGGACTCATCAGACCAAAGCACAGATTTCCACTGGTCTAATGTCCATTCCTTGTGTTTCTTGGCCCAAACAAATCTCTTCTGCTTGTTGCCTCTCCTTAGCAGTGGTTTCCTAGCAGCTATTTGACCATGAAGGCCTGATTCACGCAGTCTCCTCTTAACAGTTGTTCTAGAGATGGGTCTGCTGCTAGAACTCTGTGTGGCATTCATCTGGTCTCTGATCTGAGCTGCTGTTAACTTGCGATTTCTGAGGCTGGTGACTCGGATGAACTTATCCTCAGAAGCAGAGGTGACTCTTGGTCTTCCTTTCCTGGGTCGGTCCTCATGTGTGCCAGTTTCGTTGTAGCGCTTGATGGTTTTTATGCGACTCCACTTGGGGACACATTTAAAGTTTTTGCAATTTTCCTGGACTGACTGACCTTCATTTCTTAAAGTAATGATGGCCACTCGTTTTTCTTTAGTTAGCTGATTGGTTCTTGCCATAATATGAATTTTAACAGTTGTCCAATAGGGCTGTCGGCTGTGTATTAACCTGACTTCTGCACAACACAACTGATGGTCCCAACCCCATTGATAAAGCAAGAAATTCCACTAATTAACCCTGATAAGGCACACCTGTGAAGTGGAAACCATGTCAGATGACTACCTCTTGAAGCTCATGGAGAGAATGCCAAGAGTGTGCAAAGCAGTAATCAGAGCAAAGGGTGGCTATTTTGAAGAAACTAGAATATAAAACATGTTTTCAGTTATTTCACCTTTTTTTGTTAAGTACATAACTCCACATGTGTTCATTCATAGTTTTGATGCCTTCAGTGAGAATCTACAATGTAAATAGTCATGAAAATAAAGAAAACGCATTGAATGAGAAGGTGTGTCCAAACTTTTGGCCTGTACTGTACATGGAAAGTGTTACTGGTTGTTGTAATTATTCCTCCTGCCCCCTTCACACTGGCTGCAAACAAATTCCTCCCTAATGCTGTTTTAATGGAAGTTGCGCAGTCTAAATGTGGTCATCAGAGTGTTTAAGTAGGATAACACCTATCCTCTAAGATTCACGAGTGATGACTGAGTGCTCTCCAGACTTGTTGCCCTGGATTTGGTCTTTCAGGGAAACATGCAGGCTGCCTTATCTTCTTAGTGGAAGTTGTTGGGGCTTTAAATAACCTGAGAGGAAAACTGCAGACACTGCTCAAGGCTGGAAAAGTGCTGTCACCTCCTCTGCATGTTTTTCAGGTAAGGTAAAAAACAAACTTTTACTCTTTCCTATTAGCTACATTCTACAACTCTCATAAAAAGACTCAATCAGTAAAAGATAAGGTGGTAAAGGACAGAGCAGAAAACATTATTTATCAATATGTTACGTCTCTATCAAGCAATATGTTATTCTGTCATTATCACAGGAAACACAATAACCAAATTCATCACACTTTGTCATTTGACAGATTGATATACATGTATATAAACACACAAAATATTATGCAATTAGGTGGTAATAACACACATTTACAAATGGAGATGTAATTTTTCTGAAGTAAGCTCAAGCTGGAGCAGCACTACACCCATACAGACACACACCACTGTACATGTGGTGCATGTGAAGATGGAGAAGCCACTCACCGATCTGGGACTGTGCCACCATTGTGGACTTTCGGTCGCAGAGCGGAGAGAACGGCAGGCCGAGCTCGGATTCTTTGTCCCCCTGGAAACACAGCAGCTTCCTCAGTCAAAGTCATTCTCAGTATTTGGTTTCTATAAAAATGTCCCCCACCCTCCAGACATACTCACACAAACACACGCGTACACGCTGCCGCCGTACACCATATGCTCACACTTCTATCAACACGCTTTGGATTTGTCTGGCCCCCACCCTTAAGTGCTTTTGGGCCAGAAATGTGTTTCATTTTCTCGTCTGATGTGACACAAACAGATGAGATGTAGAGTCGGGAGGCAATGTTCTCTGGAGAAGCTATTTATCGGCGATTCATATCCCGAGAGATAAAAGCCCCGTGAAAGCGGCCGAAATAACAATAGCACTGATAATGAGAACAATGCGGATTAATAATGGAAGAGATGAAAGCAATGTGGCACCAGTTAAATGCCTGTGCTTCTTGTTGACATTAACAAATCCACAATTTATTATTTAAAGCCAAATGCATTGTTGTATCACAGAGGTAATGTTCTACATTTTAATCTGCCAAGGTGCTTTGTCATGGCATCATTCTTTAAAATGACAAGGAGCAGAGTGTCTGCAATTAACCTTATGAATATGACTGTATATCTCACTAATGCAAGGAGCTTTGGGGGGTAGAGCTGAGCCAAAGCACAATATTAAAACATTAGAAAAATAAATAACTTCTTTTGCAACCTGTACAATCAGCGCCACAGGAGCCACTAAAAGCAATTCACATGTAATATTATAAGATAGATACATAAACTGTACCTCAAATCTAATGTTTTCTTTTTTCATCTTTTGGCAGTCCACATTAATCCTACAGAAATAGTTCCCTCCAGACTCCACGGATGGCCCAATAGAGCATATACTTTCACATAGCAAGAAAAGTACAGGCGTAAATTAAAAGTCAAGAATAAACTTTCCTTCTCAACTTTTGAGCCAAGATGGTTGAAAAGTCTTTAAAGTGATCAGATAAGGAAATTTGAGCATCTAAAAATCCTCCACTTCTGATGAAGATCATTTATCACGATGCAAATGGATTGTTTTGTCAACAACATTAATAATGTCTGCATATCATGTAGATTTTCCAGCTCAAGGGCCCCAGAGGTTTGCATGCTTGCTTAATGGCATCGTTTAGTGGGACACTCAAGTGGAGTGGCGCCATCATTAACCTTTTGCTTCACCTGTACTCTTCCTGCCACACAAGTCTCATGTTATTGTCTGAAACTGTTCTTCAGAGGTGATGTTCAACATTACATGCATCTGAACCTCACATCTACAAACAACTGGAGCAGGTATGCCCACTCACCTGTCTGAAGAACTCCTCCAGTAGGGAGGTGGTCCAGCGGTGGTGTAGGTCCCAACTTTTGGCCGGGTGGCTGATATCTGCTGTGTGTAGCAGCAGGGACAGGGCTTTGGGCTTGTCAATGCTGCAAAAGAGAGCATATTTGAAACATTAAAATCTGCATTACACTCCTGAATGTGACACACCTAAATTGGTACAGGTGAAGCCGAATGGTTTTCAAGGTACTGTAATGAGCTAAAATGAGATCACCTGTGTAATCAAGGTTTGATGACGAGGGATTTAGATTAAATACGCCTGTGTCTTTTAGGTTGAACTCCTGCTTAATCAACGTCCCAAAAACTACCAGTGTTGAGCACGTTCACACATCACAAGAGCTCACACACATTAAAATTAACTGGTTAACATCCATAGTTCACTTGTGATCATCATTCACTCACAGATATTTCCCAAGACTGGTTGGATGCTTCAACTTGATGTGTTGTTTCAAATTTGTTGCAGATGTGGCTGATGTTAGGACTTGTTTTTTAAAACCCATCGGTCTCATTTTGATATAAATGTGAGATTCTTTCCATTGGAATCTATGTTTTACTGATAAAAGTCTGTCAAATATCCATATGAGCAGTGCTGGTAGATGTCTTTTTTTTTTAAAAAATGGTGAGCAAAAAGAATGAACTCGCTCTTTCAGACAGTTCATGCACAACACTGAAACCTACATGTTGAAGGCAAACAGACATTCCAGACAAATCTGCAACAAGGTTATTGAAAAATACCAACCAGGGGAAGGATACATGAGGCTTTCCAATGCACTGAGTGTCCCTGAAGTCAGAAGGGTCAATCATATAGTAAAAAAGAAAAATAGGAAAAAATGTGGCACAGCTGCAAATGTTTCAACAGCAATCTGTCCACAGATTGCTGCACTTTGTGCAAGAACAGCACAGTGAAATGTGCTGAAGAAAAGACAGAAAGAAGGAAGGAGAGAAGGAAAACATTTATTATAGACAGTGTGCTGTATATGCTCAGTATGATATCAACACTGCCTAGTTTTACAAAGTAAAAATGCTTCCACTTTGGGGATTTAAACGTGTCTTGGATAAAATTGTCCACTAATGGCTGCACAGTTATGTTTTCAGACTTTAGATTAGTTTTAAGGATTCCCACTTAGTTTGTCTCTCTGACTGAATTTTGGATTCCTTTTTTTGCAGCACAAAAACTTTAGAATTTTGTTTCTTATCACTTACAGTGGGGTTGCTTTAGAGAGACGTCACTTCAAAGCCAGTGCTATGTCAATGTACACTGCTATTGTTTTAAGACAGATTTGGCTGACACAGGGAGCATGCACAAACACTTTGAACTGGATGAAGTTACTAAGACATCACAAGAAAAGGGTAGAATAGGAGCTGCAGGTGAAACCACTGCAGGATATCACATCTAGTACAAACACGATGTAGTGCAGAGCAGCAGACGGAGTATAAACTCACCATTGCTGCAGGCTGCCAAATTACAAAAGATTTATAGATGTCAGATGTGCAGTATGTAAGAACCCTTATAACATATGTCACTGTAATAGCTGACTGCAGAAGACTCAAACAAAAGTATTCCCTCTCAATCATCACTTATGACCCACTAGAAGTGTGACCCAATCGCCAGAAAAAAAATGTTGGCATTGTACATTTTTGAGGATGCATAACATTTGCATGTTGTTATGTAGCAGATACATTGAAGCTTACCATACCAACACTGCTATGGTTGATGTGTGGTTATGTTTAGGCACAAAACTACCTCATTATCGTTAGAAAAAGATCAAGTTTTGGCTCAAAATACGATTCCAGGAGGAAAAGCAACAATGTCTCTGTAATAAACAACCAGTTTTTCATACCTGCAAAGCTGCTGGAAACACAGTGTCTTGCCTAGCTGTCATGCAACCATCATCCCCTCCACCCTCCAGAGACAAAATCAGCACTTTAAAAAAGCTAATATGATACATATGAAACATGCAAATGTAACATACCCTTGGTTTGCAGAAACATACAATGCCAACATTTTCTTTTAGCAACTGGGTTGATAACTGACACTTCCTGTATAGTATACCTTTAAAGAATAAGGCTGGAAATATTTTATATTTTTAATATTGTCAACAAATCCCATGACAATACCAAAACTAACAATGTGTTTATATAGTCTATGTCTTGATACATTTTGACCTCCCTAACCTGTCTTTGGTACATCCCGTATGAGCATGAAGGATAAACACTAACATTACTCAAACAAGAGTAAATAACACAGTTGTTAGGAAACATTTTCAGTGGTGGATTAGTACACATTTGGTAGTGAGTATTTCTGACAGCAGGACAGTGTATGTGGGATCGACTCAAAATAAACTACAGTGTTTGTGTTCATGGTTATAGAGGAACATGTCAACCAGCACAACAGTGTAGTTCATTGATGTTTTAATAGCTTTTTGGCAACAATGAAGCGGTGGGACACTACTTATTACTGTATTATTAGGATCAGTTCATTGTTGGTCTTTTCATGGAATCTGTTGACAATAAGACATCTTTTAAGTTTTGTGATGGCACTAATCAAATGGAGGCAACATCAAACTGTCAAACTGATGAAATTTATTTACAAAAACCCCCCAAAAAACCCAGATCTATTAGAACCACCAAAAACCAGGGAGACATCTCCATCCAAAAGGAATAAAAAACAAACAAACATAACAATTCCCCTGTCATCATTCTGCCTCCATTAGACAGATCGGTTTTCTACACTGGAACACAGTGTGAAGACGCATCTTCTCACCTCATCAGACATCGGCGGTGTCTGAGATATCACCTGATAACCATATCAAAATATCATGTTCAGTGGACTGGTGCATGAACGAGCAGACGCAGGCCAATATGGAAAATAGGCACACAAATGACAACACACACACATACACACAGTACAAGGTTAAACAGAGGTGAGAGAGACTAGCTCAGATTTCCCCTCATTCCATTTGTGGCAGATTGGGTCTTAAAGTGCACTCAAAGCAGGCCTGGAGCAGACTGGTGTGAATTACTTCACATTAGAGTCTATTCAGCATTACAGCTTCCTGCAGACTGCAATCTCATTTATGTGCAAGTGTGTGTGTGCGCGCATGTGTGTGTGGGTACCCTATACAGTAGCTTGATGATTACATCCCAGTCAGCACTCTTTGAATTTCAAGATATATTCACAAATATAGGAAGTACAATGTTGTTGATTCCTACATACGTTCTCAAGGAGGTGCTTATCTCCACATCACTGCTTTCTGAGCAATTTTCTAATCTTGACGAGTGCCGTGCTTTATCACAGTAAAAAGAATACCCCGAAGGTCAACGAGTTTCTTAAAGCCGTCTCTCGTTGCAGCTACATCAGCAGTGATGACTCATCACGTCATACGATAGTTTGCTTGATAGCTCTCTTGCTTCCTTTCTGTGTCTGCATGTAGAGCAGTCGCGGCTATCAATCACAGTTGAGGGAGCCGTGCTTGAAATGTGTAAAAAAAAAAAAAAAAAAAAGTCTGCAGTCTGGTGACCTTGGGTGCAGAAAAAAAGAAGAAAAAAATCTATTATTTTGACTGAAACATATTTGCTCCCTGTCTTTTACATTTTCAATTTGAACAAGGTCAGCCATTCAGAATTTGGAGGGACCTCAATGACCTGTAGGGACTCCTGAAAAACAAAGCATTTCACTTGGATGGCCGTGGTTTTGCAGGATGTAGCACTGCATGCTTCGGCGAGCTCTGTGACCATCCCAGCCCACACTCTGAGTGCACGTTCATACTTTATAAGATAACCTGCGTGCACCTTTGTAAGAAGAACAAGCAGAAACAACATTGATTTATTTTGGTTTGATGAAAAGTTGGACTGAGTTACAAAGTATGGGATAACTTTATATCTTAAGCTTGGAAAATTAGGCATACTAGACTGAATAAGAAATGAGTATGAAGACATAAAGAATATCAGGCTGTTCTTGAGAACTGTTCGTACGCTTACTCATGAAAAGTAATGCACCACAATTCGTATATAACACATGTAATCATTAGCTAGTCATTTATGGGAATTGGTAAGGCTACAATCACGCGACCAGTGCACTGACAGGAGTAAATAAGGAAGTAGTCCGCATAAGCAGGCAGGTTGGGGTAGTGGACAGGTCACAAAACATAGGACTTTCCCCAGGAGGCCAATGTTCAGAACTGTGTGAAACCAAGTTAACTTTGAGTTATTTTAAGGTACATCGTTGTCCCTGTGTCTCTTTAACTAAACCTAACCTATGTATCTTTACTTGAGTATGTCGGTGAAGATTCTCAGTCATCAAGGTCATGGTAATCTTAAGCACTTTATCGTAGGCAACTGGACTTGCTTGGGTTTCTTGAAGACGTTTCACCTCTAATCCGAGAGACTTTTTCAGTACTAATGGACTGATGTGGAATTGCAGGCTTTCAATTCGTTGAGGTCACATGTGAGCTTTGAGTTTCACAGTCGTTAAGGTCACATGTGTGTCGTTGACCCACTCAGCCATCATGTGTGTCATTAGGGTTAGATGGGTCCAGGTGTGAATGGGTGGTAGGTTGTGTGGGGAGGGATCCCAAGACTACATTGTAGGTGGATGACAAGTGGTGTCATAGGCCACCTCCTCTGTTTAACGATGGACGTTCCAATTTGGCGTACAAGGCTTCTTTCATGCCTCTTTCATACCATCTGTCTTCTTTGGCCAAGATGTGAACATTGCTGTCAAAGAATGTCCCTCATACTTTAAATGTAAATGGGCCTCTGAGTCTTGACCTGAGGAGCTTAAGTATGACTTTATGTCAAGTACATAACCAATTCTTTTGCTATTATTCCAACCACTGTATGTGCATTTCATAAAATATCAACTGTAAAACAGTTGTATGGGGATGAGGATGAGGTTGAGAACATACTATTCATATTTTTGTATAATTTGTAGATATGATCTCACACCTATGTACATGGAAATTGATAGTCAGTCTTGTGAGCCCATTTTGACTGGGCATGATGCCAGATACCAGGTATTTGTTGTTGGACATCATTTAGTTCATCTAAATGTCAAGATATTTTAGCTCTTTTTCACTGTACATATTTTTCAGTATGACATCATGATGGTCAGTTTAAGAATTTATCAGCAGTCAGGTAGAAGTCATTTGAAAATCTGCAGGGAAATCAAGTTACAGTTGCAGCCATGCCAGCAGCACAAGAAGCAAAAGTGTAGTTTGAAGTGCATCCTCATAAATCGATGATCATAAAAAATCATAGATGTTACACGTAGGCGTGAGGCAAAGATTAGTAAATACTAACACTTCTTTTTAGGTTACAGTTTTTCCAACTTGTCCAAAAGGTGCTGAGATGACCATATGTGAGCTGACAAAAACATGCATCAGGCACGCAAGATGTAAGGCACTGCTCATGGGGTGTTTTTGGGACCTGTGGTTCACAGGTCCTATAGACAGTAACAGAGAGGAAAATGTCAGTCAGCTACTTTTTGGCAGTCGTCCTAGCCTGTGTACTTGTACTGGAGGAAATGGATAACACTAGTGTTTTTGAGAAATGCTTATAAACCTATACCACTGTGTAGAGAATGTCTGATTTCATCAGTTAAATGAAATGTATTTGCCAACACTCAGCAACTGCTAGTGACCGCAAGTTGTGAGGATGTATTTACAGCTGCTATTTATGTTTGCATGCACATCCTGCTGAATGCAAACAGCAAAACACAAGTCCTGGAAAAAAAAACAAAACAAACATTTTACATAGTTTGTGGAGGACCAATGTTTTCTAACTGGTCGTCTTAGCTGTTGCAGCCTACAGTGTGCCAGCAAACCTGCCAGCAATATTTCTGCCACCGGCTGTTTTTCACCACAGTGTGCAAATACATTTCACCATGCCAAATCTGGTATGACTGCACTATAACTCTGCTGCAAAAACAGCACAGCACAGAAACACAAACTATCCTGTGTTAGTGCCTGAGAGGGCCTGTAATGGTACTCACTGTATATATAATGCATGACATTTGGTACTATTTGGCCACAAAAGACTCGTTCCATTTCTATTTGTTATTTTGAGTAAACAGCACCTGAGCAACACACAAAATCCCAGTCCATTTGTTATAAACATGAATGTTTGTTGTGTTGTGAATGTCGGAGTTCACCCTCGGGGCAGGGTTAATTGGGTTGTAAACAGCTGGAGGTTGGTACACAGAGGCTGATGGCAGGGTTAATGAGGATGTAAATTGCTGGGATGAGGTAAACAAAAGTGAAGAACAAGTCAACTGACCCCTCAGGTTGCTGTAGGAAGTTCTTCATGGCCTTAACCTGCTGGAAATGGCACGACATATCTGTGGCCAGCACCATCTCCACCACCAGAGCTCGCAGCTCTCTGGATGAAAACAAAGGAGAGGGGAAGAGGAGAGGAAAACATGATCCATGTGCTGTATAATGAACTGTCAAACTCTAAGGTAATAAAAGCCGACTTATTTCGGAAGTCGCTAAAAGTAAATTAAGCCAGCCAACATAGTTTTTGAGAGCTATTTATAATATCTGCTTTGACAAGTCCCAGCTTATGTCGTGAGGAATCGGATTGCAGCTGTCTCCTTTAATGTATTATCACACAAAACACTTCCATTTAGCACAAAGCTGTTGGACCTTGAAGGTAATCCAACTTTTCTGATTTTCACACCACCGAGCACAGTTGTTAATCTTGAAGAATAAGAGATAAGTTCACTTTGGGCTTACAACAGGTGATATGTTGTGGAACTGTTCTGCTTGACGTGCCCGGTTTTTCACCTGCCACGTCTATCTCTCTATCTTTCTGTGGCTACTACATCTCCAAGTTTTATTTCCCTTCGCTGTCACTCAGCTTTTTCATCTCTCCGTCTCCCTTCCTCTTATTGTCTGCCTCAAGTATCCCTCTCACTGACCTCCAGTCGTCCTTGGAGAGGTTGTAGAGGATGTTCATCTCATCGTCGTCCTGCAGTAAGCGGTACGCTGCGCTGACATGGTGACTCTCCAACACTGAGCGGTCATTGTACAGGATAGCTGTGTCTGACCTGTCAAAGGGAAAGCAAAGCAATTGTTTCATCTATATTGGAAAAAGAGCAGCTTATAGAGAAACAATAGAGCCCATCATGTTGCTACTTCACCAGTTTATTTGAAATAAGTGTCACTTAGCAGGAGGTCTGCGGTAGAAGGAGCAACAAAATCAAACAAAGACCAAAAAACAACAACAAAAAGGAAGAGTTTATGTATTACCTCTGTAACAATAATATATGTCAGCCCCTTCAGGATGCTGCAACATGCAACGCAAAGTCAACCAATCCATGTGAGTAATGTGCAACCTTGCAAATTGTCCAGTCAACTTTTCCACAAATTTGACCAGTCATCATAGTTTCCCACGAGTATCACTACACAGAATTCGCCAGCATAACATTAACAAACTCACCTCATTGTTATATCTGGTTGTGAATATGCAGACGAGCAACACGTTTACCAACAAAACTTACAGCCAAAGATTGTACAAGGCAACTCCCTGATGTTCTGGGTAAAATGTTTGTACTGTGTGCAACGTTGTGGTGAGAATGACTGAAACATGTGTACAATAGACAAGACAGATCACCGTGGCCGAGGCCATCGCATCCAGATCTATTGCAACTGCTGAAAGACTCAAGGTGAGTTAGATTAAATATGCATGGTTAGTGGTGACGTTAGCATAGCATAAATCACAAAGTGACAGAGGCATGCTCTCCTGTGTGTGTCGCCAACTGTGTGTGTTTATGTGTGAGACAGAGTAAGAATATAGTTTAGGAATAAGAAGTCTTGATTGAAATATTTAAACATAGTGTGAAATAATTATTTGAAATGTCAAGCTGGATGTGTGAGAGATGGAGATTATTTGTGTGAGAGAGACATCACTGAATGAGGCAGAAAAGAGAGAAATGCAAATAATTAATATATTCAATTAATTAATGCAAATAATTGCAACTAAATTTGCAATTTTCACTTGCTCCGACAATTTCCAATTCAAAAAACCACAAAATCCTGAAGGGACTGACATATAAAGCAATATTCAAAATGTCAAACATATACAGGTTTTACACAGCACAAAATGATTAAACTACTAGCGCTCCACAAATGAGGACCCTCAGTATATTACTGAAAACTGGCCACTGTTAGTAAGAGGTTTTCATCTCTGAAATGTATCGTGTACAGAAAAGTATATATCTGGACAACATTAATTATATGAAGTTTTAGAAGTTCTATATTTCTGAATTACAGAAATCTGGACAATTATACTAATGGCTGCAGAAAATTAACTTTTAGTGTAATAGATCTGAAAATAATAAGGGGTATGAAGACAGTGTTTGGCAACCAATTGAAACTTTAATTACAATAATAACAAAAGGTTTTTTCCCCCAATGTGTTCCGTCCAACTCAAGTTCTCCAGGGTAAAGAGTTCGGACTTCATTTGGACTCTCGTCCTGCCCCAGTGTTATTACTGCACTGCAGGCGATCTCAGTGTGATTGTAAAGCCCCCTCGCTGCAAATGAAAACATTGATCGGGTGAGCCACTGCCATGCATTTTTGATTTTATGATCCATTACCTTGTCTGAATGTGGAAGTTGTTTGTGGTCCCCGTGTGCTCGTAGTCGTGCACTGCCGCCGCAAAGATCATGGCAAAGATCTCAAGCTCAGTCAACCAATGCTGCAGGCAAAAAATGAGGAGAAGAAGAAGGAGGAGAAGGAGAGGAGATGGGAGGGAAAAGGTGGGGTGCGAGGTGAAGATAATGAGGACGAGGGGGATATTAAGAGAAGTAGATAGAGAGGGGGTGTTGAGGAGGGGAAGCGACGAGATGGAAAAAAACAGCGGCATTGACAGGAAAGGAGGGGAAAGTAATGAACAGACGAGGAAGGATGGACAGAAATTAGAGAAGAGAAATGAGAAGCCAGTGAATGGAAAAAAGGGAAATGCAGGGAATGGTACATCACCACAGAAAGATGCAGAGGAGAAAAGTGATATAAAGGATGCAGAGGGAAGTATTTGGCATGAGGAATGCATTACCGTCAGGGATGAGAGGAAACAAATGGGGAGAAGGAGATAGAGGAAAGGTCAGAAAAGCACAAAGGAAGCTTTAGATAAGACAAGCTCTATTGAGACTCACACCTAAAACTGTCACTTTAACACTTCCTCTTTGTCTCTCAGACAGTGTCTCAGTCTGGTTTGTCGCTGTTACCAAATATATTTTCTATTTAAGTTTTTCAGGTCAAGTTCAAAACCTTTTTAGGCACGACTCGTGACGACAGCAAAAAGAGGATGATGTGAAAGTAGCAGCAACTCTTAAAGGAGTAGCTTGAAAAAAATGCACCAATTTGTTTTCTTGCTGAGAGTTAGATGAGAAGATTGATGCCACTCTCATGTCTGTACCGTCAATATGTAGCCACAGTAGGCAGCCAGTTAACTTATGGATGTATAAATAAAGCTGGATACAGTGTTGGATGTAGGACCCCGTTTAGTCCTATGAAAGAGCTCAGTGGCAAGTGAAACCAAAGTAGTTTGACTTCCTGGATGAGCAGGCTAACTTGGATGGGGATTTAATGATTTAATCGAGCAGCTCTCCTAGACTGAAATGTTATTGGACCAAATTGGTCAGATCTTGATGGTGAAACGTCATTTTCCAAGGGTTGTTAAAATATACCCACTGATTTACAAACATCTCTTTCATGATGTAAATCCATGGGGGAAAGTATTTTTGGGCCCAAAGACATCACGTCACAAACCCAGATGTTGTAGTTACACAATTTGGCCACTATGTCAAATTGGCACTTCTTTAGGGCCTTATGGAAATGGGGTGGAAACAGCCAGCCTCGCTAGCTGTGCTTGGCACATAAGCCACCACAAACACCTTGAATGTGTCAGTCTATGCTCTAGAGGGGATGGTAGATAGATTTTATTACCGTTTAACAGTGCTAGGCTAACTGTTCCCCCCATGCCCAGGCTTCATGCTAAGCTAAGCTAACTGGCCGCTGGTATTAGCTCCGTGTGCACTGTACGGGCTGGTGGTTACTTTGTCAGCAATTTTTATTTTGTTTTAGTCAAATTAAGTCAACCTCATTATTTTTATTTTTAGTCGACTTAATTACTAGATATTTTTAAAGAGCTGTTTATTTAATTCTGCAATGTGTTAGTTGTAGTGTTGTACTAGACTCTACTAGACATTATATTCATATGTTTTTAGAATAGGTTGTCTCCATTTGCATAAATATAGTTAAGTTAAACCTTTATTGATCCCTAGCTGGGAAATTTCCCTGACCAGAAATTGAAGCTGCACCGCTGCATTAGATTTGAATAGGTGAAAACAAAGTCTAGCTATGTAATTCTGATTTTTCTGTTTTTATTATTATTGTTTCTTTTTTAATAACCTCTTTTTTTATCAACATATCTTTGTCATTTGCATCAGCAAAATTAAGACTGTAGTCATGAGAGTTGTAGTGATGCTCTTATCTTATTCTCCGTAAGAAAAGTGAAGAAGCGTTCTGTCCCAAAATGTGGAACTATCTGTCAGAAAAACATGAAACGTGAAAATAGACTTTCATCATATGAGCAACACCCACGCCACCACCTGAACCTAAAGATAAAGATGTCAATGGCCAAAAGAATATGAATAATATGGACTGTACCTGCATGTGTGTGCTTTTATTTATGGACATTTGTGTTTGCAGCCTCCACACACCTCTGTGATGTGCACGCATCTGTGTGCACTCACGTACACAGAGTGGGGATTTAGCTCGGGAAGCTCAGTCGATATTGGTGACTAATCAACAGTGGGGGTTGGGGGAGTCATTAAGAACAGGGTGTGGGGGTCGGGAGGTGGGTGGGTGGGGGCAACATGGCCGGTCCATCCCTCAGTATATTTCCTCACGGGGCCGGCTTTATGAATGACCTGTTGATTGTTGATTTAATGGAGTCTGGAGGGCCTGTGAAATGATAGATGCTGTTCTCCTGCTCTCCCAGGAGCCTGTGGTTCTAGCAGTAATGTGGTTTACTCCACAAGGCACCGCCCCAAAAAAACTCACTATGTCGACAGCTGTCGCAGCCACCTTATTAAGGTGATTAAATAAAAACACTGGAAGCGGGGGCGGCCGGCTGGTTGGGGACTTTGAACTCGGCTTTAGCGAGGCTAGTGTTTTTTTGTTTGTTTTTTGGAATGAATGCAGCATCAGAAATGCCCTAAAGTCACTCCAGTGGGAAGCAGTGAAATATAGGTCAGATGGAAAAAGAACAAAAGCAACATCAAGTATAAAGACTGAACATGAAGTAACATTTGGGCAAAAAGACAGAAAACATTTGACTTGAAATGTTGAGACAATGAACATTAATATGTGTCACATTTGACAGACGTTCTTACAAGTTGATGTTCTCACACTAGCCCTGAAAGAAAATAGGATGTGTTGTTTTTTTCAATGACAGAACAACTCATGGATTCTCCAAGAAAAATGCTGACATTTCAGACAAAGCTACAGTTAAGCTAGCATACAGCAGCTGACACAGATGTTCTGAATATCATGTGCATAAAATGATTTCACCTTCTAGGAACCAAACCAGTGCCTGTACAGTCAGATATAGATAGACAGATATACAGTCAACTCCTACTCACCACCATGCCAGTCTTGAGTAGCAAGTAGTGTACAGTCTGTGTGACATCAGCAGCATGCATCAGGTTATGGTAGGGGTTTTTATGTTTGCTGTATCCCACTTCTAGGGCCTCCACGAAGGACACCACTGCAGAGATTGGGATCTGACAGCAGACAAAACAACAGCAAATGACCAGGAGTTAAAAACAAAACAAAAAAACTGCAGACAGAAACTTCTCAAAGCTATCTGGTGATTTAAATGATGGGTCCATACAATTTCAATACACGCACACTCCCCTCAGCGCCTGAAATTGATGTAATAAAATAATGGATCGTGAGTCCTTTAGGCTACTGCAGACTGTGATTACATATTCATGTCATTTTCACTGCCTGTCTACACTCTAAGATGCTGTCACTTAAAGTGAAGTGTCCTCAGCTATAAGACGCTGTGGAAAATGAGCTCCACAAGCATCAGATGAGATGAAGTGTGTCCAGCCCCCTTGATAATGTGGTCATTGTTGGAACACAACAACAAGATTTAATGCTAAAGAGACAGAGAAGTGAGGGTGCTGGCTTTCATCAAATCAGGCATGGTGAAGGGGACTGTAAAAGCTCTTAGGATCTATAGTGAATATTTGTAGTTTCTCCTCATTTTAATGAGACAAAGGTATGGCGGTCACCAGTGGTGCAGTGCTACATATACATTTCGGCTTTACCTTGAAACGGCTAATGAGGTCATATCTTGTGAGCAATTCGTAGAATATGAATTTAAGTGCGTGATCCCCGCTGGCTTCATTTAGAGCGAAGACGTCAAAAGACCACTTGTCAACATGCTGTGTGGGGGAGAAAAAATTCAAATGATGACATGCCACCACTCAAACAATGTATTCATTTTCTCAAAAACATGTGAAGGTGTCGATACTGGAGGTCACGTTCCTGTAAATAAAACCAGGCTCAGACGACAGGAGTTTTAAAATCCTAACTGAGAATTTATTGCTAATCTCAAACATGCACACGCTACAAGATTCAAAAATAATGGCACATCACACACTACAGGATACCATTAAGATTATCTTGCCAGAGGAAGCATGAATGCATGAATGTGAACTCAAGGGGAAGCAGACAGGAAAAAAACGAAGACGAACGTGGTACAACAACTTGCTGCAATGTTAACAATGCTTTGCAGTGAGAAAAACAGAAGCAGGAGGCTAAACTTATCTGGATGGGAAAACAGTAAACACAGGTTCTCTATTCTTGAGTGAGAACCTGAGGTGAGATTTTAACTGTCAGCTGTGATATCTGTCAACTGACAGTCTGACTAACTTTAGCCTGCTTGGCAACAACATCAGCCCATACTGAGGAAATCATCCAGGCTTTAACTCCTAAATATCAAACATGTTTGAATGAGAGAGAGGTTTAAGATGGGCTCTGTAAACCTCTCATAGTACCAGATAATCTGAGCTGAACATCGGTACCAACTAAGGCCCCAGACCACATTTCTCCTCCGATAATCGTGAGGGGGTGAATCAGGCATAAACTCCTGTAGTCTGAGCCGAGCTGAACTCAGGGTATGTAGTCTTGATTTTTTTGCACATGAGTGTACAAATTTGTTATTTCATATCTTCTGCTTGGATGTGTGTGTGTGCGCATGTTAATACCTTAAGCACAGATATGACAGAAGGGGGGTAGCTGAGTCCCACCATATTGGAGGTGCGTCGGTACATCCTGTTTGGACGAGATAAAAACATCAAATGAAGCGCACTGCTGGGTTTAAACACCAGAGGTTACCACACTGGCCCCGAACCACAGCCTGGAAGGTTCCCCACCAAGACCCACTATAAACCCTCTGATCAGCACGACTCAGTATGAGGTGGACTAAGTTGAGAAAAGGCAGCTGCACTTGCAAGTCTGTCATTTTTTTCACATCAATATTCAAGGTTTTGTTGAACATGCGGAATAGAATATAGATCATTTTAATAGAAAAAATACAAATCAAGCTCTGTAAGTCTTCATGAGATTAGTGGAGTCATTAGAGGCAGCTGGAAGGCAGAAAAGTTGGTGTACTTTGCTCCACATCTCAGAAAAATAGTGTAATACAGCACAGTTTGTCATTATTTTGAAAGTAAATGCCTCACAATAGCTACCAGAGTGCAACCAAATTCAAGTTGGCCACTCAGAACAGATTTTTTTCACCTCATGCTTCATCAAAGCTCCACCTTTTCATTCTCATCCTCCCTTTCACAATCTTTCCTCATTGTAAATGTCTGAAAACAGACGTCCCTCTGTAAAAACAGATTAAGACAGATTATAGCTTACATGTTTGAGGCTTACTGGTTCGAACAAATGCATGTTGTATGTTAGTGTGTGATAAAGCCCAGCCTTGGAGCAGGAGCTGTTTCCAACTCTCTGAATGATTGTGTTTAGCCGGGCTCGCCAAGGTTGTGATGATGCATAGTCGACTCAGGTGAGTGAGTCACTGTGCGGAGGATGCACACATATTTCCAACAGATTGAAATGTAAAGGAGCATATGAGTTTTCAAACCCAGTTGTAGTGCTTCAGAGTTTTCAGTTGCCTTCTCCACCTTCTCGACTGCCACTAGTTTCTATTCAGTCAAGTGCACATACAAGTTACAATAGAAAATCGAAAAATATGCACTGTATTTATGTATTCATGATTTGAATTGCCTGCCCAAGGATGCAGCGTGTTGTTGTTATTGACGTTATTGTTGCTGTATTTTCTATGTACTTTTCTTGTGAATGTGCCTGTGTATGTGCTGTGCTACAAATTGCCTCTGAGGACAATAAAGTAAAACTAAACTAAAACTAAACCAATCAACAATAATCTATTGACAATTTCCTATATCTACAGTAAAATCACTCCTTTCACTTCAAGTTATCACTACTCCCTATAAATACCTCTATTATTTACTGTAGAGTTAGTCTGAGTGGGCGGAAGTTCGCTGCATAGATCAGCCTCTCATTGGGCGGAACGAGCCACCCGCTGAAGTCCCGCCCTACCACCTCTGGTTGTGTAGCAGTTTTCAACCGTTTTCAACACGTCCTTTACTAAATTTTGCGGTGTTTGATCTTGCGGTGATGTAGCCATTTTTCTGCCATGGTTCACGTCCTGTAGGCGATATTTTTGTGGGCGTGTTACACCAAAACCTATTTCCCCCCGGCAATATTTTTGCAAGCGCACCGTTGCTGTGGCACCGCCCAGAACGATTGTGATTGGTTGAAAGAAATACAAGCAGCCGGGGCGTTTTTTTTTCTCCAATCTTAAAGTGAGAGTCAGCCCAGCCAGACCTTTCTTTTCTTGAGAAAGGTCTGGTGAGCAAGACTACTGTAGAGTTAACGGTAAATTGCAATTTGGGAAGCTTTTAAATCTTGTTTAGCACAATCATTGAGTGAAGTGTCTCTTTGTATGAATTTCACTTATATGAAAAGCAAGACATTGCATTGTGTGATTGTCAGCAGAAAGTAGTGCGCATGCCACAATCACTACTTTGTTGTTGTTCCACTGTGGACATTAGGTAGAGTATACCTGCCAGGGCTGGGCAATACAGACTGGTTATAAAGGCTAGATAAGAAAATTCCCGCACATTAATAGGACAGAGTGCAAGAATTCTCCTCTCTTACCTGTGGACTTTTTCCTCCTGCACTCCTGTCCACAAGATTTTGAAGGCGTACACGAGCCTCCGTATTCAAAATCTCTGGTTTTAAAGGCTGCATTACAGCAAACTGGCTGTTTTAATATTTGCTTTACCTACTTAGTTATTATATCTACATGACTGATGTCTATTGAAAATCTTATTAAGTGAATATTTTGTAAAAGCACCAATAATCGATCCAACAATATGTCGCAATATTGATGTACTGTAGAGGTCTTCGGTCAAAAGCATTGATTTTTCTCCATATTACCAGCCCTAATTTAGACACTTAAATAAAATACTGCACAGTAAATAAAGTGAACTGTATTAGGGCTGTAACTAACAGTTAATTTCATTATTTATGAATCTGCTTGTTATTGTGATTGTTTGGTTTTGGAGTCAGAAACTAGAAATATCGCCTGGTCATTGTATGACTCCACAAACTAGTTTACATCCATGTCTGTCCAGACTCATATGTAGCCATGACAGTTGACAGTACTACGAATATGGATGCAAAGAAGCTATATATTCTAAAATGTGGATGCTTCACACACATCTTCAACGCAGCAGTACAGACGATCTGTACAATCAGCACAGCTTCAAGAACGACACCCAAGATTAGTGTCACCAATTTGGTATCTGACCAAATGTCTCCCCTGCTGCTCCTGAGTTATGACGTTGAGTAATGGTGAGAAAATTGATTTTTGCAGAACATGATGATGTCACGGTGGAGCTGACCTTTTGACCTCTTTGGTACAAAATGTCATCACTATATCCTGTTAGACATTTGTGTGAAATTTGGTTATAATAAGCAAATGAATCCTTTGTTTTTGAGGCAACAGCTTTGACCACCAAAATCTAGTCAGTTCATAGTTGAGTCCAAGTGGACAAAGAAATTCCCTCAAGGCATTCTTGAGATTGGGACGGACAACCCACACAATGCCTCCGGCCACGGCTATTGCTGGTACGGAGACATAAGTGAAAATGTCCACCACAATATCCTCAAGTATATGGTGTCATTATCTTGTTTTGTTCAACCTACAGTCAAAAACTCAAAAGTACTTACATTAGTATTAAACCAAGAAAAGCACCAAATCCTAAAAACATAAACACATTAATTTTCTTGATTGACTTATTGATTCATCAACTATTTGTGGCAGTGCTACAGTATATAGTAAATAAAAAGGGATTTTGCTCACTGTGCTGGATTACCTACAAAAAGCAAGTTTTAAGTCTCTACATATACACTTTTATATCAAACTAAAATGAACTCAACACAATTTCTGCCTGAGAGGTTAGAAAATCTAATTTCAAAACTCTAAAACGATGTCAGTAAAGCGTATGTGCAGAAAAGGTACTGAGAAGTGTAAGAACAATGTGGTTGTCTGTTCATTATTCAAGACTAAACTGAAGATGATGATTGATATAATTACTTTAAGTCAGTCTGGGCTACACCTGAACAATGATAGATGGGTAGCCTCAGTAGTGGAAAGATAAAGGTGACAATCCATATTAATTATTTAACATTGATGACTACTTGCCAATATGTGAGTGTGGCTGTGTGCTTGTGCATTACACACACGTTTACCTCTCAACAAATATTCCAGCCTGGACTGCGTGGACAATGCTGCGGAAGCGAGGTTTCTCCTCATTGCGCCGCAGCATCAGGCCCATCTGTCGGGTGAAGGTGGAGGCCAGCCAATCCCGCACCTCTGAGGGCACCGACTCTGACTGGATGTCACTGAGCTCATCCTCTGTGTCCACCAAACGCCTGAAAGAAGGCACGGATGTTGGGTAAAAGACAGAAACACATAGAAAAGAAACAAAGGGAGAAAAAACAGACAGATGCCAAGACATTAAGGGCTTACTAAAATATTCAGCATTTATCGCAGCTCTACTTTCACAGAGGATCAAACTGAAAATCCCAGTGCTGTCCATCAAATAATATCACCTCTTATGTAACATCAAAACATCCCAGGCCTCTTGAAACACCATGACGGGGAGTATTCAAATCCAATTGTGTGGCATAATTCTCCACAGCTACCCTGTTGTGTTGACATGTACAGGGGATTAAGAGCAAAGCCTGTTGGTCTCCACCCTCTGAACTGAATACATGTTCTTATGGCAAAGAGAAAGCATTCACATCTCGCTGATAATCATGGTGCTACATAAATTCTGCACTGGATAGGTCATCATCCTCCATCCTGGAGTGGTCGTGCCACCGCTGGCCCTAATCTGGTAGGATCTAGATGACGAGAGGCTTACATAATTCCATAAGCCTGGTCATATCTCGGATTCTGGACCTGCATTACACTATTGCCATACATTGACCTTGTGTATTCCCTAACTTAACAATTCTTTGAGGTAGCAACAATCTCTCAATGACCTTAACTACGTACTTTCTGTTTAAACCAAATTATAGGGAGATGGCAGATCAGAACACACTTAAGTTTTGTTATTTTGTCGTTTAGGGATGAGAAGTTGTTGACTATAAATACATCTACTCTCAATTGCCATATTGCACTCAGGGGTGGAAGAAGTATTTAGGTACAGGGATAGTCTGAATTTTTTGAAGTGGGGTTGTATGGGGTACCTATCCATAGTCAATATATTGCCGCAGTAATTTTATCATCATAAAACACGCTTGATTCAAAGTCGACAGAAACAAAATAACTCACAAATACCGCCTGGTTTGGTTGAAATTAACCCTTAATTCAGAGAAACCCCATACTGTATGTAGATATAAATGGCTCATTCTAAGATAACTAAAAGACAATTCTTAGTTTCAGGTGGTTGTAAACTACTGAAAACATAGTTATGGATATTATATAGACTACCATATCTGCCAATAGATGCCCTTAAATCCTTCACATTGGATCGTTAACTGCTTTACGTATATGCTATTGGATAGTTTAATCTATTACAATGCATACTTTATCTAAAAGGTAACTAGTAACTATAGCTGTTGAATAAATGTTGTAGATTAAAAAGTACAATATTTACCTCTGAAAGGAAGTGATAAGTAAGTACAGTACTTCGGCAAATGTACTTAATACAGTCACCAGAAGATGTAAAGGCAAATGGGTGGCATTGTAGGTTTCTTCAAACCATGGATACCTTACATTTTGTATGTTTCATGCCAATGTTTCTGAAGTGACATAGTTCCAATTACATATATAGGAGCTGATTTTGTCATCATGAGGTGGAAGAAATGGTGGCTACCAAGCTGCTGATCACTGCAGGCCACTGTTGCTTCTGGCTGACTCCAACAAACAACAAAATGGCAGCAATTCCAGTGGTGATGGTGCCACCAAAACTGGGGTATTCAGAAATGTACAGTTCCAAAATTTACCCTTGCAATTAGTCTGCTTAATATGCATTTTAAAATTAGGGTATGTTTTGGAATGTCCCTGTTACAAATTTACATTTAGTCTATTTTTCATTACAAAGGTATGACATTCTGTAACCAAGCAAAGACACGAAATGGCTAAAATGAGACTAACAATTACAGCACAGGTCAATTGCCATACTAATGACAGTCATCCATTTTCCAAAGCCTGGCCTTTGTCAGAGCTGCACTGTTGTTCTCAATAAATGAACCATGTCAACACTTGTTCAGCAGCTATTGTTTTCTTACCTCGTCTCCTCGATGTAAACGGATTCCAGCACCGACGCTGCATACTCAAGGTTTTTCTTGAGGTCACTGAGGGAAGCCTCTCCTCTCTCCAGTTGCTTCACCAGACATCTTAATCTAAAACAGAGATCCAACAGGCCATTTAACAAATGGGATTACTTCCATCTTGACATGATAAATTAATTTGCAGCTGATGTGAAATTAATCTTGGTGGACTCCTGGTGCACTTGGAGACGTTTTTGTTTTCTGTGAAAAACAGCCTGTCCTCTTGAACTAAATCACAAAATTGGACCACTATAGACAGCAAACACAACAAAATTTGCCCAGTAGACTCAATTTAATTGATTATTTCAAGCAGCAAGCAAAAGAGAAGAGAAAAAATATATTTTCTGCATTTTATCTCCCTTAAAAACAAAACAAAACATGTCAGACATGTTGGATTAGGATGGTACATACAGTATTAAAACTTTGTTCATATACTGATCTCTTTGCAGTCTATGTAATCCAGCTCTGGTGATTTGTCTACTTCTTTCGAAATAACTGCCTGTTTGGCATACTTTGTCATAAGTGACATTCTGTCTTGTCAAACATAGGTGTAGCAAATAACATAAACAAAGCACGTGTCAGATAGCTCCATGCTGGCTCAATACTGGGACACTTAATTGGACTGAAGACAGTAACAGTGCTCTTAGTTCCACCTGTGCCTTTCCTGATATGAAAATAGAATTGTCTGCTGTCTAAAAAATCTTTGGCTGGACTCATTTGCATGTGTTGACTATCTAAAATTAGAATAGCCTTGATATTGCAGCTCTCTGTGCTCCCACATGTGGCTTTTGACACCATCAACAATGTGACAACTTTTATTAGATTACCTGTATAACTGGGTCAGTGTCAGTTGTCTACCCTTGACTTGAGTACTATGACAGTAATTAATAAAGACACTTAAGTGTTTTTATAAAGTTATTATAGCTTTAATGGTGGCAGTCATTTGTAAGCAATTGCTGCTACAGTTTAAACTTTAGCTAAAAATAATGATAATGACCAAATATGCTAGTTGGGCTTACTGTTTGAGTTTTTATTTCAAGTCTAAACTGACTTTACATTGCAGCATAATGAGGAACTTTCCCATCGTGGACAGGTTTACATGAAAAAAAAGAGAAAAACGATTTTTTTTATTTTTAATGTTTTGCCCTTTATCTATGGCCTTTTTTTGCTTAACACTGCTGTAATAGCGTAATTTAAGCTGATTCATAAAGTACTGTCCATCCATCCATCCATCCATCCAAACCAGCTGGTATCCAGCATGTGAAATCACTGAAACGATCAAACGCCACCTTCTCTTTGTCATATTTTTCCAAGACTAACTCAATTGTGGCTATAGATCAATGTGTGTAATGTTGTTTTAAATATGCTTGAAGCCTGCCAAAAGCCCACCGTAAATAGACACTAGAGAGCAGAACAGTTAACATCAATTTCTGCACACTGCAACCCCTTGCAGTATACCACCTGCTGCTGTGCTGGAGGTCACACACTCCCCTTTCACAGTGAATGCCCACAGAGGCTACGCTTGTTGTTGAATTATTAAGCAGAAAGATGGAGAGTGGGAGGTTTCAGATGCTCTCATTGATTACATTCCATAGCTGTGGTTGGAATATTTACCAAGTAAAGCCTCCAAAATGGTTCTGTGAAGATGGCTGAGAAAAAAAAAATATGGACATTCATGAATGTTGTTCGGTTTATTTATTTTTTTCATGGCCAACACTGGCATTGGGGCCAGACTGTATTGTGTCTACAGCAGTGAAACACCCTACAAGTTAGCAGATAGCATCATTTTCCACATGCAGGAAGACTTTTTTTGAACTGATGAATGAATGATGAAAGAAGCCTTAGAAAAAAAGAAATGGCACGCAATCTAAGCTGTGTCTGTCTATCTGCAAAGCTTCAATGTGAACGACTGACACACTGTCTGCTGTGCAACAATATCCATTGGGAAATGTTGAAAATAATTGGGTATTTCCCCAAGTCCAACTCTGCAAAAGAGCCACAGTCATAATATCAATATTCATGCAGAACTGACTGTTTCCTACAATTCCATGGTAATCTATGTCATAGCTGTCCAAACATTTCACTCAAGTCAGATCAAAAGTAAATTCCTGATAGCACTTCAGAAAAAATGCAATCATCTAAGTCATAAGAGCACATTGGGAACCACAAACTTTTGTGGCAAAGCATCTGGTACTTGTTGAGATATTGTAGTCTGAACCAAGTGGTGGAACGACCAACTGACCTGCACTGCCATTCCTAAAACCATGTTGCCAAAAAAGAATAACACATACATTTAATATCCTATTCTTTTCCTTTTGTTGAGTTTTCTAAATCAACAAAAGTTATGTTCACATTCAGTGTTACTCACCAAAATGCATTGTGTGTATCCTTGAGGCGAAGAGAATTTCCTTTATCATAGAACATTTGCATTGAACTGAATTGCATTGAATTTCCCCTCAGGGGGATTAATAAAGTAAATAAACTTAAAACTTAAACTTAAACTTAAACTTATTTAAGTATAATATGGCATTTAAATTCAGAATTCTTTAAATCCATGTTTAGTGCTTGCAGTCTTGCTTCTTCCCTGACTTTCCCGACACATTGCAGCAATTCTTGGTGTGTTACAGCCACCTTTTGATCACCAGAATAGTGTGACACCATTGGTAAGACTGTTCGAGATAAACAAAACATGGAACCACTCAAAGGAAAAGTGCTCCATAGAGCTAAGAAAGATTACAACAAACTATATAGGACCTTCAAAGGTCCAGAGTGTAATATTTAGGGGGATTTACTGATTGCAATCAGCTGAAGCCTGAAACGTCTCCCAGTTAGGATTCCTTCAATGTTCATTGTTCAGGAGGTTTTACAAGGAGCCAAATTATCCGCAGAGGTCTCTTCCTCTCTAAAACAAACAGACGAGGTGATTTGAACCAGTAAAAACACTGAAAAAGCAGATTTACATTACAAATCAGTAATAGATACTGTTTGGCATGTCATGACAGGCATGTAGTTTCACACAAGAAATCTGTTTTTTTCCCAAGGCTCTTTTCACACAGAGGGGCTGCTAACTACAGTGGCTGGCGCAAAAATGAGAATGGTCCTCTCTAACGACTGGCTTTTCCATTTTGAACTACTGCAAGCACATAGCAGTGCAACATGCCGATCTCCGTAGACAGACCTGCTCTCTATGTAGATATAAACTGATTCCAAGGTAACAAAAACATGACCATTTGTAATTTCAGGTGTTTGTACACTAAAGAAAGCATTTATTTATTAAATTATATTCCATTTCAGCCAATATATCCCCCTATATCCTACACACTGGACCTTTCCCTGTGGCAGCAGCTTCTTCACATACTGAACTCTCTCTCTTAAGATACTGACAGCTAGGCCTACCTAACTACAACAGAGGAAGTGTCTGGCTGCCTGTATGTATGTATGTCTGTCCCTCAACTTTTGACTTACACTTGGTATATGTGTTGCTGAAGACCCAAGGAAGTGCACTGTCAAGTGCAGGCTCCTGGGATCAACAGGACATGTTTATAGTGTATTACTCCTACCAGAAGTGTATTGCACAGTGTACTGAGAGGGGACTCCTTGTAACTGTTACACTGCTGAACGGCTAGCTACACTACATTAAACAGATGACGGAAGAGAGACCACAGATTTTACAGTGCCGCAAACTCAAACATTTCAAGCATCAGCAATGTAACTTACAGAGTGAAAACTTTTCTTCCCAGAAATATCCAGGCTTTGAATTCAATGACGCCATAAAATGTTCATGTGAGCTTTTGCACCCAAATGACGTGTATACTCTAGCACTGCTAGGGATGCAACTATGTCATGGTAGGTGCATTGTTCAGGACCCAAGGAAATGCATTGTGGATTGTGAAGTTGTTTGGATGAGAGTTTCTGGACAAAGCTGCAAGCAGCGATACCGGAGGCCAAGCAATCGGCCCATTATGAAAAGGCACATTTTGAACAGGCACTGCACTAGTTTTAAGAATCATAAGGAAGTGAATGGATGAAGGGTGAGCTGCAAGTCTAGAATCACAACGCATGTCATTTGGTTGGCACTAATGATGGTTATTAAGAGCAGCTGTGTGCCAGTGAGCTTCCCTTCTAACATACAAGAATAGAAAAAATACCCTACCTCCTTCAACAAAGCTCCTTGTCACACTATAATTCACCATAAACACTGAAATGTGTTCAGTTGGTCATTTGCTTTGATTTTCCATCTTGAGTGATGCTGGCACACTGTGCTTACTTGGAAAGCCAATGTTAAATGATATGAGTACATGTACTGAAAAAAATGTCTCTGATGAGTGCTGCTGTGAGAATGCTCTGTGACAGGCTTTTTGCTTTTGTTTGGCTAACAATACTGTTAACTCAATGGCCAATCAATTTTTGTTGTTTAGTCGAAAGACAATTAACCAGATGTAGAGCATCCAGCAGGGCTTTATAATGAGAATTAGTGTTTTTTTGAAGTGTTGAGATGAAAGAAGGAACAATTTAGACACTTTCTGATATCCCTTTGTCACTGGCAGGCTGCAGGTGAAAAGTCAAAATCTGTTCAAAACAGTTCAAAAATTAAATTACTTACTGTACAGTACTGAGCAACTTGGGCTTCTTTTTAAAGCTAAAAAATGAAGATGTGATGATGAGCTGTGTGCCAAAACATATGATAAATCAGTGTCTCTGCCAACCAAAACAAAATTGGCTCATTTCACCTGCTGTCATTACCAAGAGAGGCAACACGCTGGGTTAATAGCACGGGTCAGGCCCAAAGTGACTCCTGGGCATAGAGCCAACTGGGAAATTCAGTTTAAGACAGAGAAAAATCCATGTAATTATCTGTGGCTTAACGCTTGTAGTGGTGAGGCAGTGAACTCATTTTCTCAATTTCTTCCATGATCAACTTCTCACTCTTGCCTTGAATGTTTGGTGGTAAATTAAAGGGAATCTGCAAGAGTTTTGTAAGTCAAACAAGTCAAGATCCTAACTTTTGTAACCATGCCTTAAACCTTGTTTTTCAAAAGGGGGTCTGAAGGGGAGTGTAATTTACAGTAGACAACATTTATGATAAGCTAACTGTTACCCATGAATCTCTGTGCAATCATATGAGCTAGCCAGTGCTAAATTATTGTGTGACCCTTATCCATAATGGCGAGGTTAACTAGTAAGCTAACATTTATGTACTATTGAAACATATAAGCCTGTTAGCTGTATTGTTATTCCAAGTGTACATTCTTGTGAGCTACAATGGCTCATTTTGTATCTTCTAGAAAAAAAACTGACACACCGTTCATCTCAGAAACCATTGGTGAAAGTGCAAAGGGTGAGGCTACTGCACCTAGCCGTGCTACAACTGCTGCTGAAATAGCAGCTACAGGTAAAAACAAACAATAAAAGACGCAAAATACTGAAAATTACCTCAAGTGCAAATTATTTTTATACAGTATCCATAGTAGGGGGTCCCTGCTCTGTCTCTCTTTGAGCTAAAGGGTCTTCAGCCTGAAAAATGCCTAAAAACCCTGCCTTAAACAAAGGCACCACATGAACAAACACATTTTATGCTTTGCATTTTGTTTGCAGTTCTGTAACCCACATCTTGCAACATTATTTCTTACATTTAAAACTTCATTCAAGAATGAAACTCCCTTAGACTCACTAGGAAAACATGTCCATTGAAAAACATACCAGATACTGTCAACACCAACACACATGAAAAACACCTATACACTGATTGAAACCCAATCTGTCTGATAATAGCCACTACAAATAGAGCTTGGGTAAGCTCACCTCTTTTGTGAGAACTTTGCAGACATGGAGGCAGTGAGAGAAAGAGGAAGAGAGAGAGGAATGGGAGAAGTATGAGGCCAAGAACAAGGAAGGGGAGTTGGCAACAGACGGAGACATATTTCAGACAACATTAGGGCCACTTTGGTGGACCGTGTCATAAATCACGGCCTGCTACTCCAGCTCCTGAGTCGTTACACAATAGCGTTTATATTATGGACATTTCAGGGGCTTGAAGTTTTGACTGAATGTGTCTCATGTTGTAGACAGATGTGTTGTCACCTAAGATAATGTTACTTTCCACTGGGCTGCTTATGTCCATGACTTGTTCACCAGCCACAATGACTTCACAGTTGTTTTCTTGTGCCGTTACTCCCCATTTCTCAATCTGACAGCAACATATTGTATTGATTACTGCACTGCAATTCTACTTTTTCATTGTGGTTTTTGTTGTTGTAAAAACCTGCAATGGGAAAAAAGTAAGATGTATATTAAATACATATAAATACAAATCATTTTCATTATTATTTTCATTATTGATGAATCTGTTGATTACTTATTGTTGATTAATTAATTGTTTGGTCTATAAAATGTCAGAAAATTGTGAAAATGACAGTAAAAGTCAAATCAGAAAGGTGAGGAATTTGGCCTTGCCTTCAAATATCTTGCTTTGTCCAGCCAACCAGAGACGTTCAAAACTACTAATTTCCCTGATGTTTAAATGGAAATTTGATCTTATGCAGATCTTTATACCTTAAATTTTAAGAAACCATTTGATAAGTATTAATGATGCAGATAAAGTTATGAAGAAGAGCAGCACAGTGCAGCTATAAATATAAATGTAAATAGTGGCACTGGTGTGTATAGAAGTATAAACACAAGTTACTAAGTGTATGCCAAGTGTATTGCTTTGAAATACATTTTGCTCAAACTACTATCCTGAGAATATTACTTATACATATACATGAGTTGCAGTTGTCAGTAGTGATAAATATGGTGAAGGCACTGGACTGAGCTACTTCCGAATGTGACTTTCAATATTTATACAGCACAGATGCCGCAAGCTGAGCTTCATATAAGCAAAATATGAATGTTTGAAAAATACTAAGGATAAAGAAGGAGGGCAGGAAGTTGGTTTATAGACACTGGGGCCACCATTGGAATCCATTCTAACCAACATAAATTAAAGCTGCTCACAGTTCCTGTTCTCTCTGAAAGATTAAAATCCAAAAACTGCTGTTTTCTGTGAAAGATTAATATATTTTTTATTTGACAAGTCAAAAATAGATTCTGGGTGGAGTATTATTTAAAGGTTAAGCCTGCAGTCTGTGGATGCTTTCCTGGAGTCCACTATTTTTATCACATTAATTTGAGAAATAAAGAGTCTAAAGAAAGGACAATTGTATATGTTTTGTACAGACTGTAAAGCCCTCTGGGACATTTAAGGTTATATAAATAAACTTGATAAAGCTGCACTAGAATACAAGCAGATTAAACTGCTGTCTCTGTTCAATCTGAAAAACACTGTGTCATCTGCAAACTTATGTAGTCTGACAGAGATTTTTTTTATTTTTTTTTTTATTGGAGTTGCAGGAGTAAACAACCCACAGCCCTGACTAGCTCTATATCTGGAGTTCAGGGTCTTTGTTGTGAGCTTCTCAGACTTATTATGTGATGTCTCTTGTTTGACAGCTCAATATTTCACTGACAGCTGCAGCCAGGCAGGGTCAGCTGGTAAAGCCTGATCTGTAGGAGCTTTGATAGCATGCTGTTGAAATTCACCCTAGAAATCCTGGCATGTGTACTTGAGCCGTCATGACATGAGAAATTGCAGTGCAGTGCCATGTTCAATATGTCACCACAGACTCTGAGGGTAAACTATAAGTGGTCGGACAGGGAGTCTGTGCTGGCTGGGAAGTGGATGAGGACATTTTTAAAAAGGTGTGATCAGAGTAACATTTTTAAGTAGGGAAACTGCATTTACAAGAGAATAACAACCAAAAGGCAAATGGCTTCTGAATGGGAAAACAATATTTTGCTTTTAGCAGAATATACACAGGACATACAGCATATTACAAACATTTGTTTACTCAAGTATCAGAGTTCAGGACTTTTCCAACTCTGTGCTTTAAAACTGAGTTGAAAATGGACTTTCGATTATTATTATTATAATAGGATATGAAACATTAATCATCAGCTACAATCCTGCACCCAACGAACTTCACCTGACAAGACACCCCAGATAAAACAAAGTTTTTGTGTGTGCTGATTTTAAGATTCTGGGCTATTTTGCTTCCAAAACATGTCTTCTTTGGAACGCATGAAAAGAAACATCCAAAATATATATTAAAGGGAAATTGCGGTTTATTTCTACCCATCTCCTATCGTCCTAAATTTGTTTCAAGTCAATAGTGACATAGAAATAATAGTTAGCATGTTAGCCGTTAGCCTAGATACAGCCGTAGCGTCAGACCTGTTTAAACGCAAGTTAACGGGCATCCTTTCAAGTGCAAAGTTAGTCCACTAACCTCATATCGTTAGGATAAATGTCAGAAAACATACAGAAAACGACATGTAAACATGTTGTCTTACCTTACCGGTGTGGTGCCATGTTTGTTGTTTACCATTTAGCTAAGGCTGCAACCAGTCCCATTCCTTGCAACAGAGGTATTCCTCTTCTGTGGGCACTGGGGCACAGCATTTACAGATACACCACCAATCTCCAGAGCTACGCAGCCTTGCAGCAGCCATTCCTCCTCTGTCATCCTCTAACGTTACCTGTTGTGCCTCTCTCTCTCCTCCTCCGTTCTTCAATTTCACGAAGCTCTTCGTCAGTGTATTCTGGCTCAAATAAATAAGGGCGGCCATCGCCTTTCGATGTGGAAAGCCTATATACTAACATTCCACATTTAGGTGGTCTTCAGAGTTGTTGTCTTACCTTACAGTGTTTACCGTTTATCTCTGCTTCCCAAAGCGCAGCCGAAACATCGCGAGAACAAGCAGCAATCTCATGCCGTGCCTGAAATCTCGCGAGAACAAGCCGCAGCAGCTGCAAGGCAGAACCGGACAGTAGCCTGAAAGGTTCATTCATTTATTTTATGAAAGATTTATAGAATAATGGCTGACTTTTTGCCAGACTTCAACTTTGTGGAGGAGGAATTTGATTTTGCAGAGTTTTATGGCCGCCCTTATTTATTTGAGCCAGAATACACTGACGAAGAGCTTTGTGAAATTGAAGAACGGAGGAGGAGAGAGAGAGGCACAACAGGTAGAGGACGAGAGAGGAGGAATGGCTGCTGCAAGAATTTAGCTCTGGAGATCGGTGGTGTAACGTTACCTGTGAATGCTGTACCCCAGTGCCCACAGAAGAGAAATACCTCAATTGCAAGGAATGGGACCGGTTGCAGCCTTAGCTAAATGGTAAACAACAAACATGGCACCACACCAGTAAGGTAAGACAACACGTTTACATGTTGTTTTCTATATGTTCTTTGACATTTATCCTAAGGATATGAGGCGGTCTTTGTGGAGAAAAAGCTTGTTTAGTGGACTAACTTTGCACTTGAAAGGATGCCCGTTAACTTACGTTTAAACAGGTCTGACGCTACAGCTGTATCTAGGCTAACGGCTAACATGCTAACTATTATTTCTATGTCACTAGTGACTTGAGTTTCATTGTGATATCTATTAGGTTTTTTTATTTTTATTTTTATTTAATTTATTTATTTTTCCTGTTTTCACCTGTAGTAGGCTATCTTATTTATTTATTTATTGTTTTAAATACATGGAATTTTGAAACTGAAATAAATAAATAAATACATAAATATATTCTCATATTCTGAGCCAGAAATCTCCAAGTCAGTAGCACTTACATACACCAAACTTTACAGTTTTATTCCTACTGATATTCTGCAAGTTTTACAATGGGGTTCATTCATATATTATTTATGGCCCAATTTTTTTTGCAATTTGTTTTCCTGTAAACATGGCAAAAAATGATTTTTAGGGCTACTGACAGTACTTCCTGATTTATGGGGTGATACAAAGAGATATCCGATCTGTAAAAACCTTTTGAAACTGGCGTTAAACAATGTTCAAATTTTTGTTCTAGAAATGTGTGCATATCACTGCATATTTCATTAGACGATGCCTCAATGACATATTTAGGCAAAGGGTAAGGTAATCAACTGAGGAGGTTCCTTGGTGATATCTATATGTTAAAAATGTTACCCTATTCACTTGGAGTGTCTCCCATCAACTAATAAACTTCCTAATATTGTCTCATGGGTGTATTTCCCCACCAAATTGACAAATTCCAGTGGCCACTAGGTTAAGCAGGCCACTGACAGAGTGAGACGAAGACATGAGCCTCCAGCTGTCTGCCTCTATATCTGAAGATGAGAGATTTATTTGTTTTCCCCCAGAGAGAGTGAGCAGAGAGTACAAAGAGGAGATTAGAGTTGGTATTCAGCATCTTCCTCCTCTACTCTTATTGCCTCCAGTTCTTTGGCCTCACCTGACCTGCTCAGAAAGGAGAATGGAAATTTAAGAAATGAAAGAACCGGTGTCAAACCAGAGCCGCCCTGCAGTATACAGTGGGGCTCCGCAATGCTCAACCTCTCGACAGCTGTTGTGACAGCCAGAAGTGAGCACACCAAAAAAAAAGGAGAAATTAAACAGGAGAGGGTAACATAGCAACGGTTCTCGCCTTCCTCTAACAATTGCTTTGTCACTCAAGCAAAAAAACACTCCCTGCATACCCACAGGGAAAAACATTTTAAAAAATGAAACCTATCCCATTCTCACCTAACTCATAATAAAAACAGGTCCATTTCTGCTTTGAGCGGTGGCAGCAACAGTCAGGACCTATTTTCCGCACAGCAGAAAGCACGACGCTGGTTGGGCAGAGAGCGCTGCCAGGATGCAAAAATTGGTCACTGCCTGTGTTCCAATAACATTCTAGCCTAGACGGTGTGTAATCAATGGCCTAGGGTCAGTGTAATCACCCAGGGAGATTAGCATGCTTTCAGGGAACACACACAGGTTTTCAGTCTGATAAGCAGAACAAGGCCTGTAAAAACATGATGACTCAGTTAAGCCGTGCTACAATGTATTCTGCAGCCTCGACCGTGATTTGTGACCGTAGCGGAGGAGAGATTTGTCAATAAAATACTAGAGTCCTGGGACATCTACGTTTTGGCAAGACAGATAGGGTGCAGCAGGAATCTAAGGCAGGGTTTAATCTGGAGTTGGCCTCTGATCAACAGGAAACAGCTCAGTGTTTAACTTGTTCGATATTTGATTGTGGTGAACACTCAGTTGCACTCTAACTCATTTGTGTTGTTTCCTCTACATCTTACAAGTCGACTGATCAAGAGATGGCTTGCATCAAAGAGTACTGTGATGTATTTAAATGAAAAAATGTGCAACGTGCATATAACTGTAGCCTGTTTAAATTATTCTGATGGCTTATATTTTGTTTTTGAGGGAAATGAAACAACCTTACTGAAACCAGATGGCACCAAAATAAGGAATTTTGCATTTGTATGGCAGTTTTCTCATGTCTGCCCACCAATGGAACTGACAGAGCTGAAATAATAAGTCTATTAACTGACTGACAGAATTGATTCAATATTTTTCAAGCAAAATCATCAAACATTTACAAGTAAGAACTTCTCAGATGTAATGATTCGCTGCTTCATTCTGTGTTATGAGACAGTAAACTGAATAACTTTGGCAGACAGTTTACGACATCTGTGTACATTTTTACTTTTTTTTTCATAGAGCAAATGATAAATGTCAATAATAATGAAAATAATTTTTAGTTGCAGCTCTAATTTGAATGTAATGTGTTTCTACCTCAAGAAATGCATTGTGGAAGACAGCAATACATGCACAAGTTATACATATATATATATATATATATATATATATACTCATATAAATTTGAGATGCTCCTAATCATGAGTCAGACATCAGTATTGGCTAATATTCGCCTTGTCGACTAAAAAGACCACGTCAAGGCACACCCTATATTTTTCCTGATTATGTTACATTGTGAACAACAACTTCATTTTCAACAACATTGTTAAAATCAAAGGGGGAGAGCAAGTTAACACTAGTTAACTTAGCTGATAACGGTCACCTGCTGTTAGCAGCCAGTGACTGACCTAACAGCTTACGGAGGTTTCCTTGATTTACATTATAATGCATTTGAGCTCTATTTGGTTAAAATGAGTATTGGGTACAGTTGTTTCAAGAAGAATTTTAATAATCCTAACAAAAATAAAGCATGCAATAGTTGTCACCTGGGTATTTGTAATAAAAAAAAGCTTTCAGTTTTACATTATTTAATGCTTAAAGAAGTATTTCACTCCACGAAAAAGATATCTTTTCATGAAACTAGGCTGTCTATAGAGAAGAAAAATGCAAATAGTTCTGAAATTGGTGCTACAGATACATAAAAGAGAAAAAGGGCTAGAGAATGCGCTTTTGCCCAAGGAGTAGAAAACCTACAACTACCAGAATGCACTGCACCGCTCTGAACAAATAAACACTCCAGCTGGTCTGTTTTGACACAGGAAACAAAATGGTGGTCGATCTCATTTTATAGTGAAACGTTAATTTAAAATATGTTGAGGTTTGAAACAGGCAACGCAATAACCAAATCTTGGTTCACATTTTATCAGCACTGCCTAGTTTTGCTGTTTGATCTGAGTGTGATCTGTGTTTCAGAGAGATAAAGACAGATCTCTCTCTTGATCCGCTTCTATACTCTTTGAGTCCATGGTAGCGGGCACACGAAAATGAAACAAAGTACAACCATCATGCAAGCAACAGTCGGAGTGCTCCCTGGAAGATGAACAGGAAGATTTGGGCGCTGGTAAGATTGAGGAAGTCTAACAGTTCATTTAAACATACTACCCACACTGTTACAATGCAAAGCTGGTTTAAAATCGGTAGAACATCCCTTTAATGCTTATGCTTCCTTTTTTTGTCAAGCTAGTTTGCTATTCAAACTTGAATTAGAGACTCCGTGATGAGCACATGAATGCACCACAAGCCAGCAGCAGATACTTCAACTGATTCCACGCTTTGGATTGAGTTATCACTGCATATTAAATCAGCTTGGACAAAAACAAAAATTATATATATATTTTCATTTCCTTACGAGCAATTTAATTTTCATATTATACAGGAATTGGGAAAAAAAGTAGCAGTAGTATTAAGAACGCATTATTTATATGGGGGACAACAGACAAAACACCATTCGGGTTTCACAGAAAAAGCAAGCTGAGAGTGATTTTTTTAACATGTTAATGTGTGTTCCGTTTGAGCTGTTGATAACAAATTATTCTGCACAAATTTCTAAAGAAGAAAAATATTAAAAATGAAATGCATTGTTGTAAAATGCCAATTATCGTCTGATTCACAAAGCATCTCTAGTACAGACAGTACAACCAAGTGTGTCCTGTAAAATGCCCTCCCTCCTGTCTTATTCAGTGTTGCTCTGGAACGTGAGCAAAATGCCTAAATAGTATGTAAATACAAATGTTAATGTGACACCCACACTGTCACGTTGGTGGCCATTCAGTTTGGGGTGGGAACAGCAACAGCAGGCTCTGTGCTGAATGTTTTTCCTGCTGTTAATGGCTCTAATTAAAATTACAAATACTGCTGCAGTGCAAGCAAGCTGCTCTTGCTGAGGAATATTGGTAACTCCTTCAAAAAAGTTCTGATATCTGTTCTAAACAAAGCCTTTCCCGTGGGAGGTTGCAAATGACAGATGTGACAAGAATGGCGGGGGACAGAAGAAACCTTAAAAAAGATCAGTGGTTGGCTGAATGCAGCCCACTCATGTCAAAGTCTGCCAATCAAATCCACAAGATAAAGTAAAAAAAAAAACAAAAAAAAAAAAACAAACTTCAATAACGCTATGAGCACAAAATAAAAGAGTGAGAGAGTCAAAATCCTTTGTTCATATTGTAGAAGGTGAAATGAATTCAGTGGTTTAATGCAGCAGAGACAGAAAGGATACATTCAGTGATTAGACCCCATAATATATTAACTGTTCAGTCTTTGTTCAGTCACCACCTTTTATGCTCGACACCAAACAGACACCCTTGAGCTATTTTGAAAGATCGTGCAGCCTTTTTTGGTAATTACTGAAATAGAACAAAATTAGCAAGGCATTAATACATAATTCACTGAAAATGTCAATTTGGCCAGTTTGGGTCAACTGAGCACCACTGTTATACTGGGTTAACTTTAACGGCTTGGTGGTTGGTGTTGGATACATACACTCACCAGCCACTTTATTAGGTACACCTTGCTAGTGCCAGGTTGGACCCCCTTTTAAATTCTTCGTAGCATAGATTCAACAAGGTGCTGGAAACATTCTGCAGAGTTTTTGGTCCATATTGACATGATAGCATCACACAGTTGCTGCAGATTTGTCGGCTGCACATCCATGATGTGAATCTACCGTTCCACCACATCCCAAAGGTGCTCTGTTGGATTGAGATCTGGTGACTGTGGAGGCCACTGGAGTACAGTGAACTCATTGTCATGTTCAAGAAACCAGTTTGAGATGATCTGAGCTTTGTGACATGGTGTGTTATCCTGCTGGAAGTAGCCATCAGAAGATGGGTACACTGTGGTCATAAAGGGATGGACACGGTCAGCAACAATACTCAGGTAGGCCGTGGTGTTTGAACCATGCTCAGTTGGTACTAAGGGGCCCAAAGTGTGCCAAGAAAATATCCCCCACACCATTACACTACCACCACCAGCCTGAACCGTTGATACAAGGCAGGATGGATCCATGCTTTCATGTTTACACCAAATTCTGAACCTACCATCTGAATGTGGCAGCAGAAATCCAGACTCATCAGACCAGGCAACGTTTTTCCAATCTTCTATTGTCCAGTTTTGGTGAGCCTGTGTGAATTGTAGCCTCAGATGACTTCATGATTTAAAACAAATGTCGGCCAGCGGTAAAATGTGTGAGGGTCAATAGCCCCCACTACTTACCCTCCTACTTTCAGCACCCTGACTCAGACCAAAACTAGCTCCAAACTCTGCCATCATCGCAAGCTCAACTTCACAGTTTTGTGACTGCCTCTTGCACAGTTGAGACACTATCATGTTGACAAAATCTGTCCACAAACTGAGAGACAGACAGGCATATAAACACCTGCTAAATACTTATGTGTTACTTCCTGCTACAACAGCAGTCACCATGACTACATTGTGCCATGATGACACACACACACAGACTCACAAGATGAAAACAATACCAGCTGTTGTGACGTTATCACAGCTGGTAATCAACGTACCAATAAATACTTATAATGTGCTGATGAATTGCCAGAACACTGACTTGTGTAGCATCTACGTAAAACAGCAAGCCAGTATTACAACAGTTATTACAAGACCTCATCCTTGCATACCACCACCTTCAGTTGTCAGCTCCATGTAAGGCTATAAAGGTTATTTTTATTGCCTTTAATGCAGCTGCGTAGCCTTTGAACTGTGTTTCAAAGCTGCTCCAGGCAGAACTTTTATGTACAAAATGTAACAGTCTTATCAAAAGTGGACTGTGAAGGGCAAAGAAGGTCACTTCAGATGCTTTGAATTCTCCCTCTTCACTTAAATGAAACCAGGGTGTTTTGTTTGACCACTGGATAGAAGTCGTTTGGCTCTGACAGGCAGGTTAGTGAATATAAGCAGACTGTGGAGTTTGCTCACATTGTGCCGCAATATTTCTATGAAGCTCAAACACATTTCAACCGTTTACTTTTTGCTGCCATTTGGAGCCGAGGCTGATAAAGACTGCTTTGGGCAGCTTTATGAAGTGCATGTTTCCTCTGGAGTGAGCTTATGAGATGGAGTTGTGTACTCACACATACATGTCTGTGAGCAAAGTATTTAGTGTGTAAATGTGTAAAGTGAATTTTCTGCACATTCACTGTATCAACAATACGACCAGTTTCAACAAAAACGCATTGGAAGCAGGACAACAATCATCTTTTTATGTGTCCATGGTCAGACCAATGTGGACATAAAGATATAAAGCCGTAAGAAAAACCAGCTTCAGCAGATTCCAGCCTGCACACAGTGACTCAATGAGAGGCAATGGACCGTTTGGCAACAGCAGAGGGTGGGTGTTTGATTTACCAGCAGCCAAGTCATCATTTTAAAAGGTTGAGCATCCATCTGCCATATGGGCTTTTATCGTCCCGCTTAATTCTGAAATAAAGCATCGTGAATTCACATTGCAACCCAAGAATCTTAATTCAAGTGCAATCTCTGACATCCAAATGAGGTTTACTTCACATCAGATGACAAAGGAGAAGACTGTCCTCATCCAAGAGATGAAACAAAAGGTTGTTTGTTTAAACACAGAAAAGAGAATTCAGTTTCTTGGGTCTTAGTTTTGTCTTATTTGACAGTCGGTTGTGATAGCATTGCGTGCTCCAGACTAATTGTTGAGACCTGGGAACATGACAACAACAATAAAGTCTGATGGAGCAAAACCACGACAAATCTGAAGATCAGACATCTGTGAACAAGCCAAGTTTAGCCAAATTATCTACACCGCACCACACGGGATAAATGGTAGTTGAAAGTTGAACCAGAGACTCAGTAAACTATAAAAAAAAAAAACAAAAACAAAACTGCAGCCCAAAAGCATTTTCCCACAGACCATTATTATAAAGGAAATGCCTGTAAAATTGGTGACACCTTGGACTCCAAACAAGGTCAATTATGACCCTTTCTATAATGAATTTTGATCAATGGGGGATTTACATTTGTAAAACTTTCCTCAAGCTGAGAAGAGTGATCTAAAAATCCATGATGTCATCACAATGTAATGTCTATGAGCCAATAGGAAACTCATGGGCGGAGCCAGCGGGAAAAACACTACTATACATATTCAGCTGCATAATACCCTGGAAGAAAGCCCAGAGGCTAGAAACTTTTTTTGGCTTTTGTGCCAAGCAAGCAATTCCATTGGGCTGTATAGGCGCCATCTTGGGGTCCAATATCTAGCTAATGTTATATATCTATGGTTTACAACAGACAGTCTGGGTGGAAATTTTATCATTCATTAATTTATCATTCATCAAATAAGCTTGGCTAACCTGGGATTTTGTTTAATTAATGTCCTGTTTTGAGCACAACGCTTGCTAATCCTAACCCAATAAAGACAAATAATAAACATTATAGTGACCATTCTAGACATTAGTGCTTCCCAGTTATACTATATATTAAAAAAACTACTGCAGCAGAGAGCAATGTATATTTAAAAGAAAAAATCCTGCCCTTCTGCTTTCCTTCTCCATAAGTTATCCCATTTGTTTACACTTTAAATTTGATCCTTTGCTGTGCTCTGTTCCACCCCATCATTGTGTCTCCATAGGATATACATTATACTTAGCAAGTAATGAAACAATTTAATGGCACCATTATCCATTGAGTTGGCAGGACAGAAAATGTTGAGAATTTCACGAATGATCCTTTAGACCAAAGCCCGTTAGTGACAAAAAATCATAACGATGTCCTAATTATTCGAATTAGAAATTTCATCACCATCTTAAGAAAAAGGATGGCTTTTTAATGGAGAGTATGGTGCTTCATCTTCAGCACAGACTGACCACATAGAGGGAGGACACTCAGTTTAGACAAGATATTGAGAGGCTAATAAATGTAATATGAATGTGGTGGGGGTGTGCGTGTGTATGATTGGTTGTCCTGTTTTATGTGTGTTAATGAGCATCTGAGTATGTATTTGTGTTGTGTCTGCAAGAATCAAAAGCCTTTCTAAATCCAAACTACATTTCCTTTAATCCCAGTAAGCAATTTCTGGGTTCTTGGAAGTTATTTGTTCTGCAGGGGAATAAAACAAAGCCAACAGCTTAACGGAGCGCAGACACAAGCAGCATTACAGCACCACGCAGCAATGCGTCACAGAAACATCAAGCTTTGTGTACCTGTGTGTGTGTGAGTGTGCCGTATGTGTGTGCTGTGTGTGGGTGTCAGCATGATCATGTGACATGTGAGTTACGTAGCTACGGTTGGCAACACCCTCTGGAGCACAGAAGAGCACAGCAGCCAGAGGAAAGTCTGACAGCTGACTGGTCATATAGAGTAATACACTGCTGGCACAGCTGAAGGAAAACTTTACACCTGCTTGGAAAATACTTAACGGAGGGATTAATAAAAAAAATAAAAACATGTAATTTGGTTAATGTAAAACAGTGTCAGCAGAGTCTGTGTGAGTAGGAACATTGCTGTTTGAAAACATATGGTTCAGTTAACCATTTTTTTTTCTCTCAGGTGTCATGTCCGGATTTATGTTAATCTCAGGGTTAAAATTAAAGCTATTATGAGATTAAAGTTGCAGTTGCAGGAAGGTTTATATATGTTGAAAAGCCTGACCAGTGTTTTCCACACATGCATTCAATGTCCTGCTGGGTGAAAAGTAGCCAGCTGGGCACCGCAGGGGTGGGGTGTGGGGGGTGACTAATCTAAATGTGTCACATAAAAACACTTTAAAGTGATGTCAGACTGTTTCTGTTACCCAAGTAAAGAGTGGAAAAATAGCTTATGATTGATGGGGTCTGTCTGGCCAAAATGTTGCATTTATACTTACGGGAGCCAATCAACAGTGTGTGGATTATTCTTCTTTGGTGTTTATCTCTCTGTTTGTTAGAAGCTCCATTTTAAAACCAGAGTGCAAATAAAAGCCAGGATCAATAAAATGAATTCACTGACATATAAAATTACATTCTCTTTTTATGTATCACTCAGGACTTATGTACATGTTGAGATATTTGTTTTCCAGGAATTTAATTGGTCAGTGGTCGGGGTATTGACAGACTGTGATCCTTTTCTCTGAAGGTAACCTGCTCCAGAGTAGGTTAGCTGTTCGGCTTAAATTGACATGGTGCTTTGTTCCAATCAGCTTTGTAGCACTGAAAACCTGGGGTAAACCCTGAAGTTACCTTGCTAACCCTAAATTCTGCTTCCTAATACAGGCCTCAGGAGCTGAATTAAATGCAGAGGTCTTCTCCTCCAAATGGACTGAATAATCGAAACAGGTAAAAACACTAAATAAAGCAATTTCTCATTAAATATCTGTGTTTCTCTGACGCTTTTGGTGGGCAGACATCAGGAAGAGCTGCTACCTGAGCTTCTGCTATGGTTCAGTTTGATTCTTGATTACGATTCCTTCAGTGCTCATCACTCATTAGGTTTGTACCAGGAACCAAATTATCCACAGAGGTCTCCTCCTCTTCAAAACAAATGGACCAGGGGATTAAAACCATAAAGATAAGGGATAAAGCAGTTTCATGTTAAAATCAATGTCTCTCTCAGACGCTCTTCAGTGGGCCAGGGGGGTGGGGACGGAGTGAATGCATGCCAAGTTGCCGCTCACTCAGCTTGTTTAACTACCAGATGTCCAATGACTATCTTTCACCAGGTTAATGTTCAAAAGTGAAGGTGACATGACTTGAAACAGCATGAAAGTAGCTGGCGGAAAATGTTTCAATGACAGGGATCCGGCTAATAACCAACACTTATGGAAAACCCTGCCTGACTCCAAAACATGATCTGAATATAGTACCAGTTAATTTGACCATGTGCAAATCGCTGGCAATATTCTTTACAAGTGCAGGAACATCACTGCATGCAAATCTTAGGAAGGTGGTTAAGTTCACATTTTTAAAAATGCTTACAAAATCAAGTATACATCTCTTCTCTTTCCCAAGGTGATATCTACAAAAATCTAATTGCCATGAATAACATAACTCACCAAACATGTATGAAACCCAAGCAAACAGACATGGCCAATTAATACTGTGACTTGCGCCATTAATCAGCAGAAGAGGAGAAATGAGTAGCGAGGGAGAGGAGGTCAAATAGAAGCAAACGAACTTACAGTAAAAAAAAATACAAGCGCGCTGGAACGTAGACACCACTGCAGGATCGCATAATTAAGGACTTAATGGACTCACTAATGACTGTACCATTGTCCGCTTTTCTTTTTAAGGGAGCTTGAGCAGCACATTACGGGAAAGGGAAAGTGTTTTTGATATCTGCTGTAATAAATCCATTATGTCACATCACAGTCACAGAGGGCTTTACAGCTGCAGTGCAATTCAATAAGTAGGTCCTTTATTCAATAGATAGGTACAATGTGGTTTGCTAAGACAAATTCACCTTGTGCTTCTTTACAAATACGTTTTCGGAGCATCTGACCCTGCCTTTATATTCATGTGATGCTTTAAACTGTCATTATGTCATGTTTACATTTCTTACACCTTGTGTCCACATAGCTCTCTGTATGTATGCAAGTCAACCAAACTCAATTCATTCCAATGAGAACCTCCATGATCCCATGGAGTGTGTGCGGCCTTCCGCAACAGGAGGGGCTGTTGAAGACTTGTGGAAGGAGCTGCTGATGACGCCACACGTGCGAGCAACTGGCGGTGGATAAACAGGAGACAGCTGATCGCAGGAATTAGCGAGCAGCTAGTAGCAAGAGGGAAACGCAAATCTGACAGACACTGTAAAGATGAGCTACTGGGGAGACAAGGAATTATTCGCCCTCCTTGCCCTCGCAAACGAAGAGGCCATTAACTGTCAGGTGACAGGAACGGTGAAGAACAGACCAACTTACGAGAGAATCGCCAAAGGACTGACCAGCCGCGACTTCCCTCCCATGTCACTGTTTACGTCACACACTGAGCTACACGTTTTGTTACTTGCTCACGCCCCCATTGCCCCGAAAAAGGCGCATTCTGTATGAACAAAAGTAGGTAGGCAGCATTTCTTTGCACTCCCCGATTTTGTTTTTATACTGCCAATGCTAAAGACTGACTGGGCTTTCCTGCAAATTTGCACAATTCCTATTTAAAAAGGGCTATATAGAGTGCATGGATAGTGGATTATGTGTCTTTTAACAAATTATTTTATAAATGGCTGCACACCTAACATGCCAGCCTCCTCACTTATTGTTGCCATGCATTATTGGTGCTCAAAATTAAACTATTCTTGCATTTCTGCAACTGCTTTTTTTGTTTGTTTTGTTTTTATGTTTATAAAGAGATGCATTTCCTGACGTTGACACTAGGGGCGTAGTCAATATGCTATATGGACAGGGGTTGGAATTGGGGGGTTAGATCACCACGTTTCCTGAGCGCGGCACTGCTGCTGCTCACCGCTCCCTTGGGGGATGGGTCAAATGCGGAGAAAAAATTTCACACACTCAGGTGTGTGACAATCAGTGGAACTTTAACTTTAACTTTGACATATGGACACAAAAAACTGTGTGGAAACCATGCGCTATGGTTGCAGGCTTTGGCGCATGAACTACAAATCATTTTACATTGCTGCTATTTTAAAGATTAGTTTTTAGAATTGCCACCAATTTGCCAAAAGCTGTACATTAACAAGGTACTGTGTTTGAAATTCAAACCTTAAATGACAAATAATTGTTGAACATCAGCTTTGTGATAAGGAAAATCTGTATTTGACCCTTTTTTGTATTAAAAAAATGTGGTCAGTAGCCACAATTGAAGGAAACAAAGCTTTTATCATGCAATGGTATCATTAACATCAATACAGACATATTTTTGCATGACAAGTGCTGCATGAATTATCCACTTTCTACAAAACCAGAAATAATCTAAAAACCTGTGGTGTGCTTTAGAAATTAGTCAGCAGTGATGCAAAGTATACCAAATGTGTAATAACACAGTGTGAAATCAAGATCAAGGTCTTTTGATATGCTAAACGTGACATTTAACAGACTCTATCTGTGTTATTTTTCTCACCAAATCATAAAACTTTTGTTTGCAGGAAGTGAAGAGAGTACATTATCTGGAATCATCACTGTGAAGCAACATGTAGTGCATATTTGCATAAATAGCTGGAAACACTACGGCAGCACTCAGATGATATGCCTATTATTCTCTGTGTTATACTTGATTAGCAAAGCCAGCAGAGTGAAGCAGCTCTATCAAACCTTTAACACTGCACAGCAACTCAAGATTGTTCAAATGCAACAGACAGCTAGATATTTTTGAAATGACAGAAAACTTGGTGTGTAATCAAATTCAGCGGCCTGACATGAAACAAACCAACTGCACTAATTGACCTCACAGAGCTACAGCTCCTGTCACTCCAACAATTCACATGGGGAACTGATAAACATAAACAGTTAGGGAACATATGTTTCGCTTAAGTATATACTCCACTATATCTACAGTATGACGCCCTTGTCCTTGTACCATATGTGTAAGTACAGTGTCTGCTCTGAACGCACTGACATACTGAATGTTCTGAGAGCGACTGAATGAAACTCAAGATTATAAAACCAAACACCACAAAACAAAATAACCGCCGTCACATCTTTAATCTCATGTACAAATCCGTTCCTTGAATTCTCTCTAGCGAACATACCTACCGCACTAGCTGTCCTGTTAAGCATGCTCTTCATATGACACGTGTCAGCGCTGGAAATATAATCCCTAATGCACTGTGGTGCTCAATTTACATAACCTGAGAGATCCCATAGCCAGGTCTATAGGAGACAGAGGCACACAGAAATTGTGTGTGGGCATGAGTGTCACTAAGTACATTCTGTGCTGTCAGATCTACTTACCATAAAGTGGCTCTGAATACTGCTACATGTTTGACACATGCACTTTTTATGACTCTGAAGTTTTAACCAGACTAACGGAACTTAGATAGCTGCATAGCTAAGAAGAAGAAGTGCAAAAGAAGAGGAACGCACTGGCCAATATGCAATAAATTAGATAAATCATATGCTGTTTATAGAGATTAGCCGAAATGTGGATCTGTCTCAAATTGCTAATCGAGCTGTAAACACTTAGCAGCGCATTGAAGAATAAGTCTTGGCTAAGCCTTGGATATCCACTACACCAGATCTCCTGGCCATTGCCCCCAGAGACGATAGCTGATGGGTTACAACACTTGAACTGCAACTATGGTAGATTTTTCGATGTTAACAAGGGTTTTGCCAAGAACTTATATCCACACACACACACCTTGGATCCATGATATCGTTCTATACCCCCAAAGATGTGTCTTAAACTGATGATGGCTTGTCTTAAGCTAAAGTTCCCTGTTATTTTTGTTGCATATGTTTTTCCACAGCAGGACAGTTAAAAGTTTACCTGTTGGAGGTGAGCTGTTTGCAGAGGTGCAGTAAGAGCCTGTTGTCTGCAGCTCTTCATCAACATCTCACTGTGGCTGTTTCTGCTTTTACTCTTCCTCCCTGCCGTATTATTAGACTTGCCTTTATTGGAGAAAAGCCGCTAACAATGTTCTGCTAATTCAGAAAAAAACTTTTAATTTCCTATAAATTATGCAACATAAAAGTCCCCCGTTAATTTGTTATGTATAAGCTTTAATTGTAAAGCAGCAAAATAATGGACATAAAACAGTAAAATAAAGCAAATATCTCAAGTAAAAACAGGATGCAGGAGAGAAACTGAACTCCAAACCACAGAGATTTCTCAGAGACTTTTAAAAATGCCTTTCTCTCTGGTCTCCTGCAGACAGAGGTGAGTTGCATCTCGCAACACACATGCCTGTTTGGGGGAGAGAGGAGGGGTTGTTGGGGGTCAGCTGCAGTCGGCGAGACCTCACCTCTACCCGCTTGAGGGCTGGCTGGCAATGGAAACAAAAATCGGCACGGCATGACTTTACTCGGAACGGCCAAGAGTGACAGTGGAAAAAGGGCATATAACACGCTAGCTGACAGGATAAAGCTTTATCCAGTTAGAAAGGTTAGCTGCCCCAAATTGTATTTGGTTAGAATCGTCAAGAATATTTTAACAGATAGAGTAAAGAAGGTGATTTTGTTCTAGAATTACTCTTTTTTTTTTCAATGACACATTTTCACAAATAGCAGAGCAAGTCACTTATGGACACAGAATTAAAACTTTTATGTCACTGTGTATTTCTGGGTCCACCAAATAAAAATTAAAGTACCTTTCTAACATTTTCTGCTATAAACGGGGTCTCCTACATCCTTAGTCAATTATGTTTGATCATGTCATGTCAGCTCATTCAGTGTTTTCCACCTTGTCTGCAGTTCATAACAAGGTCATTAAATGCCAGTAATTAAATTACAGCAATCTAATAAGGTAAAACCAGACTTGAATTCCCATGTCAGGTGAGTCATACAAGCCAGAGATTAAAAAAAGACTTTGTGTCTGTCTCTGTCCACTACAAAAACACACGGACACTGACACACACACACACACACACACACACACACACACACACACACACACACACACAGTAAATGTGCACATGCACTCATGCATAGTTGTGAACCTGCAGGCAGTGGTAAAGTTTGCAAAAGCAATTTTGAAAGCATTTCACTGCTTCACATCCCTGCAAATTGGCTTCATGAGTCACAGAGTGGAAAAGGGGTTCCTCCACCCCAAATTGCCACCATGGTGCCCTTGAGCAAACCACTTAACCCCCAGCCGCTTCATTAATGCGGCTCAGTGGCCAACAATAAAAAATAAACTGCAGAAATACCAGACAGCTACCCAAAGTCAAATGTGTGTAATGACATGAATGTTAAGTAAGGTGTTGCTGCAAACAGAATATTTATACTTGGTAAACCCCCTGAACTAATTGGGATTAAAAAGCAGTAACTAATACAAAATACGCACATTCTACAATTAGATCTAATTGCTATGTGACGCTTAAAACTTCTTAATGATCTAAGAATAGCGATCAACCAAGGAACACTGGTTTCACCATAAGATGTTATTTTTAGGGAATCCTTCCAGCACTGATTAGCCAGCGCCTAACTGGATGCCAGCAGCAGGTGTTGTCAGTGTCTAATGCTTCTGATAAGCTAAAGATTTTAACATGGATTTCTTTTTTAACCTGACGGGGCCTGCATGAGCACAGCAAACTCAAATCTCTAAACAAAAACAACCAATCTATGATAATTGAGATGTGTGAAAAACTTGTGTCATGCTGTGGAAAGTAGAGGTGACTTGGAGAGCAATTTGAAAAGCACAATTAGAGTTGAAGACTTGGGAGTAAATAAGACGAAGTAACACAAAGCACAATGTAAACACAGCACAGGCAGATAGAGGAAGGCGGGTCACTATGGTGGCAGAGAGCACGCTCACTGATATGTGCATGTGCAGGTTGCAGCAGATGTGAAGTCATTTCCTCAGTTGATTGTAGATTAGATAAAATCAAATTAGACTCTACTTTGCGAAAGGGCTGTTTCAGTAGCAAGCACTGAGATAAATCAAAAGTGAAAATGGCAAACATTAATGATCAGTAAAAGTTGAAATGAATAATTGTTTCTGGATTTAATTAATATAATGTTTAGATTGTTGCTTTGAGTGAGGAGGGATTGATGATTGCACCCAATGCAGTGTAGGGACATCTCCCTGAATCAGGGAAGTCAAATCCCCAAATCATCTTCAAAGAAAATGGAAGATACCTCTGGGAATACTGCAAAAGAGTGGGCTCCCCTCCTGGGTCTCTAGAGACAGAAGCCGCGGTTAACATTTATAAACATGTGCAATCTCAACAGCTGGAATCCTTGTTTGGTTTTGGTGGTGGTCTTCTTTTTCTGACCCAGGAAAATCCCTGTTGGTCATCCTTTTCACTTGTAGGAAGCACATCCCTGATGGTTTTGGAGCTTTGCTGTTAGCAATGCTTGTTTTTCTTGTAATTCCTTGATCCTCCTATAAAGGGACACATGTCCTCCAGTCTGAGAACTTCTTGGTGTTTCTTGAATTACCCAAGTGTGAGATTGTTGTTTCATCTCGTTAGAACCTTTCTTTGCTGCATTGTTCTCTGAGGTCCTTCATTTCTACACGAAGTACATTGTTCATCTTGTTCTGTAAGAATGCTTGCTAGCTCCAATCGTGCACAGCCTTTGAGCATTTGGATTTTCTCCTGCTCCTGGCAAAGCTTATTCTTCATCTTGGAGGCCTCAACCAGGGATGTCAGCAGTTAACTGTTAAGGGGTCAACCACTGTGAATGTTTCTGAGCGGCTACGCATGTTGGTCGATGGGTCAATTTTGCTACTCTTCACTTTACTGCACTGCGCACCAAACTGGTTTGGTGGGAGCTAGCTAGTGGTGCCCTTATTCCACGATTACCACTAGTGTCCTGATCCAACATGGTTGTTGTGGAAACATTGTGCCCTCTCCCCAGGTTGCCCTGCTGAGTATGCAGCTAGATTCCCCTTTAACACTGTTACTGTTAGCTGTGTTAGCATAGTTAACAATGCCAAAGGGGTGGCTACCATGTTTTTGTAGCAGTGCTGTCCTGAAACCAGCTGTAATTGGCAAGTTATGTGGCGGACTGGGTGTCTGTCAGCAAAGTCAACAAAAAAATATGATAAAAGGCAAGACCTTTACATCCCAAGACATTCAAATTTCACCACCTCAAAATGGAAAGCACTTTGAAATGCCACACTTAAGTTCACTGAGTCCATGGCGTGCCGGACCAAAAAAGGAAGACCTCTTGTATTTCCTGTCATTTTTTCCCTTAAAATCAACCAGTTAGTTAGCATTAAATAGGTGTCAGCTATTGAAAGCAAAATTAACTGAGACTGACATCCCTAGCCTCAACAAACAACTTTTGACTCTTCAATCAAACCTTTTCTCCTGTGCTGTTCTCTCCAGACAGCAAGTTCCACCCGAACCTCAAACGTGTTGGTCAAATCAACGCAGCTCACAACCTGCCCTTTGCTAAAGTTGCCTATGACCTGCACCAGTGGCTCCTCTTCCTCCCCAGCCTTCAGTTTCATGCTGAATCCCTGGGCTGTCATGTTTTTTTTCTTCCAGAAGACATTCGTTGTTAAAAGTCAGTGTTCTCCAGGTCGTTTGTCGTAACCTGGGTTGTCAGAGGGTGCTCTGAAAGGGCCAACATTTTGGTGGAGGTCAGTAATCTGTTTCTGAGCAGCCTTTTTGTCTCTGTGGATGGCATTATTGTTGTGTGAGGGCTTCTTTGTGGGAAAAGCATTTCAGTGTTTCTACTGAGCTTCTCGAGGTGCTGAAGAAGGGAGTTGTTGGCCTGGCAGAGGGACTCTAAATACTCAAAGGTGATAGTCTGCTCTTGGCAGCTCATATTCACTGCCAGGGAAAGGGCCTTTTTCTGTCATTAATAAATCTATTGTATGTTTCTTTTCTAGCCTCTACACAAGGAAGGATTACTGTATTTTATGATAAAGACACTTGATGTCCCACTTCATCTGACAAATATTCTACAGCATTCTTCTCACTTTCCTGTCCTTTACACCCCTCTGATAAAAGCCTCTGCTTCCCTTGCTCGCTCGCAAGATTAAAATGGGCCTTTTCATATTGTACATTACAAGCCTCCTAAAATCATATTAAACCCATAACACACAATAAAAGAAACATCACAGGTAAATTGGATTTTTTTGTGCTGATTTGAATGCTCCTCAGGGAAACTACACATGTCAAGTCAAGTGTCTCAGGTCGTAAAATCCAGCTGAGATTGAGGACACTGTCACTCACATATAGTCACATACATGCGTCCACATATATGCGTCTCTATTGACCAGAGAAACCACAAATCTGATCGCAATTCAACTCGGTTACATGCAGTCTAGGGTCCACCCAACTCCCAGCCAGAAGACAAATGCCATCTGCACTTTAGCAGTGTAGTTACAGCAATACCAGATTAGTTAGCATTAACTTGATTACAATTATCCATAAACAAACCAAAACACGAGTGAATCATTTGAATCGTAGCTTTAAAATCCAGGCCGCAGCCTCAGTCACACCTGTCGGACTTCATCACTGCAGGAAGTGACGTTCTACCACAATAAAGTACATGGTCAGTTGATGACCTTTCCCCTGCATACCATCAACAACAGGATAAAATAACCTTATAAAACCAGATGTTTTATCATTTCTATTCAGGTTTAAAGGTGCTTATAATAAAGCTTATAAAGCTACTTAGCACAAACAGTTTGAGCACTGTGAAATATTAATAAAGCTACACCTGGCGACTTAGCATATGTTGGCTCTGAATACAAGCTGCTTGACAAACATGGTGTTATCAATTAACTCCAAACACTATCATCATGTTTATTAATTTGGTCAATCTGTGATACTATCAAAAGGTCAGAGTGAGGCAAAGAATCTAGAAAAAAGGGTGGTAACAAGGTCGATGGCACATTTCTAAGCACACTTTTGGAATTGGGCTGATCTGAAATGGATGTAATTATGACAAAGCTTTTAAAGTGCACCTTTATTTGGATATCCATGGTTGGAAATGTACACAATGAATGCATTTGCTGTGTACAGTATGTGCAAAATAGCAATAATAGCAACCGCGGCAGAAGAAGGACTCTGGGGAGGGTCCAGCTGGGGAAATTTGGTTATAATGGAGCATCACAATTGACTTTGACTGTCCTTTCATGGGTGAATTAAGCGTGTGCGTTATCTCATGTAGGAGACAAATAAAGACACAGAAGCCCTGAGAGGTGCAAATGTGAAGGTTATTGATAAATACAGTGGGGGTAGTCAGGCTGACGTAACTTATACTTTATTTACTGTAAAGGTAATTACGTCCCTGAAGCCAAAAAAAATGGCAGAGGTGACTTATGAATTGCCACACACTCAAGTCAGTGAGCTAACTCAATGAAACAGGAGAGGTTGAGAAAACAGCGCTTTCAATTAGATTATCTGTTTGACTCTAAGCCAGAACATAATAACAGATAGTGCATAATGCTCTGAGTCTATCAGAGATTATTACAGCAGTAATCCAGACATAGTGATAGCCAACTATGTCCTGCCTCCGTACTATTTTGATGATGAGATCAGGTGTACCAACAGAAACACTGTGTCCTATCCTCTTAAGCTGTATTGGCTTGATAAGTTCATAGAGATAATTCTGGTTCATTAAAACACAAAGCAGAAGAGACAATGAGATATAAAAAGAGAAGAGGTGGGGGGGGCATGATAACACGGTTGTCTCTGTCCTCGTCCTTGTCACACACACACACACACACACACACACACACACACACACACACACACACACACACACACACGGATCAATAAAAGCTGAAAAGTGGTGCAGTGTGGTGAGAGAGGTCATCACTCGTCTGTCCTTCAACCCCTGGACAAACAAGGACAACAGAGTGCACTTTATTTGGCAATGGGCCATATCACACAACACAGGAAGGACCTTGCAACCGAAGCTTTTTTTTTCCCACTGAACCATTATTCAGTCCAGTTAGAGTGTCTCACATATAGTACGGGCATTTCAGCATTTCAGTACCCATAAAGGTCCCCGGTAAAATATGAATTACACCAAATTTATACCGAGCTTTCCTTCCTTCACTGAAAAACCCACACAGAGATACCTCTCCAGTTAAGAGTTTGTTATTCATGTGTCCTTGGGTATTATGCATGCAGCTCAACATTCATCACTGTATCCTACATGCAGGAACGCGCAATCCTATTATGAGCTCTCCACACAATAGTCGGCTCCATAGAGAATAGGGAAATGTAACTGAGGTAGAACACACAGTTTTTGTCAATACCATTTCAATCTTTTCTTTACTACAAATTAATACATAAATAATTAATAGAGTAGTTAAATAATTTAAATGGGTTGTAAAAAATAAAGCATTAATACATTTCCCCTCCCATTTATCATTACACTGCTTTTTATATTGAACAAATTTTCCCTTTATTTTAAAACATAACGCATGCAAAATCATTCATCTTTTCATTTCCCATTTTCCCTAAAACAACACATTTCTCTTCACTTAATGAGACAGTTGTGTCTAAAATGCAGGAACAGTAATAGCTCCTGAAGTCCAGTTTTCAGTCCATCATTCTTTGTCTAACAATTCTGTTGCTTTGTTAGAGCAAAAGGGTGATGCAAATACACCCTGAAATACAGACTTTTAACACTTAACATTTATTTTGAAGATGTGTCTTTCATTTCTGGGTACAGATTGTTAATGATGAAAAAAAAACACATCAGCTTCCATTAAGATTGAAGACATAAAAACACACTGTTAGCACTCATAAATATGTTTAAAGTAGCACATCTGACTTAAGTGTCACTACTTTAAATAAAGTTATTAGTGTGGACAGGATGTGAGAGTGTAACTAACTAGTCTAACTTTTCTAGTCTAACTAGTCTAACTTTTCAGTTGACTTTATTCTCATCCACATCTGTCAAACAGGAATTGGTGGAGGAAGTACTCAGATCTTTAATTCAAGTAAAAGTAGCAATAACACTGTAGAAATATTTAATGTACCCTCCAATAATGTTTCATGTGACATCCTGCAAAAATGTGCACACAACGCTTCATTCGATATCCTACAAATTAACACCCCATAAATGATGTTGCATGCCTGATGTAAAGTTATGCACTTAACAAAAAGAAACAGAGGTTAGGTTTAGGCAAGTTAAGGCACTGTTGTTGGGTTTAGGGAAAGAAATATGGTGACAATGTACCTTAAAATTATTCACAGTACCCTCAAAGTTTACCTGGGAAAGTCCTATGCTTTGTCATCCATCTACCACCCTAACCTTCAACTTCATGCGATTATTTCCCTCTTTATTTTTTACTCCCAACAGTGCATTGGTCACGTGATGCAGCCCTCCCAGACACGTGTGTGCGAAACAAATTGCTAGCTCATGATTATGTTGGACATGTATGCATTTTGGTGTGTTACTTTTTAGAGGAAAACATACAAACCAGCACAAGAACAGCTCTGTATTAAATATTTAACTTAAGTAAAAGTACAAAAGTATTAGCATCAAATATATTGAAAGTATTGAAAGTAAAAGTACTCATTATACAGAATGGCCCATTTCGGAATCATACTGCATCACTGGATTCTTCATTATTGATGCATTAATGTGTACATCACTTCCATGTTGCAGCTGGTAAAGGTGGAGCTAAAATTAATTACTTTACTAGCTTGTTGCGGTCCCCAGGTGATCAATAAAGCCTTTTTATAAAAATAACTTTTTGTCAAAGTTTCTCACACTGTCACTATAATCTAAAATAAGTATGTAGGACAGATAGTCCCATAGCGCCTCCTTGTAGTGTTTGTAATGGCATTTGCTAGAATCTACTGGGTCTGAACGATGACAGCCAATCAAATCCAAGGAGTCTCTAATGCAGCCGTCGATAATCATGTCAATAACTGGTCATGAACAGAGGTCAAACTGTCAAGCTAGGCAGCGCTGATCAAATATCAATTAAGATACTTTCACTTTCAGTGACATATTTTAAGTGTACTGTTTGGCTGTGAGATGAGAATGATTGTTTTGGCTGGTGGACGGTATATGGCTCAACCATAGGGGCTCAACTTTTCCAACATGACAGCCAGGTCACCAACTTTCTCATTCTACAGCTAAGATGTACACTGAAGTATCTTTCTAGAAACATCTGAGGCAAGAAATAGCCACTACAGCTTTGATTGACAGCTGTGTTAGAGACTCCTCGACTCGGATTGGTTGTTTTTACTCACATGCAGTAAGGTCAATAGAAGTGCTAAGGTAAGAGTAGAGCAGGCAGCAAATATGTTTTTCCCCCCAGTGACAGTTTCAGCATATATGAAAAAAAGTTGGGTTTTTTTTTTACAAATGTTATCAACTACAGCTTTAATCTATTTGTTAATTATATTTTTGCATTATTAACCTGCATCTGTAAAGTAACTAGTAACTATGGGTATCAAACTGATGCTGTGCAGTAAAAATGACAATAATTGCTGAAATGTGGTATAGTATAGAAATACCAAACTATGGTAAGTATAGAACTTGAGCAAATGTAATTATTTTCCACCACTGCAATCAGGCGTGCATTACAGTGTGCACTGTTTATATTTTCTTTATTTTCTTTCATTCAATAATCACACAGGGAGATATTCATCACAATATTGTGCTCTTTTGTTCTGTATTTTAATTGTGTGTTCATGTTTATTGTTTACTGTGCTGTTTACTGTGCACTAATTTCCCCTGTGGAGACTTTCTAAGAAAACAGAGTGCGATGTAACAACAATACATGTTGTGGTTTCAGTCAAGTACTTTTTCTTGCTCTTGTACCGCTGGGGCTTATAAACAGGAAGGTAAAGAGAGCTATAAGTTCAGCCCTGTTCTCTGGCAGTGTCTAACGTGTCACTGGGTGATACAGGAAATCACTGACTGAGCTAAATAAACTAGCAGGCAGACAAAATGCTGCAAATGCTGCTTTTAAAAGCCTGCAACAACACTTTAGAAGATATTAACGTAACTTTATGCTAAATGTAATGGCAGGATTAACAGGCATTGAACACTGGTGCAAAAAAAAGTCAGAGGCAAGCTGCAAATGAAGACTTGTAGCAGCTCTATAGCTAATCTATGAGTTCATTTTGATGATAAGGAATTGGTAAAATATATAAGAATAGAGGAATGCTGCCTCCTTCAGTGGGTGTTGATCAGATTATCCCTTGGAGCTATGGACAGTGTTTTGCTCTGTTGGTTCATGTGGATTTTACTAATGATAATCATTAGCATTTTGTTTTTTACAACTGATAAATTGGCAAGCCAGTGAATAAAAGTCAAGACCGTCTCAGATTGCAAAAATGCTTTTACCTTAAAAATGCCAGTGCCAGTTCTCTCGTCGTATCTTGGTCACATAGAGCTGGTTTAAGATCCTTTGCCTTATTCCATTACCAAATGTTTACAAGTGGAGAAAAAAGTAATTGCACAAAAGCCAAACTACCCCTTCAAGGCACCTAGAAAACCAAATGTCTCCATCAAACACAGCGCTTGGCAAAATAAGCATTTCTTTTATGACTCAATCAAGCTTCATTATGTGTAAACAGCAGTGTAGAGATGAGAGGATTGTTGAGCTTGCTGGCCACTTACTTACTTCAGATCGTCAGAGTGGGTCTCAGTTAGACAAAACCAGTTTGATGAGAGGCACTGCTAATGAAGTGTGTACTATTGTAGATCCCCCTTTCCTTCAATACACACTCATGCACACAGACAGTTTACAACCAAACCAGATTTATCTTAGTTCTCTTGAATAAGATAGAAAGTCTAACATTAACTTAACATTAAATGCTTAAAAACATCTGCGAGAACCCAGAGAAGGCTGCACATGTAGAGCTCAACAAAATAATAATAGTACATTTTCTGGTAAATGTATTGCACATTGGTCCCATGGTGTGTGTGTCCATTTACTAAAGGGGGTACAAATGAAAAAAAAAAATACACAATGGCCCATTCTGCAGCAAAGTGGTATTTGTCACAGTACAATACTTTTTATAGGCTCAGTCTGGCTGAGGAACTCCCTATGATACCACTACCATCCCACCACTTGGGACTACTTGGCAGGATGTAAGATTAATTGGCTGAGTTTTGTGTTGTTAAAAGGACCTATTATGCTAAGTTTAGGGTTCAAACTTGTATATTGGGTTTCTACTAGAACATGTTTACATGCTTTAATGGCAAAAAAACACTTTATTTCTTTATTTTACTGTGCTGAAACACCTGTATTTACCCTCTGTCTGAAATGCTCTGGTTTTGTGCCTGTCTCTTTAAGCACCTCTCCTGAAAAGCCCAGTCTGCTCTAAGTGGTCAGTGACTCTGGGTCTTCCACATCTAGGCATCTCTGCAAAGTCATTTCAGCCATGGAATGACTACACCGTAGTGAAGTGGCACTTTTTGCGAGGAAAAAATAACCAATAAAAGCTTAGACAACCAGAAATGTTCCAGCAGGAATATAATCCAAAACCAGGGAGAAATTAACAGCTTAAGCAACCAAGATCACATTTTCCTGACGTTAGCATTTAGCTAAATGCAGCGGTGTCGGCTACATAATGTTAACACACACAGGAAGGTGCCTTGAGCAGACGATTATATAAAGAAATCTGTCACAGGATGATGTCAGCTTGTCTGAAATAGATAGAAAAAAACTTTGGAGACACATTATATTAAACGGTCTGCAGCCTGTAGATTTTTCTCAGAAGAAATACTTTTACTTACATTTAACCCATTATTTAAAACTGCCTTACATTGTGAATTTATACTAATTAAGGAAAATTATAACAATCTTTATGAGTTTTAAACCCATTTACAAACTTTTAAAACTGAAGAAGTTATTACTGTTGGCAAATACCTTAACAGACACTTGAAGATGTCCTAATCTCTGCTGACAATTGCATTATAGTGTGTTATAAACATTTTTAAGTGTTTCTATATACTGTTTATAATTGCTAAAGAGTGGAAGTATAAGTGTTTGCAAGTGTCCACTTGAATTAAAGCCATCAAAAGCTCTTGATGCAACATTGTGACCCATACAGAAACTGTTAACACTGTGCCTACAGATCGTTCAGATTTTAAATGGTTTGGTTTTTTTTAGTAAAAGATGATGCAAAAATCGCAAAGCAATCATTTTCTATTTAAAACAATCATCTTTTCCCAGCTTTGTTATAATTTGTATAATGTTTCATTATTATTCATAAAAAAGTAACAGCCTCCAGCGTAGAAAGAGCTAATCACTGCAGTATAATCTTGTGATGCAGCATTCTGTAAATCTCCCTCTTTCTTTATTCAGTAATTCAAGAGAGTCTGAAACTTGGCAGGAGAGCTAAAACCTACTGCGTTAACATGTGTGTCTGTCATACCATATGTGTCAGGACATGATTGAGGAAGTGTACAATATGTCTGAGGCTTACAGTGGGGTGTGAAGTCCCCATGAATTTCACTGTGTAACAGTGAACTACTGTGCTGGATGTTTATTTTCTGGAGAGGATGTTTAGCCCAGCGTGTCCAGAGGAGCGTTAAAAAAAACCTGTGACAGAAAACAGAGACCGAACTGCGTCACTGCTGTGAATCTCAGCATTCCTCCTAAATTAACATGAAAGAAAACACCAGCAGGTTTATACACATGCTCAGGCATTCACACAAAGCATTTCATGCATTATCGCACACACAGAAAAACCAGGCATGACGAGTATTTGCAAACATGTCATACTCTCTTACACATGCACAAACAGAAGCACACAACTGGAGTGTTTATCATTCTCTCCATATTTGACAAAAGAGCTTTCTACCAAGTGACAAACAACATGTTTCACTTTACGATGCCACATCCTTCACTGTCTACTGTTTACATAACAGCTAAGCAGCAACAAGCTGCAAAGCACCACATCACTAATCAAGCCATTATCTGCTTGGCTTACATCCAACATTGGCTGAATGTTTTTTTTGTTTGTTTTTTTAAAGCAGCCAAAATGACACTATGAGAGTGGTGAGAGTGAAATAAAGTGACGGGCTGGACAGCTAGAGAGCTGGTGAGCTGCACATTCAGGTGATAATTCTCAATCATTATCACTACCTTCAACACTGCTTTTACATTGTCATTTTATACATTCGTAAAAGTACTGGTAATGGCTGTTTTAAAGACAGCATAAACATGTGCACCCCACACTTCCTCAGCCCTGCAGTTTAGGGACAAAAAAGCCATACTGGATTGCACTGATTTTGGCGCCTGTTAGACACTGATTATATAGTTCCTCAAAATCAGGTCGTGTCCAGAAACCATGCTTACATACAAAACCAAGCATCCACTTTTTCCTGTGATGTACTGCATACTTTTAATTGCAACCATTCTTTATATACAACTAACTTGTAACAGCAACTATGTAAAGCCACCTGATTACCACTTTCTACTGACATAATGAGGGAATGTTGCTATTGATGTATCTGTAAGCTGCAAAATGTTCACAATTCTGGTGAAATATTCTTCATACTTCAGCTTTTTTAAGCCTTTTAACTGTTACCAGCAGCTCTATGGCTTGGTTTCCCTAGCTACAATTTTTGCCCTAAGAGGCTAAAATTTGGCAAGGTGTAAAACAACCACGTAAGACACCTTAAAACACTCAAATCCATGGAATTCATTACCAAATAAAACAAGGAAACAAAACAACAAAAAGGCAGCAGGATCAGTAGTCCCAACACCAGAGGCTTCTCTCCTCTGCTGCTGGCACCTCCTTAAGCACCTCCTCCATGCCAGGTGCACTGCACCTCGTTAAGTAATGCAGCACACCTGGCATATCTACAATGGAGGGAAAAGGGACAGCAGCAAAGAACATACACAGCTGTAATAGTGCCCTTAGAGGCTGTTTAGACGTACACGGTGATTTTGATAAACGGAGACATCTTCCTTCGTTTGTGCCCTTCGTTTACACACAAACGGAGATTTCTCCTCTGAAAACAAGTCTTTCTAAAAACTCCGGCCAGAGTGGAGATTTTGGAAAACTCCGGTTGCGCATTTGTATGTAAACTGAGATAAACGGAGATAAATGGAGTTATAGGCAGCCGACATCACAGTATGCGCCGTAACTTGCGCCTGTGTCAAAAGTGCGACCTATGTTGCTATGGTGACAATGGATACATGGAAGGCTTGAGCTTCTCGTTACACTGCCACCTACAGGTTTGGCGTGCTCTTGTGTATATATACACGGGTAAGTGTAAACGAAGATCTTTTTGAAAATGGAGACGGTGAAATGTCCGTTTATGAAAATAGCCGGCAACGTGTAAACAGCCTCTTAGAAAGAGTCCTAAATGGACCTGAAAATAAGTTAGCATTTTACTACTCCTGGTCACCTCGTCTCAAAGTCAATGGGATTCTTGAGTAAGTTTTGGTTGGATGCCTGAAATAAGGTTTGTGGTTAACATGAGCTTAAAAAACGTTCACATTTTGTTCTGCAACATAAAATACTTCAGTAAAAATCCCACTGCTGAATTATGAAGCTTTTATGAGAAGGGGCTATATGAGACTACAGAACAGACAAACACGGTTTTACGGCCATATTGTGGGGGTGATGTTAGATCATACCACCATGGTGTAGTTCATTAATAGCCTAATGTTAGCTTTTAACTTATGGTGATTGAACGTAGATTATCTCGCCCCGGACAAAACATTTAAGTATCATTCGTCTACCACAGAGATTATTTTCTGCACTAATCCAAAATCCAATGGAAAAAATCCCATGGGCTATTTGACAAGGGAACCAGGGCAATGCTAACTTCCATGTTATCCTACAGAAAAATGTCATCTCTGGAGCACTCTATCGGCTAAGAGGGGGTGTGACAGTGGGTGAAGTCTACCGCATAAAGGCACATAAGCCAAACAGCGTCACTGCCTTGCCCAAGATTTCGTGGAAAGATTGGTCATGTGCCAAAGGACAGCTGATTAACTGCATGCCAACTGGCAAAAATGGGGCAATGCGTGGTCACAGCTATTGTGAATTTGCACTTTCTCATGGTTAAATGTAGGCACCAAAAGCACAGAAGAAAGTCTGGAGTGAATTATTAACATTAAAATTAAACTATGTTCTTCCCTAACCATAACCAATCTGCTTCTGTTGCATCAACATGACCACAGTCAAGAATCGACCTGAGTAACCTTTCTACAGCTCCAATGCGGTACATAAACATTCACTCAGAAAACATCGGCTCTATACACAATCAAGGTTATCGCCACAACATCAGTTTTATCCAACTTTTTCCAAGTTCTGGTCATGCACGATCATTCAGAGCTCTTTCTCTGGGTACCTACTTTTACAGCTCTGGAAGACTCAGTATACATAAATATTGCCGAGATCCATCTCATGCATTCTTTCTGGTGTTATCCATCTCCTGCTTGAGCAAAAAAAAAAAAAAAAAAAAGCCCATTTTCCAGGCATGGTCTCTCACATCACATATGACAGAGGCTGTGGGCCTCAGTGGGTATTTGAATACACTATGTATGGTCTGTGACTCCCACCAGGACCAAAATGACTGGGTTAGCTGGAGATGAATGAGGTGAGATGATAGATAGCTGAATGGAAAGAAAAGCAGATGCAGCACTCACCCTCAGACACACACACACACATACAGATGGCTGCTGGGCATCACACATGAGTACACACTTTCAGCATACAAAACACTACGGGATGCACACTGCCTATTTTTTGCATTCTCACACAGCGTGACCAAATGTCTCTCTGTGAAATACACAAACGGACACTAAGGAATAGTTACACATCTCTGCTCTGTCTTTCAGTCCACCTGGGGTAATACCCCTCGGACAAACAGTCAGCAGGGACCAGGGTAGAGGTGGGATGGAGCGGCAGGAGGGTTGGAGGAAGGCTGGATATAAACAACCACATTAAGGAGACAATCTGCACCATAAATCTCTAATATTATCTGCTGCAGGCAGCAGGAAGGGGAAGCCTTGTGAGCTGGGCTGGCACCAAGAAAGCCTGTGACGTTTCTGCTCTCATCTCCGCTGTAGCCTCAACTTAGGATAAAAGCCTATCATTTAGGTCTTTGTGATCAATCTTCAGAATGGCAATACACTTAGCTCAATAATGTCCTTTTAAAGTAGGCAAAGAGGAAAGAAAATAATCAGCGTAGAAGCCCTTTGCTGCAGAACGAATCTGCATTACTTGTTCATACACTCCTCTGATGTCACTTTAAGATAAGCAATGGAGAAAAATCAATTTCAAAGTGATTTGCCCTCGTTGCGTGCAGCTATTGAGAGGTATTGTTTGGCCTGAATGGGAAACGCATCACACAAGCAGCTGTTTGTCCATATATGCACATGGTATCCATGAAATGCCTGCATACGTGCAGGTATCATACGTCAGAGAATGTGTATCCTGTGTTTTTTAGTTTGTGCATGTGTGCCAATGCACAAACTAAAAGAGTGTCTGTCAGCACCTGTGCGTTTTAGAAAACTGTGAATGCTAACTGAGTCGGTTACCTCCGAAAAGAAAGGAGCACCTGATGTGGAGCGGAGGGGAAGGAAAAGGGAAAAGATCGGTTGAGAAGAATGTAATTAGCCCAAGCTTGGAGATTCATCTGAGCTGGGCAATTACCCCTCTAATCATCAGGTAGTAAGAGAGAGGAGGAGATGGGGTGAAGGGAAGAAGAAAGAAGGGAAAAGAGATTGAGGAGAGAAAAGAAACAGCAAGAGAGGCATAATCATAGTGGATCTGCGCCGTAAACCACAGCGAGAAAATTAAACACCAAATCAAATTCCCTCCACACACACAAAAAGACAAGTTTCAAGACAAAGTTATTTTAGAGTAATTAAACATCCAAAAACAATAAATTTACGGCTGGATTCTACACAAATATAAACTTAAATGGGAGGAGACACTTAAAAACCTGCCACAACTCATCATCACCACAACTAAAAAACAATTAAAGAAGAAACAGTGAGCCATTAATGCCTGAAATTGAGGTCTTGCTCTGTCTCAGCTGGACCTCACAGACTAAAGCCTAGTTGCAGGTTTCTTTCTTAAAAACAGGGTTTTACCTCCTTTGTTCTCAAAAAAAGTCAACACAAGCACTATTATATAAAACATCTGCACCCAAAGGAAAACACAAAAACATTACTGAAGTGCTGTCAAGAGCGTACCAGGCCAAAACTCAGAGAAAATCTAAGTACATGTTGACTAAGCTTGAAATGAGTGAGGAAACACCTGTTCTATGTCATCAGTCTGGCTAGTTTACTCCTCAGATGTACAAGACATTAAATAGGCACTATGAAGCCCCGTTTCCACCAAATGCTTTCAGTATGATACCTTTGGAACCAAAAGTGCCCTTCAGACATGGTACCTAGATCCTAGCATTTCCAGTACAAACAATATCCGTAAATATGGGCGGGGTTGTTGTCACTCACTGCTCTGTCCAGCACTCACTGTATATCCTCATTACCGGTGACAAAGATGGAAGTCTGCACCTTGTTTAACTTGCGAAGTAAAAATTCCAATGCAAACTCCCTACCATATTTCACCAAACACAGAGCTCATGTGATAAAATTATTCCTGTGCAAACCAGCATCTTGATGATTTGGGGTTGTATTTATTTAATTTTTTGGAAGCTTTCTGTTTACCCCTGCCTTCTTTCTGCCTCTTTCCCAGTCAAGAATTACGGAGGCTGTGTTGGCAGTTATAAATGAAAGTTTTGACAGCACTGTCATAACAATAACAAAGTTAGACTTTAATATTGGAGCTTCCACCCTGCATTTAACACCCGACTTCCCACAACAGAACACAGATGCACTGATTTGATGAAGGCTACCATATTGGTATTGGTGTCAGTACTGACCTAATTACACTGACCATTGCTGTTGTCTTGGAAGTGCATATTATGCAGAGCCTTGACATCATATGAGTGTGAATAAGGCCAGTAAATTTGAGTAAAATACAGACTTTGCTTCGTGTGAATGCCCCCCACCCCCCCACCCCCCCACCCCCCCAATTGAGCGACTATTTTTTAAAGTAGTGTGCATCACCTTATTTTTGAATTAATTATCTGATCACAACATCATCTTTGCTGCCTCTGTAATTTCTGGTCCTTATCGCTCAAGAGACAATTGTCTGTTTTATGAGATTTGATTGTATTCCTTCCTTAGCCAGCAAATCCAAAAGCGAAACCAATAACAGTATTGCGTTGTTGGCCCCAAATGAATCATCTCCAATAAATAGCTCAAAAGCTGTGGTGACAAATGGCCCCGAACCACGGAGCAAGGAGACAGAGGGGCTCGGGTAATGGCATCTAATGGGCTGTTCTTGAAAGGCAGCCAATGCCTGGAAGATTTGCTCCCTGATTACTGACATTAACCAAAGAGTTCAATTTTCCCCCCGTGACTCTCAGCCTGACGGTATCTGTCCTCCTCTCCATTGCTCTTGCTCTTTTTTCCCCCCTCTGTCAATGTGGCGATTTTCTTCATTCAATGTTTCCTCTGTTGGTATTTTTAGGCAAATGTTATGCTGCACTACATGGAACAAGAGCTACCTAATATATACACACATGTGAATGTGTTTCCTTTTTAAGTAATTTTACTCAAGGGCACTTTAAGGAAAGATCTGCAGATTCCCTTTTTACCTTATTAAGATTTTGGTGACATTATAAATGGTCACTTTTGTTTTTTCCAGAGGTACAGCCAGGGCCATTACTCCAAGTATTACTCCACCCATCCATTTCAAAACCAAAAAGGGAAAAACATATCTTTAAAATTTCGCATTTGGATTTTTCATATTTTATTCATTCAGTGACCTGTTGACTTTTATTTTCTGCAAAAATTGCTTCCCAAAATAAAAGCTGGCACTGAGATGTTTATCATTTTTCATTTGTTTTTCAAGTTTGAGTCTCTGTGGGTGGCACTTTCCTCCAAGAAATCTGCCTCCTACTTGAAATTTAGATCATGAAATGTCGGTTTTTATTAAAGAAAGTGATGGAGAGCGCAAGAACATCAATTCCTTATAAATAAGAAAAATAACAAATTTGAAATTGAAAATGTTTTTTTAGGAATCTATTGCAAATCTATACTGCACATACAACCAAGACATGTAGGGCTGTAAACTTGAGACTAACCTGAGATTTGACTTGGATTCAGACTTCTTAAAGCAACAATTGACTTACACACACACACACACACACACACACACACACACACACAAGTGCACTGAAGGAAGTAAGTAAGTCTCAAGTTCTTAAAAACACTACACTACTGTACGACTTGGACTTATCTCAGCTGACCCAAGACTCGAACTGGTCTAAACAAGACTCAAAAACAGCTCTGCAATAAACACCACAGGTTTAAGCACAGAGAAATCCACCTACAAAAAGAGACACTGGCCCTGAAGCTCAGTACTTTTGTCCTGCACAAACAAATATTTACAAAGACTGATGGGCAAATTCACAAAATGATTGCATGGCTCTCAGCGCTAAACCTGCCTGACCAAGACAAAAACAAACTGTGTTATTCTCAAAGCTCCCGCTCCCGCTCTGAAATATCTTTCGAGAATCAGACCTTGAGATGGGGCAGATAGCGGTTGCAAGGGATGCGAAATTTATGGTGCTGACAGTGAACTGTATTCGCCTTGAGTGCCTGAAGACTGGAGCAAAGTTGGGAGATGCCTGTGCAGCCTGAGTCATTACTGCCACTGAACAACATGTACTGTAGGCCTGCAAAGCTTCCAAGGCTGCAATCTGAACAAACACAGCAGCCCTGGGAGAGAGAGAGAGAGAGAGAGAGAGAGAGAGAGAGAGAGGAGACACAAAAACTCTCACATAAACACACAGACACACACTCTCAACAGAGTTGGCAACTGGGTGGACTAACATAAGGCCATTTAAGGCTGGAGGCTTGCCTGGATCAGATGGCAAAACACTTAAAGCCTTTATAAGCTGGGCTACAAGGAGTGACCACTGTAGCATATTTACAGGCTTAAGTAAAAGCCTGTTCATTCAGTGCAGCAGTCAGGCGCCTGTCAGAGAATACAAAGAGAGACACAAACAGTTCACTTGTTACTTTGTTGTTGAACAATCACTGTGAGTGGCAATGCATTAGTGATCAATACCCTTTTTTGTAAAGATAAAGAGAAGGTCCTGCTTTTGTTTCTTGGCACATGGATTGAATCAAATTGCTCTCTGGCACATTAAGAGGCACAAGATTAGGCAGAGATTTATCAAAGAAGCAAAAACTTTTGAATCGACCGTTCACCAAATCCATCCCCTGAACAATGATTGTCCAATCACAGCTTAAGAAGCGTGACTAGCAACAGCAGGTTTGTCAAGCTTCGATTTCCCCACGTGCTGAAGTGGTGTGCATGGAGCTAGAGCGGATTTGATGGGTGATGCCTTTTTTTCAGCCTTTGAAAACAAATGTGTAAGCAATAAATTAAACAATCGGGGTTTCTCAATCTGCGTTCTTGCCTGTACTTGTGTTCTTGCGGACTTGTGAAACGTCATCAGTCGCAGCCCAAGTACTGTTCCAATTCAAAGTCCACATCCAGCCAAGTACAGTCCAAATGCCCGGATGTGAACCTGCTCTGCCCATTCCATCGCGGATGCGTCAGGAGGTGACTTGTGTGGACTTTTGACAGCCAGATATTCCAGAATGCATTTCTCACAGACCAGCAGCAATGGCAGCCATCCTTGGGGGTTTTATACTCCTGAGTCGAACTTGCCAAGTCCAAACTCCCAAGTGTGCAAGTCCAAACTTGGCGTACTTGGTATTGACGCCTCATGTGTTTGTCTGCTCTAACGTAAGACGCAAATGTTAGCAGGCCTGGTTAACTAGATTACTACCTAACCTAACCCAGCGTTACCTCCAAGGCCAAGAGTTAGAATCGATGGAAATGGATTTGAGGCAGGTTTAAGTCCAGCAACTCCTGCCAAACTGATAATGGAGATAACCAAGCGTTACATTTTCCAAACACACTCTCAGTTAGTCCTCATCCTGGAAGACTTTTCTCTTGTATCAGAAAAGCTGAAACATACTCGTTAAAACTAAGAACAGCAAAGCACTAATCTAACCTCCGTCCTGTTTGTATGCAAATTAAGCATCCATATTTTTCCTTATCTTACTGGTGTATTATTTCCTTATCATACTCATAATACAGCTAACTAGCAATGCTGTTTTTTTTTTGGTTTGTTTGTGTTTTGATTTCCATGTCTTGTACAGGAAGCGTCAACTAGTGAGGATGCTCACTATTTGCTGGGACAGCTTTAGCCTTTATCTTTTTGCACAATATCATGTGTAGCTATAAAGTGCAAAGACTACTTAAAGCTAGGAGTGGTAGTTTTATTCCAGCATTATCAGGCAAAAAAAATCAATAATAATCTTCAATCATATTGTAAAGTGGACTGACAAAAAAAAGGCTTCTGCACCTCTTCAGGCTTCAGAAAATGTAGCCCGTGACAGGAGACTTTAACCAACAACTGGGGTGTAAATCACAAATTTCATCGAGACACAATATTACATCGTTATACCTAATATCATATAAAATAATACAGTATTTGAGGATATCACAGATTGACACAATAAAATTTCAATTTGATTCAGTTCAGTAACCTGTGATTAATATGAGATCATATCAGTAAATACCCTTGTTGTCTTTTTCTTGGCTGCCTCCTAATGTCTGCCTGGCACAAGGCCACTAACACTGTTTGAATGATGAGGAAGGAGGTGTGCTTGTGCAGAAATGGTGACAGGGACATGCCATGGGAACATAAAAAATAAAGCCCTATCCTGAAGACAGCAATATGTACCAGTGCTTTCACTTTACATCTTTAACATTGGATTGTTGATTGTGGAATCAATTAATCGATCAAGATCGATGTGTTATTACGCCACTATCAATCACAGGTCATTTCAAAGAGAGGGCGTTTCTATTGACTGTTGTACAAATGCAAATATGTGTGCATGTCCCTTCAGATTCAATGTTGTCCTGCAGAGGAGGTTAATATTCTAGCGCTGGCAACAATTGCCAACACTGCAAAGCAACCCACAAAAGGAAGACGAACTTATCAAAGTCTGAAGGAGAGTCTGACAATAAACAAAATGAAACATGTCAGTAGGGTTTCAACGGCATAACATTTTCATGGTTTTCAATATCCTACATTAGCAAATGTACACGGTGTGATTGCTGCCAACTTTTATGTCATGGTAAACCTTGAAACCAGTATATCCCTGCAATCCTATGTGTCAGTGTTGGCAAAGCATTTCAGAGATGGAGAAAAAATTGTGCCAAAAATGTTGCCTTTTTTTTTTTGATCCGAGATAAAGGCTCACAGCTGCAGCTTCCGGTTCAAGTTTTTGTAGCTAACGTTAACTGGAGCCTTCAATGACAGTGTGTCCCCTGCCTCACTTCCCGCCACTACAGACCACCTCACCTATAGCAGAGCGGGCAGCAACTGCATAATAAAATAAGGTTAAATAAAGCAATGTATATGAAACAGTGGGTTACTGTATGAAGTGTGTGCATATGCCTGTAGTAGTGTGGTGGGAGGGGCTTAGGACAGAGGGCAGAGCTGCAGGAGGAGGACGTATTTTCAAATTCTGATTTTGCCTTCTCCAGATTTCTGCCAATCCCGGCTTTAAGACATTTTTAAAAGAAGTCAGACAGTAAAATGTATATGTTCTGTGCAAAAATGTAAAGTTTGAGAGGCATAGCAACAGTAACTAAGAGGAGCGGGGCTTGGCAAACTGTAAACCACTGAACGAGCACAATAGTGCCCATGTGATAACCAAAATAGTAACAGGCAAACTGTTTCCAAACCCACATAAAACACACAAAGGCCTAAACAGACCATTTTCCCTTTCTTTGCAGCCTTTCCTCCATCTCTCTTAACTCCCTTTCCACACAAATACTCCTCTCTGCCATCCCTCCATCCCTCCCTCTGTGAAGAGGGCTATCTCTCCCTCCATCTGCATGTGTGAGGGGTTGTACTGGTGTGTCAGTAATGACAATGTCCCAGTGTTCCTCTCTGCCAATTAGCCTGGCCGTAATTACACAGACACATATGGAGCTGTCAATCAGCCGGCTCCTCCACACAGGAACTCACCCACCCATCAGAGACGGAGGGAGAGAGAACGAGAGTTTCCAACAGCTAGCTCTATACCAAACGACCACACACTGTGCCAATAAGTAGCATGAGGAGAGTTTGGTTCAATTACTCCAACTGTGCAGCAATCCCACAGTTCACAGGAAAATGCCATGAAACAGCATTAGTGCAGCGCTGCAGCAACCTCTTTTTGTTTTGAGCTTCATCTGTGGAGCTGCTGCAATTTCCTATTCATGGAGTTAATATAAGGAGAGGTGATCTATTGTGTGTAGAAATACACTGCCCTTGGCGTTAGTAAGCCAAGTTGCTGTTATTATATTGTATTGTATTAAGTTAAAATATTGAAGGAAAACTGAGGGCACACTGTGTTGTTAGGCACATTTACCATCCATGTCACCCTTACAGGAAAGGATGTGCTATACTGTTCTTAAAAAAATCCCAAGACAAAAACAAAAAACCCAACAATGTATTAATCCTACTATCAAATACTGCCTGTGTAGCAAAATAATCACATCTTATCCCTCCGTGGCATAGAGCTCCATTGCCGCCCAAAAGCTATTAAAAAGGCATCAATGTGCTGCACTGTTGTGACATGTGACACGTTCTGTCATTATGATGAACACGGGCACTGTTGTTTATTTTGAGACAATCTCACATACACTATCCTGGTGCTGTAAATACACACTAGAGCACCAAATGTGTGTCAATCCACGTCTAAAATTAGTCTCCAACAAATGCACTATTTACCGTAAAACTTTAGAAAAAAGTAGTAGCATAGTAGTATTATTACTATATTTGAGACAGGACTTTAATTCTTTTCAAACAAAACTCTGCAAAAATAGGGAAATACAATCAAATTATTTATTTAAACCAGCATGGATATTACTTGTTTAATAATTAGGCTTCAGATAATACTTCAATTAGCACTTGAGGATTGTGAGCCCACATACCAACACAACACCACTTTATCCTGTTAAAACAATACTCATAATTTGGATTAATTTTTCATGCAAAACCTGTTTGATTCTTTTGATCTGAGGACCCTTATGGAGTAAAGGAATATGAATAACTGACAGGGTAGTCGAGGGATGGACACCAGGGGCGATTGCTCTGAGACAACAAGGGAGGCTGAACTTCCCCTAAAATTTCATAGAAGAAAAGGTCAAATACGCACTATTGAATTTACATTAAAATAAGAATTTACATTGCATTAAACGTGCGCTAGAATGCGTTTAACATCATGGCAATGATGTTCAAACGTCAGCTGTTTATCACCAGTTTTCAACACAACCTCCCTGTCATACATTCTCGTGTCAGCACAGTGGACGCGGAGCCTCCAAGCATTCCTATGAGACAGTGCTGAGCAGGTTTATTTAATGCAGCAAAGCGAGACGGTCATTGGATAAATGCAACAAAATCGTCACTTCCAGGGAGGCTCAGTTTCCCTGGGACTTAATGGAGCGGTAGGCGGGAGAGGACGCTCGGTGTATGCATGATGATCGGAGGAATTGTCTAAAACGCTGAACCCCTTTGTGATTGACAGCACTTTGCATTTCGAGCTCAGTCCTATCCTCAGTCGGATATTTGCGAGTGGAGTCTTCTGACAGAGTGCCGCCTGGAGTTGCTTATTTCCTTATTTTCACCGTTTGTACAGTACAGTTCAGGTGTTTAAACCCATCTGAAAATCTTTGAGGTGTGTTTCGCTGTCTTTCAATGGCATGAGTGTGGTTGAAAAACGGTTTCAATTAAATGTTCCTTTTATAAGTTACTGCCTCGCTACAGTATGACAAATTTTACGATGTAAAATTAAAGTGAGCTTCCCCTGTTTGAAAGACCAGCAGCCGCCACTGATGGACACACAATTTGAAGTAGCCAAAAACTCGGTTTTATACATCCGAAGAACTTCTATGCTTGGCAACTAGACCAGGCTTCTAATTGAGACAGACAATTATTTGTCAAATTGTGTAGCCACACCGGGCTAGTAAAAGAGACTGGGCGTTTCAAACTCCTGTTTGAAGTTGCTAAAAACTGCAGCAACAAGTAGTTTCAGTACATTTTTTATAATAATGACATATTTGTGACCAGTATTGTCATCTTCCAAATGCTCAAATGCATTGTCGTTTTCGGTCTTTTCTCAGTCTGTTCTATGTTGAATATATATTACAGCATGTTGTATTTACTAAGAAGACACTGGGCTTAGCTCTGTTTTTGTTATAGGCTTACCAAAAATGTATGAAAGCTCTGTATTTTTAATTTGTAGTTGGTATGCCTTCTTTGCATCTGAATGTAGTAAAAGTGGTGACACTGGGATTCAAGAGCATTTTAAAGAAAGGAGATTAGGTCAAATGCATAATTTTTCTCTCTTATCAAAACTAAGCCTTGAGACAGAGAGAGATTGGGCGAGATAAGATTAAAAAAAAAAAAAAAGTCAAGGTTTTTTAGTACTTGGCTTTCCAGTAGGAATGAATATAATCTCAAAGCTGGGAGGCTTAACTTCATAAGCACCTGGCTCGTTTGTTTTCAAGATCAGACCATTAAAAAAATACTGGAATAAAAAATATCTTTGTCATTTTCCTAGATGGAAGGGAGATGATTAAACATTTCACAGTTTTACAAGGTCTCCTGGTTCGTCTAAAGCCATAATATATGTCAGAGAAAAAATAACCACGGGGGAAGATGAAATGAATAATGAAGGACACTGATAGCACGCATCAGATCAATACAGAAACATCTTTAACAAATGATACTTAAATCTGCATCACACACTCATCCAGTGGCATTAATGAATCCCTGCTTTTGTGCTTGTAAATAAATGTACGCAAGTCTCAGTTAACAGACGGCCTGATTTCCCCTGAGCCTCTCCAACAGAACTAAACAAATGAGAGTTTCAAAATAAAGACGATACCGTGCATGCCACTCGAGTTATTCGTCAAGCTTTCACGTCCTGCGAGTTGTCTATGACTCTCAAACAACTGCGTCCCCATCATTTCTATCCATTAGGGTGCCAGTTATCTGGTAATGACGATGAGCTGACACTTGAATCAACGCAAGAGAGAAAGTGTGAGTGAAAGAAAGATTATTTATGAATGCATACAAGTGTGACAAAGTGTGTTTGAATTTTTCAGCGGAGATCTGTGACCCTCAGCAATGACGGTATAATGGGGATAATGATAATAATCATAACAATAACAATCACAATTTTTATTCAATTTATGCTTTCATAACAAAGTTACATAGTGCTTTGCAAGATAACCAACAACGAATAATGAATGAGGACAGACAAAAACAAGTAGGAGTAGGTCCAGGATGAGGTCCAGGGATGTGGGAGGAGCAGAGGGAGGAAATCCAGAAAATCCAGAAAAAGAGTAGGAGGAGGAGGAGGGAATGGGAAGTCTAGGAGGGAAGGATGAGGAGGAGGAGAAGGAGGAGGTCTAGAGTCCCGGCAGCAAGTCTTACCTCTGGGATGTCTTCTTGTACTTGCGCCTGACAGAGAAAACAAACATGAGTACAGTGAGGCGTCAATTGAAATGTTAGTCTTGTGATCTTTGTTGCACTTGTTTTTCTACGTAACATGGACAGACAGCGAGAAAAGACACTGGGCCCCATGCAAAAACCATTCATACCAACAGATTCACTCAAATTGCTAGAACATATAAATGACACTACTGGTTGTACGCATCACGTGCAGATAGTCTGCTTTGCTTCACAAGAAAGGAGAACACTTGTTTGACTTAAAGGTGCAGTCTACAATGCTGGAGAAAAATTGATGATATTTGAGCTCAGCACCCAAACAAATACACTCAGCTCTAGTAATTCCTCCAATGTTATTTATGTTTCACTGCCATCATGATGGAGCTCTGTTCCTCCTGGGTGGTGACTTGGAAGAGGGAGAGTAGCTGGCATAGTGTTGTGTAGCTCGGTGTGAGCCACTTTCTTTGTTTCCCATTTACAGAGCCAGGGCCGTGTATGAAAACCAGATTTTATTTTTCAGGGAACACAGGATGGGCAGCTAGCAGGCTGGAGGAGATATTTGCTTGCCTGATATCAGACAGCGTTGTCAACTTGTTACACTCCATTGCCATGTTCAGTCTGACATTACGTCCACTCTAACTGCTTTCTGTGAGTGAGGGGGATTTGATTTTCCCTAACCAGTCTCGACAGAACAACGTATCCACCCGCATCTAACACTATTTTAAGTCCACACTGATGTGAAGCCGCATCAAAACATACCTGTTTTGCCAGGGTTTTAAGACTGGAGTGGAGCACAGTAAAACAAACATACACGTCAGTCAATATTGAGAAGACATATCGATTTAGAAAAGTCTCGATAGCAGCATCTATCTTGTCTGTTGCACTGCCATTGTTACTCCTCATTGGGCTCTGTGCTCCGCAACACCAATCACAACAGCCTGACAACGGCATTAGACCCGTCTATAGCAGATGAATTTGTCAGCTTGGTAGAGTGAGCAGATTCCAAGGTCTTGACCCAGGAAAGTTAGGGTGCTTTCACGCCTGCCCTGTTTGGTTTGGTTCATTCAAATTCAAGTTTGTTTGCCCCCTGAGTTTGGTATGTTTGGGCAGGTGTGAACACAACAATCGCACTTGGGTGCACACCAAAACAACCAGACCGAGGTGGTTTCAGTTCAGTTGGAAACACACTCTGGTGTGGTTCATCTGTGGTGAGAACGTGTTCCGACCTCAATCTGAACCAACTGCAGTCACATGACACATTGTTTGGGTTAAACATGAGCATGTTACAGTCCTGGAGGATTATTAATGTGCACCTCCTCCTGTACTGCCTTAATATGAACATTCAGCACATCCAATGCATCAAAACATTATTTTCTAGTTGGAGCCGCGCCTCGTTTTCAAACTGTATGGTTTGACTAAAATGAACAATGACAGCAATATAGTCCATGATGACCAGCGCTAAAATCAACCTGCGTAGTTGTCCCTCCATTGTGACATTAGAAAGTGTCACATTTATCTTGCAAGTGGACTGCTCTTCCCACATGGAAATTCTTTGTAACAAAATTAGTCCGTGATTCAGACCAAAACGAGCAAAGTCTAGGTCTGAAAGAATCCGTATTCACTGAATTTCACAAGTGTACTGGATCAGAATCACAGACTGCACCTTTAAGAATCACAGTGCTAGAATTAAAAAATATAAAACTGAAATAAACAAAAATGAATTATATAACTAAAATGAATTCAATGTGAAATACTATATTCTGTTCACCATATCACCATCGTGGCCTAAGTGGTTTAGGAAGTTTTTCATAATTCCAGCATTTTGTTAAACCTATTTATTTATTACAAAGCAACTTTGCGGTTCAGTAGTTTTAGAAAAATCTCTGTGCCCAACTGCTGCCTCGGGTTTTTTCAGTATTATGCACTATTGCACCAGATCGTATAACATCACCTGCTGTATAATATTTTCTTGTTCTGTCACATCCCTGTGACCACCTCCCATCTAAGTCCTAAGCAAATTAGCTTTTGACTTCTTCATCTAATTTCATGTCCTGCCGTTCAATCTTTAATTCTGTCACAGTTAGGCAATGACACTTTCTTGGCAGCTTGTTATTCTCTGGGTTGTTTTGGGTCCAATTATATGACTACTGAAACTGCTTAAATTTGTTATTTTTTCGTCTGCTGATTTTCAACAGTGGGACTTAAAGCTCTGAGGCGTGAAATTGTTCTTTTTACTTTTTGTTAACAATTTTCTGAATAACTTGAACTTGCCCACAAACGGAGTGGAACAGGTGGCCTTTTTAGGCATTGATTATGCAAATGACTAAATCTCATGGACACACTCCTACTCGAGCACAGGTGGCCTTCAGTGAGTGGAAACAAGCAATAAGTTTTGTGAATTGGACTTGGAACAACGGTATGAGCAAACTTCACCGAAAAACAGTGAGAGAGGTTAAAGATAATGATACGAAAATGCTCTTGCATGAGCGCCAATGTGCTTCTGACAACAACAGACATTATCCTGAAAAATAAAAATCAGCAACATAATAAAGGAAAATGCTGTTGTACCAAGTCGGTAGATTTACAGCAATAACATGTAAGTAAGTAAAGTTCCTTTGATTGCACTTGTTGTTTCATTTTCCTTTGTTTTTGGGATAACATCAGTCCCAGCAGTTATATTGTGTTGCTGTGTTCACCTTGCAAATTCAAAAAAGAATGCAAATGCTTACAATCACTTATGCAGATCAGGAGTTTAAGAGAGGCATAATGATATGCAAAAAAAAACCACACACAGACACACACACACCACCCCCTGACATCCTACTTACTTTACTACACAAACACACGCACACACACACTGTGAACCTACACAGTCACGTTAAAACACACCTACTTTGACTTACCCTAACATTTGGCCTACAACACACCCACACCTCTGTAAAGTGATAACAGCGTGGCTCTAAAAGCTGAATTTTCACACACACACACACACACACACACACACACACACACACACACACACACACACACACTTAAGGCACTCATAATAGCGAAGTGGAGGGGAGGATGGACCCACCGCTATTCCACAACAGACATGGATTTAAATTCCAGTCAGGCAGAATTCACAGCACTTAGCTTGATTTGTTTCTCAATCTTTTTCTGTATCAATCTCTCCCGAAGCTCAGTGCAAAACTGCAAGCTAAGGAAGTTATTCCCTGTAAAGAAACGGTAAGAGCTCCCTTAAGACTGTGGGGTAAAAAGGATTAAATCAATCACTAGGGGTCCATCACGCAATTAAAATAAAGAAGACATGAAGTGTCACAGTCAGATGGCTGTGTAAGAGCGTTTCTGGGGTTTCAAACAGAGTAAATGATGCAAAAATAAGACAAAGGTGTGGATATAAAAAGCTGATAAGATACAAATAAATAGGGATAAATAACAAAATGGGAACTGGAAGGTCAGGGAGAAACAGAGTCTGGACATTTCCTATTCTCCTCACTTCCTCTCCTGGCCTTTATCACCTCACTGAGCTTGCTTTACGTCTAAATGTGTGTATCAACAGCACAGAGCTTCTTCTAATTAGAAAGCTTTAATGCAATGTTCTGAGCATAATGAGGATGTGGGTTGAAGGGGGTCACGGAAATTCCAGGAATTACTGTAATCATAAAGGTCACAGAGAAGCAAAATTGAACCCTGTTAAAGTACATGTTTATGGTGTTTCCAAACAGCTGGCTGGAGAGCTAACAGCAGCTTGTTGTGCTTGGATTATCTTATTATATTTTAGTCAGCGCCTCACAAATCAGTGTCATAAAGCAGTCATCTGGCCACCTTGGTCCTCCTTGGACCAAATCTAAGTTCCCCTAAGGGAGCTCTCTGTGATGAACTGTTGATCAAGTGATTAAATAATTCATTGATTTCCATTAATCAGTGGGTGAGGGAAAGGTTGGGTGTGTCGCAGTGATCTAATTTATCAATGGAAATCCATTGCAATCCATTCACCGATGCAAAAACATGAGTGGGCCATTTGTCATAGGGTAGTAATAAAACACAACACGCCTCTCATGCCTTGATCAGTGCATGTCACCAGGCTTTAGACTGCGTCATTCAAGGTTGAGTAAAGGGAAAACTGTCCAAAGCAAATGCTCTCTCTCTCTCTCTCTCTCTCTCTCTCTGTCTAACCATGGATGATTGGTGTACTCTGTGGAGTACGCTGTGCCAGAGAGAGTGCTGTGATAGCCATCCAGCACACACACATACACACACACACACACACACACACACACACACACATACAAATCATACAGCTGCCAAACAAATCTCTGAGGATAAGATGGCAGCACATACATTAAATGTCACCAAGCCGCCCAATACACATCAAATCTATATGAGCCTCACGAGCACATGCACGGTCAACCTTTCCCAATCACACACACACACACACACACACACACACACACACACACACACACACACTCATTCATAGCATACTGTCAGTCCCTCCCTATTTAACACACAACATACACTCTGAAGCGTCAACATCTGTGGGGGCTGCCTGTCAGTTGGAGCTCCCTCTCTTCTGACGGAGGCTCTTTGTGAGATTAAAGGCTAATGTGATCTCTGACACGCAACAGGAGCCCTCAGAGCACCCAGCAGACTGCAGCGTAGTCGTGATGAAAAAAAAAAGAGTCTGGGCTCCTGTTACATTCATCCATCAAATATCCAAAAAGACAGATGGTTATGATAGGGGATTTATGACAGTGACCAAATGGAAGAGACAATGAAGTCATCCGAGGAAACTAGATGTGGCAGAGGATGATGGTGGGGGGACCCACATATCGGGCTTCTGACACCAGAGACGGAGAAACAATGACTAATCACGGAACAATGGAAACACCATGACAAGAAAATAGCTAAAAATAAAATAGAGTGATGCGAGAGGAGAGGGGAGGAAGGCTGATAGATGAACAGCAGCCCCATCAAACACTTCATTCACTCAGTTGACGTCTGTGGTGCAGGAGGAAACTGCATTTCATTCAGACCTCCAGCACTAACATGAAAGTTGTTTTTTTTTTTTTTGTTTTTTTTTTTTTTTTTTATGAACGCAACCCTCCTAGCAACACCACCGTCTCCTCCCCCCTGCTGAGTAAGGAGGAGGAGAACTGGAAATGGAAAGGAGAAAATTCCCACTTCAACTTGCATGTAAGGTGTGTGGGGCTATTTTTTTTTTTCCTCGGGGCTAAAGGTCACAAAGGTGTTGATTGGTTGGTGGATGTGAGAAAGTAATATTGTAGTAGTGGAGGTTTGAAAAAAACTTGGAGTAATGAGAAAAATGAGGCAGGAGGAGGCTTTCGTATTACGTGAAAAGAAACAGTATGGGTGCGTAAGAGGCAAAAGAATGGCAGAAATAAGGGAGAAGACAAAAAAATAGATTAGAAAATGAATCCAGCTTCAATATCTCAACCAAAAACGCACAAATTCAGTCATATATGCCTCCTTGTTGCATCATGTTACGACACAGACAACAGGTGTTAAAAGCATGCATCGTAATTTTCTTGTCTCTTTAAAAAATTCTGGTGCCTGGGAGTAAATAAAAGTGCTTCAGTTGGCTAATCATGCAGCTAACACATCAGCTCTGACTTATTTTCCTTTTCTTCCCTGCTGTCATATTTAATAAACAAACCATTCAAAATAAATCAAAGCAAGTAGCTCGGAGACGCTTGGGGGGTAATTGCAATCTCTTTCATTGCATGTTTTTAGGTTTCCATTCTACTCTGAACAATCTTAGATCTGTCTTTCTCTCACAATATTCACATGCTGTAAAAAAAAAAAATCAGTGCAAAGACAAGCTTTATTATGATACCCAGTCTTTATACTGCGTCCTTCATGTATGTTTTTATAAGATTATGCTACTCAACATACTTTATTACAGATAAATTTACATGTAGATAATAAAAGCCTGGTTCACTCACACAGAGGCACGTACATACACACATTACTGCACGCACACTTGTTGAAAACAGGAAAAGTAGATATACTCACAGTCCGCGGAGCCTGAGCCAAATCTTTTCAATCTGCTCTGGCTGCAGGTACTTCAGGGCCGTGCTTTCAAACTCCTCAATCTCTTTGGTGGGAGACTCCATGTCAGAGTGTCAAAGAGTTCCGGATGTGCCAACGAGAGATCAAAAAAAAAAAAAAAAAAAAAAGTTTAATCCCTCTTAAGTGTGAGCGGTGAGGAAGACGCAGCGCAGAGCAGAGAGAGGTTGCGATGTGGTGGAACCCAGGACGTGACCAAGGTTTCCTCTTTCTTCATTCACAATTGCACCCACAGCTGCGACAAACCAGCCGTCATCCTTCCTTATTCTCTCTTTTCTCCCTTGTTTATGAGAGAGTGTGTGTGTGTGACTGAAACTCAACAACACTCTAGCTCAAGCAGCTGTGACAGTCGTAAAACAGCCCAACTGTACCTCCTTCCTTTTCTCCCTCTCTTGCCTCTCTCCCTCTCTCTCTCTCTCTCTCATTCGTTCACTTCTCTCCTGTGTGAGCACAGGGGTCCTGGAGCCGTGCCATGCTCTCCCAGCAACAACGGGATGCAGACGGCAGGGCAGCGCAATCCGGGATTAACGCTCGCTGCCGGGCTCTCCACACAAGAGGGAGGGAGGAGAAACACCACCAGTCAAAGAGAGGGAGGAGTCTGGCTGATAATGAGAAACCATGTTCTATTTCATCCACTGGAAAAAACCAAAGGGAGTGAGGGAGGAGAACGAGAGGGGATGGAGAGGAACAAGAGGGAAGGGACCTTTAGGAGAAGACATGACGAAGGTGTGAGTGCCCTGGATTACTGTGAGAAATCAGCCCATCAGATTTGCCTTCTCTTTTTTACCCTCTGATTCATACACACTTTTACACACATGTGCTTATTCCATCAGGAATGTCATACAGCAAATACAGACCTCATCAGCAGCGCAGATTAACGTCCAAAGTGATGAAAACATTTGCGGCAAATGCGACAGCTTTAGATCTGCAATGTATTCATCTGAAAATGTAGATAATACACTTGCTGTACAACATATTAAATGTCATGCCAGAGAGGATTAAAAAGCGTGCAGACAGTGCATTGACACTGATTTGACTGAGATTACTCTGATCCATTGAGCACATTCAGGACTGTCCCATATTCAATCCCCCCAGATATAATATTATTCTCTCTTTTTTTTCCTCTCTCTAACATACACACAACACACTGCAGTGTGTCCTCTACATTTTAATAGGCGAAAATGTCCTTTCTGCTTCATTTGGTCAGATAATGTGGCAGTTATGAGGCCAGTTTCAAATTTAAGACGGTTTTATTATACCTGCAGCCATATAAGCCATCACAGCGCGCCAACTCCTGCATATAATATGTGTTATATTCCATCCAGTATGAAAGCTGCATTAGTTATGGCACAGCAGTGGGTGCTGTGCAGTTTCTAGTCTGGACCACTTCTTCCATAATGTTCTATTTTATCATCTCTATTGTCTTATTATTAACATTAAAGTACAACAGTAAAGTTGCAATAACTGCTATGAAAGGTGCTATATAACTAAGTCAAATGTTTAATTAAATGTTTCCACAGTTTAACTTCTGTGCCAGGTCTTTGATAGTGATTTCAACATTTCTGGTTCCCTATCAATTTGCCTGACAAGAGACATTACATTGCTATATGGTGTATAGCATGTGAAATATATTGTGTTCAAAACATCTATAACTTTTAAAGCTGCTGCCTTCTCTTCTTTTCCTCCTTCCTAGCTAGCTCCTTGCTCACTGAACATCCTGCGGCCCCAATCAGAGCGTGTTTTAGAAGCCTGGGGCGACTTTTTGTAATGGTTTTCAATGAGAGTGAAGCAATTTGTTTGCTGCTTCTGGATTGCTGAGCGTCTTTCAGCCTTTGTGCACCTTGCATGTTTTGCAAGAGCGCCCCGAATGCCTCAAGTTGAAAAACGTTGCTGTGTATTCCCATTGTCAAATCAGGGGAATTAAGAGGCAAAACGTTTTTGGTGGTGATGACAACATGTAGTAGTGGTTTGTGTGACACTAACATTAGCTTGCTTTCAATGTCATCCTAGGCAAGCAGCAACACCATACCTAAACAAACTGCTTTCTAATGTTTTGCCATGCATAACAAGGCTGGGCAGCAGAGTGTCAAACTGTCCACAAGTCATCGTAAAATAAGCCTTGAACCGACCATCATTCAGGCAAAGCTCCTACATCAGCCGGTGGTACTCCCTGTGATGGATCTACATGGATCGCTATTCACTTGTGACAAACATATTATTTGGTAACAGCCTCTTACATTCAGGAAGTGCCAGAGTAAGTGCCTTTCACCTGACCATTTATTTTTTTTGCAGATTTTAAGATACAGATCTGTGAGTTTACGTCACAGCAAAATAGCAGTTAAGCTAAAGACAGGTGATTTTGTTATTGCGTAGCGACAATTAATAAAAAGACGCAGGAAGCTGTGAAAAGGACTGTCTGATCTGGGCAGGCCTCAACAAAAAAAGGCTGTGCGGCATGCCTTGTATTTTGCAACCTGCAAAATGTGCTCTGTCTGATTGGGGCCCCAGGCTGCTAAACACGCTCTGTCTGATTGTGGCCTAAGTCTTCGCCTTTCTGCAAGTCCAAAACTTGCAAGGATGACTCAGCCTACACCCCTCCTTTCTTCAAGCCCCCTACCATACTCTTAGGTCTTTCAATTACTTGATGCAGGATGCAGGGATAATGCTAGGGCGCCACCTCAAAGAGGCTCCTGCTTTCATCTGCTGAGATGGGTCCTCCGTGAGGAGGGAGGAGAGAGGTCTGCCTGAGTGCCATGAAGCCTGCTGATGTAGTCTTCAAAGGCACACTTATCTATGTCTATTTCTCCTTCTATCTTTGGCTTTCAGTTTCTCTTTCTGGCTGCTTTTCTCCAATCCACTCTTCATCACTGTGTTTTTCTCTCTATTTCATGCGGGCCCCCAGGAGATCGTGAGCCACAAGCAGAAGTTGACAGGTCAACTTGAGGGGAAACCAAACAGTAGCCTCTCCTTTCACTGCTTGTTGTTCACAGGTTTACACCCCAGGGACCTGATGTAGCATGTCATCTGTATGTGTAAATGTGACACAGACCAAGGTCGAGCCTGGTGAGAAAGTTTCTGTCAAAAGCACTGCAAAGACTCGGAAGGTCAATTTAAGCTGCATTGCACTTAGAATTGAGTGTTTACGCAGGAAAAATAAAACAAAATACACAGTAAGTTCAGACTGAAGAAGAAGAAGAAGAAGAAGAAGTAGTTAACTCATATGGTACAATCTGGGTGTGGGAAGAGGAGAAGAAATATGCACACCTCACTAAAAGCAGATTTTCCAGTTACTACCACCTCCACACAAGAACGTCAGTATTGGATGACTCGGCATGACTGAGGTTTTTTGTTTGTTTGTTTTACGTCCAATGCCAAAACTTTTAAAATGCTCAGTTTCTACTATATCTGCGAAAGGCAACTACTGTGGGAAATAAATTCTGGTTAATGAATGGTTAAGGTACAAGCATGCTTCAGTTGTAACACCCTTCTTATAGCCTTACCAACAATAACTAACTTTACAAATGGACACTCAGGGTGAGGGAGTGTGGAAAGCTGGCACAATTCAATACATCTTTTGCAACAACACGACTGCACTTGAAGAAGGACTGTCGAACGAAACCATGTACCGTTATCCCCGTATCCAACAGCTAGCCTTTTAACCCACCTTTAAGCGTGGTCGTTCAGACCATGAACACTTTTGCCATCACATGACACGTACAAATTACTCAATTTGGAGGATACCCTGCATCTTTAGGGTTAGGCAACTAAAACATTTCATTAAGGCTGGGGAAAGGTAGTTGTTGATAGTAGAAAAGCCTATGTTAATTGCAAGGCTGTGACGGGATGCTTTATACAAGAGACGACCTACATACATGAATGTAGGTATTCAACATAAAATGTGATGTGTGGAATCATCCAATATGCATACTGTTCTGAATAACCTGCACAAGGCTTTCAACTAACACAAATGTAAATCCATCCTTGGCAATATATGATGCTCCGAGCAACTGGCGTCGTATAAAGAGCAAGACAGTCTGCGTATGGAGAAGGTTGGGGTTGGTGGACAGGTCCAAAAGACTTTCACCCAGGAGGATACTGTTCCTGTCCTGTATGAAACCAAAAGTCAGCGTTGACTAATTTAAACATAACCTTACATAAATGCATCCCATAGGTCTGTCGTGTCATGCATTTGTCAGGAGATGAGACGAGACGAGGCAAGACGAGACAAGATAAGCCTTTGTTGTAGAGAAATTAATCTTGGGCATTCAAGAGAACATACACATTCTCCATCTACAGACAATTATCCGTATGCATTGCACAGATTGTGCATCTGCTCATGCTCTTTGTGAGGGATCTGGTTTGGGTCACAGGTATTTTTAGGCCCTGCTTCCCCACTGTCTCCTCAAATACCTCCTTGAGAGAAGATGGGGGAGTGTACCAATTATTTTGCCAGTCCTCCTGATCAGGCTTTGGAGTTGTGCTTTGAGTTTAACTGACAGGTTATCATTACGTCATGTTACTTTATGTCTAATCATAACTCACTCTCTCTCTCTCTCTCTCTCTCTCTCTCTTTCTGTCATACGGATTACTGTTAATTTATTATGTTGATTTGTTCTGTACGACATCTATTGCACGTCTGTCCATCCTGGAAGAGGGATCCCTCCTCAGTTGCTCTTCCTGAGGTTTCTACCGTTTTTTTCCCCTGTTAAAGGGTTTTTGTGGGGGGAGTTTTTCCTTATCCGCTGTGAGGGTCCAAAGGACAGAGGGATGTCGTATGCTGTAAAGCTGTGTGAGGCAAATTGTGATTTGTGATATTGGGCTTTATAAATAAAATTGATTGATTGAATTGATTGATAACCCCATAATAAACAAAAATATTTTTCTAAACCTAATCTTTGTCACCTTAACCTAACCACAACCATTTCACAATGTTACAGTGTGTTTCACCCAGGAGATCGCTGTGCTTCTCATACAAACACAAAAGGATGCCTTGTACATTGGTATCAGACCAGAGGGGGCGTGACAAAGTGTTCATATTTGATGACCTGGGAATGAAAGCTGGTTGGCTGTAGACCTTCTGCTACCAAGCTGTTCCCATCCTTCATTGCTTTGGATGTGGATCTCTGTTACATTTTGACATCTTTCCTTCCAAGATGTGTGATTATCACAGAACAATAAACTCTAATATTATTAAATGGTTAAGAAAAGAAAAAATTCTGGTGTCACACGTTTACTAGAAAAAAAAGGGTTCTCTGCTGCACAGCATAGCAGGATAAAGAATGCATTCTTGTTGAGAGAAATGTGGCCCCGAGCCTTTGCTCCCAAGGAATCTCAGAGAATACTTTAATTAGATTGCCAACTGATGAATGAACGACCATGCAGACTGTGGCCATGCGGCTTGTTTGGACCACTGTACAGTGGGAGGGACATTGCAACAATGTTGAGCAAGCTATGAAATATTGAGAATACATGGAGGTCTTTTGTTTGTTGCTCATTTCAAAATATGTCGTTGTTGCTGAGGAATCTGAGTAATCTGCGGTGTGAGGGACATATTTTAAAAGAAACAAGTCGACACGATTGTGCTTGAGTCATGTGCTCTATTTTGAGTTACGATTCCTCTTATGAGATCTGATTTCTATTTTCTTTTGTTGTAATGTTTGTTTTGTACTCATCTTTTGTTTTCCTTTGTAAAGCACTTTGTACCCAAGGCTTTCAAAGGTGCTATACAAATGATTTTTTTTTTTACTTTCTTACTTACAAAGCATAAAAATTTCATCACATAGTGACATATTCAAACTGAGTTCAATGGATGAGAAGCAAATATAGCAGAATATGAATACCAGCTTTGCCTTGGGGGGGCTACACAATGATAATATGCGTCTGAATGAGTTTACACATGTAGCAAACATTTCATTCAATTTCAAGACAGATGAACTAACACAAGAGCCAAAACTGATTGTGCCTCTTCACATAATGATCATCAAAATATGTCCCTGATTAATTACTATCACAACAACTGCTCACAAAAAAAGACCTAATGAATCGAGTCTTGGGAGGATGAATTATTCGTATGACTATGACAGAGGGACTTATGGAAATTACGCTCAGCTGAGGTATTCTTGTCACTGTGCTCAGGCTCCCTCAAAGCTCACACATTGAAATCAAGACATTAACAGACCCAGCCATTTGGAGGTACATGAAAAATTCAAATCTCATTTAAATTTCCAGGCAAGTCGATAAGGATATCGATGCATCAAAACAGCAATTGCCTTAGCGGTAATGACCACATTTTGGTGGAGCTCATCTATCACAAAATACAGTATGGTTCCCCATCTATACTTAATTTCTCCCTCTGAATTGGATCTGGTGGAGATGGAAGGATGGGTGGGAGAAATTGAGGGCACCCAGCCATATAGCTATATTTATTTGCAGAGTGATGGAGGTGGAAAAATACCCCGGAGAAGAAACTTCCTATTACTTCAATCCTAAGAGGGATTCCTGTAGGTCAAAGGAGATGCATACAACAGCTCGGCTGAGCATTTCAGAAGCACTTCGGAGGTAAAAATGAAAGAGGCCTTCTCTTACACACCTGTAGTTACAAAGGTACAAAGTGTTGACAGGTTTTGTTGTGGTAACATAATGATTATTTTCCAGCACATATGTGTTGGACCGAAATATGTGGCATGTGAACACAAGGAAGGAAAATTCTGCATTAACAGTATTAATATTCACTTTTCTATGGCATTAAAGTGTTAAGAGATTTTTAGCCACATTAGCTGTGTGGCTCTGTGGTTGGTTGGTCCACCACTGGTCTAAACTGAAATATCTTGACAACTATTGGATGGATTGTCATGAAATTTGGTACAAACATCTGTGGTTCCCAGAGAAGGAATTCTACCCACTTTGGTGCCTCTGACTTTTCCATTAACGCCACAAGCAGGTCAAAGTTTTCACTAATTTGGTGAATCTTAACACCTACTTGATGTATAGGGGCAAAATTTTGTAGGGTGATCGTCAGTGTTATTGCCTCACATTTCATCCTGTGCTACCATCAGGTGGACCTGTCAGGATTTATGCTATTGACATATATGATATATGAACATAACCTTGATCATTTTGCTGACCTCGATATTGCTTGATTTATACTGTTTGTGTACTGTTTGTTGCCAACATGATGCCAGAATAAACAGCAGCCATTACTGGGCACAACGATGCTTCCTTTTTATCCACTTCACCCCCACATACTTGCGCAAGACTGAAGAAAAATATAACAAAACTTTAAAGACTACACACAATAGCTTATTGGTAATTGCAGCTGCACTTTTGAAGTGGCAGAGGCACAGTCCTGATAGTTGTTTGCCTGCAAACCCCTGGCAACTCGTGCAAAAGTACGTTGTTTGAAGTTTTATCCTTTACAACTTCATCCTCTACTTTGTAAATCCACCAGCAAACTGCCTGGCTCCAAGGTCGTCCATCCCAGGGAGCACACCTGCCAAACCATGGAGGTAACTGCTGTTCTTCTGCAGCTTCACTAAGCTTGTCTATTAGTTGCCAAACAATTTTTTTTTTTTTTTAGCCAAATTTTGTATCATGTATCACACGGACTGATTTTGGGCAACTAGTTTTATACTCTCTTGTAGATATTAGCATATTCCTAAGAATTAAAAGTTTATTGCTCTTTGAAAGGTCCATTCTCATCATTATCCTATTATATTATCATTACATCAGTGGGATAAAATGGTCACAAAATGACAATAATATCTTTTATTAACGTTATTTCTTGGACAATACATCGTCCAACAAAAGCAGTTATCATGACAGGCCTACCATCAGCTTAAAATTCCGATTTATGACCATGTTAGCATACTGACATTAGCATTTAGTCCAAAGCACTGCTGTGCCTAAGTACATCCTCACAGCTGCTAGCAGAGCTGTAGGCTCTTAGTCTTGTTGACCTGACAGCAACCAAACAGAAACATAAGCCTGCTGCACTAATGGCAACTAAGTGGGTATTTATGGCCGACATGTTAGCAAACAATTGCCTAATTACATTACTTCAGCTCACAACGGAGCAACACTAATATCCCACTGGGGTCATGTATCTGGCCAGCTGATAATTCTGTCATCTTACTGATAACTTCTTACTGTTTTAGTTCTGGTTTGATCCAAGAATTCTGTCACTGTGGCTTACTAAATACTCATCTGTCCTGACTAACACCTGGCTTATTTTACCATCTATCGTTTACACTGGACAAGTGGAGTACAGTAGGCTGTCTATTTCAGGTAGGGTTAACTGAGGGCATTAGTGTCAACTGTTGGGAGGCAACTGTATAGTCTAAAAACAGAATGGATAACCCAAACAAAGAGCTAAAAGCGGCTTACAGGTTTAAATAGCTCCGACGCTGAGTGTTGCATTTCACTGAGACTGGCTGTACTAGAATCCCTTTCACAAAAAGTTATTTTAGTCACACATTTGCACTTATAGAAATAAAGTTGTAATTAATTAAATTTATTATCGATAGTATTATCTTCACTTACTATGTCCACTGTCAAGTATGCCCAAGCAGATAAAAACATGTTTTCAATGTTATCTTTAAACTAAGGTTAAATTGGGTAATAAGATCCAATGAGGTGACACTCCGTATTTAGATGGTCAGATTGTAGGTAACGTCTGCAACAGCTATTCAAAACCCAATGTTGGTGGAAATAAGTGCTCATGTCTACACGTTTGAATCTCATTCTACCTTGTGTCTCTATCACCAGCGATAAAAAATTATGGCCACCATTAAATAGTCCGTGACAGATGTTGATTTCCTGTCCAAGAGTTCACCTCAGGGTCAAGGCTCAGGAAACGCCACACTCACTGTAAGTCATGCAGCTCAAAGTGACAAACATCACAGCAAATTTATGCTGCGCAGACAAAATACTCTGCCAGCCCCCTGAGTGCCACAAGCCTGTAACTGCTCTTATCCTATTACTATATTAACCCGACAATAAGATGTGCGCAAAGCCTACAGAGAGGGGGGCTGTTCATGTCATTGGTGAATGATTTGCAATTCACATAGTGTATATAAAGGCTGCAGCGTGCGCAAAGTGAATTCACTGTGAATGAGTGAGGTCAGGAGATATGAGGTGAGGGTGAGGGCACAGTCAAAGAAATCCCCTTACTGTATTTTCAGCCTGATCTTAGATGTCAATGCAAACATACACCTTAAAGGGACAGTCCCACAGTATTTTCCTCATAGAGATGTCTGCCTTCTCTTGAATATATTGGAACTACATTAAACATTTACCACATCCTCCTACACTGAGCTGTAATGTTAGCTGATGTTTACATCTTGCACTGTTAAGACCATGAACTTCTCGTCTATGAGTAGATGCACACATCCTTCTGTATAGTGATACAGTCGGCAGGTGCAGTTCGGTATAAGAAAATAGTTCCTACATCAAACTGCTCACAGCAGGGTCGGTGGATTATCTTGAGTAACCAGGTCATCGTTTCTGGAAAGAGACATTGCTGTTGACTTTTTTGAACATATTTTTTGGCACTTTGAGCACCACAAGCTAAATGCAAAGTTCCATTATATTTGAGAGAAGGCAGACATCTCTACAGCCGATATCTCCAACACTCTGCAACTCACACCAAAACAATCTAGATCAATAAAAAGCACTACAGGGAAGAGGGAAAATATGTATTTTTGATTTTGAAGTGAACTGTCCCTTCTAAATCTTCTGAAAGGACACAAATATATAGGTCTTTAGCATTTCGTCTCATCTTCGTTTGGACTTGACAAATTAATTTCTTTTTCAGAATCAACTGCGTTTCGGCTCCTTTTATCTTTACACTTGTAAATAATAATAAATCACAAACTCGGGCTTGATTAAACCAACCTGGAAAACCTCAATAGCCTCTACTGGTCTCTACTTTAATCAATAGCCCCAAAAAGTGTTTTATTAGTGAAAGGCTGGAGGCTGCACACAAGGGAATAAATATATTGATTAAAGCAAAGGCTGGAAACTTTTCTGTTACCCCAAACAATATTATGATACTGCATGTACAGCTAATATAAATTCATGTTTGGTCACTTTGGATGTCATTAGAGGTTTGGCACAGTTAGACTTTTAATTTGCTTCCTGTTCCTGAAAACACTGGAAATTCTCATACAGTACACAGTGTATAAATGCCCAATCCAGGAATGTGTGGTGTGTGGCAGACAGCAGTGATACAGCTCTTTAACATCATAACTGTGAGGTCACGCTTCAATCATTTTGATGAATAGCTGTGCCATTTGCCCATGTGCTTCCAGTCACACTGGTCAGCGGAGGCTCATTAGTCGGCTAGTGAGGCTAGTGATGGAGGTTGTTACTGCACAGGAGATGTCAGTGGGGGTCTCTGAACCTGCGGGTCAGCCTCCAAAACTGTGGGCTACAACGATGGAGACAGCCGCCTTAATCAACTGTAAAGTTCACAGCAGCACACAGCATCCAATTAACCAGTAGATAAATCACACAGCTGACCACGTACGAGTATCTGAGTTCCTGCTGCATGTGTGCATGACTGTGAATTGTCTGTGTCTGCGAGGACTCTGATAAGTGGAAGTCTTTTTGTGTGATAGCTGTAATGTGACCGTGAACAACTCTGTGTGAGGTGACAAAAGAACAAATTGTGTACCCAATTTTTAAAAAGCTACTTTCTGCTCAAAATGCACTGAAAAGAAGCAACACACACTTTTTTTGTCTCTAGTCACCATTTGGTAAGCTTCCAGTCATCTTTGTAATGTTACTGGTCCCAATTTATTAGACTTTATCTCTATTTAGGCACTATTAGTGATGAATTTTATCACAAGAGACATTTTTGTGGCAATAATTCTTCATTAAAACACAGCAGAAGGAGAAGGTCAAACACCCAGATCCTCAAACACCGTATTTATTATTTATTTATTTATTTTATTTGTTTAATTTTCATTTTCTTTATTTATTCATTTATTCTTATTTTTTCTTTTTTTATTTCATTTTATTTAATATTTATTTATTTATTTATTTATTTATTTTCATTTCCAGCATTTCTGCTCAGGTTTTTTCATGTGCAAATAAATAGTGCATATAAAGACATATAACATGATAACATTCTTGCTGGCACAATATCAAGCAGTTGTTTTTTGTTGTTTTTTTTTTTAATCATATGTTACGTTTTCATGTGTCCCCATCAATCATTACTGATTATTAACTTATGATGCATTTGTTACTAGTATTAACTTGTTATTTTTTGTTACTAAAAGCTCTGCAATCATACTGTTCCTTCTTTCTTTATCAATAAAAATGTTATTACAATCTGGCATTCAATCTGTTGCAAGAACATTCACCAGCGACTGTTTTCTAATAAAGAGCTCATTTTTAATAATGAGTACTAACTTATCTTTTGCCCAAAGCCTGTCACTTTCATTTGTTCTCTTGGGACTAAAATGGAAGTAATTAATATTTGCAGAGCTGCAATTTTAAATGGAAACGATAATCAATCAGTCAATCAGACTGGTGAAAACCGGATAAGAAGCAACGCTGATGGAAATTACGGTGAAGACGTTGTAATTCAAATCACACGCTGATATTTAGATGAGAGCCATTAAAATGTTTGTCAGGCAGAGTGAAGACAATGTAAAAAGCCTCAGCTTGCTATATCACCTAATGGAAAACATCAAGATGAAGTTAGTCTCTGTAAAACAGTCATGTCACATATAAATTGCAGTTGGAGAAGAGAGGTGATGGGTACACAAATTATATATGACAGACGTAAACATTAGAGTTATAACTTGTATCTACAGCAAAGCAACTTTACAATGATACGGCAGATCAAAGTTGAATAGTCACAACTCATAAACAACACAAGTAGGCTACAAGAGGCAATTTGTGAGTGATTGTGGGATTTGGGATAAACAATGACACGACAATATTTATACACTGCACCATTCAAAAAACTGCTGGTTTCATCCTGTGCTTGAAAACCTCGTATAGCCCATTCAGTAGCTATGAAGTGTTTTAAAATGCATAAGGCAGCCCTAATGAGCAGAAACAACAGCGTGACACCGACCACACAGATGAGTCAGCCTGTGTTTATACACTAATGGCACTATATTGTTTTCTGTCCTTCGCTGTGTGACTAAACAAGCACTCGAATGTGTTGCAGGAGCAGCTGTAATCCTGAAACACCTGCGATGTGTCTGAAGTGTAAAGCAACCAATCAGCTGAGCTACGAAAACAAGGCAAAAAGATAATCAAGTAGCTTTATAAAGTGGAAAACTGCAGCCAGCAAAGCACATAAATGAGCCATTAAGATACTTAGAGGGAAATGGACTGTGGAACTTAATCAAAATAGTACAACAGTTAAAGAAAACGCAACCAAAATGCTCCAAATTTTGTCATATTCACCTCTAGGCCTCAGCTGACATTTACCTTCATTCAACCCCACTTAATGACAACCGTCCTTTAACACACTCACTCTCATCCTGCCTGCGACACACCACACATGATCCCTCTCCGTTCTCCAATAAAATCTAATTATCATCGCCTGGAGGATAACAGCCAGCCCTGGCCTCGGAGGTGACACAGTGGTTACATCATTTTATGGATTACTGCTAGTTCCTCGGTCATTTAATCACCTTGTGCCATAATCTTGCCATCTGTCATTCAGTTGTAGATCCCCACTGCTCCCTGTGGGTTTGCCCTCTATTAACCACTGTTGGCCTGGCCGAAGACTCCCCCCTGACCTTAGCGGGATTCCCCAGACAAAGATGTAAGGAAGAAGATGGCTGTCTGTTGAGGAGTGTGAATCATATCTGAGGGATGCTTTAAAAGGAGGAGGTGAACTAAGCTCTCTTGTACTGGCCACGTTTGGTGGTGAATCACCAAATTCACCAGGTGCAGCCCCTATTTTGCTGGTCAAATGACTTTAATAAACAAGAAACTGGCAGGTAGAGTATTATTTGGCATATTTTACTTCTGTTTAAACTGTTAGTGCTGCTGAAATGAATTACTCTCTTGCAGGCCAGAAGACAAATGCAAATTGTGCAGCCTCAGCCAAAGATTTAGCAGCATTTGGCATGTACTTGGCATTTGTTCCCCGCCCTGTTTAAAGTTATAGCTACGTCTTAATATATGACACTGAAATAAGTCACTGTCTCTACGGACAAATGAACTGTTTCCTCTGTGGAAGGTAAGAGTGCTTTTAGCTGCCCTGCGCTCACTGTGTTTTTCTTTAAAATCTAAGCTGTGGCTTTTAAACGAAGGAACAGGCTGAGTCCAGTCAAGTGGAAAATCACTTTCTCCTTGTCACCACCCCACTCTGGAAAAAAAGGCCCTGCGTTCTGGGGGAAGACTATGGCAGAGAACAACAGTGCTGTAATTTGAGATATCATGGAGAAGCACCACAGAAGAAGCCTGCGTTACTGCACAGAGACTTTTGCAGAGAAGCGGAGAAAGAAAATGAGACAATAGTTGAATGGGATTTCCACAATCTCGTACCAAACACCCCATAAATTATAAATCTCAGTGAATGCTCTCTACACTACAGCCTCTCCAAATCGGCTTGCCGTAACTCCTTGTCTATTTTGCATACAGTCAAAAGCTTGTTATCGCACACTAGGTGAATTTTTAGTATCCTCTTACAAATGCTCACTTCTTGCCACCTGCGGCATTTGTAACAGTCTCCAGAGCCATCAAGGTTAATTGGAATCAGGCGTTAAAAGACGTTCAATATTCTAAAAGTGACAACAAATTATGTTAATGGTGGTTTGAAGTCCTTGTTATCAAGGTGGAATCAATCTTGCCCACGTCCCTCGAGGTCAGCAGCCATACATAGCAATTAGCACTGTGTGTGTGTGTGTGTGTGTGTGTGTGTGTGTGTGTGTGTGTGTGTGTGTGTGAAGAACGTTAAATGTCAGAAAGAAAATTATCCTCTTCATAGAAAGCAAGCAGAGGGACCACTTCAAATCTTGCTAACCTAATAATCAAATTCATGTTAATCAGAGTCCAAAAATACTGAATGAATACACACTGCAGAATGACACCTCGTTGTATGCGTTGCCTTGTTTCCTTCCTATGTGCTAAAAGGAATATCGACTGAATGCAAATTACACCTGTGTAACATAATGGGCTGGACATGGCTGCCGATGTCCCACCGCAGCCTGACACAGGATTGAATCTGTGATGATTAACAAATAATAAATAACTGCTTTTCTCTCTTTATGGCCCAGGGGCATCAAACCTGATGGCTGTTTTCTCTGTGGCATCTGGTTCGTCCGCTGCAGGGAGATCATCGGCCAGAATCTCTTCAGGGCTCCGTGGGTCATTCAGGGGGGCCTTCTGCTCTTTGCCTTTGATCCCCATCCCCGCCGTGATGGCGTTCCATAAAGCACTCTGGGACTTTGAGCCTGCAAAACAAAACAGAAAAAAAGCCTTAGTAGTGTTACAGTTATTTATCAAGCTTTCATTTGTTTAGCAGATGGTTGTTTGTATAGATTATGTAACAAAAACAGAACTGTTGAACGTCCACTGAATAGCTGTCAGCACCTCTGTAGTAAAACAATTGTACTCCTTTGTAATGCTGCCCCCATGTGGGTGTATGATGTCAATGCTAGTTTATCTAGCACTTATTACACAGTAGTAGTAGTAGTGCTACAAGTAATAGACTACTTATATAGTTATTGTAACAGGGATTACCAACCTTTATCAGCTCAAAAAAAATGTTTCTAAATCAACTCCCCAAAGATTTCATGTAAGTAACTGTGTCACACTTTTGCTATTTTAATATAGAGCACCACCTGGAATATAAAAGATGAAAATTAATTAACAGATTCAATCTTACTATAATCCAACAGTATTTGTTTTTTCTGTGGAAAATAGTTCTCTATAAACACGTGAACTGAGATATGTGGGTGGATCATCGCTATTAAGGGCAAAATTATTTCTGGAAAATCTTGTTATTGAGTTTTGGAATCAAATTTTCTGCTTCAGTGACACATCAATTTTAGTGATGTGCTAAAATGTCAGCATCTGATCTCTTATTAACTTGTGGTAAAATGACCCTTTGAGACTTTGATCTGAGAGGTGTGATGGATTTAAATGATTGAATTTAGTGAAGGGACGAATGATCAGAACGACTAGCAGAGGGGACACTTACGTGCAAAACTGGCCTGTGGTCTGTTGGAGCTCTCCCCTTCTTCATTTGCCACTAGAGGAGAAAAAATAGATGTTAGGCCAGAAATGTGGTTTGTTATTTGAAACTTAATGTCAAAAGATAAAATTCTTCAGTGGTTACCAGTGACTGTACAATCATCTGTAACTGTTACTTTGTTGTCACACACATTTGCTCCGTGTTGAATATTAAAAACACTAAAAACTGTGTCTGATATCTGGAAATTTGCCACTTTCACATGTGCAACAAATACAGTGGGAGTATTCATGCTTCATGTTAGTCTTAATAAGAAAGGTCAATCAATAATTTTAATGAGGCTCTCCACATCCTGCCCATGGTGGTCTTGATGTTTTTTCTTTTTATATGTGCCTGTATTTGCCTGTATGTCTGTGTTTTTATGTATTTTATTGAGATTAAAACAAAAGGGATGGTGAATGCTGATGTGTAATACAAACAGAGTCAGGAAGGTCATATACTGTTCCATTAAACCCTAGAGCTGCCTTGTAGTGTGATTTAAGTGACAGTGAAAGTACTATAATTGTTGCTGTTGTTCCAGAGTGGTGCCCTGTTGGAGTCTCTGCCCACTAAAGACTGCACACAGTATGGAGAGAATGGTGAAACATGCATACATCTAGCAGCAGTGTTGAGGACAAAAACTAGGACTGCAAAAAATATGAAAATGATGATGATGTGGTTTTTGCTGAGGTCTGGAATATGACTTGTAGGCAGCAGCATCTCTGTAGCACCACAATGCTTCATTTCTAATCATATGTTGTGACACATTTGACCTTTATCCAAAAATTGCAGCTCCTGTGATTTAGATATTGCACCAAGCCATATTGCAATTCCAATAATAATTAGATTAATTGTGCAGTCCTAGCAAAAACAACTCACTGATGACTGATATGCAGTGTTGGCAAAGCTAGAAGTACTTCACACTGGAAGTTGAACCACAGCAAAGCTACCCTAAGGAAAGGTCTGGTTTGGTTAACTAAAGCCTCTTAGAAAAAGTAGCTCAAACTTCTCTGTGAAATGTATGTACATCAAATAAACACTGTACATGTTATACAACATTATGACAAAATAAAATACAAAAAAGTCACATCTTGGCGAAATGCCACTCAGTTAAGCTATTGCAAAAAATACTCACACTTCATACATAAACACTCTATTCTTGCAAGGTGCAGGAGTGTCAGCTTTGGTTTTGTTTACAATGTACTATCTATTAGTCTGACACCTGCCTTGCAGAAACTCAAGTCCAGGTTTGGGTATTGCACTGAGCAGGATTACTCAATTAGTAAGGTAACTTCTAAAATAGCATGCAACAACTTATATAACTTAAATAGCAACAATCTATTCTTATGACTAATTGACACATAACATACTCAAGTTTTAGTTTTAGAAATTTAGATTTTAAACTTTAAAAACTATAGCTAAAAATATTCCACAGGTGAGCTGGCAATCCAGTTTACTGGAAAACCCCAGAGACTAAACCTGTCCTATAAAAAGTGACTGTCTGACGGATGCATTTGCGGATGCACTGCAAAGCGGGCTCAATTACAAAAGAGAAGCAGTGATAAAAATAAATAAATAAATCCTTTTGTTTAATGGCCCCATTTCAGTATTTAACCACACAAAAAACCATGCAAAAAGTCATTTAACTACTTGAATTACTTTGTAAATAATAATGTAGTTGAACTACCAGCAAGCCACTGTAAAATCTGTTAAACTAGTTTAATTTCATTTATTTTACTTCATCAACATTGCTGATATGAGAACAGAAAGACAAGGGGCAGGTCGAAACTACACTATGACACTTCTACAACACTACATGCTTTCATTGTTGCCATCACTGTTTGTGAATATGCTCCACATAAGTGTCTAAAGCTGCAGTTCACCTGTCGGCCACAAGATGCTAGCTCCATAAAACTGAGAGACAGAAACTTCCCTCTAACAACAAAATGTCAGAAGATGTTTGCCACAAAGAGAAACTCAAAAGGTTAATTTGTGTCATGGTGCTAATTAATCAATTAGTAGTTATTGTTGATTATTAAAACTGAAAGGTAAATGTGTGTGACTGCTCAGTCTTTCAGGCCATCAACCAGAGTCATCAGAACTCCACTACTTCGCCCAATGTTAGATGTTCAACTCTGGTTGTCTACATTTAAATCAAATCTTCAATAAACCCAGATCTCTCCAGAGATGATTCCTGAGTCATCACACTTGCCTGTGTAATAAGGAATTCATATAAACTATTAAGTGTGCGTTAAAGTGCCTTTCAGTTATTTCCTCACCATGTACTTATATAATCAAAGAGCCATTTAGGCTCAAATACTTTGTAAATGTTTAGGTTATATATGTTGTGTTTAATGAACATTTTAATGTACTTTAATGCCTAACATTTATTTGAGCAGCATTCAAATAATAAGGCACATTTTTGCATGTTTTTAACTTAGATTTTAAAGTGTGAGCCTCATAAAACAAGAAGGTCACAGGTTTTTCCAGTTTTAATAAGAAATGATTTTATGTGAATGCCTTTCAGACCGGATCAGTTAATTATGTTTCAGGGTTTCTCGGTGTAATTGGCTGTGCTCACAAAACCCACATACCCATCAAAGTAAATGAAGGTGACTTTGTGAAAGGGAAGTCATTTTACAGCATTAATGTGCAGGTAAAGACAGAGCAGGTCTTTCTGTGGAAAGATTCACTTCATAGTATAAGCTCTCTGCAACTAATTACGATGACGACTCCTCTGCACAGTCAAGATAACGTGATGGAGCTCTCATCATCACGACTGTTGGAGGCAAGTGGCCAGGCTCCAGTTCACATATTTATCGTACATCTACACTGAGAAACAGCTGCGCAGTATGAGTAAAATGTTGTCAGCACTTTTGTATGTAACCGTAGCCCTTGATATGATTGCAGTAGTAGTGGACAGAGAGTGCCGCTACTAACCTTGCTGAGGCACTGACTCTGACCCTTATCCTGGCCCACAGCAAGACAAAATCCAGGACTGAGATGAACATCTGCATGCCCAAAGCTTAGTTCTACAACCTGTCGCTGTTTGGATTTACCTCAGATAGGTCATGTGACATTATTCTGGCCTTTGTTGACCCTAGTCGAGATGCCAACCCTGAGGATCATAAGAAAGAAAATAACCTTCCACCTCGTCCTGCTGATCTCTTGAAATGAAAAACATTTTCAATCGGTCCACCACAAACTCACAGTTTTCTTAACATAAAGACTTTTTCACTTTTATTTGCTCTTATTTGCTTCTTTTTCCTGAAAATTCTGTGACAAAATGCCTTAATATTCTGTTACTGTAATTAACATCATCTACACTCTCCCACCCACCTTCAATTCGTGCTCCAGTATCTGAATTTCTAGTTCTGTCCTTGTGATCTGGAGTCTATTGTGCTCCATGTGGAGATTGCATTTCCCATTTGTGTTCGCCAATGAACCTTTGCAGGCGGTACAGAAGCAGATAAGGATGACCTTCAGTTAAGCCTGAGGTTGTTCCGACAGTCTTTTTCTGTATCATCTCAGTCTGCAGTTCTACATTTATAATTTGAGTCTTACAATGAACTTCTTTCTGTGCTAAACTGTGCTGTGGAAGTGGGTTGACAGTCCTCGTCGTGATAATGGGCAGCCACGCAGAGGGCATGCAAGTTTTAATATGGGATAAAAGACTTAGAAAAGGCCATTTGCAATATTAAAGACGCATGTGTGTGTTTGTATACCTCATTAAGTCTCTCCCACTGGCAGAGCATATAGCCTCTTCATCTTCCTGTGATAAATATAAGCAATATTGTTTGATTCAGGCTAATAACAATAATCAGATTGTCCACAGATATTCTGTGTACAGTAAATTAAACAATCTGTATCTGTTGGCAGATGAAGAAGATTAGATGTCAGAGTTAATATTCCAAGTTTTGTCACAGAAAGGCACAAAAACTGGCGAAAATGCTAATTGTACTGCTTTTTCTGTCAGCTCTGATATGCTGCCAGTGCCACCAGGGATGCCTTCCAACTGTTTCGACTCAGGCTCAGCTTTAAAGCCAGTGTGAGGGTGACATCAGGGGTCCCCACCTGCTTTTCAGGCATCAACCTTTCTCCTGTTGGCCAGAATTTGAACTGTGTTTTTTGATTTGCTGCCAAGTATGCTTTAGGTCCATCAGATAGGGTGACGAGAGACAAGGACATTAGTCTGACTCTTCTGAAACGTCAATTTTCAGGCGATACGCCTAAAAACTTGTGACAATTAGCCTCTTTGTTAGCATGCAGATTGCAATAACATTAGCTATAACAGGTAGAAAAAAAGAGGCAACATTTTACTTGAAGGTATCTACATAAGAGTGACATGACACTATCATAACTATGACATGACACGGTCATGAACCTGTCATAAACATTATGTACGTGTCATAAACGTTTATGACTGCTGTCATTAAGTGTCATTCGGTTTTTGTAATGACAAGTTGACATTGTTTGGGTTGTCTTGATTATGACAACTTGACATTAATCAGAGTGACATTACCAGAAGTTGTCTTTGTCATGACAAGTTGACATTAAATTTGTTTGGGATGTCCTTATAATGACAACTTGACATTAACCAGGATGACATTACCAGAAGATGTCCTTATGTCAATGTCAAGTTGTCATTATAAGGACATCCCAAACAAATTTAATGTCAAGTTGTCATGACAAAGACATCTTCTGGTAATAAAGTGTTACCAAAAAAGATTACTTTGCAAGATGGCCGAGCTGTTAGTTACACTTTTTAAGTGCATTGTCAAGCTCATTGTAGATTTGTAATGTGCCAGTTTCCTTTGGCATATCTGGAACTTGAGTTTCTGGGGGTCACCTTGGCAAATTTTGAACCTATTCCAGATGTTTGACTTTCTCAACATCTTGCTGCGAAGCATCGAAGCTGCAAAGCATTCAGGTCAGCTCTAGTCTGAATAAACATTGATTAACATATGTTACTCCCCTGGAGTAAAATAGGAAGCTCTGCTCTTTTTGTCAGATGAAAATCATTAAATGTTGGCTAAACTAACAATGGTTTTTAACATTTACAGTGAATGATCTTCACTCAGAATGATCTTGCTTAGATTTAATTAAACAAACTCTTGTTTTGAACCCAAACACTTGTTTAGTTTAATTAACTCAGAGCTTAGGATTCATGGTTTGTTACTCAGTCTGTTCACTGCTGCAGGCAAAACTGATGAAGGCAAACCTGCAACAGCATCCAAATACACTGATTACATAGATTTACCTGTTGCCTGAAACAGAATTTTCACATCGAGTCTAAAAGAAGGGGGCATTTGCCAGACAGAAAAGGTCTAACAAAAGACGCTTATGGTTGGATTGTGGGAAGTGTAGGTTACAGTAGTGACTGCAAAATGTTTGGAACACAGAAAAACGGCACCATGTTCTCACCATGGAAACAGACATAAGTCTCCTTTCATGAGAATAAAGTTTTTGTGTGAATCTGAACTTCATTTCTGTGCCTACAGAAGTATGACTCTGTGCCCTTCTGCTTTTAGCTGCCGTTTCCTCCGCACTAAACAAGCGAGAGAGGATATGAAACAGCCAGAGAGTGAGAGTTGGCTTCATAAACTCTGATGTAACTAAACAGTTTTAACATTTATTATCACCGTACTTTTGCCCTGCATGGAATTAGTACTAATTAATTAAAGCTAATTAAATAATTTCACATCAGTTTTAATCAGTTATAAACTACAACATATTTCAAATCTAAACATGCACTTGGTCTAATATTCGGGACAGAGTAGTGTAAGAGAAAACAAGACTGTTACATTTTAATATATCATACAATATGTCAGTATTTACATCTGATATACGCCGATCAGCTGCAACATTATAACCACTAACAGTTGAAGTGAATAACAATGATCATCTTGTTACAACTCAATGTTGTGCTGGGAAACCTTAGGTCCTGACATACATGTGGATGCTACTTGATTTGCTCCACCCACCCAAACACCGTAACACACCAAGTACAACCCCTCATGGCAACGGCACTCCCTGAAGGCAGTTTCCCCCCACAGCAGGACAATGCACCATGCCACTCCACAAACTGCAAAGGAATGGCCTGAGGAACATGACAAAGAGCTTACCTCCCAATTCCCCAGATTCCAATCTGATCGAGCATCCGTGAAATGTGCTTGTACCCCAGAGGTCCTATGTCCAGGCCTCAACAGGTCAGAGCCAAGTCCGAGCCACGACGGGACCTCTGACCTGTCCAGGCATGGATGCAGGACCTCTGGGGTACAAGCACATTTCACGGACGCTTGATGGGGTTGGGAATTGGGGAATTTGGAGTCCAGATTGACACCTTAAACTCTTTGTCACATTCCTTTAAGCAGTGTGGCATGGGGCATGTTCCTGCTGGGGGACCCACTGCCAGTGGGGAGTATCGTTGCCCTGACAGGGCCTACTTGATCTGTAATGGTGTTTGGGTGGGTAGTGTCTAAGTGGCATCTATGTGAATGCCAGGACCCAAGGTTTCCCAGCAGAACACTGCACTGTGATGAGGTGATTAATATTATTTACTTCACCTGTCAGTGGTTTTTAATGTTCCTCATTGGTGTAATTGTATGTCTTTTACTTTGGTCTATTTGACACATTTTACTTTTCATATGCTGCACTGACACTGACAGATAGATGCTGTGTTCTTGTGAAATCTGAACTTAATCAACAAGATGTTACTGATGTTTGAAGTTGTATATTAATTACACGACTGTTTTACTGGGAATATTAATTAAAAGTCTTTGTCACATGAACCCACAACTCCCGTAAAAGTAGTCTAGACACTGGGTGGATTATTCTGGTGAAACAAATACGTTGAATTGAATTCATTGTACATAAATTGCTAGCAAAATGCTAGTTACTGAAAAATAAATTACAAGTTCAGAATGTGTGAACTATCAACACATGAAAATTGGAGAAAAGGGCATTGATGATTGGTGTGATGTTTCTCAGTTGTGTTGACACATGGTCTACCACTTATGGTAAAAGTGATAACATTTCTTACTAAACTTAATTAAAGTATCACCCCATAATGTGCTTAAAATCTCAGCCTCATTCCAAATATTCTACAAAAACAGGCAAACCTATACGCATGTACAAACAGCACAGCTCTACTGTGTCTATTTTATGAGAAGAAGGCAAGTGGTTCAAATATGTATCAGGCATTTCTGATTCCTGCTCACTAATTATGTGCTTGTTTGAGACACACTCTGGTATACTATGGAGGATAATAGCTTATCGACGGGGTTTGTTTAAAAAATTGCTTTTCATGTGGGGTTATAAAATAGTGACCATTTTAAGGAGAAAATATCTAAGACCAAGTAAAAACTGTGCTTGTCTAGACAAAGAAATGAATTCAGACATAAACTGAAGAATACACAATCCTTAATGGTAATTTTGCACAAGTACAAGATAAAACTACTCTGAAACATTAAATAATTTCAATGTCTATGTAAGTGTGAAAATGGTATTAAGAAAAAACATATACTGTATGTGCACATAAAAACTAAAGCCTGAAGGCTCCATACTGCTGCAGATGAGCTATAAAGTAATAATGTGCTCTCTCTCCATGAGCTTTGTACATCAACAAAAACATAACAAAGCTAACAAGACTAAACACCTCAGTAGGAGCTGCCAACTACAGTCAAGGCTCAGAGTTTAATAGAGGAGTGAACACAAGGTGTCCAGCCAGGCAATGAGCTACCAGCGCTTAGGAGTCACGCTTCAGAGGAGGTGATTGGCAAAATGCTGTGCAGACTGAATCCCAGGCCCAGTGAGCAATTGATTGTGACACTTGTAGGTTACCATGACAACTGCCATGCTTGCGGGTAGTATGGCGGTGATATAGGCCACATGCGATCGAGGAAAGGTTTTCAGAGGTAACAGGATGTGTCCAAGCGAGCGGAAAATCCAAAGTCTATTTTCTGTGGGATCATAAAATCTTTAAGGGCTGCTTTTAAAAAGGCATCTGGAAATTATTTGAAAGCATCTCCCTTCCTGTTTTTGTGTTCTCAAGCCCTTAACACTGAAACTTTCCTCTTCTTATCAGTGCATTCACATAATCCAGATAAATTTAGGTGGGCAGTGTGTATGCCACAGAACAGGTAATCCCTGTGTGTTCAGTTACACAATAACAACAGCACTAAGCTCATGGCTCACAGTTCAACCTGGGTGAAATTTAATAAAAGCACTACTAAGAAATAAGTAGTAAACAGTAATGGGCATTACTACGACTATTATAGCAGCAGTAATACGCGCTTACCGGACTAATATAAATAAGGTTTCTGACTGTCTTAACTTTCTAATTGTATGGGGACTTCTGGAAGAAAGTGACGAGTTTGTTATGAAGGGGTCACAGGAAATGCAACGTGTTTATCAGTGAGCTTAGCACATACCGCCATTGTTCATCAAAACACGACAACAGTAATTTTGGCGCTGACTGACAGCGGATCAGTTTGAAATATGGCAGGGAGTAATTAACCAGTCAGGAGCAGCCACAGTGAGCTGTTAGATGAGGAACTGCTGGCAACAGGCTGCACACCTCCAACTTGGTGAGGTAACCAACTTTCACTTCCACTGTGCTCTGCTGTCTGCAGACTCATGCCACATGCAGCGAAAAAATCAGGTCACTGTTTCTCACAGAATGATGGGAAAAGGCCAGTTATTGCCTGACTTCTTTATTAAATTGACAATAGTTTGTTTTACTGCTCCCAAAACTCTGTGACCTGCAGTAATAAACCACATTTGCTGTTGCCACAGTAACTGCAGGTGTCGCCAAATCAACTGGGACTAAAATCTTCAAATATTAGCTCCTGAGCATGTCAGCTTGAGTCTGTATGAGATAAGTCCTTCTTTTTCATTTAACACTGGCATGATGTTTGCCCACTTGGGAGCACATAGAATCAGCGTACTAAGTTGTTGTGGTGAAAGTGCCAGAAAACCTTTTTCCTACACATCTAGCAGATGTGGACATTTACTTAGGGTCATGTTTCTGACCATCTTATGAATCTAAGTCCGACATTCATTTGTCCCTTTTGGCCCCGTTTCTGTTCCCACCAACTCCTGAGGGAAATATGTGTCTCTTTAGCCTGTAAATGCTCCAACATGTTCACCATTACATCATTTTATGCTCACTGCTGTTTGCCTAGGTGGCTTGCGTGGGTTTATCAGAGCTTGTTTGCTAAAAACAGCTGCTACATCTGAAAAAAGGTTAGGCAGTGAGACTGAACCAAAACATTAAAGGCGCAGGCTATAAATCCAAAACAATGAGCTGAAAGAGGCTAAAACGTTCTGCAAAGCTTAGTTGAGGTACTAAGTTGAGCGATAGCTTGTTGTGGATTTGACCACTTTCACATGATTAAGAAGAATAAGATGAATATCTGCATCCTGAATGAAAGTTAGTCGATCCTGAAGTTGACACATCTGACAGTGGGGTGAGGCTTACATGCTTGTTGGATATTTAGACCCAGTGATGTCGCAGCAGGTGTTTACTGTCATGTGGGGCAAAACCCCTGTTGTGACAACACTGATTGGGGTGTGGGAAAACAGTGCAGCAGCACTTTACTGCCTTGTGTTATTCAGTGTTAAATTACATATGTCCAAAAGCAAAATGTATTTGTTATTAGTTTTTACATATCACATTTCTTGCTGATGTTAAAAAAAAATGTTGCTTTTTTAACAGAGAGCTTCATGGTTAAAGTTTCAGGCAAACTTTTTTTACTATAAATAAGACCTGACGCAGCACGTTTTGTTCATCATCACACTTGTGACATTATCCCTGCTGTGTACACAACAAAGCTGTCAAACCACTTCTCCTAAACTACAAACAGATATAAGGGAACAGTTCCTCCAAAGTCTCCAGCACAGACCATCTTCACATCACTCTGTTGTCAACACTGTTTCAACGCTCACTCTTGTGAGAGTTTTCACAAGCGCTCCGGCAAAAAACAAGGCAAGTGCCACATAAGTTCATCAACACTCCGGTTGTCAAGACAATAGAATGAATTCCTGGTGACGTCAGCAGCACACAGCTTTAGTCTGAAGCCAGCTTGTTTCCATGGTGTAGTTGCATTACAGGGGAAAGCATCAAATTCAGTAGAATGGACTAACGTGGCGAGTTGTGCAGAGAGGCTGAAATGTGATGTGTTTAACGATGTGGCTGTGCTGGAGCCGAACGCCTCATTGCTCTGCTTCACACACACTCACACATGTTTTCTGCTCCTGTCATGCACACTTTTCATGCATCTCGCTCACATGCAAACACTTAACCTTTCCTGCTGCTCTGCCTAACCCACAATATCTTACCTATAGTGATGTTGAAGCCGTCAATGCTGAAGGTGGCACTCCGACCCTTCCTAAACCGATGCTTCTTGGAGTTAGCTTCCATCGCTTTGGCAACCTGCGGCCACCCTTGCCTGGTGCCTTTTAATCTGCTTTAATGCCTCTTGTCAGTTGCACTGGCTTGTTTCAGTTTCCTTTGGGTAACTCTCAGCCAGGAGAGAAAAAAATGAAGTCCTCCGACTCGCGCTGGAACACAACTGTCAAAGACTCACCACTTCTCGTTAAAGATACAGAGCTGGAGAATTTCTCTCAAGTCCTTCTCCACCCCCTGGTCTTTGTTGTACATATCTTTTCTCTCCCTCACTCCGTTTCTCACACCTCAACAAGCTCATTTCAAGGAGCTTATGGCTCTTGATTTGTTTTTCTTCTCTCGATCTCCCTCCACCCCTCCCTCCACGCTTTCTCTCCTCGTCTCTCTTCCCCAAGAGGTACAGTAGGTGTGAGTGGTGGGTGGCGGTGGTAGTGGTGTTGGTGGTGGAGGTTGGGTAGAGAGAGGACATCTCTAGAGGTCTTTAAAATGAACGTGACTCCTCCTACTGTCAAGAATTTATAGCAAAAGCATCTGAAGCTCAGAGTTGGTATGGCACAGACCTATAGTCGTCTATTCTAGTTTTGCTCACAAACTCTCAAACAAAAATTGACTCTGAAATCGTGTTGAGCCGCACATGCATTGGTGCATGAGCGCTAAGAGGAAACAGTGGAGAGAAAGATAGCGACAGAGTGATTATGTGTATCGAGTCAAAACTAGTCATTAAATCAATGTCACTGTTTTTCATTTTGCAGGAGCTACAGAAAGCAGAAGCCCATTAACAGCATACTGTTCTTTTCAAAGTACAAAAAAAAAAAAAAAAAAGCTCCACATCACCTAGTCGAACAGTTACATTTGTGAGTGCACAAACTGCCTCGCTTTTATTTATTTATTTATCTTCCCTTTTGAGTGCCCACTGAATACTGGAAATGACACCAGAGCAAGGACACTGCTTTTTCATCATTTTGAATGTTATCCTAGAGAAATCTTCCCTTTGTGCTTATCAAAACTACCTTTAGCCGACACACATCCCCCCCGCCCATGCACATAAACACACAAACCCGCACACACCAGATCAACAAAGGATAAAAAGCTTCCCTTATTACCACCATCTGACATTTAGCCATGGAATTTTTCCCGTGTTTCATTTTCTCCCCTGATTAGTGTCTGTAAGTGCTCTTTATGAAGGCTTCTGGCTTGTTCTCACACCTCCTTTTAAATTCAGTAGACATGATTATAATGGCAGGCTCACAGGTAAGGTGACATTACGTCTTTCAATTGTCATTATATGCTTAATTTATGTAAAAGAAATTAGGGTTGAACGACTAATATTGTTATCAGTATGCAATTTTTTTTTTCTTTATGTTCTGTTTTATTCACTATACAAAAGCAATAAAACATTCTGCAGTATGACCGACAAAACATTGGATACAGTCAGCATATACACTGCTCTTTCATGTAGGCCAGGCCTGTGTGTTATGATGGATTGAGATGAACTGATGCAAGAATAGATATGAATAACCTTTATTTAGCTATTATTATTGTAGAAACCTTCAATAGCAGCAGAATATAATAACTTCTAACTTCAAAAGTACAGCAAGGTATTGTGGTGCAGAACAACAGACCTGGTGTGAACATTCATATTTACAAAAATAAATGTGAATCTTTCTGACCTTCATACAGTTACAGCATTGTAAACAAATCATACAAACTAAAGTGCACACTGCCGATGGCACCACCACTTGTTGTTAACCTTTCCTGCTTCAGCTTCCAGACTGGTCGGGAAGCACACCGACTCTCCAATCGCTAACGCCTGTCTTCTCTCAGCTCATCAACCTCAACTTTCTCCCTCTCAAAAATGCCACGACAAACAATCTGACACCTCTTCCCAACATACAGTACAGTGAGCGAGCACACTCTAGCTGAGTGTTCAAATATACTTCAAGCAACAACAACATTCAGGGTGCCTATCGAGCCCGGAACAAGCCTATGCAATGGCGTGCTCTTGCTCTGAAAATAGGTTGGAAGTGCTTGAAGCATCTCCAAAGCAGAGCAAGGGCGTGCTTTTTTTAAAACAAGCAACACGTTGCTGAGCCTGTTTGCAGAGGCACGGAGCAGGTTAGGACATTTTCACTGCAAGAATCAAAGCGCGCCCACGGCACTTTAAAAGTTGTTTTCCTCATTTACTTTTCATACACATACGTCTCATGGAGCATAGGGCAGCAAGTGTTTACGTGAAGCCAACAGGGCAAGTTGTTTCTGACCTGGCTGTTTGTCAATTGCAGCTTTTGTGATTTGAAAATTACGCTCTATTACCCGCATGATGGTAGGTGGGTCAATGACGTACATGTGATCTTAGTGACCGTAACAGCTCAAACCAACAGTTTAAAGCCTGCAACTCCACACCAGTCCATTAAATCTGAAGATGTCTCTTGGATGAGAGGTGAAACTAAAGCAAGTCCAGTTGTCTGCAATCTAGCACTTAAAATTATGCTCCATTACGTTCCGATGCTTTAGAATTTTATAAGATAATATTGGCCTATATATTCTTTTTGTTTATTCTTTTCTCTCTCTGTTCTTTAATTGAGCAACTTTTCCAATAAAAGCCACAATAAATTATGTATTTCACTTCAGTGGCATTCAATATAATCTGAGCGAAGCAGCAACAAAGACAGGGGATTTAGAGGCATTAACATGTCCCCACATTAACAAACAGTTAATAAAACACGCATTATTTCTGTGCAGCTGCAAATCTCAACGGCAACACCTACTTTAAAAATCTGCACCACAATCACACACTGAAGAGTCATGAAACACTGAAATGAGTGTGTCGTCTCAAAGGGTGAGTGTTCAACAGTTATTAAATAATCCTGGATCCGTCAAACAAGGACGTAGTCAGATAAGGACATAGAATAATAAAATGCTATAGACAGTAATTAAAGTGTGATTTCTAAGTGATGTGGCGGTTGAAGTGTTGAAACGGAAATCGATTATAATCAGGAGATCTATCCAATTATAACAGAGCCAGTTTGAGTCACTCAGTGCAGTTCCAGCGGACACATTATACACTTGTTAGATAATTACACTCTCTCTCTCATTTTGTTTGCGAGCTACAGTAAGAGCTCTTTATCCTCTCTTTCTCCTGCCACCCTGCTTTCCACAGCCTCCATTTCATACTGTATGTAGCAATTTGTGAGGATCCTAATTTTGCAATGCTCTCTGTGCAACATCAAGTGGTCGCCCGTTCCCGGGTAGCTTTTATGGTAATAAGGGCATGTGTGGGAATATTGCAACTTTTTTATTCTTTCCTTTTGTCAGCAGGTAACCATTTGTTTGAAAGGGCAAAACCGGTTACACTGCGATTTAATTTGCCCAAACATTTAAAAATGAAAAGCCTGTTGAGGCCACAGCTGTGTCGATATGATTAATGATATTATCATATTGCTGCAGAGTCCTGTCACCAATATTAAATTCATCCCTGAATAATGAGTCCAAAAGAATGTGCGCAATTATCCGGGACATTAATTAAAGAAGCAGAAAGGTGCTAAAGGGCACAGTTTTCTTTGAGAGTTTATTCCGTGAGAGTAGGTGTCTGTTCAAGTGTGTATATCATGGTCAAATTTTGCTGCAGAATATTCAAAGCTTCCTATTTAATGCATTTGGGGTTACAGAAGTGAGAGTGGAGATTACATAATACACTTACAGTAACTGAAGGGGTGGTGCTTCTGCTTTAATGATGCTTTGGAAGGCCATGTGAGGCTTTGCAGTTTCATAAATTACCTTGTAAACTGTGGCGATGAAGGATTTTCAAAAAAAAAAAACATTCAGTTAAAAGCATCAGTAGGTGCTAATGTAAGGATGGTGGAGGTGTTCAGCAGTCTGTGTAATGCTGAGGCCAACAGCAAGATATCAGGGAACCCATGAGCTCTCCACAAGTGCCACCATGAGGCCAAAATTTACACCTCAACACAAGAAATATCATAATCTGCTGGACAAATTACCCACACATTAATTGGAAATTCCTGAAAGAATGACACTGTGTGGGTGTGTAGGTATGATGGATTTTTTTCTAGCCTCACCCATGGGCCATGGCACCTTAATGCAAGGACTTATTTGTGCTTGGATCCCAGGCCCCAGGCCACTAGGGGCCTTGAACAATATTAGGACAGGGAGGTCACAGAGGTTTCCCATGATGATCACCACACCGTATTGTAGAACAAGTTTTTGGTTTTATAGTATCTCAAATCTTAAGTCAGGTAGCAGTGGTGTCATGAGCGGGCTGTTTGCTGAGGAAGAGGGAAGAGCTGGTAAGAAATCCCTCTGCTGCTGTGGAGTAGGATGGAGGACAGTGTGATGATGTAAAGAGACAGAGTGGCGCCAACAACAGCAACAACAGGAGAAGCGTCCGTAGCCCCAGGGCCCAATGTAATATTAAGGCGCCTATCCCTATGGGTCAGACTGTCAACTTTGTACCCAAGGCATTAAAGCTTTAGATTTCCAAGAAGTTCACGTAGATAATCATAGTCCCCAGAGAACTAACCCTAATGCAGTGGTTCCCAACTGATGGGTCACGGTCCAAAGTGGGTCGCAGGTCCATTCTGAATGGACTGCAGGTGAGTACAGTGAATTTCTGGCACAGAGATTTTGAAGTGTTGTTTTCCGCTTGAGAGTGAGTGACTAACGGACAGCTACTTGACAGAGAGGCAAACTAGCTGAACAACATGGCCAAACACACGTATGACGCTGAATGCATTAACCTGTGTGGACCCTGAACTAATGACTAAGGAGAAATCTAGACCCTGTGGCTGGACCAGTTGGGAATCACTGCCCATATGTATTTGGCAACCCTCTGACCTTTCAAAATTTCAACTTACAATTAAGTTTTAATGCACTGATTACACTAAAACTGCACATTCACGCTTCCCACAAGATAAACCCTTCTCATTTTTTGATTTCATCAGCTTTCCTTTGGCACCACCCTCAGGCCAATATCACAACTGAGGACAATCATGTTCCCAGAGGATTAACACTATTTAATGAAGCCATCGCCTTTTTCTAATTCAATCTTCAGGACAAGCTTTGCATTTGTAGCCATATGAATAGCACATTAGTAAATATAGTGTGTGCATATCAGTTTACGTTCATGTATTTAATATCGATGGATTATTTCAGTTGTTTTTCAGTTAGTTGTTTAAATTTATGCTGTAGTTCCCATTAATAAATCTTCATAAAACAAATAGTTCTAGTCTTTGATTATGACTGACTAAGCCACATTCGAGGCCATTGTAAAGTACTCTATAAACAAACAGCTGTGACTGCATTACAATTTTAGCATTATTATGCCAATTAGTCACCTATCAATCATAGTTATTTAGTATTTGCAGGACGACAATGGTCAGAAGTACACAACTTGGTCATTCAAGAATGCACAAAAAAATCCCAAAGATGCTGCGAAGAAACAAACAGAGCCTATGGGGATAACTCACTGTATATGTTTATTTGTAGCCTATTATGCTCACTTTTCTCTAGCTATGTTGTCAACTGCTATTTTTTGTTATAGTGTAACGTTAGCTTAGTTACTCAACAAGTAATCAGAGTACACTAAATGTCGCAAAAGAGGTACACTGTTCGATGATAGAAGGATTATTTGTTATCAATAAATTATTGCATTTTTTTGTTGCTGTGTTTTTATTTTTTTATTTTAAAACATTGCCTACTATGTGTAGTAACCGTTTTATATAAGCAATGAGCCACATGAAGCTGTGGTTAACAATGATTTTAGAAGAGCTAAGGGCCGTTGTTAGGCACGACATGGAACAGAGTGGTTTACTGCTTAATTATACCACTACACATAATTGCGATGAGCCTTCTTAATAACAAATGCGTGAGTCAGGGCTGCTGATACAGCACGACAACACAGATGCCAAGTGCGTGCCAAGAATTTTAGATCACACCTGTTGAGCACAATATACAATATAGGATCTGATGTATCTTGGTTTTAATGCCAGAGCACATTTTAAAAAGAGCACGTAGTACAACAGCTGCTCTGAGAGGTGTATCCTCAACCCATACATCTGTTGAGTCCTTGTCAAGATCCATTTTCTTCAAGGGTCAATACTAGGACTACGTCACTGTCACTAGGCAACAGGGAGACCTTTCAGACATACATCGCATACATTACACTGACAAGGGGTTGATATGGCAAATAGCACTCATTACGCTAGTGTGGATTTCATAGTATTGTAGAAGTATTTAGTGCAGTTATTTTACTGTTGTTTCCAGTGTCAGTTTTCCCCATTTACATCTGTATGTGCTTATCGGAACAATGCAAACAAGACATTACGTTTTTATGGGATATTTGCATCTTCCATGGGAAATTGTCATTGCAATTTTTTACTGTCTTTAAAATAAACTTTGGTGTTCTTTTTGTTGTTGTTTTTTTTACAAACTGATGCTGCAGTGGATTGCTGACACAAAAACACACCTGCTTGCTTTTTCTGTTATGTCCATTGAAGGTGAACTATTTCTCCACCTTTGATCTGGTCATCAAACACCAGGACAGGCCATCACTAAAACATATTAATTAGTCGTGAAGATAAAGGGGAGGTGAGGGCTAATTTGGGGATTAGAAAAAGCCTTTTGCACAAAATTAATCACAAACAGTCCTGCTTTTACTTGTCCTTTCCAATAAATTAGCATATTTGAATTATAATCCTACACTTTCCTAGTTTTCTGGATGCTTATAAACTGATATTTCACCATCATTTTCTTCTGTAATTTATTCAAACATAACATCAGTTTCAGGGCCTTTTGACTGGGTGATCTGTCCCAGTAGCACATCACGATTCAACACAACAACTATGCAATCAGACAGAAAAACAAGCTCATTAGAGGTCTCCCCTTGACTGTGGAACGGCCTGCACTTTGTCAGTCCCCACACCACTGTCACCACAGTGACAAAGTCATGTAATTAAGACACACAGGGTGCCAGGGAGCTTGCCTTTTCCCCTGCTAAATACTCATTAGAGGCACCTTTAAGGGTAATGTTAGCCTGTGTTGCAAACCTGTGGGAATGAGCTGACAAAACAGACAGCTACATGAACTGTCATCTGAGTCCTGCTGCACAAAGACCCTGAAGAAAACGGGGAAGAGAGTCTTGAGCTCTATAGTGCACATATAAAGCTAATGATTTTTGTGCCAGCATGTTTCCGGATCAAAGAAGATAAACCAGTTGGGTGAGTGTTATGTCAGCAGGGCCAACAAATGTAAGCCTTTTGATTAGAACCAGTCATCTTCCACACCCCAGACATCCTCCATCCAACAGACCAAAGCAACTAATCAGTGTTATTCGGACAGAGTCAGAAAATGACACCAATTCTGCTATTTTCATGAGAGTGTCACACATGTAGTGTTGACGACCCAGCAGACTGTGCACATTATTAGACTGGTCACAGAGGCCACACAGCAATAGCACAGCTCATACACCAGAGCTAAACACTTGCCATTGGTGTTGATTATAAAAACAACACCTAATTCAGTAAATCATGGGCTTAGTTGCAAATTGTTTTTTTCCATATTTAAAACACAGATAAAAAGACAGTAATATCCTTAACTACATACAGCCTCTGTGGGAAAGTAGCATCATCTCTTATAAACTTCATCCTATTCGAATGTTCATAGGCAGCTATTCTCTGATAGCAAAACACAGAAATGTCATTATCATTCCTATCAAACAGCTCTGCAACGTGTTCACTGACAATATGTTTTTCAGAGATGTGAAAAATAAATGCATCTGTAAAATGTCCAGTACCAGTGTTTTTAACTGGTATTTCCTGCAATAACTGCTTGTGGCAACTACTGTATATTGTAAAGTTAAAGGAACAGTTCACTCCAAAATGAAAAATACATGTTTTTCCTCTTACCTGTGGTGCTATTTATCAGTCTAGATTGTTCTGGTGTGAGTTGCCGAGAGTTGGAGATACCAGACGTAGAGATGTCTGCCTTCTCTTTGATATAATAGAACTAGATGTTACTCGGTTTGTAGCGTTCAAAGCACCAAAATACAATTCATTCAGTTTCACGTAGGAACTATTTTCTTTATACTAAACTACCCGCCAACTCTCTTACTGTCCAGAAGGAAATGTGCATCTACTCATGGACTACTCTTGACAGTGCAAGATGTAATGATTAAGGCATCCTCCTTGGCTGAGCTGTAATGTTAGTTAACTTGGTGTACTAGGTGAGCTAGCAGTAGATGAACGCTTCCTTCTGCGCAGTGATTCGGTTGGCGGGGGTAGTTTGGTTGAAAGAAAATAGTTCCCTCATGAAACTTCTTGCAGCTGTGTCTGTGGATTATCTTAAGTAAATGGATCATGATTTCTGGAAATAGACACTGCTGTTGAGTTTTTAAATTTTTTTTGGTGCTTTGAGCACCACAAGCTGAGTGCCATCTAGTTTCATTATGTTGGAGAGAAGGCAGACATCTCTACGGCCAAAGAAAAAGTATGTATTTTTGATTTGGGGGTGAACTGTCCCTTTAAGACTTGGCAACAAAGGCACTCAGTTACTGCAAAAAGTGCTATAAGTGCTAGTTTTCTTGTAAACAGAAAAAGTGTTATTCACTAAATTTCATTGTGTGTTCAATTGTGAGTCTAATAAACCCATTGAATGCATTTCGCTCTTCATAAAACATTGACCAAATTGATTTCCCTCAAGTGTTTGAAACCTGCATTATTTATATCCATGTTTACTAGCCAGCAGTCTAATTCTTTTAGGCCTTTAAAGGCATGTTGCTGCATTCCTGGCACATTACCACCACCTGAAAGTCATTGGAATAGTGTGAAACCAAAAATAGCACTAATAGTGGTCAGAAACTCCACAGGGTATCTTAAAGGCCAGGAAAAGATTGTGAGCATGGGTGAATATCATGAATGTCAACACTGACTACATTTATGACAGCAGTTGTGAAACCAAGACACATATGTTCAAGGAGGAACACCTGAAGTTAATTTTCACCACTGTGCTACATGAACATCACTACTTCCTGTACTTAAATGTAACTAGCACAACAATAAATCTCAGAGGGTTGCCAAAATCCACACCAAAGACAGACTAACGTTTCTTGGTCCTTTATTCATGCTTCCTCTCTTCCTACACCTGCATCTTTTCCTTGTTCTACAGGTCGTCCTTCTGCTGTCAGGCAGAGATTAAAGGATGAGGTGTGAAGATGAAGGAATAGATGGAACACGTCTTTGCCATATGGGGCACACTTGCTGGATCGAATGTCATTTTAAATATACGTCAATTATTGATGACATTATTGATGTGTCATAGCTGCATCACATGTCACTGGCCTGTAGTGGATTATTCTGGATTGTTTTGCCGTCTCACAGCTTGTTTTTGGTTCTTGGTGCTGATAAAGTATAACGCATTGATATTAACATGACAGAGGAAACTGTTTTCATTTATTTTTGTACCGGCAATTTATATTTGTAAAAAAAATAATCATAAAATAAGCATTTTGTCCATTCAAATTCAACAGCTTGATGTGCAATGTCCCACTTATTCATACACTCACACCAAACACCATTCATCCGGAACTTAATGAATAACAATCATTCAAAATTTGATTGAATATGTAACTGCATTTTACACACACACATTTAGTCAGCTTTAAACCAGATTAGAGCCAAAAATGTCAATAAGCTGGTTGTATTATTAAAATTTGAATGCCTCAATCTTTCATTATACTGTAGCCTATTACTATTATTATTTCACCCTCCTATCAGATCTGCTATTGTATTCAATTACAAAACATATTTCCAGCCAAATAAGCCAGCTAATGCATCTTAATGTATTGATGAAGCATGTAATATATAGCAGTAGATAAAGTAGGAGTAATATACATTAGTCTGTCATTTCAGACATTAATCATCTACTACATTACTCACAATATAAACACAGTCACAGTTTGTTAAGTTGAGTTTGAGACTGTAGTGTTGTACATTTGGGGGAAAGATTGTACCATTTCTTAAATTTTTATATTCCAGTGCTAATAAATACAAGTGTTGCAAACATTTGCAGAACATTATTACGTTATTAAATCTTCATGAGCACCACATGAAAGTAGCATGCATACATTTGTATCAGACACTTAGGGAAAACCTGTTTAACTCTGCTGCTTCTCATCCAAACATGCCATCCATTAAAATACTATCCTGCATTACTCATACGCTACGAGAGCGACTCCAGCTCCTTGTCCGCCACAGGAAATTGTCTGAATATGACTTACTTCTTGTGCCAGTAATGCAATCAACAGCAGGGCAATTGCTGCTCTTCAACATCTCTATTATGATACAATCTCTCCTGCAGGTTATATTTACACCTGACTGTATGTGCACCTGACTGACTGTGAGACATTTCCCATAAAGCTCCTGCTACACTGGTTCTTTTATTTTGGGTGGCTGAAACAGCCTTGACATTGTTAAAAACTGAAGAGGTGTGTGTGGTTTCATCTGGCATGGCTAAGATAAGAGCCATGGTCTAAAGTTGTTAGCTGATGTCAAACTGTTGTAATGTCTTAACTTTATGAATTTGCAATAGTTTAGATCTCTGCGCCGACAGGTGTCTGTGTTTTGTTCCTCAGGAGGAAGCAGATGAGCGTGCAGTCCGCTGAGAGTCAGGGAGGGGACTCCTCAACACACATGAACATCATTGGGGACCAGGGAGGAAACTCAACGGGAGTCTACACTGTCATACGGTCATGGAAACGCCACAGTGCGGATGGTATTTTAGGAGTCAGCCAGGGAAAATTGCTTTCCTCTGGGACAGATATGCAGGGAGTTGGAACTAGAGGTGGCAGAAGTGGAGACAGCTGAAGATAAACAGGATGAACTGAAGGAAACACTGAGTAACACAGATAAAACGACATTAGGTACATTTAAGGAATAAAACTGCTGCACTTCTAGTTAAAGGATGCACAGATACTGCTACTGAACACAGTTTCACTGAACTGTCAACTGCTGGAAAAACTTTGTACCATGTAAATCCCTTTAAATAAAAGTCACAACTCGCTTTAATCACACGTTAACATGTTAACGTAACTTGCCTTGAAAAAGACCACACAGTGATGCAATTAAACTATTGTCACTACCACAACCAGTGCCTTATTTCTGGTGTACATTCACCAGACAACTCATGCTGATTCAGTAAACCTTTGCACCATATATTTCCACTTTCATAAAACATAACACATCTCTGCAGTATGGCAGTTTCACATGTGAATTTGTTCAAACTAATAGGACTGTAATCTGATTTATTTCAGCCTGGGGGACACCTCACACATCAAAGAGATGCTTTGGCAGTGGAGATATGTTGCATTGAGGCTGGCCATCAAAGAGCCCCGCATTCATTCAGTGAATACCTTTTTTCCCCAGTAGCATATTCACAGTAATCCTCTGAAGTGACCAGTTGCTCTCATCTACAGATAGAGCCATGAACTGAACCACAGTGATGCGCAGTATAAAGAAAAACACCAGCTGTTTTTGAGGCCAGGATGCTCCCTAAAACTGAGTGATTAGTTTACCAAATTATAGCTACTTCACAATGACAAGAGGTTACACTACATTTGTACTACTGTCAAAATATTTCAGCATGTCAAAGTATAACTAATTTCAAAAAGTAGTTCAATTACCTCCAAAGTACATCACGGGAAATGCTCACAATCTGAGTTGGAATATCCTATTACAGAGGTATGGAAGAAAGTGACACTTAGTGTAAGTGTGTTTGATTTAGGGACCAGTCCTCACCTAGGTAGCCTAAGGGAGCAGCTGTTGGGGTGGAATCAGGAAAATGCTGAACTTCTAGGGAAATTTATTCAGTCGCAAACATCCTGGTTGCAAGCCTTAGGTGCTTTAGGTCAAATAGCAGGTGGTTGTCACTAAATGACAGCCATGGCCCATGAGCTGCAGCATTGTGCCACACTGTATGGCAAAAAACATCACAATAATACTATAAATATGTAGTTTATTTAACTACATAAACCACATGACCCAAAGTAGTTAATTATTGAAAAAGCAAATGAGACTTTAATGTAGTTAAAGTGCCACCCAGCTACTGCAAACTGTACTTAAAATAGCAACTGAACATATCACCATGATACCCTACTCTTTATATTCACTGACTTCACTTTGAGTCAAAAGACTGTGCATTACCTTCAGTTGATGATCAACAAGTACAACACCAAACAGAGATGCACTGCATGAGCACACTGCATGTCAGTGATGCATCATATCTAAGTACTTAGGTACAGAAGTTTTAGAGACTTTACTTTAAGTATATTTGCAGCAGAGAAGTATTAGCAATAAGAGTAAAGTCAGAAATGATGCGGCAAAATGGCCCCTCTCAGTGTTATCAAGTTAAATGGCTCGTAGCTGAAATCTAAAAAGCATTAGTGAATAATTAAACTAGAAAGTGACAGTGTAAACTTTTGTTTGAATGTACAATTTAGTGTTGCTTGTTTGATCCTACACACCTTTTCAACAGGAAACACTTTGACATGTCACAGCAGGAGAAGCACAGGTGTAATCAGTTACACTAATAACAACTGTGTCCCATTCAGATTAGCATGCCAGGGACCCTGCTACTGCACATGTTAGTTCACTGTGCTACTTAAAGAATCTGAGCCACCTGTTCTTTTTTTTTCCTGCTGTGAGGAGACAAAATGTCTGCTGTGGAAAAAGTCAATTTGCTATGTCATTGAAGGAAGTATTCAAAGTAGCAACATCACACTATGAAATATACTCTAGTACTATTAAAAGTCTTGCAATTAAAATGTACTTGTACATAAGTATTAGCAACAAAGAGTAAAAGTGTTCATTATGCAGAATGGCACATGTCTGTTAAATTATCAGTGCGTCACAACTCATGTAGTTTTGCAAGTGGCAAAGATTGAGCTTTAAACTGTTTCTTTACTGTAGGATAACATCTTTAAATAACTTAAGTGTTAGGTATGAAAGCTGAAATGCACTGAAGTAGAAGCAGGCTGTAAAGTGGCTTAGCATAAAATTAAAATATTCAAGCGAAGTGCACGTGCCTCAAGTAGTACAGTACTTGAGTAAATGTATTTTATGTGTTACTTTATAGCAATAATTATACCAACAGGTAACTTCTGTGTTGAACTCACCGCTCTGTTGACCTTCAGAAGTCTTCTTCTTCAAACTTAGTCTGGCTCCGTCGGAGTCCTGTCTGCTCAGCACCTCGGACAGCGACTGTCGGGAACTCTGCCGTCCGGTCTGGCTCGCGACGTTGAACCGCGAGCTCTTCTTCTTGGCCCGGTCCGTCTCCGGGGCGGACTGGCTCCTCTCCGGGTCATGGTTCTCCGGCTCTGAGCCCACTTTCACCAACGCGTTTCTTGTCCGTGTGAGAGCAGAAGTCACCGAGCCCATCACCGGATAAAAGGTCACAAAGCTTTAGTCTGAATCGGTCACTCTGAGTTTTCCTCTCATTTTACTCAGAACCTGTTGAAACTTGACTCCATTTTTGTTTCACTCGCCAAATTCAAGCGCCGAAGAAGATAGCACTCACCTGTGTCACTCACAACCCGCTACCTTTTCATTTCTGGCGAAGTTAACTGACAGCAAGATGTGGAAATGATGAATAAACCGAGGGACAGAGTTTAAACGGAACATGTCGGCATCTCCCTCGGTTTGTGTTTCCTCCGACAGTCACGTCGCATGGAGAAAGTTGCTCTGTCGACAAACACACTGATCTCTCGGGGCAGACCGGCGAAAACAAGCGACATTAATTAACTGACAAGTATGACGGATTATTAAAATGAGCAGAGATCCAGCTGCACTCACCTGAAGAGCCCCAAAATCTTCTGTGATAATAAAAAAAATACCGGCAGATTTTCTTTTGATAAAATAACGTTTTTAAGGTATCTGGGATAAATCATCGCGATATTTGGTCCGGGTGAAATACATGCTCAATTAAAATGTGATTTTGTGGCTACCTCTGACTAAACATAGAACATAGCCTGTAAATGACCTACCGCTGGAGGTGGTTCAGTTCACTTTAATAACCGGCAGATGGCAGTCAAATACAGCATGATGTCTGCACATTTACAGCAAGATCATTTGAAGTGCTGTAAACCAGGCACATCTTTTTTTTTTTTTTTTTATACTGATTCTGACTAAAGCATCTCTCATTCTGCAAACTGCAACCCTAGATCTCACAGGGCAGCATCAGTTATCTTGATAGTCTTTTCAACAACTGACAACAAAGCAACAAAATGTGATTTTGTTAAATTTAGACTTCATTTTTATCTGCATGCTGGCATTTTCTCTGCTAACCGTAGCAATACAACCATGTTAAATCACTCATTTAGAGTCCTGCAGTCAAATGTTATTCAAATAAAAACACTAGTGCTGTCAAAAAAATGCAAGCTGCACTTACACCATCAAAAGTACTCATTAGGCCACAGAACAGCTTATTGTTGTATTATAGTAATCTATCAATATGCATCATTATTTATTAACCAATCATGTTTTACATGTAAAATTTCAATATGAAAAGTAACTATAGCTGCCAGATAAATGTAGTGATTTAAAAAAAAGTAGAATATTTCAATCTGAAATGAGGTAAAGTCAAAGTATAAAGTAGCATAAAATGGAAATGCTCAGGAATCAGTAGCTTAAGCACAGTATTTGAGTAAAAGTACTTTGTTACATCTTACACAGCACATTATATCTAATATGCATTATATCTAATATATCTATATGTCAGTGTTGATACATATTGATAGTATTTTAAACAAATGACCCCTGATAAATCGTAATTTTTGCTCCTTACAATTGATATTTAATAGATTATAGATTACAATCTATATTACACAAAATATTACAGTCTTATTGCATTTATGAGCTTAATATATTGTTGACAACAACCTTACCTCAAGGTCAGTTTAGTAGCATTCTGAAGCTTTCAATCACATCACATGATCTTCATCAGAGTTTGTCCAGCGCCCCACCATATTCTATTATCACAATACTCAAGTCTTGCTACAATATTATTGAGATTTTTTTAATGTTTTGCAATATGCAGAGTATGTGCAATAACATATTTCAGTATACTGTAATTTATTACTTTTTTTCAAAAACTATGTCAAAACCCTTATCTAATAAGATAAACTTTGTGTTTATTTCACTTCAATCATTTTTATAGCAGCAACATGCATCCAGTGAACAGAAAAAAAATCATTTTATTACTCTAGTAGGCTAACAAAAGTTTAATTTATATTTGCAATATGATTAATTTAATAATAATAATTTTAAAAAAACTAATGCTTGGCATCCCTCACCAATATTGCCAGCATAATATCACAATACTGTATCAATTTTTCCCCCTACCCCACTTGTAACTGGGCTGTAGATGTTCAAAATTCCTTTTTTTTTTTCTAAACACTCGTCCATGTTGGCTTACAAGTTGACTTTCAAAGTTCACTCTTGACCTGTCCTCTTTTATAGAGTCAAGGAGGGCAGAGTCAAGGCTGCTGATAGGCTGGTGAGCTACTAATAAGCTATCATTATTCAACTGTGATACTGCACACTGAGTCAACAGTTTATTAGGTACAGCTGTACATCTTAATGTCATCTAAAACCGCAGCCCTGCAAAAAGCCTCTCTGTGGAGCTTGTAATGTGAGTTGTGGTTAAGAGACATTGATTTAACTCTGGTAAATCACTTGTGTATGTAAATGCCTTTAGGTGAAGGGTGGTGAAGGGTGCGGTGAGCGGGTAGATGCTGCATCAACCACAGGATGCTGCTGAAGCTCCTGAATAAAAGTGTGTTTGTCTTTGTTCTATGAATAGATGTTTATTCTGGTCTTAACAGCGGTTATATGTATTTTTTTTTACCTCATTGAGAAAAATCTGGATTTCAAGACTGGTTGCACGATTTATTTACTTGAAAATGTGCACTTTGGTTCTTAAAATGATGACAATTTCCGCCTTTATCATATGAGAAATTGTTCCATGTACTGCATCTTCATCACCACAAAAATATTACCAGCAAATATCAATACCAAATACCACAAAGCACTACACCTCGTGCACAGTGTTGAGTTACGGTCTTACTGGTTTATTGCTGCGTACAGGCAATTGTGACATCTTTAGCATACAGATTTCCCGGAGTGTGCATGCTGTATTGATCAAAAATACTACTTTGGTTACAGAGAAAGATTTTTGTAGACCTCAATAAGGATTTCTATGTTGTGCTGATTTCATTATTGTGTCTAAACAAATGTGACAAAAGATAATACTCTCAGCAGAGGAGGAAGCAAAATACAGTCTGTGTCAACTAACAGGCTTACTGGATCATCACATATAAAGGCACTTTTTGAAGCTGTTTGCTTTTTGTGTTGTTGTTGTTGTTGTTGTTGTTGTTGTTGGTTTGTTTGCTTGCTCGTAGCCCCCAGTGAAATGTGTTTCTTCGTATTGCTTTTGTTGATTGTTTGGCAAAGACAAAGACATTATTACTCCATGTCATCGTGGTTCTGGGTCGACTCGTTGATCACCTGAACGAGGAGGAGGCAGAGGACAGAGAGAAAAGGTGAACAGGGTTGTGCGTCTGGCCGCAAATGACCATCAGAAAACTACTTCATTGATTGAAAACCAATTCAAGTGGCTACTACCTGACCATCCTTGGTCTCGATGGTCTTGATGAGAACCTTCTTGGTTGTTGTAGATTCAAAATGAGGTTTGGTTTCAATCATTGTTTCTGGAAGAGCAAGAAGAAATAGTGTGTTGTTTTATTTTCTGACAATATAATTTCCTGCTGTGACATCAACATGCACACTGTGACACTACCTCTCAGGTTTAGAGATGAGAAGTTTGGCAGTGGGGTGGTGATTCTGAAAAGACAAAAAAATACAGTCCATATGTGTCTTTGTTGCACGTCATGAATATTCCTATGTATATCTAGACTCTCATACATCCCTCACCTGCTCTCCTCTCCTTCCAGCAGCTTCCTGTAGGTGGCAATCTCAATGTCCAGGGCCATCTTGACATTTAGGAGGTCCTGGTACTCCCGGAGGTGACGGGCCATCTCGTCCTTCATGTTGTGAATGTCCTCCTCCAGGCGGCCGATAGTGTCTTGGTAACCGCCCGTTTCCAGGGAGAAGTTCTCCTCCATCTCTCTCATCTGGCGCTCCAAGGACTCATTCTGGGACGGCAGCCAAGAGGGAGCAAAATGAGACTCAGGCAAAGAAAATAACTTGTTTCAAATTGGAGGGTGATTTTATTGGGTTGTGACCTGTGAAAATAAATATCTACTTGCTGTGTCTTTATTTAAAGCCATGCAGCTTTTTCTGAACTTTCTGTGCTGCATTTCTTTGATTTCAAACATACATAAATTAAATTCTATTTTCTTCTTTTGCATCATTGTCTTGTACACTACAGTGTAAACCTAAAACTGCATACTCACGGTTCCTTTAAGGGCATCCACCTCGCAAGTAAGCCCCTGAACTTGGCGTCTGTAGTCGTTGGCCTCTTGCTTGGCCACTCTCAGAGCATCATTATTCCTGGCTGCAGCTTCAGTGAGGTCAGCATACTGGCAACAACAGTGACAAACATAGAGAGAGAGAGAGGAGGGAAGAACTGAAAAATCAACCGCTCAATAAATGATGAATCACAGGCTGAGGGTGAGCGAGTGTGGCAGATAGCGTGAAGCATGTAAATTATGAAAGAGGCGGCCAAAAAAAGAGACACTGCAGCTTTGTGCTGAAGCAGTTTTAAGGCAGCACTTTTCACAACAACTGACTATTCAAAAGTCTCAGAGGCAGAATGAGTCTACTGTTAGGCAGATTATTTTATTTATTACTTTTTTTAGGAGGGCTTTTTGCCTTTATTTGATAAAACAGGTGAAGAGTGACAGGAAAGGGGGAGAGAGGGGATGACACGCAGCAAAGAGCCTCAGGTTGGAATCAGACCCGGGCTGCTGCGTTAAGGACACAGGCTTTGCACATGAGCATACACTATACAAGGTGAGCTACTGTGCACCCTGATTTCATGCCTTTTTCAATTTAGCCTCCCCCCAACCTTAACTGAGGGTCACAAAACTGGGCCTAAACAGTAAAGATAAGGGCCACAAAACCAAAACAAAGAGCTGAAAGATGCTAAAATGCTCCATAGAGCTAAGGCACACAGCAGAATCAGGTGAATCTGGTGAGTTCATTGCTACGAGTCATCAGTGTCATATACAAATACTCATATGATGAACTGTTCTTATAAAAATATTGATTAATGCCAGGAAAAACAGATGAGCGGTTGCTCTGTAGACTCAAACATAGATCAAAACACAAGGTCAAGTGCTCATGGAAAACGGGGAACCACAGGACACACAGGAAAGCACTCCAGAAATATGTAAATGAGAAAGAAAATATTAAAAAGCCTTAATTTTAGCAGCTAAATCGTTGAGAGAGACATGTTTTGACCACTGTAGGTCTTTGTCAGGCCTGATTTTAAAGCCTTGATGAAGATCTTGAGTGGTCGAAACATGCTGTAATGATTGTAAATACTTTATATATGAAATAACATCTGCACTATATGTATATATGTAATGATTTAGCCGCTATAATTAAGTCTTTTTAAAATTTCTTTCCTCATTTGTGTATTGTCAGAGTGCCTGTATTAGCTACTTTAGATTTTATGGATCTGAGATCTTTTGATTGTCTTGGACATTTGCTTTTTAATTACGTATTTCACAACTTTGTGGGAAATCCTTACCTTGGATTTGTACCAATCCTCGGACTCCTGGATATTTTTGGAGGCCAGGTTCTCATACTGCAGACGGACGTCCCTCAGGGCAGCTGTCAGGTCAGGTTTAGCCATCTCCATGTCCACCTGCACATGCTGCTGCTGCTGGATCTGGTTCTGCAGCTCCAGCATTTCCTGCACCACAATCGATAACACCGGCATGTATGTACTTTTCATTTTTTGCCTGTTTACATGACAGACGTTCGATTTATTTTAATTTCTTTTTGTGTGCTTTTTTATGACTGTATTGAAATTTCTCTGATGCATTGAAAGCTAGGGATTTGGTACTCTGGGCAGATTAACAAATACCTCGGATTGCTTGGCCCAGTATTCATTAGGGTGCCTTTAGCTTATTAGGCAGTACATGTGCAGTGTTTCCGCAGTAGACTAGGTCAGCTTTAGCCACATTAAAAGGAAGCTTACCTCATCATGCAGCTTTTTGAGGAAGTTGATCTCGTCCTGGAGTGACTCAACCTTCCGCTCCAGGTCCAGTCTGGCGAGGGCAGCATTGTCCACATCCTGTGTAGTAACAGTGACTCTTAATAGGGTGACTTGTGAAGGTGACATGACTTGCGCATTATGTGTTGCTGACACAGAAAGACAATGCACTTTCACATGCTGTACAGGCGCACACAAAATGACCCAGTGTGTCGTGAGAAGGTCACAGACACATGCATCTAATAGAGAGCAACCGCAGGCACATGACAAGTGCCGCTGCAAATGTTTTCTCGTGATTTCCGTGTGTTGAATACACAGAGAACTGCAGAAGTATTTTAACTTTATTTAATGATTTTTATTGTATAGGAAAATAAAGTACTTTTCAAGGGGCTATATTTCTTTGACATTAAGAGTTACTCATCACTTTTCAGAGCAAGATTTCACATGAAAAAGTGTATAAAGTACCTAAAATTGGCTACATGTCAACAAATTACAATAATAACCAATGATACAAAATATTATTGATAATATAACACTCTGAAATAAGTCTTTAAACATGAGTGCTTCCACTTTTGGTTCTTTAAATTTATTCATTTTTCTTACTGCTTAATTAATTAATGCATGACTTTAACTCATTTCTATTTTTACTCATGTAAAAGATCTGAATATGTCTTTGGGGTTTGTCAAATGGAGCCCAAGGCCACTTAGTGTACAAAAAAAAAACAAGTCACCTCTGCCTGTCCTTTCTTCTGGGAAAAAATGTAAAATGAAATGTAGGAGATTGTTTCAATCCCTATATAAATGAATTTGATTTAATAAAGGAGGCACTGTAGAGCCACAGAGCCTTATTCAAGAGGCCCTTAATCCCATTTGCTGTTACCTAACTGAATTCTTAAACTGAAAGTCTCTACTGGCTCTTTTGGGAGAAGCATAGTCATCCCTCTGTTACCATGTGCTTTAAGATACAGTAATTACAGCATCTTACCATATTATAACTTTACTGAATTAAGCACGAAGCAAATGTTCTCTTATTAACATTTTTTTTAATGTAAAACATTTGACTGTTTTCAAAACATCCCATTATGCTCTATGTTTTTCTGTCCCTCCCACGTACACACTCGCTGTTGCACCACACCGCCGTGCTTTGTCAGGGCGTTGGCAGGCTGGTTACTGAGGTATCAGCAAATGGAGCAGCTTTGCCCCCTGCTCTAATGCCACAAACAAAGTGTGCTATTCAGCAGGGTTTCCCAAACAGGCCCAGGGGCTGGAGGAGTGACTGTCTGCCTGACTGAGCGAGAGCCGGCTGCAGGCCCTGCATTGTTGTCAGAGTGCCACCATGACAGGCCACAGGGGGACTTCCTTCCTGCCATTCATCTAGACAAGGTCATGATGGTGCAATGTAATGATAACATAGTGCATTTCCTAAAAAGCACATAATCACTGGAGATTTAAGTCTTGTTCCTAAGTCTGCAGCTGTGCAAATGCACCTCATTTGGTTCTGATTTTCATCTTTTCTCATACCGTGACACCCATTTGAAATTTTTTGCACGACTCGCCGCCACTTCATTAATCACCATGAAACCCAGTGATAGGGAACAATCACTGACAAGCCCATAACGAGTGAGGTTTTAATGTGCTGATGCTCCCCCCTCGGACGAGACAGCCGGATCACATGGGGGCTTGTCTTCTCGCTCTGATAACCACATTGGGTCCGAACTGTTGTTGTGTCCAGCTCATTCAGTGTGACCAGTCAGACTTAAAAAGATCTCCTCTCATTGCAGGCCTGATTTAACCCAGGAGCCACAACTTGGCCTTTTGTACCGAGACGGGGGTCAGTTCTGCTCTGCGGCTATTTCGGATCATGGCTAAAATCTGCTGTTGTGCCATCAGAAAAGTGCATTCCTGTCTGTGCAGCTCATGGGCAATAATTAGATAGAGGAGGGAGCAGAAGAGAAAATGAACAGTTAGACCACTTTACTGTTAGAAGTGAGACTAAAAGAGGTAACTGAGGTTTATATAACAACTTTGACATCACCAGTTTAAGGTTTAGGGATAGCAAGGGAGGTGGTGCTCAGGAGCCATCAGCATCTCTTTGCAAAATCCCTATCTATGGCACATAACAGAGGCAAAGATTTACCTTAACCTCTTTATTTCATGAGGTGAATGATACTGTACCTGTCTGTAGCTCTGCATGTTGCCCTCAGCCTCCTCCCGCTGGGCCATCTCATCCTGCAGCCTGCAAAGACAAACAGCAAATAAGACTTTTCCACCTTAAAAACTGCCATGGCCTCATTTTCTGCCTCCACTTCTTTTTTAATGCATGAAAACATGTGCGTGAAACAAACTTCAGACACAGAGCTGCAGCAGCACAGGTTTTGCGCAGTGCCTTTATGTTTAGAAACTGGAGTCAAGCCTGTGTTAAAGTCTATATAACATGTTTATGTGTAATAAAGGGGCATGCAAACACTTATAATAATGTGATTAAAGTGCATACACTACATGACAGTTTTTGTATAGAGTTTCTGTATCATCACACAGTGGAGCACAGAGACGTGCCACGCCTCCTACTTCTCTCTCAGCCTGTCGATGTCGTCCGCCAGGTTATCCCGGTGAACTTCCACCCGGGCCTTCTCGTTGGTGAGCTGGTCCACCTGGCGCCTCAGCTCTCGCATCTCGTCCTCGTACAGATCTCCCACCCGGGACGTGCCTTTGCCCCGCAGCTGCTCCAGCTCCGCCAGCAGGATCTTGTTCTGCTGCTCCAAGAAGCGCACCTTCTCGATGTAGCTGGCGAAGCGGTCGTTGAGCGACTGCATCTGCGCCTTCTCGTTGGTGCGGTTCGTGATGAACTCGCTGTTTATGGCGTCGGACAGGGAGAAGTCCAATTGCTCAGAGGACAGCCGGGGCATGCCTGCGCTGCTCCGGAGCCGCTGGGTCTTGGTTGCGTAGACGGCCGGGGCGGAGGAGAGACCGTAGGATACGCGGGAGGTGCGCACCGGGCTGGTGAGCTGGCGGCTGGAGTAGCTGCTCCTGGCCGTGACTCTTTCTCCGCCAAACATCTTCCTGTAAGAAGACGTTGTAGACACTTTATAAGCCATCACGGTGGTATCTTCTCAGACAATAGCTCTGCGTTGCTCTTGTCCCAACTGCATCAGCGGAGTGCGCCTAGGAAGGCGTTCCCTAAACCATTACTTATTTATAGTCTCCTCCTCATGCAAATGACTTAGCCGGAACCTGAATGGCACCTTAAGGATCCAATCAGAGACTGGCACACACGAAGGTTGTCTCTCAGGTCCATAACAGATCCTGGATCAAACTAGGCCAAACTGTTACTGCGCACAATAAAGTCACAATGTGCGAGGTGTGGCGTGTCCTGTCACAGTCACACCCAGGATGTTCAACTTTAAACCTAACTGTGCACGAGCTGGAATCACATTTGAGTAATTGCATTGGTTTCAACAGCAGCACGTGAGTGTCAGGAGATGCAGATTGGGCTATTGATAGTTCTTTTGAGGATTTGTTTTGGATGTTTGCCAAATCTGTCCAGCACTGAACAAAAAAATGTGTCTGATCTCAAATACTCTCTAAGATCCACTTACTGTTTATCAGAAATATTTAAACATGCGTCTCTGGGAGAGGTTTTCCCTCAGAAGATTTCATCCTCACAATCCAGATTCGACATAGTGCTGTGTTGAGAATTGTTTCCTGATATCTGATTCATCCATTTAATCCTTTTCTTTCTCCTTTTGCGTCACGCTCCAGAGAAACACACACACTCCTTGTCCATTTTTACACTACATGGCTTCGTCCAATCTATTTTGTGAAGCATTGTGTCGTAAGACTACTCAATAAATTGTCACCCACCCTTGAATAGTACTTTATTTTTGGCAGCTTTGGTGTGTGTGCATACTGGAGCTTATTTATTATGCTGTATTTGTAGAAGAAGTCAGTAGCTTCACAATCCTTAATCAGGTTTTAGAGGACATCATGCAATAAACAGAACATGCAAACATACCCAGGCTGCCAACTACTCTTACACACTTAAGTGTCTGATAATCACACTCTCACAAGAGGAAAAAAGACAAAGAGGATGGGATGGGGTACAAATCAAAGTCATCCAATACTGGCAGGTTTGCTGCAGCCTTGGAGCGTATCTTTGCAGCTTCAGTCTTTCCTGAGACTAACCTGCAGCAAATAATAAACATGTATAATACATATGTCAGAGACTCTTTTTCTCCCTCTCTGCCTGTCTGTCTGTGTCTTCTCTTTCTCCTTTCCTGCATAAAGAGCTGTCGTTGCTGCAGTGCTGCTGACTAGCTGAGATTCAGTGATTGTGAAGGGAGACGCAGGGCAGCAGAGCTGAGCCAGTGACACTCTACACCTCTCAGCCACACTGCACTGGTGCTACTGGCTGTACAGTGCCCTTTACACAGCATGAAAGCGTTTGGTGATGTCTGGCGACTAGATAGCAGCCAGAGTGCACAAATATTTCTTTCACGGAGATTTTCACATTTTTGCCCCGAGGGCTCAGGTGGCTGCGGTGGTTGGAAGTTGGCATGTTGCCCCTGAGATATGACTGTGCACGAAAAGACCCAGCCACTCAGGGAGCTGATCGGATCTTTCTGAAGCATCACAGGCTGGAAATACTGTTGTTTTGAATACCAAACTACAATCTGGCTTTGTGTGAGCAAAATGGAGGACAAGTTAAGGGTTTTAGTCATATCCGCATTGTCTTTTTATCCTTGTATAAACAATTTGGTTCACTCAACAGAACACACTTTTCCTGCTGTTTGATGCAGTGGAATAAAAGCAGCAGTACCACAATACAAAATATGCGATTACAGGTAAAAGTCCTGCATACACTTTAATTACAAGTTTTAGCAACCAAATGCACATTTTGTATTGAAATTAGTAGCACCTATAATCCAGAATGGCTTGTGTCAGTGGTGTTTAACATGTAATCAGGGCTACAATGTTGTAATTAGCCCAGAGGGAGCTAATGCTAATGGCTTTATACACTTTTTGGTACACTTTTCTGTATTAGCACATTATATTTTATATGTTTTGTCTGTTAGAGTATAATCTAAAAAGTAACTTCAAGCCTAAAAATGGAATAACAAAGTAGTGTAAAATTAAAATTAAAATTGTACTGACGTATCGTACTTGAGTAAATTTACTTTCTACCGTATGACATCATATTGGAAAGTACCAGCAAGAAGAGATGAGCACTGAAGCTCTGTGTTTCTGTACTCAATCACATTAAGAAATCCAATAACGTCAGGGTGTCAGGAGTGTGTAGGGGTAAAGCCACTTAGAAGCAGCTTTGAAGCTATTTTAGATACAAATCTGTTGTGAAACATGATTTTGGAGCAGTAATACAATAATCTAGTCAAGACTGGATATGATACTCTACAAGTAACACGGAAGGACTGGTAATGTCACACTTAATAGATAGAATTGATTTATTTCTTTTTATTTTCTTTGAATTGATTTATTTTCCATAAGGTTGGGTCTAAACCCGATGTAAGTTGGGACTGAAGGTATATTTTAGCATGTTACTGTGCTGTGATGCTGTGACAGGCCCTTTTAACATTTAATCAGCAGGGCTGCCTGCTAGCAACTTAGTTTTCATCAGTGGAAAGGACATTTCCACATGGCAAAATGTTAATTTAAGATATCTGTACAACAATTTTGAAATGTCACTAATATATTTGCATTATGTAGAAATTACATTAAGCTAGTCAAATCTGACTGACAGACATCTTTAATTTCACTGTAGCTATTGATGGTTCCTTTTTAAATAGTAAGTATAACAGTTACTGATGTCTACCACTGGATTTCCATTACAGATATCAACAATTACACTTCCATTATATCCAACATATCACCAAACCATTTCAGATATGTGGGCATTACATTAAAATACCAGAAAGGCAACGGTTGACTTTTAAATTTCAGATTTGTACATGTGTCATTGAAGATATCTGCAACAACATTTGAGTCGTAAAAATTCCTTTTTTATGAGTCTGGCAGGTTATAAAAGGAGTTGTCAGTATCTCAGATATCATTTTCATTAGTTACAACTGTATTTTTGATAATGTGAAATTATATTCTTACTAGTTACGTTCCAAGACGACATATCAAACATTTCATTTTAACTAGTCACAATAGATTAGATATCTACAATTCTATAAATTAAATTAAAAAAATAATTGAATTGGTAATATCAGTAAAAACATTTTGTCCAGTGAGAAATGAGTTGTAGATGTATTTAATTAGAATTGCAACTAGTCAAAATTACATTACAAATATGTTAACTTGTCAATTGTAACATGTCAAATTTGAATTATAGATATCTGTAATTGAGTTTGAATAGATGTCAGTGGTAAAAGTTGACTTGCTGCAATACCATTACAGATATCTACAATGAACATTTCCACTCGTAACAAGTTGTTGATATCAAAAATTAACATTTTGCCTGGTGACAAATGAACTGTAGATATTTTAGAATTACAGCGAGTCAAAATGACATCATGAATGTGTTGGCTTGGAATTCTAGCTAATCAAAAACTGATTGTTGATATGTACAATGGCTGTCATTACTGATTAAAAATTAAAAGGGTTTGCCAAGAACTGGGATCTTTTAATTTCAGAGGAGCTCCACTGATTTTACACAGCACTGTCTGTTTACAGATATTGGGGAGTGCTACACAAATGCATCAATGCCAGTGGTACTAGAGGGCCCACACAGGGGCCCCAGTTTGAGCAAACAGTAAAACCCCATTTACTAAAACAGGCAATGGAAATTCACATGATCAACACTCACTTAGAGGCAGGGGGGGCCGTAAAAATTCCTCCTCCCAGGCCCATTATGAGCCAGCCCTGCCAGTGTTGGCCAGAGAGACAGACAGAGGAGGCCGGGATTGTCACAGACAGAGCAGGGATTGTGTATTGCTGATCTGTCACCTAACTGCAGCGACAGAATGCAGACAGTGGGCCGTAATTATTGTTTGTAGCCCGGTGTTTGCCAAAGCCATAGTTTAGGCCAAATAGCTCCCATTCTTGGCAATGTTTGGAATTTATCGTTTGGCCCTTTTATTTTTTGTTGCTGAGGTTCCTATTTCTCACCAAAGCAACAACGCTGCAGGGGAGCTCATTAAAAAGATCGTACAACAGGACCAGAGGAGGAATCAAATAAGACACAACATTTGTCAGAGTCAGTCGGCCTGTAATGGGAACAGATAACTTAAATCTCGTTTCTGGGTGTCATCGCTTCAAAACCGCAGGCACTGGGCAGCAAAAAGGCAGCCTTTGTTTCATCTCCCATGATGGTGAATCACCAAGCCGTGCGCCCAGTAGCCATAGCAATCAACCCCAACACTATTTGCCAGTGTTGAGGCCCAGACAGACAGAGACAGATTCAGGGGCTGCCCTGTTCACAGAGGTGAACTCTTGCAGGAAATTGATTAATTATTTTATTTATAAAGTTGCAGAAATGAGTGCAACAGCGTGTCTTTACCTTACAGTAAGTCAGTTTTTAGTTTTGCTTGTTTTATTTTTGGTCAGATAAGTTGGTTGGCTTTCCTTGTGGGTCGTGGCATGGCAGATTTAGTGAAAGAGGGAGTGCCGCAGTACAATGTGTTTAATGCGCCTCAGTGAATGCGTGGAGATCAGACTGAAGTAAATCTAAATGTCTGAAAGGACGTCTGTCCAAGCTGGGGAACCCCAGTGAGCTTTTGTTGAGTCTGTGCGTGATGGCCCGGCTGTTATTAGTGCTGGAATTTAACCATGTACATTAACTCAAGCATTTTAATTCTGGATAATCTGAGGCATTTGTAGTGTGTTATAGTATTGCCACATTATAAAACATTTTATTGGGAAATGTACCTCTGTCTCCACTACATTTATCTGACAGCTGGAGTTACTAGATGTTTTATTCAGGTCAGATTTTACATTACAAATATATAATAATGTTGGCACCTCTTGTCACCTTTCGCATGTCCATGATTTATTCGCAGCTCCACCAGAGACCGACCAGTTGCCCCATTAACTTCACAGCTAGTTTTAGTTAAATCTCGTTTCAAGGCCCAAACTCTCATATGTTTGACAATAAAGCAAAGAATCGGTCCAAAGCCTAAAACATCAAAATGAATTTATGCATCAAACTTCTTCTTTTCTACTTCATTAGTCATCTCACCATCAGCTTTATCTTGTGACCCTTTAAAGGGGCCCTTAGGTTGGGAATCATGCGACTTAACTATCTGTGTATAAAGTTGTAAAACTTGCTTGAGCAATGAACCAGAATACAATGATGTCACATATAGCAGTCACAGGATCCATTTTACGACAGAGGAGGTACTTTTACTCTTGAGAATTTACATTTTGCCGATGATACTTCTGCACTTTTACTTAAGATGCACTACATATGGCTTACTTATAAATTTTTTGTAATGGAGCACTTTTATTTTGTTGTATTAGTACTTTTACTTAAGTAAAGAATCTTAATACTTTATCCAGCTCTGTTTATCATGAGGGATTTTCTTTTCTCCGTCTGAGTAGTTTTTCTTAAGCACATTGGAGCTTAAGCGCCAGCCTCTCTGTCAGTGGTCAACAAAATGAGCAGAGAAAGGACTGGCGTTCGCTTCAGGGAATGGAGATTTTACACTGGATACCTTTCGACCATAGTAACAACAGAGGAATTAAACTGCGGGGGCTATTTTCCAAATCTCCATAGTGACTGACAAAACCCTTGGAAAGCATCCAAGAATGGCCACTTTGTAAAGACCTCTCTCTCACTCTCTTTGTGTCCCTCTTTCTTTGTCTCTCTCAGCATGTGTGTGTTTGCAGGGAGTGATTGGGTCAGGGACCAGGAGGGGAAATAGGGGAAGAATAACTTCCCAGCATTTGCCTCAGTCATTAGCACAAAATCAACATGTAAAATCTGTCAAATATACAGCATTCTCAAATGAGCCAAAGAAACACACGTACTAATTTTAAGAATATCCGCATACTTGAAGCCATTCTGTCAGTAAGTGTCACTTACATATGCCTGACTGCATCAGGGGGCATCACCCAGACTGACTGACAGCTGCAGATGACACTCCCCTCTCTGCTGCACGTTCACCTGCCTCAAGATATGTGAACAACACTGAGACCTTCAAGTGTGAGGGAAGAAATAAAATATACTTATGATACCTATTTATACCTCACTGTAACAATTTTGTGTCCGAATTCAGAATAATATTGAAGTAAATCATCTTTTTTGCCACCTTTACGTGATCATTTTAAGAGATTTGAGAGAAACCCTGTATGAGTCAGGGCTGGGCTGGAGCTGGGACTTTGGCACTGTGCTGCTATAGCCGACTTTATTTCCAAGAATAAAGTTAATATCGTAAGCCTCAGGCTCATTCCGAATTCACATGCTTCTCTTAGTCAGTAACCTGATGAAAGTCAACTGTCACTGCAGGACAGAGATGCTTCGAGGCAATCATCATTAATGGGATCATTTTCACCACTTTTTTTTTCTTCATTTCACCCCAGAATGAAATTTGTAGGAAACAGAAGATTACTGTTTTTTTCCTTAAATGAAAAGATGCTTTCTAAAATGCAATCTGCTCACAACATTGCATGTTATTACAAAAATGTGCAGTAGCTATAAACTCGCAACTGGGCCTCAATAGCTAATTTACCATAAATGCCGTAAATGATGTAGCCCCACAATAAGGTCTGTGATTCAAATATTTTTCTGCAACCTCCTCATTCACTGACTGACCTACTGATATTTAAAAAAACTATGCTGTTAAAATTATTGTTGAAATGAACTCGCAGCTATTTTGTTGCTGATACTGAAACTAAAACTTTAAAACCACACACACATGTGCATCCTTGAACTTTTTAAAAGGCACCGTTTATAAACTTAAAAATATGACTGTGTGTACAGAAATTCATCCTGGGCTACATACTATAATAGATGGTTCAAACTCAGACAGAGACTCAGAAAATTAGATACTTTGCTTACCTATGAAGCCATTCAGAAGCATGTTAGTAGTAGTAATAATTCTCTTCAGCAACTAATTTATGCATAGATTTTTCTCAATAAGTGGCAGTTTGTTGATATGAATGGTCTGAATTTTGCAGTTTACTTGATTAATCTCACAATATTTCTGACAGTGGACTCTTTGGTGTTCTCTTTTACTTTGTTTTTCAGCATTTCAGACACATATACTAACCCATTAAGCCAAATAGCCCAAAATATACTCTGATTACCCCATTGGATTCATTGGACTCTCGGTGTAAAGTTACAATTTGGGTGCATTATTTGTCAGATGTTCTATTACTCTCAGACCAGGTGAGTGAAACTATATATCTGCCACTAACATTGTTTGAACAGGAATTTAAAGGGACAGTTCACCCCAAAACCAATAATTACATATTTTCCCTCTTACCCGATGTGCTATTTTAGTCTATATTATTTTGGTGTGAGTTGCCGAGTGCTGGAGATATCGACCACAGAGATGTCTTCCTACAGTATTACTAGACCTAGACTTCATGTCAGAACTATTTCATTTCTTTCAAACTGTACCCACCGACTGGAGAGGAAAGCGTGCATCTGCTTCTACTGCTAGCTCACCTAGCACCATTGAGGTAGCTAACGTTAGCTCAGCTAAGGATGCTATCAATATCTCACACTGTCATGACCACAAGCCTCTCATCCATGTGTAGATGCACACTTCCTTCTGTGCAGTGATACAGTTGGCAGGTGTAATTTGGCAGAAATAAAATAGTAACTTAGAAAATAGAGTAACTTCTGGTAAGAGACATTGTTGACATCTCTACAGCTGATATCTCCAACACTGGGCAGCTCATACCAACACAATCTAGATTGATAAATAGCACTACAGGTAAGAGGACAAATATGTATTGAATTGGGGGGGAACTGTCCCTTTAAGAGGTGGAGGCATTGTTTGGAAATACTGATATCAGTATTTCAGCTAAGATAAACATTGCATATTCACACCACACAGCCAAAAGTAGCTCAAAATATCCGCTGATAACACTGTTTGATCCGGAAGTGTCTGAAAGTGATGCATTTTTTTTGGCAATACTATTATATTTATACCTGCCTAGATTTGCATCCTTTCCTATCCCAAACCATGTAAGTGTTAGATTTATGAAATTCACACTGTCCAGTCAAAACAGCCCAACTTTAAAATGCACTTAATTGATTTGACACTTCCTCATCAGTTTACCAGTACAGGCAGTATTTCTCAGCTCGTGAAAAATAACGAGTAATGTTCTCTGGCTCTGGAAGGAGCTTTCCAACGTCTGAAAAAATAGCCTGATGACTTCCTATAACAGTCAACCTGGGTAACAAACTTGAGTTGAGGTAGAGAGAAGCTGTTTTCTAATGGGTTTAGTATGGCAACCATAAACACAATTAAAAAATGAAGCATGATTTATTGAGTAATTGAATCAAAATTTGTACAGCCAAAAACAACATTTTGTCAGAAGCTGCCTTATAATGAATTTAGGAATGTTGTTATCAAAGAATAATCATTTCTCAGTTGGAACACAGTAGTCCTTTGTTAAATCCCTGAGAGTATCCACAGCTGTCTTTGGAAATGTAGTAATCACTGAACATGCATCGCATATTCTGGAAGAACCCAAACAAGCAATTAAATTGTTGTCTCTTGGCAGACAGTCATTTCTCTGATGTATTGGGGGGAAAAAAAGAAACTGATGACATTTGGTAATAATGGTAATAATACATAATACACTGAAGTACAGTCTGGAGCATTGAATCAGTAACAAAGAAGAGTTGTTCTTGTTTGCTGATAGTGTTATATTCGAGTTTTTTGAGCTCCTCAGCCACCAACACTGAAGTTAATGTGTGTAAACATACATTTCTGACTATATTTAAACATAAATAAGAGGCACAACTCCCTCCAATCACCAGTTCGTAGGTCCGGTGCTGCAAGAACAGTTTTTGTTCATGATTATCTGAGGAAACACAGAAAATGTCTACCTGCATTAGAACAAAATAACCACAGCTGAGACTAATATCACACATAGGACCAGTGTGAGTGTGATTATTTCTGTGAGATATAAGTCCTGCTGTTATAGAATGGGACAGTATTGGCCACATCTCACATGTAAAGTGTCGAGGGAGTCTTGTGCTTGCAGTACACTCCCCCCTCCACTAGATGTCCTTCTTGCCCTTGTCACAGCTGAGGGCTCCCCCTCAGGATGAACTTTCCTGTCTGGTATTTTAAACTCAACTGATGCAAATGAAGACAGACTACCATTTTTACTCGCCCAGGTTTTGGTTGTATCAATCGTAGGTGACACCCTGACGCCTCTCCCTTTTACGCTGCTTGCATCTTTTTTCGCACTTTTGACACTGGAATCATCCAAAAAGGGGTCCGAATCACTTCCATGTGACATGTTGTAGTAGGTGCACTTTGGAGTTTGTGGCTTTGCCATCTCCTCAAGCTCTGATGAGGATATAGCTACAAGAGGGTTGTGCTGGGTTTTACAATGAGACGGGGAATCCTCGCTATTGTTTTCCTGACTTGTGTCTATGGATGTGCTGTCTAATTGACCGTACATTCCCAGGGAGACTGGAGGAGATTTTCTGATGAGGTGATTCTCCTTGAGCAACCATCTACCTTGGTCTATCAAAACCCCATCAGCTAAGTCTTTTTCTGGGGAGGAAGAAATGCACCCTGTGGCCTCTCTGACAGGTTCGGTATCTGCCTTTTGTGAGCTTGCAGCACTGAAATAAGACAGGTCCTCCTTTGAGGCCTTAGTGCCTGAGTCAAAAGAGGAGAAACTACCTCCACTTTTTAATTGGGAATTTTGCAACTCCTCTGAGTGACTTGCAACGGACAGATTGGAGTTAACTCGCTCAGCATTTGTCCTTCTGTTAGAGTTATCAGTCCTACGTTGGCAGACTGAAGAAGACTCTTCTCCACTCTCTGTGACAATATCTACAGAGTCTTGAGTTTTATATCCACCACTCTCTGAAGTTTCTGGCCTGTAGTCAGACAAATCCGAGGTGCTCGGGCTCGGGAGACGCTTTAAGCCATATGAAACATCCTTTTTGCTTTTTGGGATTTCAATTTGCTTAGTTTGTGTTACTCGAGCTTTATCTGGCTCTATCCTGATGTTCCCCTGAGGGTCGTACGTGAATATAAGTGAAGAGGACTGCAGGGCAGAGTTAACGAAGTCAAGTAATTCCTGTGATATTTCAACTGGATGTGGCAGATTGCCGCTTCCTCCCTCATGAGGCTCCCCTCCATCTTCTGTATCAAGTTCATTAACGGTGTCTGTTCCATTACCTTTATCATCCTCACACTGACCCTCAGAGGATTTGGTTGATGGTTCAGCGTTATGTTCTGCTACCTTTGTATCAAAATCTGCTTCTTCGCTACTCTGCTGCTGCAAATATGAGGCCTCCTCTAGCACGTTTTTACAATCTGTACCACTGGTAATACTATGTGCATCATCGGTAGCATTATCTTGCTCTACCTCATCCTTTGATTCTTGCTCTTCCTCTTCATCTAAACCCTCATTTAACTCATTACTTTCATTGTCTTCACCGTCTTCCCCCACCTCTTCAACTAGCATTTCCCCTGATTTCATATTTTCTTTAATCTCGATCTCCTCCACAACGTCTTTCTCTTTCTCCGATTCTTCGTCAAGACTACTTCCTGTTTTCTCCAGCTCTTTCCCACTTTCTTCACCCTCGCTACACTCTTCTTCCTCCTCTATATTCTTGTCAATGTCTTCTCCCTCCTCTTCCTCATCGGTAGTACCCCTTTCTTCAATATTTATAACCTCAACAGCCTCACCATCCTCCACCACCTCTTGTTCTTGCTCTATTTCCTCATCGTTTTCCTCACTTACCACCTCTGTTTTGTCCTCTTCCTCATCTTCTTCCCCAGCCTTTTCATCTTCCTCATCCTCCTCCTCAATAACCTCCTCCTCTACAGCTCTCTCAGTGACCATATCTGTTTCTTCTTCCTCCTTCTCCTCCTCCGTCTCTTCAATTACCTCATCTCCTTTATCTATTTCCTCAATAACTTCCTTCATTTCCTCATTGTTTTCCTCAATAAGCTCAATACCATCCCCTGCTTCCTCCTGAAAGTCTTCATGATCTGCTTCTTCTTCTTCCTCCTTCTCCTCTCCCTCCTCCACTTCCTCAATATTTCCTACTTCCTCTCCTTCCTCATCTGCTTCCTCTTCCTCTCCCTCTTCCACTTCTCCAATGTTTCCTACTTCCTCTCCTTCATCTTTCTCCCCAGTAACTTCATCTGCATCAGTTTCTCCCTCTTCTTCTTCTGTGTTCCCTACTTCCCCTCCGTCATCTTTCTCTCCAGTAACCTCATCTGCATCAGTTTCTCCCTCCTCTTCTTCCATGTTTCCTACTTCCTCTCTTTCATCTTTCTCCCCAGTAACCTCACCTGCTTCATCTTCTTCCTCCTCCTCCTCCACTTCTTCAATACTGCCTATTTCCTCTCCTTCATCTTTCTCCCCAGTAACCTCATCTGCCTCCACTTCCTCCACTTCTTCAGTATTTCCTTCTTCCTCTTCTTCACTTTTCTCCCCAGTAACCTCATCTGCCTCTTCTTTTGCTTCCTCCACTTCTTCAATACTTCCTACTACCTCTCCTTCATCCGTCCCTCCAATAACCTTATCCGCCTCTTCTCTCTCCTCCTCCCCTTCTTCACTGATATTTTCTACTTCCTCTTCTTCACTTTTCTCCCCAATAACCTCATCTGCCTCTTCTTTCTCCTCCTCCATTACCTCAATATTTCCTACTTCCTCTCCTTCATCTGATTCCTCATTAACCCCATCTGCCTCTTCTTCAGTTTCTTGGTCTTGCCTCTTCTCGGTTGTCGATTCCTTCCCCTTTTCTTCTTTACCAACCTCATCCGCCCTTTCCTCTTCCTCCTCTGTCTGTTCAATAATATCATCCTCTCTTGCTTCTTGAACTTCTTCATCCATTAATCCCTCCTCTGCTTCTTCTAATTTCTCTTCCTCTTCATCCTCATCCACTGTCATCTCTTCCTCTGTCCCTTCCCTGACTTCCTGAACAGATTTTTCCTCCTCCTTCTTTACACTTCCTTTTGCTGTTTCTGAAATCTCCTGCCCCTTGTCATCCACTTCTGTCACTTCCCCCTCTTCTGCCTCTTCCTCCCTTTCTGTTTTACCTGTTTCAGTCTCTTTAAACTCACCACCCCCACCATCATCATCTGTCTCTTTGGTATCTCCATCCTCTCCATCAGTCACCCCCTCTCTATCCTCCTCATCTTGTTCCTCTTCTTCCTTTTGTTCTTTTTCATTTCCTTTGTCTATTAAGGGCTCATCTTTTTCTGTCTGTGATATTTCTGATTCTTTTTCAGGTTCTTGCTCTGATTCTTTCAGCATTTTGGCCCGTTCAAAATAATTATTAGTAGTAATATCCTCAGCTGTACATGTAGTATCAGGCTCCGGTGATTGTTTCGTTTCATCATTGCATTCTTCACCAAATTTTTCCACATCTTCCTCCGTGTCCGACTGGTTTACTTCAGTTTCTACAAAGGTGCTCTCCTCTACAGGGTAAAAACTTTTAGCTTGTTGGATTGTTGAAGAAATCTCTGCTCTAAGGTCTTCTGGCATATTCAGCTCGTCCATCAGCTCATCAATGTCCTCGAAAGCATCGCCCCCTTCAGAGAAAACATCCAGGGCGAATTCTGTTTCTGAAACTCTGGGAGACAGCGGTTCACTTTCAAGCCTCTCTCTCATGATCTGGAAATCCTTCCAGCGTTCTCTCAACTGAGAAGACGCTCTACTCTGCAGATCCGTCAGACTTGCCCTCAGCTCTTCCTCATCCTCGATGGCAGAAATCTTTTGCAGGGATTCCAACATCAGCATGGCCTCGGAGGGGCTTCTTGATTGGCTGCTAAGTCCCGGCATAGACCCAGATAGGTTATCTCGCAGAGTCATCACTGATAAGAATGACATGAAGGCTTTACATGACGAGCCGAACACTGACGCCACCTGTGCTGAGAAATCGGGAAGGCTGTTTGACTTCTCAAGGTTGGATGTTGTGTTGGTTTCACACACACTTCTGATGCAGTGAATCGATGAGTAAAGTTCCCGCAGGACAGGTTTTATTTTTGCTCTTGACTCCATAACATTGGATGCAGAAGAAGATGACGGATTGTCAGCTGGACCGATGGCCTCTGCAGATTTGTGCGGCCTCAGTCTGTTCTCCTCATACACAGGATCGACTCTGACACTCGGCATTGAAACACATAAACCTCTCATATACTGGTCATTGGGTAGCAGAGTTGTAGGTTCATGACAGTGAGGTACTGATAGACAAGAGGCTGATTTCTTGATACTATCAGCGGGTGATGGAACATTCTCATCTAGATGAGACTGGCATTCTGTCTTTTCGTCCGATTCAGAATCACCGCCAATCTGAAACATAACTTTTGTCTGGGGCTCTGATTCATCTGTGATAGCCTCCTCAGCATATGGCACTGGGTCTGGGTTGACTTTGTCCAACCAGTTCTCAACATATTGGTGGATTTCAGCGGGTGAAGGATTGAGAGAAGGCATCGAAAAACTCTCAGCCAACTCTAAAGCCTTTTTAGGTGATGGTGTTCTGTTTTCAGTCATGGATTTGGGCTTGCTGACTGTCTTTTTGCCTGACAAATGTGATTTCTTGGGTTGTAAAATGTCTGACATGTTCTTCTTCATTTGAGGCCTTACAGTTGGAGTATTTACATTGTGGCCATTATCTCTAGCAGCTGCTTTAGTTATGTTTTGCCTCTTGGGTGGAGTCTTTCTCACATTTTCGGTGCTAGCTAATAAGGCTTGCTCTATCTTGGCTGTCTTTTCACCCTTCTTAATTTGAGGCTTTTCTGCTCCTCTACTCTTTCGACCACCGTTAGCACTTTCTGATGAACTTAAAGTCTTTTTTCCAGCACTGGCATTGCTGCTGAGCTTGTCTGTAGATGAATGTTTGCTACTTTTTGAAGGGGTTACCATGCTGTCCTTTTGCTTTTTATCTGAGCTGCTTGTTGAAGTTGAAGCCTTCTGATTCCGAGCAGGTTTATTCATCTTTTTCTTTGTCTCACTTTTAAGAGTTTTGTCATTCTTTACTGTCTCTTGTGTTTGGGAGTTTGTTGCAATAATCTCATGTGTTGGAGTTATTGGCTCTGATGACAATGACAACATTTCCTCTCTCTGTCTTTGTAGTGAGTCAGTAGTGGGTGGTTGCCGGCTAAAATCTATATCACAATCATTGCTGGATGAACGACACAGTGAGTCAGTGGACGGTCTGCTTTCTGGGGCTGGAGTGGAGCCTTGTAAGGGCACACCATCTGTGCTGTATTCCTCATTTGCAAAGTAGTTGTCGTAGCAGCCTTGACTCTCATAAATATGCATCACAGTCTCTGTAACCTCCATCCCATTATTCTGTATCTGAAGGACTTCAGCTACTCCTGACGACCTGATGGAGGAGTGGGAGCCTTTGTTGCTCGCTCCAGCAGATGCTGTTTTCCGAGGCTTTGGGATTGGCTTGTTGCTGCTGCTACTCTGTCTGACAACGCAGTATCCCTCAGTCATCTCACCATCAGCCATCCTTTCCATATAGGAATAATGTCCCAGGGTGCTTTCCTGAACCCCTGACTCAGTCACTGTCTTCACACTCTCAATAGACGCCTTCTTCATAACGTGCCGAGGACCTGGAGTAGGAGTGCGTTTGAAACCAGTTTTTCCTTTCCCCAAAGCCGTGGATGCGTAGCCCTCATATGCTCGCTCGTTGTTAAAGCCGACACACTTTCCAGCTCCAGCGGAATGGTTCTCCTCTTTCGTTTCATCTTCACTGATGCTAGAGGAGTCTTTGGCAATGGCGTTGTTTGAGTCAGGTGAGCTGTTGCCTGACTCTGAAATCGAGGCACAAACTGTCCCCTTTCTAAGGCTGGAGCGGCTGAGTGTGGTTGTCCAGTGGAGCATCTCTTCCTCCTTAATGGTCAGACGAACTTTCATCTCCACTGTCATGCTGCCATCTTGATTGACACGGAAAGACTTTTCGATGTCATCGTCCTGAGGTACAATGCAAGAATGATGCTCATTATCGACCCTCCCAGTTCCACGTGTCTCTACAGATGTGGGACGATGGTTGACCACAGTTTCAAATGATGTATTGTGGTGATGTAGGTTGGTGTTCATGCTTCCATTTCTGGACTTGTTTATCTGGTTGACAATATATCTCTCTGATGATAAGGAAAAATTCCTTGAGCCTCTTCCACTCGACAAAGATTTGTTGTTCTCTTTAGTTGGAGGTGTTTGATGAAAGAGAGGGGATACAAAGAGAAACACGTTACAAAATAGTTAGGGACACTATAAAAAGCATCATAGAGTATTAATAGTGGTTTGGTAGGTATATTTAAAAGAATAGTTTTACATTTTAAAAAATGCTCAACTATTCCTTTGAGGGGTCAGTTTCATTGTAATGAGGTCAAGGCTCAGGACAGATAAAACAAACACAATCCACAACAGTTAGATAGCACTAGCCTGGCATTGTCAGACTAATTCACAAAGGTAAATTAGTCTAAAACTTATCAGTTTATTTTGATTTTCAGAGGGTGTTATCAGTGGGTGCAGACCAAATTACCTCTGGGTGCATTTGAAAAGACTCATAACCAGTCAGAGCAATGAAACGTGTGACATAGTGCTGAATGAGCATGCAGGTTGAGGTGGTGCTTGGTCTGTTTTTAAGCAAGAAAAAACTAGCAGACTGGTCTCAAACTTTTCTCAAATTACAACTAAACAGTACACCAAAAAATGTTTCCGAAAATTTTCTAGAAAAGGCAATGTAGTAACAAAGAATTTGATTCATATTTGATCAGCACTGCCTAGTTTGACAGTTTGATCTAGGTTTCGTGAGCCTTGTGCGCTGTGCTGGACAGAGCAGACTAGACGCAACAGAGCAACGAAATGTGTGATGTGTGGCTTTTGAAATGTAGACAGGTGATGCTCCTTCGTCAATCATGATATCAAAGCCACCCCATGGTAAAAGAATGGTTGTGTTTAGCCCGGCCCAGGCCAGGCTGGCTGGATATCTGTCTGAATGGGAAGGGGATCCAATGCATCTGCCAGAGCCAATGAAACATGAGCTCACAGATTCATAGGGGTAGCACTATAAATAGTGCAAATGTGTTTGCTTGTTTTTAATTCAGGTGTGTTGACTTGGGTTAACAACAAGTAACCACTGTATTCCACATATGAAGCACACTTTACGACCATTGTGGATAAAATGAAGTGATGGCATTGTTCTTTCTTTTAACCATTATGTCACACTCATCACGAGCTGTGTCACTGTAAATGTCCCCACAAGACATGTTTGAATGCATAAAAGTCTGCAAACAAAGTGTGTTTGTGTTTATGGTGTTAAAATGTTCAACTGTCAAGTTTTTATTCTTTCTTTGTATTCTTTGCATTTGCGAATAATTACTATGTTGTCAATTTGTAGGAGTACTGACTACAACTTACGAGATCTGGGCTGTAGCGTAGATGGCTCCATAGTGTCCGTATACATCACTTGTGCCATCTGGCCCGTTCCTTGAAAACTGTAGTTTGCTAATCTGAATGGCTCATTGCCCGCTGCCACAACAACTCCAGAGCACAGGATAAGTCCTGCGAGACCGTCAACCTGAAAGAGGAGCAGAAACACTTCTTGTTACGCTAGGCACTTTAAACTGGTTGTATATCTGCACTCCCCACACTGTTGGGGAGCAGTGAACAACATGTAATAAAACTAATAATTTAACTACATTGTGCAGTAGTTTGCTTGTAGTTCAACTATATTCATATTTACATAGTGTATCAAGGTGCTATCTATCTATCTATCTATCTATCTATCTATCCATCTGTCTTATCACAGATGATAAAGCAGTTCTAGAGGAATAAGATGGATGCACTGAAAGGTTCTCAACACTCTTAACCTTTAACAGGAAGTCTGTTCCTGTTGACAGGACAAGAAGGATTACGACTGATAAATCACTAGGGGGTAGAGATTTTGATAGCACGTCTTAGCACTTCTTGGAATACTTGTAAAGTGTAAAGTAACAGGGTGAAAGCCTTGATTCCTAATTTCTAGTAATACAAGTTACAATACGAGAATGAAAATAAAGTCCATAACAGTTATTTGTTGTAGTTTTACTGCAGCACCGTTTTGTGTATGTGAATATAATATCACCCACTATTTCTTGGATGTTTCTTGGTTCAAAGGTGAGATTAAATCAGTGCTCGATGAATGAAAGCTCAGTCTGACATACAGTGATTCCACAACAACAATTTTTTCATCTGGTATTTCTTGATGGCATCTACATCCAGATGCCTTTGAACACTTTGAAAACAAAAGTGAAACTAACTGGCACAGGTGAGTAAATGGACCTTAATTTGAGACTGTTTTGTGAAAAACTGTCAAACTAACTGACGTGAATGTAATGAATAAAAAATATCCAATCAAAAGTTTGGGGTGACACTTCACCCATCATATAAAAGCACTGTTAGCTAGTGGGTAGCTAGCAGAGCAAAATCATAGCATAACCTATTTATAGTGATTTCAGCTGGCAAGCTTTGCTCAGATTTCCAAAGGATGTTGATCAAGGTTTAGTGTATTTGTTTGTCCCTCGTCCACCTCATTTAACAAAGTGGTTGCGGGAGGTGTGGGTAAAGGTGAACACTACTACCTAACCACAGCCACTTTGAATGATCCAATGAAATCTGAATGATTTAATTTAAATCTAGTACCACATTATTTCGTTTCACTCGTAAATGCATCACAATCCTGGGGCTAAAGATGCTGTAACTTCCGTTTCCGAGTGACTTCAAACAAAAACATTTTGGGAAACATAATTATTTGTTTTCTTTCCAAGAGTTGTGGGTGAGAATAGCGATATCACTCCTGTCTATCCATTCAACATGAAGCTGGAGCCATCAGCCATTTAGCATAAAGACTTGAAATATATCTCATTTGTTTAAAGGGACATTCCATCTCAAAAGTAGAGATGTCTGTCTTCTCTCAAATGTAATGGAACTAGATGGCACCCAGCTTGTGGTGCTCAAAGCACCAATATAAAAACGCTCAACAGCAATGTCTCTTTCCAGAAACAACTTACGAGATCTGGGCTGTAGATGTCATTTTCTTACAACCAAACTACACCTGCCAACCATATTACTGCACAGAAGGAAGTGTGCATCTCCTGCTAGCTCACCTAGCACCACTCAGTTAGCTAACATTACAGCTCAGCTGAGGAGAACGCCATTAATGTTTACATCTTGCACTGTCATGAGCACAAGCCTCTGGTCCAGGAGTAGATGCACGCTTCCTTCTGCTCATTGATTTGGTTGGCAGGTGCAGTTTGGTCGAAAGACATTAGTTTCTACATAAACGGCGTGGGGTGTGCAGGAGGAGCTGAGCACAGGAAGTGACTTCCTGGAGTCGCTACTGGTTGCCTGTTTAGTTCCATACTTTATGCTAAGCTAAGATAACAATCTGCTAGCAACAGCTTCATGTTGAAGAGACAGACATGAGAGTGGTATCGATTTTCTCACCAAATTTGACAAAATAGTTCTACGCACATATTTACCCATAATACATTTCACAAAAGAAGCTCCCTGTAATGCTTTCAGGAGCTGCTTTAAATTAGCATGAATCCATTTTCAGTTTGCCAAATACTTACTCTCCTGCCGTCTGTAGAGAAGAGTTTCAACACTGGGAACTGCAGAATCTGGGAGAGGTAATCCAGTAAAGCATCAAACGTTGGTGCTGTTCTTCTCTGCAATACTATTGTGCGTTTAACAGTGGGATCCCTGTTTTTGATGACCATAAGCTTCTTTGGTGTCCGAACTGCCACCCTCTCAGTGACCTTTGCTGGCCTGTTGGTGAGGACGTCATTCCTCCTGCCAAACTGACCAAACAAAGATCCTTGTCGTCTCCGCCGCCCTGCGCTGTGGGGTCTGGTGGCATTCCATGGCACCTGCCGCCGGTTCACTTCATCCAGGTTTAATGGCTTCACCCGTTTCTGATCAGAACACACATACGATCCCCCGTCATGTAAGTCATCCAAAGCCTTAATCAGGTGGGTCCCTCGAGGTGTGGTGACTGTCCTCACCCCAAACGGCAGAGGCACTTTCTTTGACAGAGCATCCAGTAGGCCATCAAATGTCTTGAAGGTGCGGGCATTGATGACCATGCGATGCCCACTGAATTTATAGTCACCGCTTTTGTAGAAGCATACTCTTTTAGAAGCTGAGGGGTCAGAGGTTGGCTGTAAGGGTCGGGAAGGTAACGTGTGCACACTGCCTGAGGACAGTTCCTGGGCAGGTGGCTCCTGGACAGGTGTGTTGCTCATGTTGAGTGGAGGGGGCTGAAAGAAAGCAGAGAGAGGAAGGAAAATGATCATTTGTTACTACAGTAATGTTTAAATTACGGTTAATTGTGCTTATCAGCAATACTTTGTCTTCTGAGTATTTGGTTGGCATTAACAGGTAAGGTAGCAATGTCTACCTTTCCCCTACACTCAACTTGCTTTGCCCATGGCCCAGCTTTGCAAAATGACAAAAGGCTAGGGAACATTTGATAAACAAACATTAATATTTATCAGTATATATGATAAATGAGTTGCCTGTATTCAACCTTTCAAAGTCTGCTGTCCTCTCTCATCTTTGCCAAGAGGCAAATCTAGTCACAACAGACCTAAGTCAGGTGTACGCAGGGGTGTTTCTAGGATTTGAAGACACCCCCTTACAAAAGTCCAGGAGATTCTCCCCTGGCACTTTTTATCTGATAAACAAGCTCAATTTTGATGCTTTTTTTCCTGGGATCTGAACTACATTAAAAGTACAAAAACAAACAACTACTATATTCTAATTGCAAATTACAAAACAACCACGTTTGACTTATAGGTAGCCCAATTTGTTCATTAATTAATTCTCTCTGGTTTGATGAAGCAGACACATGTTTAAGGGTGCACTCTCAGCTTTCCTTCATTTCATTCCATTTACTTATAAAGGAAAGGAATTAAAAGTAACATTGTGTGTTACAGTTAAAACTGGCCTGACTCAGTTAAAAACAGTTTTTCAGCAGGTCCCTGTTATGCAACAAAAACACATCAAAAACAATCAGCAGAGGCAAAACAACAAAACATAGGCAGCTACATAGACAATGCAAAGTAGCAGACTGTAGTGGAGTAAGTAAAATGGAATATGAGATTTAAATCAATGGTTGCAGATCTGTCCTTCCATCAGATAGTGTTTATATACATGTTTGAAATGTTTGATTGAGGTTATTGCTCTAATGTAGTATGGAATCTCGTTCCAGATCTTAGTGTGAGTGTTGTTGTCTTGTAACTTGGGAGTAGTGCAGTAAGTGTGGGATTAAAGTTGTTGTTTAGGATCTGAAAATAGAATTTAATGGCTAGATTATTTGTGTCGCTTTGAAAAGTCAAGGTGGTTATCATGGGATCCTGTAAGCTCTGTTGCATAGTCTTGCTATGGGTTCAGTGGTTTCCTTTGTGGTGAGGGACCATATGGAGAGACAGTAGGATAATGCTGAGAGAATGACTGCATGTGGATATGTGTCTGAAACAGCAGGGGTGAGATATGGTCTGGCCTTGTTGGAGACATACAATTTCTGGTTGAGCTTCTATGTTAGGTTCTGAATATGGTATTGATAAGTGAGATGTGAGTTGAGTTGAGTAGGTTTCTGTGATGTTAGTGTTTGATTCGCAAAATGAATAGCGCCAGAAATAGATATCGTTTTTTTAGGGGAATATAAATACATACATTCTGTTTTCTTGACATTGATAGTTAGATGATTATGTTTCAAACTGTCATCTAAGTGGATAAGATCATGTTAAAATGCAGCACTAATATAACAAGAAATAAATAATAAACTTAATCTGAAATATGAAATTGCTTATAAACACTGGAAAGGAGAAGGGAATCCTACAGCCCCTTAGTGTTTCATAAGGAGGTGAAATTATTTAATACAGTCTGAGGCATAAAAGGGTTGCCTCATTTATGCTCCCATGTGCCTTTCTACACCTCTAAAGTCGGGGTAAAAGTTCCAGTTTGATACAGTGTATTTTCTCTGACAAATGAATCCATCATCACCACCCCATAATCCTCCATGAAAAACAGTCTCTAAGAAATAACACAATTACACTTAGATTCACACTGCATCCTGTCCAAATAAAATGCACACCAGCTCATGTGATAGCCGGTGCAACCTTATAAAGCCTGCCCAAGTACAATACAAGACTCTTAACAATCGATCTATATTTCTTCAGAGGAAGTCTTGTGGTGATTTTGAAAACACTGTTGACTAAAATCTCAGTTTTTTATCACTTAGAAAGAGTCAGCTGAACAGTGATGAGAGACGATGAGTGTTTGGAAAGATTTTTCCATCATGTCAAGATGGAGAAGCCGCATGAGGACCCAAAACAACACTGTTAGCAATATTCAGCAAACACTTGCTGAGTGGTTTAGGAGTAAAGTGAACTAGAGACATGCATGAAGCAGCTGAACAACATGAAACTGAAGTGCAAAATACATGTATATAGTGTATATTGTAAGTTAAATGATTAAATGTCTTAAGCTTTTTCTTAAGCACACATGTTGTTTTCCTGGTTTTAAACACATTAATGTTGTTTGCAGATTTATATTTATGCTATAATGCATGATAAAGGTGTTGCTGACATTATAGTTGCATAATATCAGTGGGCCTAAAAACAGCAAGGTAGAAAAGAGCATACCAGTAATTAGTACATTAAGAGATAACACCTTGTGTAAGAGCACGGAGCCTCTGTTGTTTAGCCTGTTGTAGAGGTTTCCTAAGGTGTATAATATTCTACAGTATCAGTGTGATTAACAATGTTTTAACAGATTCTACATCATTATTGCCAAACTGATAACCCACATTGTTACTGTGAACAGCACAAGTCTAACGAGATGTTGACACAGACTTAGACAAAGGCCAGGCCACACACACTACCTAGATAAATTACACCCTCTAGAAAATAACTGCCTCGTAAACAAACGTGACAACAGTAAGGTAATGAAGAAGACTTACCGTATATCTCACATTTCACCTTAATTATAGTGGCTAAAACAACAGAAAGTGTGCATCCGTTATTCCTCCGAGCGCTGGTCAAAGCCTCTCAGCAGCGTTGAAGGGCTATTTTGGGACATGCAACATCGTGGCCAATTTGCCTAATCTTTGCTCACACTTAATCAGCATATCAAGATAACAAATGAAGGAAACCAACAGGAGCTGTAAAGAAGCAGACCGACTTTTTATCAGTATGAGATTCAGTCACAAATGGATGGCAATATTGTTTTATTTTCTGAAAGAGTAGGATTTGAATTTTATCAGGTCAACTGTCAGGTTTACATCATGGCTAATGGATCCCGTAAGTCTCAATTAAAAAAAAGAAATTAAATAAAAGTCACTTTTGTCTAAACAGCCTTTAAGTTCTCCCTTATCATTTGCACTTAAAGACAAAGTGAGAAAGTAGTAACAGAGTGAAGAGGTGAATGAGCACAGTAAAAGGATTACTGTGGACCAGAATAATTACAGAAATGAGGAGAGGAGGGGGTGGTGGGTGTTCATGAAGGTCTCTCCAGGTAAAATGAAATTAGTAAATCTTGACCGCTCCAACAGATACCACAGGTGGCTCGGACTCTTTCCAATTTGCAAGCAGCCTACATAATCAGATTTGAGAAGTCTTGGCCTAATAGGGATTAGGTTAAGGATTTTGCGCACTTGCTGACAGCATGAGGCAGAATAAGGTCTTAAGAGAGCACTTTTACCTGACAGCAGACATTGGAAATCCACCATCAGATTTAAAACACACAATGTATCAGCATTTGAACTTATTGAATGTCCTGGTTAATGTAATTAAAAGGAAATGTGACTATAATTCTTTAGCTTTATCCAAGGTTGGAGGGCTCATATGGTATATCTATATGTTTGTACCATGTTGTGTAGACGTTTGTTCAAGTGGCTAATGATTTAATTGCATCAGGGGGTGAGAGCTGTGTCACTATACTGCAGTAACTGTGAGACACTAGACACTGTGCCAATTCCCAGCTGCCCCTGACGGAGTAAAAGTTGTTCCACCTCCTACTTGCACGTGCAGAGACCTGGAAGATGGAGACTGGTGGAGGGGGAGATTGAAGGAGGGGTCTGTGTGGGTCAAACGGAGTACAATATATGAAACGTTCCATCACAAAAAAGCATAAACTAAAAGCTTCAGTGATACCTTTGCCTTCAGCTCTTGTGAGCTAGTGAAAAATGAAGTGCTTTTTTTGCACAGTATTTAACCTTTTTATACTGTATCCTGTATGTTATATATTGTAATTAGCAGCACATTGCATTTTTGCTCAGTTCAATAATTCAAATCATTTTCAGTGACAGCCTAACCTTCAATCACTAGGGTCAATGTTACATGCTGATCTCTTTGGATTAGTGAGATCCAAATTAGCAAGTCAATCAGTGCCGCACAGTGTGCCTTCATCGTGCCCCAGCTCCGGCTACCCAAAGGTCACAGGTTTGATCTTCACAACAGCCACGCCTTCATCAAAAGCCATGAGTCCTACCAAAGGCCCTTAGTAAGAATGAAGCCCCTTAACTGACTGTTGATAGCAATGAATAATACAGTGATAACTGTCAACTGCTGCATAGAGAATATATATATATATATATATATATATATATATATTAAACTTTGTGTTGCTGCAACTGAGTTATGATTCTGGTAATGAAAATGTCAACAGTGCCAAACAAGTACTTTCACTACCCATGTTCCAAAAGAAACCTGTATCAGCTCTTTTTTACCCTTTAGTGTAAACCCTGATGTTATGACCTTGTCTGCTAAAAAAAAGATGTTTTTCCCTACTGTTTTATTTGCATAGCCTAATGTTTAGAGGTCTGAGGAGGTAAATTAATCCAGTAGTTAACAAGAAAAAAAAAGATCATAGTAATATCTTAAAAAAAGACATACAACTTTGTAAGGCATGTTTTTTTGGCAACCTTATCCTGTTTATTGTTGTTGAATATTAATTGTGACCCCTGTGTATCTTGCAACCCCTTGTTTGAAACAATGCAATGATAAATTTGGAAATAATTTTCTCGGTTTGGAATATTTATATACACAAAAGCATAAGTTTTCAAATGCACATGTTCTTAATATAATAGGAGCATGTGTCCCTTATGTCCCCCTGAAATCAACAACTATGTATATAAAATAGAATACATAGGATAAAATATAAAGCAATGCATAACATAAGTAAACTGTACAAAAACAAAGAGCAAGGAAGCATCAAAAAGAGTATAGATATTGCACAGTTTAACAATACTGACATTGCAACTGAGTGATTGTTTGTAAGCAGTAGAAAATAAAAGCCAGATATAATACATAAACAGAAAGAAACAGAGTGGCAGAATTTACATTATTGCACGTATCAAGTGTAAATATTTCACAAATAGTAAACATATTACACCACAATTCCAAATCAACAGTCCCAAAGCAAATAAATTCTATTTAATACCATTATAAAGCTGTTTACAAATAAAACTAATCAACAACAATTTACCATTTGAGGCATTTTTGCCTAAAAAAAATTGCCTACATTCAATGATTACTGAAACTATTGCTTTTATTTCTGGACAGTAATCATTTAAAACTTTACATGTAAACATTAGAAGACCCAAAGGTTTCCAGCAACAGCAGTCAGTTGTTGACCCAAGCAGATATACAAGTGGCACTTTAGCGCCATCTAACGACAAGTGACGATAATGCCAAAATGCAGGCTTTGTTTTGGTAGCAGAGGGACAGATGTTTGTGCAGAACTAGAGGGAACATAGAAATATATGTGGGTATTCATAATAAAAAACATGTCTTTTTGCACTCTGCACCATTGCAATGTTGTTCTTCTGTCTACAACTTTCATTTTGTTGCTGTTCTGATATAGCATGCATATAAAAATCTGTATCTATCCATAGTGGTCAAATGTTTAAATTTGCAGCTTTGTTGTCCTTGTTTTTAGCTGTATGTCTATTTCTGTGCATGACAAAAACCGGAGTCAAATTCCTCATACGTGTACCATCTGCACTTACTTGGTGAATAAATCTGATTCTGATTTACTCCCCCTGAACGCATCATGCATCGACTACTCATGTCTGCTACTCAGCGGAGGAGGGTCAGTGTGCGGTCCCGGGTCCCTCAAGTAGACGCCGCCGCCGCTCTCACTCCAATATCGTGTTCTTTGTCGCGAATTTTCTTTCCTTTTGTCCCCGATTTTTTTTGGATTTCATCAGACCAGTCAACATGGGCAAGAAAGAGGAAGAGGAGATCATCAGAATCGCGAAGAAGATGGATAAAATGGCGCAGAAGAAAAACGGGGTGAGAAGAATGGATGCTTACCTGTCCGCTGCTTAGCCGATCAGGCTGATGTTGATGTGTTAGCTAACGTTGGCGCTAATGGGCTGCTATGGGGTTAGCCGCCGACTGTCCAGCCCATTGGTGCCTTTTGCCAGTTCAGTCACTGACAACACAATTTCCCACAGAGTCTCCAGAGTATTATTCCCAACCGTCAACAACAAGGTTACCCTGAACAATAAGCTCCACGGCTAGCATACCTGTACTTGTGACCAACTGGCTAGCTGCACATAGCTAACTAGCTTGCAAGTCTGTCAAAGTGGTCGGCGGCTCCATGGGCTGCTAGCGGCTAGCCACATAGCATCCCACCAGTCCGTGCTAGCCGTGTGCCCTGCAGCGCAATAACACGTTGGGTTTAGCCATTTTAAGAGAACAGAAATTAAGTAAACAGTTAGAAATCAATATCTGAAACACAAGCGGGCTCTTATCTGTAAGGTTTCAGTTGTGTTTTGGATTTTTGCAAGCGGCTAAGTGGCTAGTGCGTTAACTGTTGGGGACGCTTAACAGTTAGCCGCCTAGCTACTGTAACTTGTACTGTATGTAATGTAACGTGATAACGTTATTAAGGCTACAACTAACTGTGAGCGTTATTATCGACCATAATCGAGTAATCACTTGGTCTTTTTATGTTGTAGTGACTAAGATAGATGGACATTTTTTCCAACATGGAAACATAGGGAAACGAAACCAGAGTAACAACAACAACAACAACAACAACAAAAAACAGCAAACGTGCAGTCAATTCATGATAAACGAAAATAAATAAATCAGACAAATTACATGTCCAGGTGTACACTTATGCAGTCCCATCCCTTTTCTATGTCTTAAATAATGAACTTAAAGTTAATAGTACACATAAATAATTATTTTAATATTTAACATATACAGTATAACCTAATTTTTTTTACTTTAGCGTTGAAGTGATAAATCTTCACATTTGAAGGCTAGTACATGCTGTTTGTCTTTTTTGTTATTTATTTGATATTTACGCAATCAATTATGAAAACAGTTGCAGTTTCATTTTCTGTCAATTGACTTCTTTTTCCACACTTCTAAATGTTAATGATAAACTTTCCATTGTATTGACAGTAATAATAACAAAAAAGCATTTTATCTGAAATATTACTGTTAATAAATGGTGCGTAACTCCCATACAATAGTTAAGTATATCTTAATATTCATAAGACTTGTGTAAAATCTGACCGTGCTCACTCCCTCTCCTCCTGTCCTCTCCTCTCTCCTCTTCAGGCTGGAGCTTTGGACCTATTGAAGGAGCTGCGAAACATCCCCATGACTCTCGAGCTGCTTCAGGTATCTTTGCTCACTTCTTTTAAAGGCACATCGTAAGCGTTCAAATCCTGAAGCACTGACACAGTGTCTCTCCACAGTCCACCAGAATTGGGATGTCCGTTAATGCCATCCGCAAGCAGAGCACAGATGACGAGGTGACATCCCTAGCCAAGTCCTTGATCAAATCGTGGAAGAAGCTCCTGGGTAACTACTGCGTTCAGTTATATTTAAATGTGTATGGATTTGGTTTGTTATGTGTATGTTTTTCTGGAGAGATCTTTTAATGTCACGAGCTTCTGTGCGTAACTGTATCAGAGCCAATCATAGTGTTGTTTTGTAGCTGATTGGCTTAATGGAGCCCAAGCCAATTCTGACTCTTTGCTTATTGTAACACATCGTGCTCTGGGCACACCAGCTGTCAAACATGTCCTGTTGGAGTTTCTGAAATCACTTCCAGCCCACAGTGTTGTGAGTAAGTGAGGTGTTCAGCAGCACAAACAAACCATCAGCAGCCAGCAGTTTCAGTGATGATTTCAGCAGAGATATTCACGCTGATAGCAAGCATAGGAATTAAGATATCTATAAAAGGTTGGGGATTATTGTGTTATACAGGCACACTATCATATTATGATACTGTGCAGATTTGAGTTGTAGTTATCACCACATTTGTTGTTATTATTGCTTCATTGTGTGATTTTTATGATTAATGACAGACATATCAGTGTAATATTTTAAAAAGGCAACAGTCTTACAAAGTTACTGTTTCACATGACAGCATGTTAACCAGCCATTGATGTCAATTTGCTTCTATTTCAGTGGTTCTTTTCTGCTTAATTGCTGCTTTTGTGAAAATTCAGTTTTAGCTCGCGTTTTGTTGATGTTGGGGTTGACAAGAGGCCTCCCGTTTGATTCAAAAATTTTCTCCCGCAATAGTTCTACATTGAGGGTAGGGATGCATGAGATTGGATTTTTTGCTGATATCCAATAATGCAGATGTAACAGCTCATTTGGTGGATAACCAATACTGATATTGATGCATCCACTGTTTTCCCTACCTAATTTTACTGATCATTAAGTCTCGTCTGTAGCGGAATTAACATCTTATTATGCATGCATACTCTTATCGTGATGGCCCACAGACGTGAAATACAGTACTGTTCAATATATCTAATATTCATTCACTGTGCAAATTAATTGTGGGCCTCACAGCAAGGGGGTTCCTAGTTCAAACCCAGGGTGGGGGAGCCCTTCTGTGCAGAAAAAACACTGGTTTGCCATGAATATAGTGATGGACTGTAAACATTTGGAATGTAGCATTTGTTGTCATTTGTAAATAGACACTGATGCCACAGAGCTGTATTGTACTTTTTTTTTTTTTTTTTTTAAAAAAACCTCAACTTAAATGTTTTGCGCTGGTCAGTGGGCCGAAACAGTGTTTCACAAGGGGTGTATTACCTAAAAAAGTCTGAGAACCACAACTATACAAAACTACAAAACATTGTAAAGAACCATTACAGGAATGCCGTTAGGCTAGCTGTTTGTTAATTGTTCTTCTCTTATGTCGCTCTCGTTGTGTCGTCACTTCCTTGACTTTTGCCTCTTGTGCCCCAGATGAGCCAGGTGGTGGAGAGAAACCTTCAGATGAAAAGAGGAAAGAGCAAACAACACCAGTTGTTTCCCCTTCGCAGGGAAGCCCAGAGGCAAAAGAAGAGAGGTAACAAGAAAGATAATGATATATATTTTTTCATATGTTTTATCATTACTGATGGTCGACACATTTTTGAGTGCAGCAATGGAATTCATTTCCTGCACTGGTTTGCTCCAGTTGCTGATTCAAGCTCTCTTCTCACATTGCTCCTACAGCAGCTCCAGCAGTAACTCCAGCAGCAAGAGCGAGCCCGCTGAAGTTTCAACCAACACACTGATCAACACCTTCCCTCGTGCCCCCAACACCTCCGACTCTATCAGGCTCAAGTGCAGAGAGATGCTGGCCAATGCTCTGCAGACTGGAGGTAATCCTGCCAATACAACAATATGGACAACACACTTATTTACATAGGATATCCGTCATTGTGGTCAGTTAGTATTGTCTTCATTCATGGTATTTTTCAACACTTTATGGCCAACCTCTGATTTGTTCTTTCTTTTCAGATGATTATATTGCTATTGGTGCTGATTGTGATGAACTTGGAGCACAGATCGAGGAAGATATCCTTTATTTTGAATGGGAAATGTGTCTGAAGCAGATGTTTGTGTTACATTCTGGATGTTTCTGTGTTTTAAATTACTTATGTGAATGGTTTTTTAGATGCTGGTGATATAAAGAAGTACACAAAAGCCATGCCTAACCTTTATTTTCATGATTATTAATCCTTTATTTAGTTTAATATTTTGTGATATGTTAAAAAATGTGAATGTTACACATTTTATTTGTCAAAATCTTTGTGGATCCATTTTAGCCAATCAGCAAACCAGTTAATCCACTTCATGTTTCATTACAAACACACTTAAAAGGCTGTAAAGATTACATCGCAGAAGTTGAATTCCTTGACCTACTATCACTTATCTTTCAAGAGTTTAAGAACACAGACATGAAATACAAGAACCGTGTGCGGAGCCGGATCTCGAATTTGAAGGACGTGAAGAACCCTAATTTAAGGAGGACTGTGCTATGTGGGAGTGTAACCCCTGAGCGGATGGCCAAGATGACCGCAGAGGTGTGTTGGCAGTTGGTTGCTCAGTCCTAAAGATCCTAGAATTTGCACACAGTCAGTAGTTTAGCTATTCAAACACTGTTGTTGCAAACTATTTTTACTTACATTGGTATAACTTGATCATATGGTGTATGTCTCTTGTTACAGCAGTAGCAGATACAAATTTATGTACCTCTTGTGTTTGTGTAGGAAATGGCCAGTGATGAGCTGAAGGAGATGAGAAAGAATTTGACCAAAGAGGCTGTCAGGGACCACCAGATGGCCACCACTGGAGGCACTCAGACTGATCTATTCACCTGTGGCAAGTGCAAGGGGAAGAGCTGCACCTACACACAGGTACAGATGGCCATTTGTGCTTCATTTTAACTGAGGCAGTGAGAGAAGGATGTTATGGCTGATGGTAAAATTGGTTTAACAAGAGATTACATCTAGTCTGTGCCAAGTTACAGGTGTGCTCATAATAATTTCATCACTGTTCCATACTTGGGTTTCTTTTAGTTGTCCCAACATAAACGTCACATAATTACAACTCTGCTGGAAAAGTTGTTAACAGGACCTGTTTATATGCATTGTCTTAATCGCATTTAGGGCGTGTCCGACCACTTTTGGTTGTTAAACGGTGCATAATCTGGGCGCAACGTAAGGCGCAAGGGGTAGAGGGGTTGTATTTAGTCCCTTAATTGATCATAGTTTTTTTAATGCATAGCATGAATTCAACCAATCAGAGTGTCATGTTCCATTCCCTTTACAAGCCAGGTGTGTCTGCACCCGGCGCACTGCTGTTTACATGGTGGATTCGGTAAATTAGAGATGTGAGTGGTTTTTGCTGAGAGTAATGTTACTGCAGCAAATATCCTGTGACATTTAAGGCCTTTGCACACTGAGTCTGACACGTTCATCCATCATTGAAATTTTCAGAACAGGTTCGATTTTCTGTATTTTTGGCATCGGTCAGAGCCTTTAGAGACATTTGGCCAACAATCAGTGAAGAAAACTTGGTGTTGGGACACAGCTTCAACAAAACAGAGGAACGGGCTGCACAGAATCATTTCATAACTCAGATAGCTCATTTCAACAGGGCAGATAGTAGTATAATCAGGTGGATGATGATGACGTGGTGGAGGATGTGGACTGCACACAGAATGGGGAGGACAGCTCCACCCCTTCTTGCAGTTTTGGTGCCAAATGACAGACAGACAGGGAGGGAGTGGTGACAGCCAGATAGGTAACTCCAAAGGAGAGAGGTATAGGACGAAATGTGTCTTTTAATTTTGTCACGCATTGTGAATTTTCACAACAAATATAAGAATAAAACACATCAGAATCGGTGTGCAAGGTTTCTGTGCATACCGATTTTTTTTCGAATGATGGATTAAAAAAATAGCATCCGGAAAAAAAAACAAAACAGCCTCAGTGTGCAAAGGCCTTAAGGCAGCAAAACTAAAAACTGTAGCGATAAAATGAATCTGAAATAATCAGTAAAGTTACGCTGCTCCTCATGCATAAATGCAAAGTCTTGTAATGGGGAGTCAGACAGCAGCTCTGTTCTCGCTATGTTCACATTTTAAAGAATGTAATTAATATTTTCACCATTTAATGATCTATTAATTCACCCACCTGCAACCGATCTGCGCACCCTTGTGTAACAAGCAGTGTACACATGTTGTGAACCCTTCTATGTAGGCGCATCTTAATATCCGTGTTACAGATGGTTTCAAACTTGACAGCATAAACACTCTAAATGGGCCCACGTGTATTTCTTCTCGGTAGGTCTGTTAATCAGTGGATAGCATTGACTATAGACCAGGTTTTTGTCAATAGCGCAATCACTTTGTGCTGCCTTAAAATAGTAATATGTCAGCAGTGCACCTGACTACACCTCACATGGGCACAAGTACTTACACATCATGGATGCTGGCAATTAAAATGACAACTCTGTTGATCTGAAATTAGCAATGATGGTTGCACTGCGCTGTGCGCAGCTTCGAACCAGGTGTAAGATAGGGCCCATTGACTCAGTGTACTTGGTTTGGTTAAAATAACACAGTGCATTGTAAAAACCAGAATGTGGCATGTCCATTAACTTCAGAGCAGAGTGGTGACTTGATAAGTTTTTCCTGGTTTAAAGTCAGTTTAGACAGTGCTTTGTTCAATATGATATCGTGATGAATACTTTGTGCATGTTTCTGTCTTTCCCAGGTTCAAACTCGCAGTGCTGATGAACCGATGACCACATTTGTCTTCTGCAATCAATGTGGAAATAGATGGAAGGTATGTTTGTTATTGTGGGCTTCACTGACTCGGTCTTGGAACCCTTCAGCTAACTGTACATTGAGTTGTTGTTTTATTGTTGAAGTGTCTCCACACTATATTTACAAATCTTTGTTGATTTGGAAAGATTTTTTTGTTTTTTTCAGCTATCTGTTTCTGACTTGATCGTATTTTAGTATCTGGGTGTTAATTTGTGTTTCTTTGTGTCCTAGTTCTGCTGAATCTGCACGGCACTCCGAAAAGTAGCAAAATTCCTGGACCAGGTTGTGTCTCTCTGCAACAGATTGGAGCTTTGTATTTCGTGGTACACAGTACACAACATGCCATACAAAGATGCCACCGGTTACCGTTTGAATAAATATCCTGTTCATAGATGGAGCTCATTGTCAGTCCCCCGACGCCCTCCCCCCCAAATCTTTTACTATTTACTATTAGTTGTTTTGTCACTGTCCGATATATGCGATCAATCTTGTCTCATTCTCTTTTATCTGCATTTTTTATATGTAGTTTTAACACTTTGGACAATGTTGTTTTGCTTTTCCCTCACAACATTGCATTGTTTTATTTAATTTCCCAATAAAAGTGTAATCCATTTGATTAAAAAGAAGTGCTTTTCATTACTCTGCAGTCTCTTCTGGTTATGTGAATCTTGAACATTATACTAATGCAATTAGGGATCTGAGAGGACCAACACTGTGTGTGTGTCGAGGAGTATACATTTGTTATTGGTGGAATATTCATCACATCAAAGTGAATGCTGATGTATGCATATTAATCTGTCTAGGGACGGGGTAATGTCATCGGCACAACCAGGAGAGACGCACAATTGTTTCCCTTTGCTCTAGGTTTTTTGTTTTTTCTTTAATGGCCAGGTGCAGCCACTCCATGTTGACGAGTAGCGTTGCCTTACCCTCACACAAACTGAACCCAGACCAGTCACACAAAAGTCTGTTTATTCTTTTAACTCAAAGAAGGCAAGTACTTAAGTACAATATTGAAGCAATACTAATCAGTTACTCACCCTGTGTTAGGTTTAATTCAAGAGACGTTTTTCCCATGTACCTCCACCATCAACGAAGAATCCAAAATCGACAAACGAATTGAGGTAAAAGGGGACCACATTTAACAACAGCAAAACTATATTAAAACATCTGTTTACAAACGCTCACACAATGAGTCTCATGTATCCAGCTGTATGCTCAGTACTTCCCAAACACATTGCATTACCTTACTGTCAGCCTTTTATGTATGTAATTTGTCTTCCTCAAGTTAAAACAAATTCTTGTGTGAGCAAGACTGAAAGTAAAAGCGTAGAAAAGTTTCACTTTCAGTTCCCGTTGGAAAGGGCTGACCACAGGGTAATGTGATGTGACGTGTTTTTTAAGAAATGCCAGTATGCATTCACATACAAGAATAATATGGGGGGAGGACATCTGGTGAAGTTTGCCAAAGACAGTGAATATGCTGTCCTCAATGGTTTCAATTCATCAAAGTTTGGCGGTTTAACAGGAGGCATGCAAGAAATGTTTTCTTTGCAATTACATTATAACACAGACTAAGTAATTGATATACAAATGATCATTTTGGGGGTGAAGTATTCCTTTAATCTGTGCGCAACATTTTTTTCTAATTCATGGTTATAGGCAATCATCATGGGAGACAAGTCATCAATTATCAATGTGATAAAACTGTTATGTATGTTTTAATCATTTTACAGAGTGCCTAGGGTCGCCAGGATCCCAAACTGAGTATTAGAGTTCAAGGGTCACAAGCAAAAAATGTAGGGAACCACTACTGTTATGTACACACAGGCATTTGTTCAATGGGAATGAGTTAATATTTGCTTACCTTTATTTCCCAGCATTTTCTATGATTGATTATTTAAAAGATCCTTCACAGCTCCATATCAGCAGTCATTTTGTACTCCTCTAAAGGAGTTTGAAGCACCTCTAATGTTTCTGGCAAACACCATCTTCGACTGAACGCACTTAGACGTGTACAATGGGAGAGAATCATTTTGCTCATGTTAACCTTCAAACCAATATTTTAATATTTCCTCTGATAGATTAAAATCCTGTAAAATGAACAGTTGTCAGTTCCTTAAATATTTAGTAGTGGTAGTAATCAATAAATGCCAGTGTTTAGGATAAACCAGGGTTATTATTCAGTATTCTTGTGGTTTGCTATGAGAAGCTCCTCCTGAGTCTCTCAGTGCTGGCCTGGTGTAATTGGCACCTTCTTACCAACCTCAGCAGGATAAAAAGGCAGTTATGCCTTTGGCTGGGATCTTATATAATTTTTCTTGCCTTGTTTTTCAGCATGTGGTATAAACATTCTTTATGCAGGGTAGAGCAGAGCCTATGGTGTGTTCAGAATGAATCTTTATTTGCAGGGCCTTGCAGTCCCGTTAGGTGCTGTTTTCATACCAGGCAGTGATGCTCCTGCCAGGATGTCTTGATAATGCAGGAGTAGAAATTCCTCAGTATTTGAGGGGATACCTGGAATTTCCTCAGGCGCCTGAGGTAAAACAGTCTCTGCCTTGCCTTTCTCACCACTGAGTCAGTATGCAGCACCCAGATCAGGCCCTCTGTGATGTGGAAACCAAAGTATTTGAAGCTTTGCACTCTCTGCACTGAGGACCAGTTGATATTAAAGGGACCATAGGTCCTTGGCTGCTTCTTCCCAAAGTCCACAATCATCTCCTTAGTTTTGCTGACATTCAGGAGTAGGTTGCTGTCCTCTACTTCTTTGAGGAAGGCCTTTTCATCATTATCTGTAATCAGGCCCACCACAGCTGTGTCATCAGCAAACCTAATGATGGTGTTGGAGTCTGAAATGGCTACAGAGTCGTGTGTGTACAGGGAGTACAGCAGGGGACTCAAAACGCCGCCCTGGGGTGCTCCGCTGTTGAGGATGAGAGTGAAAGAGTTGTGTCCGCCCACTCTGACCACCTGGGGTCTTGCTGTCAGGAGGTCGGGGATCCACATGCACAGGGGTGTGTTGAATCCCAGCTCTGTGAGCTTTATGACCAGCCTGGAGGGAACTATGGTGCTAAATCAAATCATTCCAGAGTCAGTAAAATTATTGTGCTTTATTTTATCTTAATCAAAATGCCCACAAGTCATTATTTTCTTGGAGAGTAGCAGAAAAAAAAACTAAACCATATACTGTAAACATTCACATTATTTGTTTTTTTAAAAATGTATTCTTCAGTAAACTCAGCGCAAAATAACACATTTCATATAGTAAACAGAAGAAGAAACAACATTTATAGGCATCACTCCAAACCATTGGCTTAGATTGTGTTTTGAGGTTGATCTGCGCGGTGTATCCATCAGCTCAAATTGCACATAGTAAGTTAAAGTTAACTCTAAGACAAGTAGAAGTGCCACCGTGAAGCACACAGGTTGGCAAGAAGTTCAGATCAAACAGCCCTATCCATTGATCTTTGTCTTCAGCAAATAAAGACATGTGTTGTCATCACCCTCCGCCATACTGTTTGGTAGCGCCACCCAAATGGACCGATGCAGTCACGACTAAGGAATCAAGACAAAACACATGCGATAATTTGGCCAAAGCGAGGGACGATTTCCAGTAAACTGGCCTCATGCTCTAGTAACCACCCATATAGCAAGAGTCTGAAAACAACTGTTGCCCATGAGAAAGATGTCATAAAACTGAATGTCAAGGCACTTCCCCATGTGAGGATCTTGTCTTTGAGTGACGTTTGTGAGGCAACAAAGTAATTTAACTAAAACTATCAGAATACATAAAAGTATTTAATACTTGGCAACTCCAATTTTAGTCAATGGAAACGCTTTCGTTAAACATATGAACACAGTTTACATGGTAGCTTTGGTGTTGCTGCTGACCTGGCTGGACCCCAGCGTCAATTTTAATCAGAAGTTAATTTCATATTGCAGGTGAGATTTTTTAGAGGTTTAGTGTGTAGGATTTACTCTCATATAGCGGTGAAGTTGCAGAACTGAAACTTCTCCCGCCAGTTTTGTTTGTCTGTTCTGGGCTACTGTAGTACAATGTGGTGGACTCAGTGGAAGAGGATATGCTTCCATTTGTAGATATTAACGGCTCATTTTAAGGTAACAAATAACCCTGCTGGTTCTTATTTTCAGGTGATCATAAATTAATTGAAACAATTATTAGTACTGTACATCATTTCTGCAGATAGATGCCCATAAAGCCTACACACTGGACCTTTAGGTGAAAATCACAGATGACTCCACCTGCTGTCAAAAAAATCCCACAAATTTTGATGACGCTTTATTTTACCCATCTGTAATTTATAAGTAATTTCCTGTTAATTTCCAAGAAGTTTCCTGAAAATATGTATTAAAGTACTAATTATTGGTAAACTAGTGACAATTGATGCACTTCTAATTGATTAATTTGAAAAAACTCTCAGCTAAACATGAGAAAAATGTCCAATTTGTTTCCCGGCAAACACACGAGTTGAATAAATAGAAAATGAGCCTAATTGCTTTCATTGGAATTCCACTTTCATGTCTGTACAATAAGTATGAAGCTGCAACCAGCAGTCGTTTAGCTTAGCTTAGCATAAAGACTAGAAACAGGGAAACAGCTAAGATTAAAAAAACAAGACGTGCTAAATATCGAGCTTCAGAGCTGCTGATAGGTGGAATCTGTCACCTTCAGACAGAGCCAGACTAGCAGTTTCCCCTGTTTCCAGTCTTTGTGCGAATCCAAGCTTTAGATTTAGCAAACAGATATGAGAAAGGTATAACTCCATCCATCTTATGTCCAGTTCAGACCAAAGATTCGCGACAAGACAATTTTAAACATGCAACTACTTGCAACACCTGCTGGTTCACACCAATGCAACTAGATGAGGTGTATCATCTCTATGCAACAACTCTCTGTACTACCATTTTGATTTGAGCGACCCACCATCCGACACTGGCACACATAAGGACAGAAACAGAGGCTCAGCAGGGATGGAGCAGCAAGCGATCACGCCATCTGCAGTCATTTTGACTTGACTAGCAGACTTCACTACAAGCCAGTTGGCTGTAGAAACAGGCGACAAGCCTTATGTTCTAAAACCAGCTGCCGGCAACTTTACCAGCTAAGATGCAGGTGACACCATCAGCTCAGACGGCAAGTTCACACAACTGCAACTGCACTCTGCCACGTTCTAAAACGGTTTCGTTTCGTTGCGAATCTTTGGTCGGAGCTGGGCTTTACTCTAGCAAGTGATTAGGCATGTTACTCAGAATGCCATGCTATTCCTTTAAAGGTGCTGTATGAAAGATAATTGATTGAAGTCAAATTCCCAGGGAGTCAAATACTGTTACCAACCCAAATCATCTGTATTTAACCATCTGGGAATGAAACAAAATAATCAACTGTCTTTCTCCAGAGTTACATAAGACACCTTTAAGTTTCCAATCATGCATGAATAATTACTTGGATTTTACTGTGGCAATTCTTCAAAGGATATTCTCATTTCCTGACAAAATTAGTGCCAAATTACTTTGAAAAATTCTCAGAAATTATGAGGAAATTACTGACCCATAAAATAAACCCAAATTCTGACAGTCTCTGACAGTGACCAAACAGTATAGTTAATCCACCGTAGGACTTAACTATAATTTGTACTTATTGTTTTTTCTGTATTGGCAATAGATATCAATAAATAAAAAAATACTTTATCTGGTAAATAGAATTACTTAGGTTCTTTTGTCACACTGGTAAAACTATATTAAACCTATGAGGTGTGCATTGAGTCACACTTAAATAAAATAAAATAAAAATCAGTCTTAAATAGGCAATCATCTGTGGTTCAGTAAAGAAAGTAAAATACCCTTTCATCATTGATTTGAGTTTCTTACGGAAACAAATTGCACACCGTGACAAGAGCTATCATCACTTTCTGTCACTTCACTGATAACCATCACGCACAGTTTCTACACGAACTGGAGTTGCCAAGTCGCTGTCACAGGTACCAAAGTGTGAGGTTAGGTAACGAAACAGGGTGAAACCAAGGTTAAATCATACAGTACCCCACAAAGCTGCCTGCAAGTAGAGCTAACACGTAGCCTTTGACTTGAGCTTTGATTTTCATACGCAGTAAATAGAATCAGGCGTTTCTACATAAAATACCCACAATTCCATTTTTACTATTTACAAACTCATAAATATATATAGTCTACAGTAGGAATCATTTTCCCCCCAAACAATCATACAAAAAAACAACGGACCATAAAAAACTCTGAACACAAATAAAATAGATTATTTCTATCAAAAGAAAGAAAACAGAAATAAAATGTATTCATATTCCTTTGGAGTGTTTTGCTATGTTGATCTGTAGCAGTACTTGTGATGTCGAGCCCTCGGGAGATTTTTTTTTGAGACCTGAGTGTCTTCAGTCAGGTGCAGATCACAATAGCGCTGAGATCCCTGGGAGGGGCCAGGCCCGAGGCCCGGTTTCATGTAATCCTACACTGAACATATAAAGAAAAAATTTAAAAAAGGGAATAGGAAGGGGGGGATAAAGAGAGTTAAAATATCACAGGTCATCACCACCCTAAGATTCGGGGGACTGCTCTGACAGAGTGTTGAGCAGGTTTTTGTAGGCTGGGGAGTTCATGTAGCGGGGATACGAGTCTCTTTGCATTAGTGTGTAGATCTGCAGCTGGGCGTCGTCGAACGTGTGCAAGGTGGGTTCCTGCATGTTCCTGTTGATCGCCTCACGCACACGGGAGTCAAGGCTCACCTGCAAGTCAAGAACCGGGGTTAAAATTGGGGATGATAGCATGTGCACATTCCAAACAATGAATTTTGTGTACCGTTACATGCCTATAGATGACAAAACTGATGTCACTCACACGTCCGTTCAGTAAATATGAAGCGACCATTAGCAGTCAGTTAGCTTAGCTTAGCATAGAGACTGAAAATGTCTAAAGAAAACAAAATCTGCCTAAAGCCCATTAATTAACAACTTACATATCAATCTCATTTGTTTAAAAATTCAAAATTACAAATTGCTGTTTACATGGCATTATTAGTGTTTCTATAACTGTTTCTTGGCTGAGACATTTAAAGCCCAGTTCAGACAGAAGATTTGCGACAAGACTAGTTGAAACTTGCAATTATTTGTGATGCATCGGTCTGCAACGCTCTGAAACCCTGCCAGTTTACACCAATGCGACTAGTAGAGGCGGTATATAGTATCTATAGCAACAACCCTCTGGACTTCCGTTCCAATTTGTAGCTTATTAAAATATGCATGACGATAGTTATGGTAAGATATCGTTACATTTCTGGTGATGAAATGGTGAAAACATAAACAAAACGACTTGAGCTTCAGATGGAAGCCACAATAATTAACTAACATACGTGTCGACAGCCACAGCTGACTTCACTGCAAGCTGATTGGCTGTTGAAACAGGGGACATGCCTCGCACCATGACAAACTGAGTTGCAGGCGACACCATCAGCTAGCTTGAGTCAAGCTCAGACTAGCCAGTTCATACTGCTGTAACTTTTCAATGCATCGTTCCAAAACATTTTCGTCTCGTAGCAAATAACTGGGCTTAACTTCCTGTTGTCTCCGCTGGTTGCCTGGTAACTGCTCAGAGCCAAAAATAGTCTGCTAATAATTATTGCTAAAAATTATTGTTTTTTTTTTCTCGATTGTTTTTCATAGGTTAAACAAACCAAACATGTTAGCTAGTGAGCTTTAAATACGCTGTTGGGTGGAATTTTGTTATTTTTGGACAGCGCCAGGCTAGCCGTTTCCCCGCTTCCAGTCTTTATGCTAAACTAAGCTAAGCTAAGTAACTGCCGACTGTAGCTTCATATTTACCATACAGACATGATAGTGGTATCAATCTTTTCATCCACTTCTGTAAAAGAAAGCTAATAAGCGCATTCTCCAAAATGTCAAACTCTTCCATAAATGTCATGGAGACTGAGACCAACATTTGTCAGATATGAAGTTTCACCCTTGAATTCAACATATTCTTAATAACACTGTGTAATCAAGAGCTGTCTCTGACCTCTTTAGGCGAGAGGATGGAGATGTAGTCCTCGTAGATGACTCGAGCCCTCTCCTCTACCGTGCTCTTATTGGTGTCTTTGCTGAACTCCTCACAGGCTAACCAGAAGAGCATGTTCTCCTCGCTGAACTCGGTGCGAAGAAACTGTCGGAAGGAGTTCCTCCCCGCTGGGCAACACATTAGCTTATCAAACGACTGGCCCCATGAGCGCACCTCCTCCAGCGTGGGCTTAGGGCTGCAGAGAGCGTGGACAACATGGGGGTGAGTGATTTCAACATTTACTTTCACAAATATGTTCAGGAGATATGGCATTTTTGAGCAGTGACATCAACTGACCAGTCTTCACAGTCTGAGGTCCCTTCTTTGACATCATAAGAAGTCTTTCGGTTCCTTTCATCCCGGTCTTCATTCCTTGTGGTGAGACAGACAAACTGATTATTAACTGCACATCATCATTATGCCTCCACGCCAGCAACAACCAAGGCTGGAGGCTGTAGCGTTTTCAGGTTGTACCTCCACCGGTCTGTCCATCTGTCCCACTCTTGTGAACACCTTGATGGAATTTCTTCAAATTTGGCACAAACGTGTACTTGGACTCAGAGATAAACTGGTTAGAATTTGATAATCAAAGATCAAGGTCATTGTGACCTTGCAAAACACGTTTTTGGCCATAACTCAAGAGTTCATACACAAATTATGACGAAATTTCACACAAACAACAAATAAGATAAAATGATGACATTTTATATCAAAAAGGTCAAAGGTCAATTGCACTGTGACATGATAATGTTCTGCAAAACACTCTTCCTGCCATAATTTAGGAACAGAAGGGGAGATTGTGACCATATTTCACATTTGTTCAGATACTGAATTGGTGACACTAATCTTGGGTGACCATTAGGGCTGAGTATAAGTATCAACCGAAATCACCCAGTGCTAGGTAGTATTAAAACTTATTATTATTAAAACTTAAAACTTAAGGTTATGCTTGCAGCCAATCACCACAAGCATTCTTCGATTTAATGTGTGATTGACCCACTACGGCAGCAGCAACTACCCATACAGTCTGTGATAGGGTGACGTTGAGCATAGTGTATTTTACCGAATTGGCAGTTCAGCGTGCCAAGATGACACCAAAACATTTTAAAGTATGATGGCATTTTGTCTATGTGAATGCTTCCATTCACATGATGGGTGTCAAATTAAGAAGAAACCAAATGGTATTAAATGAAGTACTCTATTGGTATTGGTATCACCTTAAGGGTTGTGGTATTGATACTGATATTTTAAGTTTAAAAACACTACCCAGCCCTCATGTCCACCTTGTAACTGTGCTGATTGTGTAGATCTTGTATGCTGCCGGGTTGAAGTACTGTCAGCTATCAGGCTACTATTTTCTGTTGTATGTTGTTCCTCTGGTCGTCCACCACAAGCTCATTGGTTTTGCTGATACTGAGCTTCACGTGATTGTCATTGAACCATGTGACAAAGCTCTCTGTCAGTCCTCTGTACTCCTCTGTTCTGTAAAAATATTTTCTGAGTGAAGACAGCATGTTTCTCACTGGAAATTTCTCACGAGAATCAAATGTATAAATATATTGATAACTTCCATTTCGCCAAAAAATACAGTCAATACTTTTAATTCAATTCCTTCAAAGTCTTCACTACATATAAGTCTGGAGTGACATGAATGAAAACTACAACACAGCTAGTTGGCGGAGGCATAAAACTAGAGGGCAATAATTCATAAACGTTGTATACACGCATATAAAACCACCCTGTGTGAACACAGTAGCTCATATTCATCATAGTATTTTTTGTTATTCTTTGCCATGCACTCTCACCTGTAGAGCTGAGGCAGTTGCTCAAGTAATTGATTAGATGATCGATAAAAAATTAATCAGTAGCTGTTTTGATAATAGATTATTCATCTCAGTCATTAATTTATTAATTCTCCATAATGACTTATCCTGTTAGGGGTTGTGGGGTGCTGGAGCCTATCCCAGCTGACTGGGCGAGAGGCAGGGTACACCATGGACAGGTCACCAGACTATCACAGGGCTGACACATAGGGACAGACAACCATTCACGCTCATATTCACACCTACGGGGAATTTAGAGTCACCAATTACCCTGCATGTCTTTGGACTGTGGGAGGAAGCTGGAGTACCCAGAGAAAACCCATACTCACACGTAGGAAACATGAAAACTCGAACCCTCCACCCCGGGTTCAAGCCAGGAACCCTCATGCTGTGAGGGCAACTGTACTACCATGCCATCACTGTGCAAAATGTTGCTGGTTCCAGACACTCAAATATAAACATTTCCTGGTTTTCTTTCTCTTCTATCACCCCCTTTTCCACCAAATTAGCCCTGGTTCATGAACTGGTTCCATTAATGTTTCCTTTCCTGTAACCTTGGTCCTATCTGTTGAACCTGTCCACATTTCCACAAGTTTTGACCAGAACCACTGTAATCAAGGTTGTGTCATCAGTGGAGGCCGTTGCACAATGCCCAACAGAAGCAAACAATGGGAGCAACATCGGGGATCACCTGTGAACTTTAGTTCTGGTATTAAAGATACAAGCATGGAACAATTATTAATGAGACTACTGCACACTCTTTGATGATTTCTCATTTGACTTCTCCAGTGTTGCCTTCTCCATCTTCTCCTTCTAACCTGTAGAATATGACACACCCATTACTGTCATGGTTTGCACTTTAGGTCGAGGAAAACTTGCTGTTTTGGTTCCAGCTGAGACCCAACTTCTCAGGTTCTGAACCAATTCATTTTTGGTCAAAATGCTCTGAACGGCTCAAAATTAGGTGCCAAAACCAAAACAGAACAGGTTTCATGTTTGTGGAAAAGGGGTATGTGACAGTAAACCAGATATCTTTGGGTTTAAGACTGTTGGTCGAACAAAAAAACAAATTTGAGGATGTCACCTTGGATCTTGGAAATTATGATGAACATTATGCACAATTTTCTGACATTTTATAGACTAAACATTTGTACAATCAATCAAGAAATGAAAATGAGTGAATGTTCATTAGACATATATCAGATACCTATATGATGTAAATACTCATGACACATATACATACATAAATACTCATCCTGTATATAATAGCAATGTGTTTGCTTATATTTGTTTAGCTGTGTGTCTGAATCTACGTTGTCTTGTAAATGTGTTTGATTTGGTGTGATTCCCTCCACATTCAGCTTGCTGAATTGCAGATATTACAGGAGCTCACATTTCTCACTTTCTCATCAGATAGCTAACTGCTGTTCAGGCTTTTACACTCTAATAAGGCTGCTGCAGGTCCACAGATCACATGCAAAAATATTGAGAGCATAAGACACAAGCCAGAGCCTGCTGCTCAGACACAGCAGCACAGGCTGTGCTGTCCTGTGTGCAGTAATGTCAGCCGTGTTGCGCCACGACCAGTGAGTTCTCGGGTGGGGAAGACCTACCAGGAACAGCTACAGCAGCAGCACCAGCAGAAGCAACATGCATTTGAGCCCCGTGGGTTGGCCTGGCCCGGCTGGCCCTGCTGGGCCGGTGCAGTTCCCCCCGCTGCCGACTCCTGCTGCACCGACATCTGCCTCTTTCGCATCTCCATCCGCTCTGATCCCATGGGCTATAGACAGAGGAGAGGCACTGAGTTTAGCGTTTTGTATGTCATGAGGAGATTTTATCTTGTGGTAAGAAAATCTCTTGACCTGCGATGGATTTGTATGATATAAATCAGTGCCAGTGTATGGACAGCACTGTGATGACACCAAAGATTGCATCCATTTTTCCAACACTTTGATCACTCCCACCAGGTTAATTAGATTTATTTATTTTACCAGTCACCAGTTGACACCTATGTATTTGTGATGTGTGCAGGAAGTGCTGCTGATGCTCTGGGGCTGGAGCATGTGCTGGCATGCCCAGAGGTCAAACTGTCAAGGAATGCTGTTTTGTTCTGTTCAGAGGGAAAGTATGGAAGAATAATTTGCTGATTTTGTTTCTCATGCTGCCAAATATACACCCACCAAGCACATTTCAGTCCTTCTAATCCCAAACCGGCTGTATGTTCCCTTATACGCTCCAACTGCATGTGTAAAAGAGATGGATTGTTGACCATCGGCTCAATGTTCATAATCCAAAATTTAAAACATCCCATTTGTGAAAGCCTGAGTGTAAAAGCAGTGCATTAAAGGATTTGCAACGCTAGCTGGGCCCAAGTGGGGCAATAAATTAAATGCACATGAAAGTAATGAAAATATTTGTCCTTTTTTTAGGGATTTAACTTGTCAAGTGTCACCCTGCCATGCACCTTTAGGCTACATTTGTCATGTTCATGGGGGGATTCCTGTGTTTTAACTGTGATGATAGCTCTCTATCAACAGAATCCCCATTAAGGATCACAGGCCTATAGATACAGACAGGCTCTGCTCACAGAATGACTTCTTGTCTGATTTTTAACAAATGTGTCATCACCAGGTCAGACGCTGCCAAATCCTGTCAGATCATTTTATGTAACAAAGCTGTCGCTTCCAACACACGGCACCATCCGGCTACTACCTGACACAAGAAACGATGCTTTCGAAAAAAAAAAAAAAAAAAATGTCAGGAGATTTGGTACATGGGAGGGGAGAGGAGGGGGGGCGAAAGCGCAGCTTGCAAATCTATAACCGCAGCATCGCTCTATCACAGCCTTTCAGTGAATAGAATACCATTTGGTCATTTCTAAAATGGATCCGCGCGCGGGTTCACTCACATTCAGAGCAGGCTTCAGCTGCAGATTTCGTGCGTCTTGCCAAATGGCATATTTTACGCGTTAGGTGTCGGGTCCTTCAAAGCTGACACAATTGCAGTATATGCTATGGCTTGACTCAACGGCTATAGACGATGAAATGGGGGGTGGGGGTGGTCGTACCCATTCAAAGGATAAATCATGATAACACCAAATAAACCGCTCCTCTCCTCCAATCTTACCGTAGCAGAAATGTGAACGACACTGTAACGGTGTGATGGTTGCTGAACGATTTCATTTTTTACAACAAAAAACAGCAGAAACCATTGCAATTACCAACTCGCACAACACCATCAATGGAAAGTGCCACCATGAAGAACCGTAGAGCTTCTTCGCCCTGGACAACCACCGAAAAGACACTGCCTAGATCTGTTAAAAGCCCACTGTATACAGCAACATAGTGACATGCCATTTCAAATCACCGGGAAACGGCCTCAAATGCTCCGCTCACGACATGTCCGTGCAAATGATACATCGGTTTGCTACCAGTACTTACAATTTCACCATGTATGCACAGCGAGAAGAGGTAATTCTTTGCCTTGATTACATCCGATGGCACATAAGGCTTTTTTTCCCCCGACCGGCTGCTTCAAGTCAGTACGCATGCGTCTTCTCTCCAGCTCGTAGTAGCCCAGTGAGGAGCGTAAACCCTGACAGTATGGCACAGGTTTTTACAGTGCAGGTCCTTTACCCTGCCCTGGACGCAGGAGACTCCAGGAGCGCACTATTGATGCAAGAAGGCTTTGTGATAAAGAAAAGGAGCCAAAAATAAAGCTTACAGACTAACGCACCAGACAGAAAAACACGTTTAAACCCCACTTAAGTTCTTATTAAATTCCAGCTATTTACAAAACTTAAAAACATCTAGAAATGTTACCAAAAAGCCATCATTTCATTGGCACATGCGCCTTTAGCCTGAAGTCGCTGTCTATGGTGCTGAAACAACCAGACGCTTACTGCAGCTGCACTTCTTTCAACTCTCTGAAGGATAGCGTGACTTTGACAGCAAATGTTACACCATTTGGGGAGTTTAGTCTCACATTCAAGGGCGTAGGTTAATGGGGGGCACATAAAACTGGGGTTTGGGGTCCCCTCCTGGAAGATTTTGAGCGTCAAGCACTAACTTTCCTGCATTCTTGTGAAATGTTCTGCACTAACTTGAGGTGAAAATGTTTGTAATTAAGTCCTTTAATGCTTTTGTGTTGTTGGGGAGGGCATAAGCACATGTCCTCAATATAGAGGGGGATGTTTCCCCTGTGCCGCCCCAAAATCTACACTTACGCTCCCATTTGACTGAGTGATCCATCCATCAAGAGCACTCAACTGTTTTTTTTTTAATTTCGTGAATGACTTTAATCCTCTTGTCACACACAGATATACACACAATCTTTCATGTCAATGCATACACAGTCGTGTACAATACATAGACAAATACATGCTTCTCCTTATGCAGCAGTGTTAATCTGCATTGTCCCTGTTAAATACACTTCAAATTAAATCATAGGTTGCCGTGCAAGTTACCCACAGTGTCTTGCATTGGAGCATTTAGTCTAACTCTCCTACAGATGATTGCCAGGCTCCTGTTGTGCCCTGTAATCTACAGTACAGGCCTGCCACCGGTAATGATGCAGAAGACAACACTGCCATCTGAAGGCAGTTAGAGCCGCAGCACTAACATGATGTTCTCCATGCACATGATAGTAAAGCACCGGCTGACTCATAGAGCCTCGATGCTCATGTGAATTTGTGAAAGGCACGGTTGTGTCTGCAAGATATGATCTGCTTGATGTAATCCCTGATGTTTTACATGCTTGTGTGAGTATTATACTGTGTCAGTTTATTTCCATGTGATGCAGAATCGAGATGGGGATGATGGTGTGTTCTCACACATACATTTTTAATGCAATCTACTCTATGCCTTTTTTTCATGCATCGCGTGTAGGTGCACATCATGTTTTGCTTTGCACAAACACCAGATGGCACTCCGCCTATTCTGCAAATGTGTACTACAGCATACTGTATTTTATCTAATTATCTACTTTGATTTACACCAACACATTTATGCTGTCTGGGTCACATTGTTAGTCAAGATGCTCTTTGATGCTATGGAAGTGCTGCAAAATGTGAGCGTGTGTATACAAAACGAAGCGGAGGACTGTTCTTATAGTGCCCGACACAACACAGATCTGGTACTGTTTTATGATACTGCCTATTGAACCATTTCAGGATTAGGCATTTGTTCTGAGACCTCGTCAAAAAGTAGGGAAAGGAGATTTTTTTTCCCTGTCCAGATTAATTACTGTACTGAACTGGGGCGTACCCTGACCATCCACGCATCTTTATTCCCCTCTAGAGATATGAGCATGTGACTTTCTCCACAACACTCCATTTAACACCTTCCCCTGTGTTCATGTTATGCAACACAGACCCACAAATAGCCATGAGAGATTGATACATACACACGCAAGCCACAACTGATACTTTATGCCATCGTGATTTTGACGGACACGCAGACTTTTCCCCTCCGAGGGCGCCATGACAAGTAGAGGAGGGAGTCTGAACGCACAAGGTCAAACGGAAGAGTAGGACGCCAGAAGTGGGGGAGAGGATGAATTAAGTCTTTTCAGTGTGTGTGATTAAGGGGATTCGAAGCATTGTGAAGCTCTGATGGAGATAGAATTAACTGTAGATTCCATCAGTGGAGCTTAACATACAGATAGGCACTGGAGAGAGGAAGTGTGGTCACAAATGTAAGATGTCAAGATCATGGCTGGCATTGTGAGCGTTCTGAAGCAACAAAGATGGCAATAATGTATTCGGTAACACTTCACTTGAAGGTATCTACATAAGAGTGACATGACACTGTCATGAACTTGTCATAAACATTATGTACATGTCATAAACGTTGATGACTGCTGTCATTAAGTGTCATTCGGTTTTTGTAATGACAACTTGACATTAACTAGGATGACATTACCAGAAGATGTCTTTGTCATAACATCTTGACATTAACAAGAAATGCACCTGTTTTTGTGTTCATGACAAGTTGACATAATGATTATTATAATTAGACGCGCAAGGTTACAGACTGTCATGACAGCCAGTCTTATCCTTCATGATATCTTAATGACAAATCAGAATGGTACCACTTTACTTTAGATCAAAGCATATATTCATTACACTGTCATAATGGTGTCATAACAGCCAGTTTTGTGTCGTATCCTGCCAGACATCAGAGTGTTAGAATCGGTCTGTAACCTTGCACATCTAATTATAATAAGCATTATGTCAACTTGTCATAAACACAAAAAGAGGTGCATTTCTTGTTAATGTCAAGTTGTTATGACAAAGACATCTTCTGGTAATGTCATCCTGGTTAATGTCAACTTGTCATAATCAAGACAACCCAAACAATGTCAACTTGTCATTACAGAAACCAAATGACACTTAATGACAGCAGTCATAAATATTTATGACATGTACATAATGTTTATGACAGGTTCTTGACAGTGTCATGTCATTCTTATGTAGATACCTTCAAGTAAGGTGTTACCCAATATTCTCTCCATTTGATTTTGATTTCCTGCTGACATTGTTCCTCTAATTAATTTCCCCCAGGTGTGTTCATTAAGTTGATCTTTGTACTGTAAATGTCAGGCTCAATTTAATAAAGCGCAATCAGTGTCTTAATCCTTATAACCAAGTTACACAGTCATCTCCTCTTTTGTTTTTTACTTTAACATCACATTATCAACCTAACTCTTGGCGACATGTCTCCATGCAAACAGTTAACACAATTCTATTGAGCTCTATTTAGAGACATTTAAGAGTCTTGCAGGGGAAACACAGGATCTTACTGTGATTCTATCTGACCTTTTTCTTGAAAGTTTAATGTTACAGGAAGTGATTGTTATTGTAATGCTATTTGATGTATCATTATAAATGTTGCAGGATGGGATTGTTATTGTGATGCTATTTGATGCAACATTTATTTCTTTATCGTCCCCTGGGATGAAATTCAGTTCACAGCCAGAGGCAATAAAAAAATGCATTCAACATAAACGACAACACCAACCAACAAATACTTAATGGATTTACAAGTACTGCAAATAGCCGAGTCCAAAATGCCATCACTGATCTGTGGCCCTGATCTAAGTTTTAAAAGAACGCTCACACAACATATGCAGTGCAAAGTGGCTTGAGGCTGCTCTTAAAAGAATACAAATGAGAATCATATCATGTCTCCTTGTATAAATTTCAATTACCTGCACGAACTGATAGCACAGCTCTCTACTTAAAATGTACAGGAACTCCTGGGACTATCAATAGTCACTAAGTGGAGGGCAGCCTCTCTTTGCTCTACTGACAAGAGCTCTGAAATTAAGCTCAAGAGGCATTTTCTTTATCAGGGTATGCCACTTGTCATTTCTGTAATTGTTTAGACTCTATAATAACAAATAAACGGCATCATAAAGGTCATGAAAATGCAATTAGAATATAATTAAGCAATAGCTTGTGAATGCATTTCAGTTATCGCACTGCTTACTTTTATTACCACAATGAGAAGCTAGCTAAATATACACTTTCACAAAGATAAAGCATGGATAAATCTATATACAGCACAATACATGGAAACAGGTATAGGCTTTTAGGGCAAGGAGGTAAATTTATGAACTGACTGCAAGGCCAATCATTAGCGTGAAAGATGAGCACTTTTTGTTACATATGTTATATTCTGTATGTGTGGTGATCAATACAATCTGTGATTTAGTGTTAACTCGGTCACAGTTCTAAAATAAAGACAGGTCAAGGCATCCTGGTGGAGGTCTAAGATGCTGACAATGTCATAGAGCTTTTTTCACAGCAGACATTTTGACTTGTCATCGTAGGAAAAGGTGTTAATAATATTTACACAGTGGCTCCGTTCCATTTAAGGCTCCCAATAAGCTGTGATATTGAGACAGCATTCACAATACCAGCAAACCAACAGAGATAAATGCAGCCATCGTTAAGGTTATTAATTACACCTGTGCTTTCTCTACCGTGACTACTGTGACAAAGTTCTATTGCAATGTCCCTGGTTTGAGTGCCTGTCTCTTCTCCTGTTGAGTACTATCCAATAAGAGCTAAAATATTTAAATAAAGTCAGTAAAATGGGTGATAAAAATACAGATGGGTGCATATAACGCCACAAGAGGCTGCCAAGCTCTCTGTTGCCAACACTACCACACTGGTTCTGAACATTCATGGCCCTAAATGTGTGGCATGGAGATGTTACAGCAGGAAAAGCACAGGTGTAAATGATAACATTAACGAGGGCCGTGGGGCCAGCTACAGAGCCCTGCTACTGGGCATGCTGGCTCACTGCGGGGACACTTTGTGGAACTGATCATCGAAAGTGTTGTTGGTAACACCTAAACACCTGTGTTTTTCCTGCAATGACAAATCAGAATGTCTGCTGTGGAAAACATGAGTTTGGACCTCAAATTGATTAGTGAATTCAGTCAAAATACAGTAAGACAGAATTCAAAGTCTTGATATGAACATCTACAAGTGCATGTTTTCTCAAGTTAGAGGTCCATTTACAGGTGTTAGGGAGTCCTGCTACACTTGAGGACAGAAGTTTCATAAAGCCGTCTGTAGCTCCAGAGGGAGCTGTGTGAAATCTCATATATATTACTTCAAGTGTTGTCACTTGTGTCAGCATCTGTTGGGGCTGAAGACTACAAGTTTAAAGATAAAAGCATCTGGTGTTGTGGGGTTAGACAGAACTGAGGTATCCAGACCTCTGTAGCCTGTTTCTCAACTATGCTTAAGATTAGCTGCTACTAGCATAACCCACTCAAATCTCTGATCAGACTGTTTGGAGTTGAGTTGCATTGTGGGTGACGTAGGCGCGAGGTGTGGAAGAAGAATACGTGGAATTTAAAAGGCAATATCTCTGGTTCTGCTGCTTCAGTTTTGATCTATAATTATTAATTCAATCTGTCCATCAGGAGTCCAACAATATCAAGTTGGTAGAGTACTTATATTATTATATCCAAAAAGCAGTACATGAAATAGATGATCTTTGAACAGAAAACATTATATTCTTCCTCCTCCTCATAGTATATAATGGCATTTACGCACGTGAATGGAAAAAGAAAACAATCAGAGCAGAGGAGTCTGGTCGATGATGTCAATCACTGCTCCTGAACTGCGGTCAAACTGTCAAACTAAGCAGCGCTTATCAAAGAAAGACGGTCCGGCCGGTAGGCGGTGCTTGGTGCTTTGGTCAGCTGTTTCCAACATGGCGGCTGGGCCTTAAACCTTCTCCTTTTACTGCTAAACAGTACACTAAAATATGCTTCTGAAAACATCTGAGGTGAGAATGAGAACATCTGATGCAGGCTGTCCATTTCGACAGTTTGACCACAGTTCACAAAGTGATTGATATGACTGACAGCTTCGTTACAGACTCCTCGGCTCTGATTGGTTGTTTCTGGTGCGTCGCTGTCGATTCTAGCGAATTATAGGCAGTAGGATGAGTTTTAGCAAATATGACAAAAAGTTTTCAGAAAAGTTTCCTACTGTAGATCTAATTTCATGGGTCACAGTCTTTTCAGTCAGTTGTGTTGTGTTCCATAGACATTTTTTACTACTAAGTTCATAGCAATGCAAAATATTTAGATAGTAAGTCAACAAGCTCCAGTACTTTACATACACAATTTGTGTAATGTATATGTTATGATCTGAACTGACTCAGTTCTGGGAGCAGCTCCTGTGGATTTCTTACAGTCCCTTCCCCTCTGTAAATATAAACATAGTTCTCTTTACTACAGAAATCTATCAGGAATCTGTATATATCCAATTACCAAGGAATATTCTGCTGCCAAGCTCAATCACATTTTCAGACTACTGTTAGAAATGACTGCATGTATTTGCAACTGGCTACATATACACTTAATTAAGGCATTAATACTAGCTGTAATGTATGTTTACAGTCTGTCTGTCTGTCTGTGTGTCTGTCTGTGTGACAGACTGCAACTTAATTTAGATTTCCAATAACTGGTATCACACTATTTCAAGACTCACCATCTTCTTTTAATCTTCTTAGGCCTCGTTCAGACAGGAAGTACATCCCTAAATAGAAGTTTGGCAAGAAGCGAAAAGGAGCTGCTGATGCTCAGACAAGAGCAATCTAGTTACAATAATAACAACGACAGTAACAACACTGGGGATCAATATAAAAAGAGCAAATACTTGATATATAAGTGTGGGGATATTGCTGCAGTTTATTATGCTCTCAAAAGTAATAATCTTGACAGAATACTTTCAGTGTTATTTGTTATTTGCAGCAGCTAACAAGCAACATGCTGGTTACTGTTCTCTGATCCAAAACGTTTCTGAAATATGTACTCAAAGATCTTTTTTGTACTGTTGTAGTTTTACTTGACTGGTTGGTGAGTTTAAATTGTATTTGTTCCATATTAATTAGCTCCAAAGTAGTAATCAGTGGTATGTTTATTATAGTGAGGCTATCATCAAGATAGTAAGGCTTGCCAGGGGGGATAAAAATTCCAACATGCCCATACCTCAAGGCACACCATCTCCTGTTCCTCTGGGGCCTGGTCATTGTAGTTCACTGGGTATCCCACACCGTGCCGGCAGGCCCGGACCAGTCCCCGTATCCTCTGCCACATCAGGGCCCTGGAGCGTCTGATCCCCCGCAGAGCAGATGTGGGCCTGATCTCCCACTGCCTCACCGCTCTAGCACATGGCATGCTCCGACCATGAGGCCTCACTCGCCACGTGAGGCTCCAGTCTCTTTGAGATCATAAGAAATCCACGCTCCTTGCTCCTGTCCTCTAAGTTTTCCCGGCGTCTGTTCTGAAGCACATTGTGGCAGAGAGATAGGGAGAGACAGAGGAAAGAAAAAAGCATCAGTGACCCCGACGGAGAGAAGAGTGTTTACAAAGGAGAGGGCAGAAGGGGATTAGGACAATGTCCCTACTGGATGCAATCCTGATTCCTCTGTGCTTTACTGCGTCTCACCAGCTTAGGACAGATTAAGCCAGGAGGTCTTAGTGTCTGAGTGAGATGGAGGAGGAAGACTAGTGACAGACGTGGATTCATTTGTGATTGTAAATGCTCCTTGATGAACTCCCATGTAACAGAATGGATTAAAACACAGTGATAAATGGACTTTGTAGGGGAAACATATGGCCACAATACCCATCCATTAATACAGACACACACTCAACGTGTTTCACAAGGAGCTTTTAATGTGTTGTGCTTTGTGTCGCTCATTACGGACTCCCAAGGATAAACACTGATCAAAGCTCTTCAGTGTGAGCAATCAACTGACTTCAGCTCTCCGTCATCCTCACAAAGCCACAAAGTTAAAGTACACCATTAACTGATAACACAGCTGTAATTGATTGGCTGGAGTCACATGTGGCGTATATCTCATTTTCCAGCCCCATTAGGATACTGGATGTTGTCTGACAGACAGAGACACACACTATTCATTCGATCTGTTCTCCTGCTTCTCTCTCCAAGGTTTGTTTTGATTCCGGGGACTATTTGCAGTCTGTGCTTTGGCAGCAGGAGCATAGATAGTCCCCTTGGTTGTATCACTTTCATATTTCACTGCAGCAGCCCTCACGCTTTGGGCAAGCCTCGTAAATTATCAAAAAGACAGCAATTCAATTCAATTCCTACTACTACTGCTATTAGTCATACTTCTACTTTTATTACACACATGATTAATATTGTCACAAACATAGCCTTTATTATCATATATTAATATGTACATATAACAACTACCAAAATACTGAATACCAAATATCATTACTGTTTGGCATGGATCCACCCCTTGCTCCTCCACAGCTCCACCCTCTTATCCAGATATTTGCATGTCTGGTTGCAAAAATCCAAGATGGCGACAGCCAAAATGCCAAACTCGAGGCTTCAAAACAGCAGTCCACACACCAATGTGTGACATCACGGTGGCTATGTCCATTATTTTTACAGTCTATGCTGTTTGCTGTGCATCTCTCTCTGACACTCTCACTCTCTCTAAATGTATCATTTTGTCGTATAGATCACTGTACATTTATTGTGTTGATCTGTCCTGTGCACACATCTATTTTACGTCTGTCTCAGCAAGGGAGTAGAGTTTTTAAATCATTCACACAGACAGATTTAGCACTTCCATATAGTTATTTAAACCTAATACGCTACATTTAATACACTACATTTCTACATGAATGATAACTGGAGCCACAGACAATAGTAGTGTGAATTTTTCAGGCCTTTTCAGATCTGGACTCTGAGCATCTCAGGCAAACCATATCACTAGCAACTTCTTCAGTGTCAAATTTACCAGTATAACCATTTCTAATTTTACCAGTGCTTTTCATAATATTCAACACAGTTGTTCTGTTGTTGTTCTCTAGGACCAATTATTAATTTATTCAAATTATTTCTCTCGTGTTAACTGTCAGAATTTTAAGTGTCACATATGTACAGTTTATTATTATTAAGTGGTACTGAGGTGTTATTGCTGCAAAAATTGCTGTAGCCTTACTTTTTGGCCAGTGAAATTAAATTGAATATGCTTTGTGACATCACACGATAGCACTGTATTTCCACCATGTTTTCATATATTGCAAATAGGAGAAGGAAAAACGAATAACATAAGATTCCCAATTTTATCATATTGCTCTATATTTATATGCTTAAAGCCAGTGGCGTAAGGTAGTTATGATGGGCCCTAGTGCATGCTATCATTCACATATCGTCTCTTCACATGATCAGAGACTTGACACTGGATAACATCAACGTACATATTACTCAGCAATCATCACTGCGTATCTGTATATAACAAAAATACCAAAGAAAATAAGAAATTATTCATTTAATTTAACATTTCCAATTGCTGATTTATAGTTATAGAATTAACAAATTGTTTTGTTATAGATGGTATTGACTATTTTACAAAAAAAAAATTAAACATTTATTTGCTTGAAATTGGGACTTTATTGTTGTCTCATTTGAGGAAATTGGGACTTATTATCATCTCGTATCATCTCAGGTCCTACTTATCTCAAATAGCTAGGAGAAATTAAAAATGCGTCCCAAACAAAAGTTAAGGTCAGGAGGCTATTTTTCATAGTAACTGACATTTACAGCAATTTCTGGTTTGTTTATATATGCTATAATTGGTCAGAAACATAACTATTGCCTAGACTTTTAGTCAAACGAATTGTAGCAACAATATTTAGAGATTAAGGTTTCCATATGCACTCATTTTGAATTGTTTATCATACTGAAGGTAAAAACTTCCCTGTCTCCTCTCCTGCTGGCGTCAGACTGCGGTGCATGTGACTGTCACATGATACACCGTGAAGCTGTGTTGTAGTCAGTCAGCTGGTTCCTCAGGACTGTAGCTGGGTGAGTAACTCAACCGAGACTTTTGCTCCGTTATTCCTTATCAGAGGAAAATTTCCTTGCAATATAGTTTGTCGGATTCTGGGATTGAAAATGTCATTATCTGTGTACCCGTTGTCATTTTCACACGGTGACAGAATGGATGCTAAGCTATGTTAGCACAGCTAGCCTGGGTTAGCATCAGCTTATTTTGCTAGCTGTTGCTAGCTTACGCTTAGCCAACGGCTGTATCTGTGTCGCCGTTAACGTCATAATTTGACAGCATTTAATGCATACATTATATTTGGCTACAGACTTAACACTGTTTAATGTCGTGGCATATGCACTGTGGTGATTTATCTCGGAAAGACCCACCATAACATGTCGTGACATTGAGTTAAGCTAGTTATCTGGGATGACCAGTTGCTAGCTGCTTGGCTGTTTGCTAACGTGAGCTTGCTAACTAACGTCTGAATTCAATTAGAAGGATGAAATATAAGGTTCATATGTCTGACACACGTCGAAATATTCACGGTACAATTGGCAAATTATTTGCAGCTCTGAACTCACAGTATAAGCTGTCTTCTTGGTTAAACCTCTGTCACAGCTAACTAAACTAGTTACCTGCCATGCCATCTGTAATTGACTATCAGCATCATGTGTTATCATTGCAGGCTGTAATTGGTTAATGTGCACTATCCAAACCCAGGCCAAAAAGCTGCAATATTGTCTCTGATGTTGAGTCACTGGGTTAATGCTAATTCTGGTGTTTCCATCCAGGTGGAGTTGGATTCCTGTCCATACATATATACTGTAGTAGTGGATATAATACAGGATGGATATCCGCGGGGCTGTGGACGCTGCAGTCCCCACCAACATCATTGCTGCAAAGGCAGCTGAGGTGCGGGCCAATCTGGTCAACTGGCAGTCCTACCTGCAGTAAGTACACTTTACAACAGCACATCATGTTGAGATACACACAGTGGACACTTTATGAGGTACACCTGTGCTAATGCAAGTCAACACAAACAGCTCTGCCATAACCTTTACATTAACAAAGCTTTAATAATCCGACTTTATGTTTAACATATTAAGTAGAGTGATGTTGAACTGGACTCTATTATAGTGAAAAGTGTTCCTAGTTTTGTTCTGCTTCAGAAAGTCTGCTTTTATGATATTGAGAGGTTTCAGGACCCAGGACACATTAGTAAAATCTGCAATCTATAAGCTGCATATTTTGTAGTGATACTGTATTATTTCCCAAAAGCATTATGTCAAAACATTCTTAGAGAGTTAAAGCTCTTACTTTACGCGTCTTTCTGAATACATCAGTTTAATAATTGGACACATTGGAATGTACTGTGCCAGTCCACAAGCAGCTCTAGTTCCTGTGTTGTGATTCACTGTCTTGGGTGCTACTTCCTCTTCAGTCCTGCATGTTTTAATGCAGCAGATCTGGCTTGTGACTCAGGTTGTCATTTCTAAAAAAAAATCCCCTGATGGCTTGATTCCTTGTTTAATTCGTTGGATATGCTAAAAGCATGTTTTAATGTTACTAGCTACCTCCACAGCCAACCCATGGTGTTGTTTGCCTATAGAATATGCGGTATTTCCAGTTAATTGCCATTATTGTGTAAGCTGCTCTTGCAATTAGAAACAGCATGCTAGTGACAAGGTAAAGCCCAGTCCTCATGTGAGAGGGTCAGTGGCATACTCACTGTACATGTTCGTTGTATGTCTTGCTCCAGAGATAAAGGGAATGTTTTGAATGTCTCTTGATTAATCAGTAGAAACTATCACTCTGTATTATCCAACCCATTGTCTGCCTTGCTGTTGTTCAAGGTCAAAATGTATACAAGTAATTGCTTACTGTCGTAGCACTGTGCTAAAATAGCAACGTCCTGATGAATTCTCTTGCAGGAGTCAGATGATCTCAGCAGAGGACTGTGAGTTCATCAAGAAATTTGAAGTGGCCAACTCTGAGGAGAAACAGGTCATTCTGACCAATGAAGGACATCAGGTATTGATTGTGTACTCATCCAACACCTTAGATTTCTTCACTGTTTTTTTATGTAATCTTCAGTTCACAACCTTCCAAACAAAGCAGACAGATGGCAGGTTGCAGAAAGAAGTCTTGGAGCCCTTTCAGACAAATAATTGCATTGCAGCAAAAACACGGGTATCTTCCTTCATTATCTTCGTTTGGATTCACAGAGTGGGTGCATATTTGTACCAGTACTCACACTAAGTGGAAGGAGTGTGTACATTTGTGCATTGGGCTAATGTACCATTTACCATGTAAGCATCAAGATAAGAGAAAATTTGCTGCTCTCCTGTCAGTGTTTCTGAGTTGTGCAAAGACTATAAACCACCTACAGTATCTTGGCTTTTCAAACACCTTTTAAACTAGACTTCTAGGTTCATATTATATTTTCTACCTGTACCCAGTGCTAACACGCCCACCTCAGTGCAGTCTCTGGCATTGTTTTGCTGCAGTACTGTTGCTGATCTGAAAGCACCCTTATGCTGTAATATAGGTATTTTGCTGAGTAAGTCTCTTGACTGTTTTTAGAGCTGTTAGGCAGTATAAAAGCAAAAGCAGTTTCTTCAGTGTGTCGATAGGTGCGTTGGTGATGTGTCTTTCTGACTTTGTATGTATCTATTTTGTTTTTGTTCAGTGTGCAAAGACCTTTCTGAACCTGATGGCCCACATCTCCAAGGAGCAAACAGTCCAGTACATCCTGACTCTGATTGATGACACTCTGCAGGTACACAGACAGACCAACTCACTGTGGATGAATAGGACATGAACGCGCATAAATAAAGATATTTTTGAGAAGACAGTAGGACCATGATCAGAAAAATCTTTGACCCCCATGGAGCAAGAGTTTTGATTTAGGTTTTGTGAGTGTTCAAGTGTGTGTTCAAAGTCTTGGACAATATCACAATTTTAAATAAGTTGAATGGGTAAATAGGAAAATATTGTCAGTTATTGAGGTTCTTTCTTGTGCTTGGAACATAGGCACAACTGGAGATGTGTTTGATACTGACTGCACTCTAAAACAGGACATTTAGTGTTACACAAAAGTAAAAAGTGGTGGATTTACAGACCTGTCAGATTTGGCATTTATCTTAATTGAGCCCAGATTTCTCGTTGTTTTTTGTGCTCATTTTTGAGTGCCACAAAATGAACAAATAAATTGAATACACCTGGTGCTTTGTTGCTGAAATAAATAAACCATTTACAGTAGTTAAATTTTTAAAAAGCAAACAGTTGAATTGGTGTATTTGCGGTTTAAGTAATCTGTTGTCCAGAGTTGCTTTCCTTTCTTCTAAAAGATGATATTTTTATGACCACAGATAATTAGTTTTACTTTATCTGTTAAATATGTAATTGAATCTCTGCATCAGTACCAAGTTCAGACAGACAGACAGACAGATATATCAGGTCACTGAGTTCAGCTCCTGCTTGCCTCCCATGATTGTAAACTGAAGTTTCGACTTTTCCTGAGAGAGGGAGAGGGAGATGCAAGCAGCAAGCCCCAAACAGCTGTTTCTACACACCTCCCCTGCTGATTTTGACAGAGAACCGTTGATTAGTTGAAAAATTTTTAGTACTCTGACGGTGTCACATTCTTATGTAGGTGCTGTGATAAATACATTCATACCAAAATAGGCTGCATATCATTATCCACTGGGAGACACCAAACAATTCTGTGTAAAGTCAGACATTCAGTAAACCCATATAGCCTGAATGGAATGATCCTTTGTTTCATAACCACATTTTCCGGCAACTGCACTGATTCACTGTGATATCAGGAGTCCAATCAGACTCCGGAGATCGAATTGTCACTATTTTGGGATACCCCCTGTTATACACTGAACAAAAACATAAATGCAACACTTTTGTTTTTGCTCCCAGTTTTCATGAGCTAAACTCAAAGATCTAAAACATTTTCTATATACACAAAAGACCATTTCTCACAAATATTGTTCACAAATCTGTCTAAAATCTGTGTTAGTGAGCACTTCTCCTTTGCCGAGATAATCCAGCCCATCTCACAGGTGTGGCATATCAGGATGCTGATTAGACAGCATGAATATTGCACAGATGTGCCTTAGGCTGGCCTTGCTTGCTTTATTGGGGGGGGGTCAGAAAACCAGTCAGTATCTGGTGTGACCACCATTTGCCTCACGCAGTGCAACACATCTCCTTCGCATAGAGTTGATCAGGTTGTTGATTGTGGCCTGTGGAATGTTGGTCCACTCCTCTTCAATGGCTGTGTGAAGTTGCTGGATATTGGCAGGAACTGGAATGCGCTGTCTTATACGCCGATCCAGAGCATCCCAAACATGCTCAGTGGGTGACATGTCCACTGAGTATGCTGGCCATGCAAGAACTGGGATGTTTTCAGCTTCCAGGAATTGTGTACCAATCTTTGCAACATGGGGCCGTGCATTATCATGCTGCAACATGAGGTGATGGTCGTGGATGATGGCACAACAATGGGCCTCAGGATCTCATCACGGTATCTCTGTGCATTCAAAATGCCATCAATAAAATGCACCTGTGTTCGCTGTCCATAACATACGCCTGCCCACACCATAACCCCACCACCACCATGGACCACTCGATCCACAACGTTGACATCAGCAAACCGCTCACCCACACGACGCCACACACGCTGTCTGCCATCTGCCCTGAACAGTGAAAACCGGGATTCATCTGTGATGAGAACACCTCTCCAGCGTGCCAGACCCCATCGAATGTGAGCATTTGTCCACTCAAGTCAGTTACGACGGCGAACTGCAGTCAGGTCGAGACCCCGATGAGGACGACGAGCATGCAGATGAGCTTCCCTGAGACGGTTTCTGACAGTTTGTGCAGAAATTCTTTGGTTATGCAAACTGATTGTCGCAGCAGCTGTCCGGGTGGCTGGTCTCAGACGATCTTGGAGGTGAACATGCTGGATGTGGAGGTCCTGGGCTGGTGTGGTTACACGTGGTCTGTGGTTGTGAGGCCGGTTGGATGTACTGCCAAATTGTCTGAAACGCCTTTGGAGACAGCTTATGGTAGAGAAATGAACATTCAATTCACGGGCAACAGCTCTGGTGGACATTCCTGCAATCAGCATGCCAATTGCATGCTCCCTCAAAACTTGCGACATCTGTGGCATTGTGCTGTGTGAACTGAACATTTCAGAGTGGCCTTTTATTGTGGCCAGCCTAAGGCACACCTGTGCAATAATCATGCTGTCTAATCAGCATCTTGATATGCCACACCTGTGAGGTGGGATGGATTATCTCGGCAAAGGAGAAGTGCTCACTAACACAGATTTTAGACAGATTTGTGAACAATATTTGTGAGAAATGGTCTTTTGTGTATATAGAAAATGTTTTAGATCTTTGAGTTCAGCTCATGAAAAATGGGAGCAAAAACAAAAGTGTTGCGTTCATATTTTGTTCAGTGTAGTTGTTGTCTAAAGCCAGAGAATTATTAATAAAGTAATTGCACCTTTAATAATAAAGACATCTTGACGTATTTGGGAATCACTTCCACAACATTTCTGTCTTTGAGATAGAAATATAGATTTTTGCTTGGTCAAATTTGTTCCATGCAGTCAGTAAGTTTCTCCAGCTGTGCAGAAAATAAGTCTTTCCAATCCAAAAGCTCATCTACAATCTTAATTCGTCTGTTATTCAGGAGAACCATCAGCGGGTCAGCATCTTCTTTGACTACGCCAAAAGGACCAAGAACACTGCCTGGTCCTACTTCCTTCCAATGCTGAATCGTCAGGACCTTTTCACTGTCCACATGGTGAGTGACCACATATTGGGAATCTAAACTGCACAGTTTGAAGAGACACAATGCATTGTGGGGCATTGAGTATGTCCAGTAAACTCAGGTGTCATACTCAGAAATTCCTGCTTATTTAGCATGGTGGTTCACATGGTTCCTACGCAAGTATGGAAAGTATGGAAAAGTATGGAAATAAATTTGATCAATTTCCAGGTATTAAAAAGTATGGAAAATGAAAAATAAAGTATGGAAAAATATTTATGTTTCCAGACTATTATCACTGTTCTAAAATACTGTTTTCTAAAATAGAAAATTAGGTATTTCCAAAAATAATTTAATCAATCCGGGTCGTGTTTTATGCCGGGCCAAGCACAGTTTGTGTGATAGCAAACGTCTCAGAAAACGTACCGCCCCTTTTACCTGATTGACAAGTGGTATGTCCAGTCCGCTGCCCCATGACCCTTCTCCAACCCCCGAGGTATCAAGTTTCACTCCAACACTGCACCTTTGACAAGAAGACAAGTTTCACATGGTTCACAATGGGTAGATGCAAGTTTTTGGATGGATGGCTTGACAATACCGTATATAAATACTGGTTGGCCAAGGATTCCCAATTCACACACAGAGCTAGATGCAAGCTTTATGTGAAATCGTTTGATATCGCCAACATGGGGGAGAGTGCGATTCTTAGCCACATGAAAGGAAAAAACAGTGACATCTCGTTACTGCATCGCTTGCGCCCAGAGTCCCAACCTTTTTGCCTCAGCCCAGACATTGAACCTGAGTTACAATCGCCTATTAAGAATAATTAAATATGATGTGAAATATGATACACTGATATATTTACTCAGATGTCGCATATTCTCTGGAGGAAAAAAAAAAAAAAACGCAGAGAAGTCTGGAAATTAGGGTATGGAAAAGTATGGAATTTTGAAATTCCAAATGTGTAGGAACCCTGAGTATATAATGGGCATTTCTTGCACATAAAAAACCCACATACTTTGCAGTGTGAACACACCACATACTCAATTTGACATTATACTTTGTATGAATTGTATGTTAGTGTTTGATTTCAAACACAGCGTCAGTGTTGTGCCATAGACAAGGACATGCAGATTACGTCTACAAAGACATAGACACCTACACAATAGATAAAACCAGACGGTGTCATTGAAGGAAGTACATAATTTCCCTTGCAACAACAATGAGAGACAATAAGATTCAGAGTCATCAGGAATTCAAGCTGCCTCTGAAACTTAAGTTGGTGAATGTCAAACCCAGTACAACCCAACAACTCTGGTCAACTTTTACTGTTACTTTTACTGTAACTGATTTTGACTATCATGAGGAACAATGTCAGTCTGTACATTAAACAAGGTCAACATATGTGCACAGGGGGCTGTGAACTAGGTGGGCAATCGTCTTCAGACCATGCTTAAAACTCAAGCACATTGTGATGTTTAAAGTTCTTGACATGAGCTAATAAAGTATAATCATTGAAACATCATATTGCACTGAATAGAAAATCAGAGATCCTATTTTCACAGATAAGATGGTGTATTCCATCACATTTATCACAGACATTAATTTTTCACAGATGTGACTCTGCTTCTAATCATAGCCAGGCATCAATAATTCCTCACAAAGCAACCTTCTCTTTTTCACATAAAAACAGGCAATTAATGTAATGATTTCAACCCGACAACCTTTTTAGATAAAGGATGACCACCCAACAACAAACTGAGTACTATGATAGGGCACCCACAGCTTAATTATAAACACCAGCCAGATGGCATCCAGCAGGTGGGCATAATGTGACCCCTAGTCTGCCACGCAGCACTTTGGCTGAATCCGACTGTCGTGCTGACTCTTTACTTTTAAATTAGAGCCTCGATATTTCTACAGGTCTTCGCCTGGCAAGGAGGAAATTGGAGAACAGATTCTGTGACTGTCTCATCACAGGGCACAGGAAGCACTTTACTAGCTGAATTGTTTATGAGATAGTTGATGTGGCTTTGGACATTTTTGCAATTAGATGAGGTTGTAGTTCATGTTTTGTGGTTTCAGGACAAGGTATCTTAAATTGAAGTACTGTGTGCCCAGCCTTCATTCCTACTGTCTTTTCTTCATCTCTCCCTCTCCCTTGAATCTAAAGTAAAGACACATCATAGAAGATGTGATCGTATAGCCAGTGCTAAAATTAGGGACGTGCTGTAGCTGTTTGTTTTTTATCTCCTCCTTAACTTTGGAAAACAAAGCAGCAAAATGAGTCCGTTTCATAATTGTTGCTCAAAATATACTTAAGTGTTTGTAAATAGACACTTCACAAAAAGGAAGATTTGTCAAAGAAATGCTTCACAACACCTTTTCCTAACCGGGCGTGATGCAAACAATAAGACTGTTTTTTTCCCAGAGAAGATGTCCTTACCTGCTCCATCCATCAGCAAACAGGCAAAGCGACATGTCATTGCTTCAGAAACCACTCGCTTTGGCTCTATAAGCTTCACACAGCTTTAACCTATTTTCAGAGCAACAGCAAGCCATTCCTTAGGCTCGCTCAGGGATCATAAGGCTCACTGAATGTTGTTGTTACTCATGGTATATGTCTTGTGCCATCCATTCACCAGAGTTTGCTCACTCACTGTATGTTAGGAAGATGTCTAAGTTTACATGATAGCCAGTGCTGCCATTTTAGTACGTAAAAAAAATGCCTATCTTTCAGTGCAGTTTATTATGGCCTCACTGTAAATTTCTCCTGTTAAAAGACTGTTCATTCACAACAATATGAATCGAAAATGTCCTACTTCCTTCATTAGGCGGCAAGGATCATCGCTAAGTTGGCTGCCTGGGGCCGTGATCTGATGGAGGGAAGCGATCTGAACTATTACTTCAACTGGATCAAAAGCCAGCTCAGTTCACAGGTATGTAACACTGAATGTTGGCGCTCAAATTTCATGTGATATATAAAAGTTTGAATATCTATATCACTGAGGTGGTTATAGTGACTTTTGTAATATAGAAAAGTAATGAGCTGCATGTGGAATAGAGAAATCAATGTTGCCGCCTGACTTGTTATGTATTTTGTCATGTTACAGTGCCTTTGTTACTACTGCAAAGTTGTAAATTCTGTTTGTTTTATGTGACTAATTTACTACTACTGTACAGTGCAGTTAGTAGTAGTTGTGTAAGTTGAGAGAAAACTTTTCCTGAGGGCAGTTTAAAGGTATACTATGCGGTAGTTGTCGCTCACTGTTTAAGTAAAAGCTGATCTCAGATTAACTTTCGTTGGCTATGTTTGCCTTTTTTCAGTGCTGTGTCCATGATTTTTGTTGCTTCCTATTGAATGCTTGTTACTTTCTGTCTGGAATGTGCACACTGTGCTCAGAAATGTCTCTAATAGAGCAAAATAAGAAGAAATTTGGAAAATATAGGTAGAGGACGGAGTCTCTGCAGATAAATACACAACCAGACACTTCTAGTGGGTCCGTAGTAATGATTGAGACGGATTACTTTTCATTTTTACATTGTTTTAGGATATACCTGCATAATACACCTTCTGAGAAAGGTGATTGGGCTCATCAAAGTTTATTCTTTCATTTTTACGATATAGTGTGGAGATGAAAGTGCTCATTTGAAAATTGAAATCCAATTATATGGTTGTGCTGTAGGAAAGGTTCAGTTCTTTGGGAGCCATCCTCTCTGCAGCACGCATGTGTAAATCAAAATGTGTCTGTGTCTATACACCGTATATTGTGTATAGCTTTGAAATAAATTGGCTAATTAAGTTTATCATGTCATGGAGTATTAGTTTAATAGTTCTTGGGACATCAAGCTTCAGGAGGCAATGGTTTCTTCTTTCTCATATGGAGTCCCCCTCCTTTTTAATTTTCTCTCTCTGTTCATTTTCCTTTAATTATCTCCGTTAAGAAAGTTATGTTTTTGCTTCAGTTTGTGTGTTTGTTTTTCAGCAGGATTACAGACAAACTACTGGCCTGACTTTTCTGAAACTTAGTGGAAGGGTATAGCATGGGCCAAGCAAGATCCCATTAAATTTTAGAGCGGATTCACCAGCTGGATCCTCAAATTATTTTTCACTTTTGTTAACAATGCGAAATAGGGCATTTGGCCTTGGTGGAGGTCTGCACTCTCTGACTGCCCCTCTAGTTCAATTCTGTTGTTTGAGCTGACATTGAAAATGTTGTCTGACTGAATGCATTTATTCATATTGAGTCTGAGCAGGATTCTCAGACCTTGAGACGTTCTGATGACAGCAGCACTGTAGGTGCTTGCTTTGCCTTGGCAGATTCATGTACCAAAGAGTGGGCTGATAGAACACCGGAATATTGATTCCCAGTTTCTTTTGTGCTTCTGCATTGCGCACAAGTACTTCTAAAACATCCGGAGGTGTTCTTCAATTCAGATATAGTCAGCTCTTCCAAAAGCATGACTTTGTCTCTTTGTTTTTAACAGTCTGTGCAAAATATGTTCTTAAACTGCTTCTTGAAGTTGTGTTTTATAGAAATTTCTCTCCTCAACAGCCAGTCAACGAATCAGTGAGCGACTGAAATGCATTTCTGGTCAAGCTCACAGCACATACTGTGTAGTCCAGTGCCGCTGTATCTTCGCTCAAAGCAATGGATTGTGAACAATTGTGCACCTGTTTGTTTTGTTTATCTCTCATTAGAACCTACATGGTACAGGTCCAGAAACAGGCACAGGAGCAGGAACTATTTCCCCCAGTGAAGTGAGTATGAGTGAAGTGCATCAGTCAGTCTGGCACTTCCAAAAAAACCAGAAGAAAGTGCCGGGGTTTGTGCAAGCTGGCATCTGTCAGGTGTCACTGGACTTTCACATCTTTTCTCTCCCCTCTTTATCTCTCCCATCCTGTTAGTGTACTCCAGTTTCTCATTAATACTTTCAGATTTGTTGCAGTCCAGAGTCTGTTAGAGCAAGTTTAGAGGAATTCTCCATGTAGACAGCATGGTGTTTGCTGCCACTGATTGGTTTTAACTGTAGACATTGCATGCAGTAAGCCACTTCTCCTTAATGCTGAAAGCGCATGACAAACAGCTTTCCCTGTACATTAGGATAACAAGGGGAAATTGGAATAGTGTTTGCACAGCAGCAGCATCCTACCATTTTGTATCCCATACTTTGTCAAGCATAGCGTGATTATTCTGAGAAGTGTGCTCAGAAATCTATTGATGCGAGCGCTTACTCTAATAACTGAACGTCATCTTTTCCTCTGCATTTCCAACCAGGTAACCTCCACTTCTCCACTCTTCTGTCCTCACTGCTGCCTGTTCTTCTTGCTGGACTTCTTTGCTTTTCTTCAACCTCTTTTAAAATAACAGATTAATATGATCTATTTCCTCCTCTCAGCTTTCTCCACTCTAATCGCAATTTACATTGTTCTGCTCAGGTGTGATGGGACACTTTTCCCTGCTATTGCTCTGTATTGTACTACTGGGTCTGTGATCTAGCATGTGTTGACGTATAAGACTATAGGCTGCATGTGCAATGCCTCAGGTTTGATCCGTGGCGGTTATGCAAGTTTTGGACTGGCCTTCTTCTGTGTGCTGTATCTGCTTGTCAACTACTCCATGTTTCAGATCTGCACTAATTGTATTTGACCTTCTAACATTTTTTGTTTGTTTTCCTGTTTACACAGCTAAGGCTAAAGCTTCTCTTTGAGTAAATGTTTGCGTCTGTCTTTCGCAGAGCTCTCAGTACGTCCAGTGTGTGGCTGGGTGCCTTCAGCTGATGCTGAGGGTGAATGAGTATAGGTTTGCCTGGGTGGAGGCTGATGGAGTCAACTGGTGAGTGATAACTCCTTACAGACAGGGTTCCTACTAGGCTTGGGCAGTATTAATTTTTAATACCTTCCTGACATTTCACTGGGGTGTATGGTAGCTATATAACAGTTGTCATGGTTAAAATAAAAGACAAAACAAAAAAGCAAAACTGCTGGTAAGAGAAATCGTGCTACCCCTCCCAGTTTCAGCTGGTTGTAATCTGCAGTCCTCACCACTAGATGTCACTAATTCCCCCTAAATCTTACACACTGTTCCTTTAAACAAATCTGGGTAATATGAGGTGTGTGTCATTTGTAGTTAGTTGTACTTGATTCTTGATTGTCGGTGGTGTTGTCATGGAGTATTTTTAGGGCTGCTTGATTATGAAAAAATCATAATCACAATTTTTTGGTCAAAATTGAAATCACGATTATGCAAACGATTATGCGGCGCACGTGATGACTTATATTGTTTACACGATGGCATGTAATTTCTGGTTGTGCGTTTACAATTCTACTCTGCTCTCTGTATCGTGCACAGTGGAGTTCGGCCCTGATGCGCACACACACACAGACATGTGTGCACGCACACAGACACAGACCAACCTCTCTCGCTCTCCCTCTGCCATTTTCCACATGCTGTTTTTGAAATGTTCTGCGATCACCTGCCCCTCGCATTATTCATAGTTCACCTACTTGACTGGCTTGTGGAGTGAATAGTGGAGAGGAGGGCAAGGGGCGGTATTGCGTATGTGCGGCTTCTGTAGAAGACAAAATAACATCTCCAGGCATCCGTGACCAAAAATCGTTAACCCTCGATTTCATTAATTTTGAAATCTTTTGACCTCAGAATCGTAATCACAATCACCAGACGATTAATTGCACAGCCTTAAGTACTTTGTTTTTAATGGTCTTTCTTTAATTCTAATGTCTTTTGTTGTGGCTGTATTTGTCTGACAGATGCCATAGACACAAAAAGAGTCTCCAAAAGGGTAAAATAACCTAACTTCAAAAAGAGGCATCTGTATTTTTGACAGTATTGAGAATTAAATTAAATTATTACCCAAGCCTAGTTCCTACAGTTTTTGACTGTTTAGATTTTTTATTTATTTTGTGTTTTTACAACAGTAGATAGTTGACAGCTGGAAACAGGGGCTAGCAAGGGAGCAATCTGGCTTAAAGACAGCCGTCAATTTGGAATAAAGTACACAAAAGTACAGCATAAAAGATTATAATAAATACAAAAAAAGTACACAAGTTAACGCAAACACCACTTTTGTCATCATCACTTCTCACCAAACCCATCTAGAGAAAGCAGCAAAAGGAAGAAAGGACAGCCCTGTCAGATTCAGAGCTAGCAACAGGCCAAATTACACTCGGTTTAAAAAGCCAATTACCGATGGAATAAAAGACCTCATGTAGCTGTTAGTGCCTCCAGAGAGGTGAAATGTCCTTCCTGGTGGAAGCAAATTAAACTCACTTTGTAAAGAGTGCTCCAGTAAGATGACCTGAGCTCTCTCTGCGGCTCTGGTGTGGCACATATAGAGCCTTTATGTGATGCTCTGAAGTCTCCCAACATAAATCAGTTTGTATTTAATCTTTAAATGCCACAATGTCAGTAATATCTTAATGTTCTGTATGTGACAAATTGTTGATGTAGCTGGAAAAATATACCTTCTGCTAGAAAAAAAAATCAAACCACCCTAATGCAAACATAAACCTAAAAGAATATAATGCAATTATGTCATTATTTTGTTTAGCAGTTGCTGTTAATGGACAGGTTCATACCGTACACTCGCTCTTGACATTGATGCATTGTATTCTGCAGCCACATTTCTAAGAGGAGTAGGTTTAAGTAAATAAAAAACAACAGCACAGAAGGCTCAGTGTTTCTTATTTTGTTTTTTGTACAGATTATTAATAACTTCATGACACCATCTTTTGCTTGGTCACTTGTTTTTTTCGTAATACAGCATTGTAAAATTTGACTTGAGTTATTATTATTATTGCACATCTACAGGAGCCACATCTGTGCACTCACCAGCAATTTCTCAAATGTGTGCCTCGCTGGCCTGTAGTAGTTATTAGTGCTATTCTAAGCTACTCTACTGTTATCTAAAGACTGAACATTTCATTCTTGACCATCATCAGAGATAATGGATGAGCAGCATGCAGACACACAGCTGTGAAAGCTTCTCTATTAGTAAACAGGTGGTAGATAGATGAGGGTCCTTTTACTAGGGCTTAGTGTTGTTGTTTTTTTTTTTGTCTTCCCATTTTACTTTTTATTCATTTATGTTATGCTTTTCTGTTTAAGCATCACGGCAGTGCTGAGCAACAAGTGTGGCTTCCAGCTCCAGTATCAGATGATCTTCTGTGTTTGGCTCCTGGCCTTCAGTCCTCAGCTCTGCGAGCAGTTGAGACGCTACAATGTAGTGCCCGCCCTGTCCGACATCCTCCAGGAGTCCGTCAAGGAGAAGGTCACCCGAATCATTCTGGCTGCCTTCAGGGTATGTGGAAAATTTCTCACTCAGGCTGTGTGTCTCTGAAATGCCAAAATTCCTTGAAAATGTTTCGACCACACCGGCCGAATTTCTCTCCCACATCTCAACCAAGGGGGCTGCAAGATGTAGTTTCTTTTTATTTTTCGTACTTTACATTTGTAGTAGTATTTTATCCAAGCAGATCCATCCTCTGTCCTCCACAGCTCCAACCCTCTTGTTCAAATATGGTCACTTCTGGCTCTAAAAGACCAAGATGGTAATGGCTGAAATGCTGAACTCCAGGCTTTTGACCGCACACCACTAGGGCTGCACGGTATATGCGGTAGACGGTAAAAATGATATAAATTTGGCCCACGGTAGAGATTTGCGCTCTACCGTCTTATCGTCGATGACGTCATCGCAACTGCCTCAGTGTGAAAATGGCTGCGAGCACAGAGACAGCGGAGCAAGAGGAGCTGGTTCACGTCCGTGATTTAGCGTAGCACGTGCAACATGTGTTGCTGGAGAACTTGTGAGTGAGTGAGTTAATGTTTTATGAACAGCCCCGGACTTCTCAGACTCTTTAAGCGACTTCCCGCTCAGAGGGAACTCATTCAGTGTCTCCTCTGGCAGCAACACAGCGTCTCTCCCTCTCCTCTCTCGCCGTGCGCACATGGGAGTTGGTTTTCGGCAAGAGAGTTTGTCATAAACCTTTGGTAATGTAAACCTATGTGACGCTAGGGGCTCCACAAAAAACTCCATATGTGAATGTATGATAGTTGTGGTATCATAACAGCCTGTCACAGGTTACAGGGTGATGATTAGAGGAGAAATGGCAGAGCATAAAGGTCCAGGTGGAAAAAAAACAACTCAGTCATTTAGGATTTTGCTAAAAGAAGGAAATTACCTTTTGATATAGATCCCAGGGGACATTTTGCATCATAGAGTACTGGGTTTTAATTTTGAGTTTTGAGATCTGCATTCTGCACAATAAATGCTCTAAAAAATACATTATATCTTTGCTTTTGTTGTTGTTGTTGTTGTTGTTTTTTTATCAATTTAGCTTTGCTAAGGGACTACAAAACCCATTCAGAAACACTTCTATTATAACTTTTACACTTAAATTTATACCGCGATATATACCATTACCGTGAAAGGATTTGATTTATACCGTGATATGAATTTTAGGTCATACCGCCCAGCCCTACACACCACAAACCAAGGGGTGCCGTCACGATAGCTACGTTCATTATTTTATTCAGTCAATAATTTTACTACATAAATAACAAGGTAACATTGCATTAGCTTTACATGTCATGTAGCATTTTCCAAACAATTAAACAGAGGAAATAAACAATAAACATCATAGGGATCACCACATAAAACCTGTTGCATATGCAGTCAATCAGAAGTTAAGATTATAGTACACAACACGCTTTCCATGTACACATTTGTCAAAAAAAAAAAAAACACCTGTCAGAGCAGCTGATGTAAAGATCTGTCTCTGTAGATAAGGGCAGATGAAGGGGAGCCATGATTGATAATGTTTGGAAACCATGTCTGTTTTGGGGAAAACTTATACCTATCAAATGTCTCCAGAGTTGCTTCGCGAAAGTTTTCAGGCCATAATTTCATGCTGGCACTTTCATACTGATATATGCAGTGAACGTACATTTTTTCCACACAACACATTTGCATTTAATTGGGCTTCATACTTTATCACAACAAGAGCAAACCAAAATGACAACTCTTAAACAACAGATGAGGCAGCCTATAAAAACAACCAAGCCCATAAAAGATACATAAATATGATTTATGATTATGCTGCCCTTTCATCTACCTGCTGTGATTGCTCAATGCATCCGCTGAATATTTAATGTAGTCCTAAGAGCCAAGTCCTGGACTTGTTCTGCTGTTTCCTGTTTGTGCCAGGTAATGAATTCCCCACACTATACCCTGACAAAATGAAATTAATGGCAGAGGCTCTATTCATCTTCACATGCTGTGGTGCTTTTATACAACAGGGACTTAGTGAGACTGACAGGCACCAACACAGGTCTGGAGAATACATTAAAAATCAATGTGTTAACTTTCAGGTCTTCAGAAGGCTCAGTTTTGTATTTTGGAAGTCTAGAAACGTTTGCTTCGTTTACCAGTGCTCAGCATTTTAAGCCTATACTTTTCTGTCATAGTTAACATACTTTATCTTAATCAGGCACCCTACTTCTCTTTATTTCTCATTATTATTATTATTATTATTATTGTTGTTGTTGTTGTTGTTATTTATTGCCGTTTCTTATATTTTTGTCCTTATTTTGCATGCCTAGTTTTTGAAGTTTTGAGTTTTGAAGTTTAAATTTTGAAGTCTTTAATCTGACTCTTTCCCCTTGACTGCTTTAACACTGTAATTTCTCAATTATGGGATCAATGAAGTGTATCTTATCTTATCTTATTATCACCAGCAAAAGCATTGGCTTTTCTTCTCGGGGTCCACACACATGCAACCATACGAACTGGACACACAATAGCCTCATAAACACAACTAATAAAACACCTCATCACTTTGAATTATCAATCAAGTACAGGAGGAAAAACAAAATGACCATTCTTTAAACAAACATCAGGCTAAATACAGAATTGTAAATCAATCCAAATTTCTCAAGAAATCATAGGAAACTACATTTTTCTTCTACATACAAATAAATGATCATTCCTAACAAATCTAAAGACATGCTTTCACACATTTGATATGAAAGAAATAGAGTATTAAAATACATTTCTCATTCTCTGCCAAGGTAGATCTCTACATTCACCCGATTTTACATTTTATGTCTCACACAATTTTTCATTGTTTTTGCACACACACACAATTGACCCTTCACTAAGTTCTGTCCCTGGATGCAGACTAGCCAATCATAACGCAGCATCAGGCTGGCTCAGACCAGGGTCCGACAACAACACAGCTGTGCTCCATTGACTCTAATGCAATTGTTTCAGATTTCTTTCATTTTCAGGCTGGTTTTGTGTTTACCTGGAGAGGTTGGAAAAAGATAAACATTTCTTCCCTGTTCCAAAACCAAAATCAGACCCTGAAAAGTGTAGGGTTAGCTAGCTAGCTACTGAAGATATAGCCTACTGAATGTATAGACATGCTGCTTTTGCTTTTTAATGATTGACAGTGATAAAAGACTGACCCTGCTGTACAGGAACCAGTGAAGTGTCATTACATTGTGTGCAGATGAACGTTGTTTAACTTTCCCCGGAGATCCCTGCCAGTCTGGCGGTGAAGGTCTGGGTGCTGGCAACGACACGGGAGCGAAGCCAAACACTGTTCATCTGCACACACTGTGATGCCACACAGCTGGTTCAATATAGTTTCCCTTTATATTCATTGTCTTCTGTGATCTGTAGCCTATAGTTCGGCTTTAGCTTCTAACTATCTTTGTCTTTTTAACCTGTTGTTGCTGCTGAGTCAGGTTGACATCCTGGATATATCCTTCAAACACAGACTGTAGACCTCTCTCCTTCTCTCTGAAATCACTCTTTCATTTTTCCAAAAATATGATAATATTTCTTCAGGGAGTGCAGTTAGTGACAGTGTGGGCTCCATGCTTACTGTGACAGCTTGTCTGACCATCACAAAGAGGCGGGGCTTAACAAAAGGTCAATTCAATTATGGTTCCTGAAATGTCTTGAGATACAGTTTTAACAAAATAATGAACCTAATCCTTAATATTCTCTTGAACAGTATGCCCTGGCAATAAATTCCACCTGACAATGGCTCAGTATGTGACTGTTTCTGCATAGCATGAACAGAACATAGATCTCTGCCAACAATAACTCATCTCAGTCTGTCATGCATGTCTTTTAAATTAGTTCTGTCACAGCACCATAATGCACAATGTGTCGCTTTATTTTGAGCTAGTTGTTTTTTTCTCTCTTTCATTAACGCACTGGACCAAATCACAAAACTGTAATTACTTTAAAACTTGCTAATGACATCTGGCAGCATAACTTTTAAAACTCTCATAAACGGGCACACCCCTTCCCGTTTTACTCACAATGTTAGCAATTTGTTTAGACCTTGATAATTTATGATCCGAGGTTATTCCCAGCAGTTTTGTCTCTTGTTCTTGTTCCATTACTGATATATCTTGCTAACTATAATAATCATCTGCTATAACACCATTCATTTGTCCATTTGATATCCTGCTGTGCCTGGCCACCCTCAGCAGATATTTTATTGAATGCCAAACAAAATATTCATTTCAAGTCAACAAATTACAGCCCAGAAGGAATATAGATTTTTAGCTGAAAAGCCTCTAATATTCTAGCTCTGCCCAACCTGGCAACATCAGGCAGCTTCAGTCGCCTCACTCACATAACAATGGTGCGGTAAATGCCATTGATTACATGATTGAAACATTTCAGGTCGCTTGTATGTCTCTTTCAGCCAGTTTCCATCAGTATTCCATGTCATTGTAAGCTGAGTAAATAGGCATCTGTGTTCCTGAAGGACTACCTAGTCTTTTGTCTGCTCAAAGAAATTGGTTTGAGACCAAATCTTGGAGAATATGTTGTACTGTGTTGTGTTTTCCCCAGTGGACTGCATGTGTTCCTGCTTTGAATTTTCCCTAAAGCTCATCCATCACACCTCTTACGCCAGCAGAGCCGTCACATCCAGCTTTTGTAAATGCGCCCATAAAAGAATGACGCTCAGTTTTTAATTGGTGAGAGAAGTTTGCAGTTTGACTGTTATATTACTGCTAATTAAAAACAATGGTGGGCAGTGAAGGGAGACCCCGAAACGTCTTGACGTTGAGTGGGTTTTCCCGAGAGTCGTTTGACTTACCTTGTAGTGAGCATGTTTGACGTGGAGTGAGGAGAGCTATAAAAATGTTGTTCCTCGCCAACAAACAGATTGTTTTATGGGGGCTCCCTACAGTGTGTCTTGCAGATTTTGAGGAAATATCTAATATGAATTCTCTTTTTACAAAATCCTTTTACATACATATTCCTCATTGTTCTGCATGTTGCTGTTTTCCCAAATGCCGTAATTATGCAAATGATTCTGCTCACCACATGGGACTGGCAATGTGACTTAAATTATCCGGACCATCTGGGAGTCCTTGAACACATCCTCAAAGGCAGCGCTGCTGTGTTTGCAATGTTTTTGCTCCAACTTAACTCAAAAAGTTCTTTTTTTTCTTCTAAATATTCAATTAGGATCCAGAAAACATTAAATTTCTTTCAGCCATATGCATTCAAAGGCAAGCGGGCTGTAAACATTTGTTGTGACTCGGCCTGTTTGCTCTATTTCAAAGGGATGTTGTGCACAGATCACAGGTTTTTGCAAGAAAAGAAATGCCAGATATTTATAGTTAGCTGTATATGCCCTCAGCGGTGGCTTCAGGGCTCAGTCAAAGTGTTTGGTCGGTTTGCTCTGTCTCAGTCCTACTGCTGAAGCCACTTTTCTTTTGACTTTCGTCAAAAATAACGCCACTAGAATATTCTCCCAGATATTTTGTGAGAGAAATAGCCTTTTCAATACTTTACATTGTGTTCTTGTTGCAGTGCAGCCTTGCATTCATCCCCTTCACACCTCATTCACAACACCTGGAAGTTAATCCTCATTTAAGAGGTGTATTTTCAAATGTAGTATCTAGCTTGAAAAACTCCTAACTCTAATGAAAATCAATTGAGAAATGTCTGTTTTTGGCTAATACCTGACAAATCACTGTCTCCCTTGGCTGAATGGCCAGCTTGGTATCCTCTGTGTCGGTCGTCAAGCCATGCACTGAGCTTGTTTTTCATGTCAATATGTGAATCGACTGCTCAGGAGATGTGTTGATTATCCGCTGATCACAGGGTCAAGGGTCCGATTCCAAGGTCCTCCATTCTGTTGTCAAAGTGTCCTTGACTGGATAAAAGCACAAAATGAATCCAGCCATTTACGATTGACAGCCGCTTCACAACTTTATTAACAGACCACAGAAATAGGAGGCGGGTTTTTCTCTTTTGTCATTTGGTGCCACTGATGTCACTAATTGTTACTATGGAAACAATCCATGTTACTATGGAACAGATGTTCATTTCAGGCTTATAAATAAGTCAGTTTTAGTTTTGTGAAACTGACATTACAGACCAGTCTAAGTGTCTTTGTGAAACTGCCACCCTTAGATTATACTGGAGAAGACCCACCATCTTGACACTTTGAACTAGAGCTTAGATCGGGCCCAAAAAATCCAGCCCCACCCAGCCCGAGCCCGTGCACGTTATGTCCAGGACCGGACCGGCCCGTCCAATTAACTGTAATTATGGGCCCGGGCCCGATTTAAACCCGACATTTTTCAATAAGTTGGCTGTTATAATTAAGAGTATTAAACCACAAGTCTTGTTATTTGAATGACAGAAACATACGATCTTAATGAATGGCGCAACACGGAAACATGATTACGTAATAAAACAGGTGTTTATTTTACGATCCAGGTGGTGAAGGGCTGTGCGCGCACAATGTTGCAACATTGTAACTGAGCGCCAAATTCACAAAAGGATTGCGTGGCTTTTGCGGCCAAGCACGCGCAGAGGGTGAAATGCTCCACTAACTGCACTGCCAAGCAGATTTCTATGCAAATGAGCCTCATTGATAAACAACGTCTAATTCACTAACACCAACGCTAATAGCCACATGCAGTTTGAGTGAAGTAAATAACGTCTTTAGAAAGCTGGGGCAAACTGGGTGCTCCTCTGTGGAAGCCTCTCGCCCAGACTTTCCAGTGATCGTGGCAGCAGTGATCGTCTGTTAAATCAGTCTGTAAATAATATTTTGACATTATTATTATAATCATTATTACTTTAATGACATCCGAAGATACTGATGCGTTGAACAGGTGACAGTCTGCGGTCGTTCTCAAAACGCACTTCTGTCATGCACTTCAAAAGCAACTTTCAATAATTTATTTTACGAAACGAGGGAAACAAATGTGAACAAAAACGTTTCCATAATTCATATTAAATTCAAAAGATAACGAAAAACAGCTACAAGTGAGAGGGAATAGTGATAAAGTGGTCAAACTTGGTCAAATCCACAGCCTCAACCCATCCGACACTGTTAGACTGACTCACCAGCAGACATCACTACATGAGGGTATACAGTATTCAGTACTTTGCCAAACAAAGTCTGCCATTGTTCTGCCACGGTGTTCTTGGTGCAAAGCCAGCATTTATACTTTGCCATGTATGGCTTATTGCAATCAGGGGGAAATCAGGGGCAAACTGCACTCAGCTGCCAAACTTTGTGGGCGTGTTTGCGCTGGTATATCATTAGCGCAATATCCTTCGTGAATAGGACGTTAAGACAGAGCAAACTGCGGGTGCAAATGAAGTGCAATTCAATGTGCGATCAGCGGCCGCAGTTCATTCTTTGTGAATTCGGCCCTAAGTTTGTTGTAACTTTAAGCTGTGTGTCATACAAAGTGTGGGTTAATTTTATTTTTTATAATACTGTAGGCAGACGTGTGGAAAGGATGATACCGTTATTCTGCAATTAAACCACTGTTTATTACTGAGTACAGTACAGGTTACTGTTGGCCATAACCACGCCAAAACAACCAACAAACAACAACTTAGCTGTAACTTCATCTGTGCACTCCTGCTCTTTCCTCCAGCTCGCTCATACACACAACAGCACGCACACTCACACAGCCCTCCTCATCCCCGTCACACTCGCACCCCGCACTTCATTCAATTCCAAACATGCCATTAACTCACAGAACATTGACATTATAACAGAACATTTATTGCAGGGTCGCTACAATACATAGCCTATAACATTATCAAATCATAGCCAGGCTTGGGCCCGCAGGCCAGGTCGGGCCGGGCTCGGGCTTGGGCAGAGAACCTAAGCTCTACTTGGAACTAGAGCTGGGTTAAAATATTGAAATTGATCTTTATGTGAATGACCCAATATCGATTCATAAACACCAAGATCGATCTTTTAATATACAAAGCTTTAACCCTGTTAATCTTGCCAGCAGTAAACGGGCATCAGCACTAAAGTATTAATGACCGTAGTCTTGAGAAACTCAGACGTTACCGGCTCTTTTATCTGTAACTGTTAGCTTACTTATTTACGTTTTGGTGTAATTTATTGTAATGCTGAAGGAGCCTCTCCTTCTGCTGTCTGTGCATCAGGGCTGCTGCTCCACATTTACGCACACGCACACACACAGACACAGCAAGTACACTAAGTAGAGATGCAACGGTGTAGACATGGTGTATAACTTGAGCTGATGACAGCTATGCTCATTGCTCTAAGTGCAATAAAACCTCAATGAGGAAGAAGTCAATACTTTATCAATACAGCTGTTTAGCAGGATGTAAGCATGTAGAAAAGTGATATATCAGTCTGCTCTGTCCGCAGTCCGTCATTCACCGCTGGTAATATTATGTCATGAACAAGCACAGAGTGCTTTCCAGCTAATAGCAAATTAACAAGCTGAAACAACATCTGTTTATGTCTAACAGTTTAGCTCAGTTTGCCATGTGTCTTAACACTTACCAACAATAATGTGACCTGCAGGCAGTGACTCTCCTCAGTAGCAGAGGGAGGAGCACAGAGGATAGAAGCGCTGATACTGACTGTTTGTGTTCCTCATTCTGTCTAAACTTCACTCAGTACTGTGGATATTGAGTTTATATTGTGACTTTGCTGTTTTAATTTTACTGTTGCTGCTCTCGGAACAACACTTAATGATAAATTATTCAGTCTAATCCTGTTCTGAATTTCATCTTTTTTTAAATAATTCCTTGTAACATTAACAGTGTCAGTTCTCTGAGAATCTCTTTCACATTTTAGAAAAAAATGGTATTGTAACTGAAATATCTCCAATTGAATCGATATTGAATCGAATTGGAAATTGAAGAATTGAAATTGAATCTACTTAGAACCAATAAATAGGACAAACAGCAGCCGGTGAGCATGGCATGTACAATGGCCTAACACAACTAGAACCATTATAATTATCACAGTATAAATGATACTGTCAAATTTCAATTTTTGTCATCATGTCGCTCAATCCTATCTACACTAATATCTTTATTTGATAACATTTTTAAATAATACAATATTTAATTTACAATAATGTTAAAGAGAGAAAAACAGCCATCGGGAACAGATATTCTTTGACTATTTGCTTAATGAACAACTTTTTCAACTAGACAGTTAATGTTTTTGATTAAGTTTCACTTAATGGACTGATTGTTGTAGCGCTGAGTTTTATATGCACTCATTTGTTTACCGATTCATGTGGTGTGAGTAGGTGTTTGTTTTTTTTTTTGTTGAATATCTCATTTCTAAAGCGTCTGTCTCTCACACTGTTGTTCTCTTTGCAGAATCTTCTGGAGAAGTCCGCAGAGAGAGAAACTCGTCAGGAGTACGCCCTGGCCATGATTCAGTGCAAGGTGCTGAAACAACTCGAGAACCTCGAGCAGCAGAAGTACGACGACGAGGACATCACAGAGGACATCAAGTTCCTGCTGGAGAGGCTGGGAGAGAGCGTACAGGATCTCAGGTACCCAGTCGGCTCCATTTCATGAACCACAGACCATTCATTTTCAGTCATAAGTAGTTCAGCTACAAAGAGCTGATTGTGAATGCATCCTAATACTAATTAATCTAATAAAAATAAGTGCTTGGAACCGTCTTTTAAAGAAGAGGATAATAAAGTGCATGAATTTGCACAGTGTATATGAATCTGCTAAATTTTTGAAGCAAGTCCATTTTCTAAAGACATTTTGAATGCTGCATTGTGTGGGTGACCTTTACATATTTTCTGTACTTGAACTGAGTTCAACTAGTCCATATGCTGTATCTCTGAAAGAAAGAAGCATAGGGATGAATAAAAGTAGTGAACCTTGAATTGTCCTCTTTACTTGTTGAAAAAAAAAGTTTTCATCTTCTACGTTTGTTTTTTTATTTTTTTGTGAACAGCTCATTCGATGAGTACAGCTCTGAACTCAAGTCCGGCCGCCTGGAGTGGAGCCCTGTGCACAAGTCTGAGAAGTTCTGGCGCGAGAACGCCGTCCGCCTGAACGAGAAGAACTACGAGCTCCTCAAGTAAGACGAAGCTTGGATTTCACCGACACGAGACACGAGGGCACAAGTTCTGCTCTATTTTAAACTAATTAGTAGCCACTGGAGAAGTGAATTAAATTTCAAATTAACAACTAATTATGTGAATGTATTCTGAATGAGAGCTGAAATGAGAAGACGTTAATTTTGATAGGTTTCATTTAATTTTTGGAGTTAATGAATTTTTCTCAAGGCTGCAATAAGCTGCATATGAAGATGAGGCTTTCGCTAGCACACTAATACGCTATACGGCAGCATTGTACCTGATACTCATCAGCATATTAGCATCGTCATTGTGGGCGCATTACCATGCTGACATTAGCATTTGGCTTGATGTGCCAGTGTGCATTAGTGCAGCCTCACAGTATAAGTCTTGTTTCTGAAAGCTTTTTGTGAGTTTGATATGAGGGTTTAAAAGATTTGATATACCCATAGATACAGTATATAATTTGTATATATATCCTATTAAATTTAAATTGTTTTTAAATGAATTGAATCTGAAACTTAGAATCAAATCCCAAAAAAATCCCACTGTATGTTCAAAACTCCTTGCTCACATTTTGTTAGGTTGTAACACTTATTTCAGGTCATACTTTTTACAGCTCCTGAAAAGCCGCACACTCACCAGCATCTGATAATTGCACAGCCTCTCAACATTGTTTTTCTATTTGTTGCTATTTGTTGTGTGTGTGCGTGTGTGACGTCAATCTAAGGACTCAGGTCACAAGAGATAAAACCTCAATATGCGTCTGTGTTTCTTGTTATTCCGGTCACACACTCTGTTGGGGCCACTGACATTCACTTAAAAATCCTGATCTGGCCATCTCATTGTCTCATCACTGTCCTCCCCCTGTAATCAGCTCAGGCATCATCTCAGCTTAAAATACACTCCTTCATCATTACAGTCTTTGCCTGACTCTCAACCACACTTTGTTTCACTTAAAGCCCTGAGGTGTCACTCATTCAGGGGATGCCTTATTTCTTGTCCTTGGACAGATTTGAAGTTTGGAAGTTTGAGTTGGTGCATTTCTACATCCAAATCTTTGCCACGTCTTGGCCTCAAAGCATCTGAGAAAAATGCCTTTCTTCAACAGGATCTTGACAAGGCTGTTGGAGGTGTCAGATGATCCTCAAGTTATAGCGGTGGCAGCTCATGACATTGGAGAATATGTGCGGCATTACCCACGTGGCAAACGGTAAGGCTGTGAAAACCAATTGGTATCAAAGCTTAAAGCCATTATATGTAGGTTATCTGACTTTGGGGCCCCACTGTGGTAGAACACACATTTAAAAGAGGAAAATACATCAGGTTTGAAGTAGCTGGTGTCCCCAGTGTGACTGTCAGCCACGTTTATATCTGAGCACACTTACTGATCTGCAAGCGTTAGGCTCACCCAACCTGCTCACAAACCACAGGAAATAAGCTTGTTGTTGGTCTGTGTCACATAATGCGAAAGCTTGGGGTGTACATCCCGTCCTCCTTCAGTAATAGGACCCATCATTGTTATCATACGCAGCATGGTGGAATCATCCCTCACTTAGGGTACAACACTGGTACATTTTAGTCTGTTAGATCATCTCAGGGAAATTTCCAACTTACCAAAGCTAGAAGTATTTATTTTTGCAAAGCAGTTGTTCAGTTTGAAGCACCTTTTATCAGCACAGAGGGTGGCAGAACAAGTCAGATCTACTCCCGTCCTTAAACCTGGAACGATCTGCAGGTCAAGCTCAGACTTGAGACAATTATCTCTTCAAATGAACCTTAACGTAGAATAAAGGAAGTAGTCACTGTTTGCTGCAGTTGCTTAATTAACTGACAAACCTGCACTGTATTATGTAATGTATTTGTTGATGTACCTATTGTTGCTGTTGTGATTTGATGTTGCTATTTGACCCTGTCTGGCATGGTCTCATTTGCAAAAGAGGTTTTAATCTCAGTATGAATTCCTGGATACATAAAGGTTATATTATAAATCCTCTGATGCTGCTAGTTCTTGTCTGGACACGTTTATATCCTCTCCACGTTCTGTTTAAATTCCCCTTAATGTTTGTTATCCTAAAGACACTGTCTGATTGACAGGTCAATAATAGGTTTTTCTTGTCTCCCTCGTCATTCTCATTACCCTTTGGTCTGGTCTCTGAGTTGATATACTCCATTTTAAGCCCTGTGTATAATTGAAGCCCACCAGATTCAATTTACCCAGTGTTGATATGTAAAAGTACCAGTGTTCCTGCACTTCCACATACTTTTTTTTTTTTTTTTTTTTTATCTGCTCGCACCATTTACTGTGTTATCACATGCATTATCCTGGTCTGTTTTCCTCTTCAAAGCACTATATCCTTTTATCAGGCCAGTGACCCTTCATGAGATACATGGAACATTTCAGTCAGGCTGGATTCAATTACCCGGTGCTAGAATTACCTAAAATGTGAAAATAGCACCTGTTTTTCTGTGTGGATACAATTCCTTTTTATTTCTGCTATTTCAGGGTGATCGAGCAGCTGGGTGGAAAACAGCTGGTGATGAACCACATGCACCACGAGGACCAGCTAGTCCGTTACAACGCCCTGCTGGCTGTGCAGAAGCTCATGGTCCACAACTGGTATGAACACATTCGTATAGCTTCATTGACACATTTACATACACAAAATATTCCAGTTTGAGCTTTAAATCCTAAGTAGACAATATTTCTACTGAGCAAAATAGGATTCTCTCCAAGCTTTGACGGCCTATTAATTGTGTGAAAACAGCCTCCCTCTTTCATTCTTTCAGCCACCATCTTAAAAAGGTCGAGGTTGAGATATTTGCACATATCCAAAAACCTGTTGATACCTTAATCTCTCATAATGTTTAAAAGAAGCCGTGTTTCTTCCTCAGACCAGAAATGTGGGCTTTTCTTTTGGGCATGCATCTCTACCCCAACTTTGCGACCTGTTGGCTCGTGTACAGCGTACCCATGACAACACACAGAGCTGACCGTAAACAGGCAAGAGGCCGTGTGTAGCAATCTACAGTAAAAACCCTGATTTAGACGCATATTTTCAATGCGCTGTTTACTCGTCTGAAAAGTGCTTCTAAAACCTGACCTATCGCCAGCATGTCCTGCAGGTGTTGGAAATTGGAAATATTATGATATTCTGAATAATTGTGGAATATTTGTGTGTGTGTGTGTGTGTGTGTGTGTGTGTGTGTGTGTGTAAATGTAGTCAGTGATGTCACACATTCAGACGTTTTCATGAGGAAAACTAGCTGTTAACGTTTTAGTTGAAACAGGCCATCTGACATTAAAAAAGAATTCCTACATGTACATACAAATGATTAAAGGGCTGCACACCCTATCAGGTATTTTCATCTATTTTGGCTGATTGACATCTGTTTGGTTCGAAGTTGGGTGGAGGGCTTTACTGGGTGTTATGTGAGGTTAATGGACTGTGTACTGATAGGACTGATAAACATGTAATTAGCTCCAACAAAGCCAACAGGACGTTCACAGAGATGTCACCAAAGCTCAGTCCGTACACGCCCACACAGTCCTAAAAAAGGTCTCATCAAGCAAATTAACTCATATCACCTGTGTGACAGGACCATGGCAAGGCCTTCAAAAATGACCTGAGATGCTTAAATATGTGCATCTGTTTGTGTCTTTATGTAGTGACATTCAACAGGTCAGAACTTACCAACCAACTAATGGTTTTGAGTGTGCTTTGTAATTTATTCACGGAGAATAGGAGTAGAAAAATATAGAAGACAGACTTTTGTCTTTGTGTTCCTCACGCAACAAGGTTGGAAAATGAGTCAGATTGATTTGATACTGCTGATCACTTGCATGCAGATCCATCTAAATGGTTGTAGTACAGTGGCCGAGATGTGGCACATCCAATGCTTTGCGATTTCAAAAAACACAACTGCATTAACGGAAAAACACAAATGTTAAAGCCACAATGAAAGTGAGCATGAAAAGACGGGCAACCGACCATAAATCAGCCTTAAAGGAAAACTTCAAAACCTCATTTCTCAGTCTTTAAAAGGACACTCTAGATATCTACCTGATGCCGTCACAGTGTTACAGTTCCTAAGCCAACAGCACAGTTGCTAAGCCACTGACTTCAATAAGCACATTACATTTTTTCAGAAGCTGTAATTTCATCACTTAAACTTGTCATCTAAAATGAATAAGGCAGCAATTTTTAGATTCCCCTTGACTTTTCCTCCTTTGTAAAGGGTAATTTAACACTGAAAAAGCAGAAAGTTGCTGCTGAAAACTTAAATATATCATCTGATTTATTGATCAGTTTCTGCCCTAAAATCCTCTATTCAGATCTCTAACCAGCACTATGACAAACTCTATATGCTTTATTTTACTGGAGTGCTGTTCAGTACTTCAGCTTTAATGTTAAAGCACCACTCCTCACATTTTCACGTTTTCTCTGAGTCCAAACACTCATCATGCCCATCATCTTTGTGTGTTTTTTCTGTCCACTGGATCGCTTGGAAACACTAAAAATCATCAAGCAACAAGTGGAAATGTGTTTGTTTTGCCGCCACTATCTAAAACACACTGTGCTCCCTGAGCAACTGTGGATGGAGGCATTGTGTTTAATATCACAGTGTAGTGCTGTTTTCCCATCTAAGTGACCTTAATGTTCCGTGCAAACTGTATGTTCACTGAAGTGTGGGCAGAAGTGTGTTTATCCACCGTAGCTGTACCGAAGGTTTTCATTCTTGTTGCGGCGACTTTGAAGCAAAACAAGCAGATTCCCATTATCAGGCCTATGATAGAAAGCAAGATGCACTTTCCCCACCTCAACCTGAATACTGCTACATTCACTGTAAGATAAATATGTAGAAGATCCATAATGAGATTTTACAGGCTGAAAAATCAAGAAGAAAGGGCTGGTGCAGGGTTATTACATGTATGCATATATAAATATATAAAGTTTGCCTCAAAGCCCTGAGATATCTTAGTGAGTCAGACACCTGCTTTAGACATATACTAATATTTTAAATATCTGTATTCATATATCCAGTATTTAGCCATATGTCGAATCTCAGAAACTAGTCCATACCCATTGGTAGCTTTGACAGTATGACACACTGACAGTTTCCGTGATTATGTACAGCATACCATACCATGACTTAGATTAGAAGAAAAAAAAAACATTGGGCCACAGGGGGAGCCACAGTGATCGGTCGCATTTTAGCCATTTTTAAGCATTTTTCTGTTGTTATAGCGCCACCCAGTTGCCAATTATAGTTAAATTTCTCCAGTCACCTTGAGGCCTCCTGTTCTACATATCTACCAAGTTTAGTAAAAATCCATATAGCGGTTAGGCCTAGGTAAGAAATTAGCTCTCTAGCGCTCCCGTTTTGTTTGATGGGGTCAATAATGGAGGGGTCCCCTCAGATTATGTGTGGTCATATGCCTACAAAGTTGCGCGGTGATCAGTGAAACCCTTGAGATGTTCTACACCCTTATGTGATGAGCCACACCCTCCGCAATATTCATTGCCTTATAGAAGCTCAGTTTTAGTAAGTTTTCCAGCTTTTGCCAAGAGGGAACTTTAGATATTGGTTGCCTGGCTGTTGTTTCCATGAGAAGATCTTCTCGCCCCTACTTACCGAAGGCCCTTGCTGTCAATAAAAATAAAGTACTAAAATAAAGAATGCAAGTAAGATAAGAAAAACCTTTGTGCTGCATACAAAGGCATCCTTGAATAATAAAAAGAATATTGTAGTAGTCGTCTTTTGCTGAGCTCCTGCCCAGCATTTCTTTAGAGTACGGTAATGATGAATGTCTTTTTGTGCAAAGTTTTAAGTGCTTGTTTGTAAAATGATTCCAGTGGTTTTAAAGCTGTAGAGTTTGAGTTAGACCAACTTATCAAACACTCTGTGATGTGGGAGATAACCATTGAACATCTGCTTCAGTTGATAGGAAGTTTCTGGTAAACCTAAAAGAACTTTTGAATCTATATGTTCTCTCTAAATATTTGTATTCTGAGACAACTTGTAGTCTTTCTGCTGAGATGTGAGCATGTTGCTCTACATCCATGTTGTGACATTTGGAGACTGTTTTCGAAACACTCAGCTGTAGACAACATTGATTGAGCGAAGACGTGACCTTCAACATAGCGTTTGTTAGCTTGGCTGCAGCCTCTTCTGCGTTCTTCTGCACTGATGCAGAATTCAGCACACATCTTTAAACTCAAGACAGAGTTGCTCTGATTTGATATGGAAATGGATTTTATCACTCACTGCATGCACTTTTTTTAGGTACCTGAAAGCAGCAGCGTGTCATTTAAAAGCCCTGCATAAGAATCACATCTGAAGACATTGTTCTATTTTTGTATTTTATATAACTTCTGCTCCTTATAAGTCTTTATTCTCCCACACCTTCCCCTCTGATGAATTCAGTTTCAGGTGATTTCATGCTGCACTTCAGCCATACTGATGCAGCAGCCCAGTGATTGATAGGTCTATTTGTTGAAACAGTATAATGGGTTCCAAAGAGACAATGACGTAAACACTCAAGTCCTGTTGTTCACATCAGTTTTCTTTGTTGTGTACTGGCTGCTCTCTGTTGGTTTGTTTACCTCCGCAGGACCTACTTTGTGAGAGGGAGGTTTATGTCTTCAGGTTGTTCTGTCACTTTGGATTATGTGCTGCCTACACTCAGGTGTGAATGCAGCTAGTGCTAAAAAGAAAGGTATTTTTTAGAAAAGTTGAGTTGTCCTTCACCCACAAATGGAAGGTATTTTGAAAGCAGCTCACCACACCTACTGTCACCTTGATTGGGTTGCCTTGCCGTTGTTACCATGGGAAGATCTTCTCGCCCCTACTTACCGAAGGCCCCTGCTGTCATGACAACAGCACAGATGGATGTGTGAACTGAGAAACTACTCTTATATATCATTTTGCCCTTCAGCCTGCTTTGACAAGTTATTTTCCTTTAACACATGTGCAGAAATTGAAGAAGTTTTGATAGAATGTCATTTTTTGCTATCAATGGTTTAAGTCCATCAGCTATTGAGAGGCACTCACTGTCTAGACTGAAGAACAGCGCTTTCAACTTCACAATGTCAAACATTACATCTTTTTCTAAGGCCTCTGTTTTAAAGGGATATTTTGCCGATTTTCAATCAGCCATGTAACATAACAGTGTGAGTAGTACGTAAATGAGTTGTGGTAAACCTCCCTCCATCTAACCAGCACCCAGATCTTCCTGCTCATCTCCCAGCCAGTGTGACATGAAACTGGTCATCCGGAGCATCACCATAGCTGGTTCATGGGCTGCTGCTCCAACTACACATTGTGCCTCTGCATTTTTGTATACTCGCCACCACGGACACAACGAGCATTGACCCAAATGGAGAGAGTGAGAAACTAAGACCACACTCAGATCAAACTGAGTGCTGATCCAGTATAAGTCAGGTATGGTACAGCGTGTTCTGGTTGTTGTAGGTTTTCTACCTCTTGAGCAAAGATATTTGCATGTTCCGACTTTATTTTGTATTTATATTAATTTACTGATGGTGAATAAGTTTTGGAGATGCAGGTCTTGCACTTTAAAGGAGTGACTCTGATATCTATCATGCCTGTAATGGCAAGTGGATGTGTTCAAGGAAGAGACTTCGGTCTGCACACCCACAGCTGTTTGAATTTTTAATAATGTGTAAGCTGTTTCTGCAAAGTTGGTGTCACAGGCTGTGGGCTTAATGAGGTCATTAAGGTGTTTGGATTCACTTCTGACACTTCATCCTTTTATTTATCTTGCATTTATCTTCTCATTGACTCTCACTGGCTGGTGCCATCTCTCACAATTCACCCTGATCATTGCTCCATATAAAGCCTTTGATTTAAGGATGACCAGTGTCTTGCTGTGTTTAATTTCCGGAACTCATTTTGCTGCACAGGTATTAATTCACACAGCAGCTGCAGATGCGTACATCAGAAAGTGCAGAGGCTGCAGGAGGATGAGTCGGCGTCATAACTCTAGCTCATCTCTCCAATTAATGCCATCTGCCTTTATTAACTCCCTGGTGATGTTCTGAAGTAACATATAGCTGCTATTTGCAGACCAGCTAAAGGTTATCATTGACAACATCAGAGGAGTGTGGAGGTTGTTTATGTTAGATTATTTATTTTCATCTTAGAAGCTCTGAAATTAAATTAAAATTTCTCTGTGTGAGAAAGTTTTGAGGAAGTAGGGGATGGTTATGTGAAGATCACAGGCTAAGAACCTGTTGTGCAGGTTTTCATTTTTACCAGAAACAAATCACTTTTGACTTTTGTCCCTTTAAACATCACGTGTAGCTGCTGGATTTGTCTGCAAAGTACTTGACTGTAAACAAAGAGTGGAAAACATTAAAGTGCAGACATGGAGGCTTTGACCGGAGATGAACTGATGAAATTGAAACATGCAGAAAAGTACTTAAAATCTCGGTGAATCAAACAAAGCTGTTTGCTGCTGTCTTCTTAGTTTATGAGAAGGAATCTGAACAGATTTGTTGCTCATGTTGATCATGATTTCCAGTGTCAGATTGTATTCCCCAGCCTTTTCCATCTTTAGATTTATGAGATGTATTTGATATTTCTGGTGGCAGAAAGGTGAGTGCTCTGATATCAAATCATGCATCATATATCATGAAATGTTACTGCCAAGTAGAGACCTGAAGGAAGAGTGTGACCTTTCAAAAATAATGGCATTACATTTCAACATTTACATCATGGCTGGGTGAGAAGCTCACATTTTGAAAAAAGTCACAACTACCACTTGTGCTGACATTAAGGGATATTGAAGGACCGACCTCCACCTTTATCATCAGCTGGATGGGGATTGAAATGCTTTTCATTAAAGGAGCAGAATAACATCACTGTGGTGTGTCTGTTCAAGATGAAGCTGAACTCTAAAGCTCACAGATGAATCACTGGTGTTAGGTGTCATTTGTTTAATCCGTACAAAAGTCTTGTGAGGTTGCCAGGAAGTCGCTGCACGTGGCCAAGAAATAATCTGGCAGTGCTGATGCAATTCATCGATTAATAATTTGTCAGTTTGTCATACAGTTAAGCAGCTACAATTTGATAACAGACTATTATTGCAGACTACAACAGATTATTGTGTCTTTTTTGGGGGGGAAACATGACAAAATGCCTAACTGTCTCTGGTCCCAGCTTCTCAAATGAGTGGATTTGCTGCTTTTCATTGTAAAATATCATTGCAAACTGAGTATCTTTGGGCTTTTAGTCTGAGGGACAAAAATAAAGCACTGTTAAGAAGTCACCTTGGGTTTGGGGGAAATTGTGACAGGCATGATAACGTTTTATAGACCAACCAGTTATGAAAAAATAACCTCCAGATTAGTCAGTGATGAAAATAATCCTTAGTCACAGCCACAGTCTGTCGCAAATCCAACAGAAAAAAACACAATTTAATGTTTTTACATTGATTAAAAAAAACATTTAACACGTTCATTAGCCTGCTTTCAGTCTTTATGCTAAGATAAACTAATTGTTTGCCGGCTGTAGTTTCATTTACAAGATTTGCACATGAGAGTGGTGTCAATCTTCTCATCAAACTCTTGAAAAGAAATCCAGAAAGTATATCTCCCATGTCAAACTGTTCCTTTAAAGGATATTAAAGGCCATCAACTGGATGGGAATTAAATAACATTGAATTCACACTTAAAGGAAAACTGCACAAATTCTCTGAGGGTGTTGCACTGAATTCGTGAAATAAAACGTCTTTATTCTCATATGCGTCCATGGTAAACAAAGAATCTAAAAGCTAAGAAAACTCTTGATAAATTCACTCATCACTTCGTCCCACCCCCAGACACAGACTGGTAAATCATAACGTAGTATTGGGCCGACAACAACACAGCTGTGCTCCATTGATTCCAATGCAGTCGTTTCAGAATTGGTTCATTTTCAGGCTGGTTTTGTGGATTTGGAGCTAAATGTTGTGCCTGGGGTACATCGTGTATTAATGATACTCGTTACCTGGAGAGGTTGGAAAAAGATATGCGTTTCTTCCCTGTTCCAAAACCAAAATCAAACCCTGAAAAGTGTAGGGTTAGCTAGCTAGCTACTGAAGATATAGCCTACTGAATGTATACACATGCTGCTTTTGCTTTTTAATGATTAAAACAGTGAATGAAAGACCGACCCTGCTGTACAGGAACCAGTGAAGGGAAGCAGCTAATATTTGCTAATATTCAGCCAGCTGTGTGTCATCACAGTGTGCGCAGATTAACGATGTATGGCTTCTCCCGGAGCTCCCTGCCCATCCAGCGGCAGAGGTGTGGGTGCTGGCAGCGGCACGGGGGTGAAGCCAAACACTGTTCATCTGCACACACTGCTATGCCACACAGCTGATTCAATATCGCTGAAATTTCCCTTTTTATATTCATTGTCAAATCAAAACATCCATTTACAAACATCTACACAAGTCCTGCAGTGTAATCTAAGTCTCATTTATGCAATCGTATGCCAGGTACTTCCCAAATCATTCATTTTTGCTTAAATTTGTTATGTAAAACACAGGGTGAGTAATTTATGTATAAATGACCATGTTGGGGGTCAAGTATTCCTTTAAGTTTGCTAAAGTGTAACTTATTGCCCTTTGTTTGACAGGGAGTACCTGGGAAGACAACTCCAGTCCACTGATCAGCAGCAAGCTCAAGCCGTGGCACCGCGGAGCTGAACTGTGTCTGTGTGTACGCGTGTTTGTGTATTACCGTGTGGATGAGTGTGTCCTGTATGTACGTTGATCTTTGCCATTTTAATAATCAGATGTTCATTTTGTGTAATGACTTGAAGATTAAAACGGTGTAGTTTTCCTCCGTCAACCTGCACCCACCCCGGAACGATCCTCGATGTTACTTGATTCGACTGTCGTGCTTCGTGTCGTGGTCTCTCAGCTAAGATGTGTGGTGATTGAAGTCGCACTTTGTGTCTGTGAAAATGTACAAAAGTGAAACTTATTTAAGTCTTGCCTGTAAAACATTATATGCATCCCAATAAAGATGCTAATCTATGGTCTTCCTGTGTTGCATTTCCTGACCGAGATTCAGCTGTTTTTGGAATTAACAGCTGCTGAATAACAATGAGATTTACTGAGATTAACTTGATAAGAATATTGAGTTCTCTTATCAGGCCATGTTCAATTGACCCCCAAATAGTGACAGCAGAACATATGACTGAGGCAAAGACACAAGATTTCCCTTTTCTTTTCACATTTGTCAGAAAATCAGAAAAAAGAGAAAGTTTCCCTTTGGATATACAAAAAGTTCTACATGGAAATCAACATACCTCCACCTCATTCTTAAGTTTTCACAGTTACAAGGAAAAATGGACACTGTGGTCACTTTATTAGGTACACCTGAGCAATTTAATGTAATTCAATACAACAGCTTGGCCTTAGAACATTAGGAATGTTGAGTTATATTGTGTTAAGATGTGTAAATTAAGCAGCGTGTCTGTCAGTCCTTGAATCCAGTGAAATGCATATTGGGCTTTATAGGTCTTTAAAATTTTGTGAGGTCTTAGCTGCCACAAATATTTTGTCTAAAGTCACGTACCTATCTGTTTTTTTTCTTTTTGGTCAAATGATTCAAGCTCTTCTGCATAAAAGTCCACATTTCTGATAGTAACAGATCTTTAACCCTACCACTGAACCCAATACTGTCTTTTTACTTTATATTTGCAACTTGCTGGCAAAATGTAGATTGAGCTAACTCACTTTAATAACCACACTCTGAGTGTTTGGGAGTAACATACATGTGACAGAGTTACATAATTAAATTACAAAATAAATGTAACTCATCATTTTTTATTTAAAAAAAAAAAAGCGTAATTAAATTACAGATACTCTCGAAGGGGTTACAACAAAATGTCTTCATCATAGTAAAAAACAAAGTTCATATGTAGAATATAATCATTCTGCTCCTTTGCATCTTTTCACTATGCAGAAATATCTTCTATTAGCACAGCCTATTTCCACTCAGTTTTCCCAGGCTTTATTGCCCAGTTTAAAACATTTGTTAGAAACGTAATCCAATGTCACTTCAGTCAGGAGAGACTCATTTTTATAGTAAAAATAATATTTATTAACACGTGCACCCAAGAATGAAAAATGTGAAAAGTCTTTGGTGAACAGACCCCATAGAGATGCTATGATTTAAGGAGGGCGATGAATCCATAGTCCAATACGGAACCCCCTGCGGTCTAGACGCTGGTGGTGGTAGAGGTGGTGAAAATGAGATGAGAAGAAGGTGAAGAGAAGTGCTGATGATCTGGATGAGTAGAGGATGAGCCTTTGTGGAGCCCGTCCTGGACTCTGGATACGATGGCTAGAGGTGAACGAGGGTGTGACGATTCTGCCTAAAATGACGACTGACAGCAGCAGAAAGGAGATTTAAAATTTTGTGGCAGCATCATGATTGGCTGATGGAGATCGTGGCAAAGTTTCATTGGATAACTAGGAGAGTGAATACCCATAGTCAGCTGATCAGAGGAAGCAGTGGGAGTGAGATGGAGAGAAACATGAATGGATGAGCACAAGGTAAGTGTTCTTGATTGATCTTACACTGAGCTTCATAAGTTACGTTATTTTTATGTAGTAATTAAATAGTTACATTACATTTTACATTTTTACAGGTAAATTCTAAAAGTAACCCTCCCAACACTGAATATTCCTACATAAAACCTTCCTCTGAACAGGGACTACATATACTACTTACCTTGATATTTACGTGCAGTGCTTGAATTAGAGGCTGATTTGTCCAAAAATCAGTCTTAAATTTGGTTAAAAGTTATCTTGAAAAGCTTTAAAAAAAAAACTTAATAATCAGAATCAGAAAAGGATTCATTGCCAAATAGGTTTTCACCTCCAAGGAATTTGCCTTGGTAAACATTAAACATACAATAAACATATTAAGAGGAATACATATAAGGCAAAGGACTGCAACACTCAAGAACATAAGTACAGAGTAGAAAAAAATACAATGAAAATATGACTAAGATATGTTTATGTATGATATATCTGTTTTAGAATAAACTGTACAAATTTGTGCAGGAAGTGCAAAAATATTAAATAGTCAATGTGCAAAAGTTCTCAGTGGTGCAAATAGGTGCAATGTGTAATGATAAGAGAGTCTGACAAATAAAGCCATTGCGAAAGTGAGCAGAAACTGCAGTTCCTCTAATGGCCACTTGAGGCTGGCTCCAAAACAGAGTCAATCCCCATAGACCCCCATGTTAAAATCTACTGACACTGTCTGTGGCAGCTTGTGATGTGAATAAACATTTGTTTACAGCCTGATATTCTTTTGGTGAATAACTTCGGACCAGGCACATGCACAGATGAACCCGAGGTGGTGCTCAAGCATCAGCCCCTTTTGGCCTCGAAATAGATAGGTGCCCTTTTTTTGTCCTTTCTTTTTCTAATTTTAGATTTCAGTTTTTATGTCTGACCCATAGCATCACTTCTCAATTAAAAGCACGTTGCATTGGAGTGTTAATTCTGTGCTACCGCAGCAGCCCCTGCCCCTTCCTCTTTGACTTCCCCTGTTGATACAGCCACTGCAGTTAATGCACACAAGTCGAGCACCCATAAATCAGTGGTTGATATCACAGAAGCAGCGTCCATTATCTACTGTACACTGTCTGTGGTTCCAGCTTGTGATGTGAATATTTGCTTTCATCCTTGCTCTTGACATTGCTTGTAACTGGGGTAAAATTAAACCACTGTAACAACATCTCAATACAGCCAGACTAATTTAGGGAACAACCCATTATTAAGCTTAACAAGGAAGTTTGTCTGGCTTCTAATCACACCGTCTCCCTTCAGTTCTCTGGCGTATTCGAGTGCACCAACTGCCTGGTGCAAGCAGAGACAGATCCTGAATTGCCTTCCTACTTCTACGTGTCTTTATAAAGCAAACCTTAACTTGTTTCCACCAGTGTTCAGACAAACTGATGCCCTTGCCTGTATGACTGTAAGGGTATTGAAATAAAGAACCCAAATAAATATGAGTAAAAGTCTGAGTACTGCATTGTTTTGGACGGTTGATCAGACAAGACGAGACATTTAAAGCTGTCACCTTGGGCTTTGGGAAATTGTAGCAGCCATTTGTAACAACATTATAGCACATCTCATCCAAAATTGACAAATATGTGAATGTTTATTTGAGAAGATATGAGATACATTGCATCTTGCAGATGTTCTCACTGCAGAGCTTTGTTCTCCAACCACCGAACAGATAAGCCGAAACCTTTAGTCCTTGAAACATTATTCACTGCTTCTATCTACATTCTCCCTTAAAAAAATACAATAATCCATTTGTTGTGGGCGAGTGGCTCTGAGAAGAAACATTTTTCTCACTCTATTGTACTGTAAGTTCCAGATGCTGCTCTGAGTTGCTGTGTGCTCCCAACAGACGTTAAATTCAATCTAAGACGTTTGACCTCTTTTCATTCATCCTTGAATTCTTCCTACACTATATCAGCACACACAATCAGTTATAAAGTTTACATAGAGACAGATTCTTCCTATAGACGGAAGAGGCATCTGCGTGAATGTGTTATGACTTGTATAATAAGGAGATGCTGATAAGGGACTGAATCTGAGTTTTAAATATAACTAAGAATCCGCTCCCATGGCTGTTTTTTTGTATCAACTTCAAATGCTGTGTTTCATTTCTTCTCTTGGATGAATCCCTGAATAACAATACAGTTTAATCAACATGAACACATTTGTATGAAAAGCCAGATTGTAATTATTCTCATGCTTTGTTTTCTCAAACACAACAAATACATAATTACTTTGTCAGTTTCACCTAACTCGCCAAACAATCTAACAGATTTTCCTTTTTCTGTATTAGTGAACATTGTATTCTAATAGGCACACGATTAAAGGGGAGGTCCACTGATTTTACCCATCAGAGTGTGTTTCCAGGTTTTGAGGAGTGCTACTGTGTATGTTATACAGAGCCTTTTGTGGATCTAGATGGAGCTGTGCAAAATCTGATAAGCTACCTTAACTGATGTCACTTAAGTCAGCATCTGCTTGGGCTGAAGACTACAATCCTAAAATTTAAAACAACAACCAAAAATTTGTGTGTATTGAGTTACAAGATTAGTCCGCTCCTCATCTGTGCTTCAAGATGGTGGCTCAAGGCTACATTAGCCACTGTTAGCATTACACCCAAATCTCCATCTAAACTGTCAGCGGTTGAGTTGCATTGTGGGTAATGTAGGTGGTAGGTTTTGACCAACATGTTCTCACTCCGACCTCGTCACATATCGCCGTCTGATCATGGACTTTCTCCATCCAGATATGAAGTGAAAAGTACCCTGGATGTGTTGGTTGTTGACGTTCTGGGACGTCATGTCAAGTTCTGTCTGTTACATGCATTGACTTCTTTCAAAATGCACTTCCTGTTTTCACAGGAAATTTACTATTTACATACAGTCTCTTTCAAAATAAATGCACTATGTCATTGAAACAACGCATATTGACGTTTTTTTTTCCTCTAAAAACTAACTGCATAGTTGGGTTTAGGAAAAAAAGACAGGGTTTGGCATTATAATCAGCATACAGCAGCATTTGAGCCACAGAACCGGGGTGTTTTTCACCAACACATCCCTGCTTTTCCTGTGACTCTTGTGCCACAAAACGTGGATGTTTTAAGCCAAGACACGATCCTTTCCGAACCATTACCAGGTGGTTTTCGTGCCTAAATCAAACCACACCTTCACCACAGCGTTGTTGAAAAGCAACGTTTCAATGTGTCTGCTACAAAATTATGCACCAATGTAACGTATACATGATTTACAGAAGTTGGCGGTGTAAACTTCTCCTGGTGGTTGAGTTATCTAACTGCAGGGAGTGTGTATTTTCAGAGTAACAGGACTGAGCGTTTGTTTTTGGGCTGTTGGAGAAATGGGCCTCTGGTCCAATGCAACATTTTTTGACAGGATTTCGGGTTTTCTGAATTTCAGGCCATCAAAACAATGGACAGTCCCTGTTGAGACAGCAGGTAATGTTGCTAACAGCACAAACAGTGCTAACAATAGCAACAGTGCTGACAGAGCTAATGGTGTTAACATAGTGGGGAACAGGATAGTGGTCATTACACTTGTGACTTGTGATGCGCTATTCCACCACTGTGGGTCAGGGAGGCATTATCAGCGGTAACCACCATATCAACACAGTGTACAGCAGTGGCGGCAATGAGCTAGTTAGTGTGATACACACAGGGACTCACATGCACTAACATTCATGCGCTGCCACTCCTCTGCCATCCAGAAGGAGCGTGACTTCATTCTCCGCTCAGGATGCCAGTATTCCATCTTTTGACAGAAAATAATGATTTGTTGCTGTATTAATGCTCTGAATGTCAGATACAGCTCGTATAATATTTAATCTGTACAGGCAGCCATGAAAACAAGATCTGCACCGAACAGACATTTATTTTGGAGACATTAGTATTTACAACAGCTACTGTCTGCTGCATCTGCTTACATGTGAGGCAGCCAGAAGGCCGGGGCTGGCAGCAGCACACCCCTGGGTAATCTGCCTCCAGATGCCTTCAGTGCCAAAGTTAAACTCCATGAGGAGAATAAAAATGTTTTTCAACTCTGTCCCACGTTCTTACTGAAAAACAAGTCTGTTTAAACTTTCCAAATGACACCTCCACATCCTGTAAAATGTCACTTTCTTTAGATAAAGAGCACCCATTCAGCATTAACACCTACAGGTTCTTGAGTGTGTACCTGCCCTTCAACTCTATTACTGAGCCTTCAATTCAGGTTTCAGTCTTTGCAAACTCTGATGCACTCATCCCCCGTCCTTTGACATCTAAAATGTGTGGAGAGCTGGGATGTACGCAGTGTCAATATTTATGTAGAGGCTCACTGCCTCTGGCTGCAGCCGCCTGCCCCTGCTTCGCTCTCCCAACGCTATTTACAGTGGCTGGCACTCTGTGGTCCCCGCATGCTCACCTGCAACAACAGAGTGAACTCTGGACCCTGAAACAGATGGTTTTTCTCCCCCCACTGCCTTTTTTTTTATTATGCTACCCACATTTGGTGTTCAGGGTCAAGACAGAGGGTGAAACTGGCTGTTTGAGTGCACAGTCACTCTCCACAGTTGAGATTATAGATGAACGTCCTCAAAGGCAACGTCTTTTTTCTGTCTTGGCTCAGTGTTTCTATTCAGCTTTGTTCTCTGGCTCTCAGAAAGGCGTTTCATATCCAGGGTTTTCATATAATTTATTCAGGTAGCAGAGGCAGGTTTCCGGGTTCATGCTTCCAAATCGTTTGTGTTTGACACCTGCCCAGCCTGGCAGACTGTTATATCAGCTTACTGAGAGAGAGAGAAGTATCGTTGCCTTGCTTCATCGATCAAATCCCCTTGCTCTTGTAACCATGGGTCAGAGACTATTTGTTCCCATAGTGACAATCAAAACAAGACTCTGCCAACAAAAGCTCGATTTAAGGCTGCATCTAAAGAGAATCACAAATACCGGAGTATTTACAGCTCACGCTGCGTGGCAATATTGCCTCTGTGTGTAACATTAAGATGTGCTATCTCATGCTGTAAATCAACTGCGCCGTTTGGACACTGGAATTACACGGCTCCCAGTGTTTTCAGAGCTGGACCTGCTTTCGCTCATGATTGAGTGCAGATGCACAGTAACTATTTTCCTGCTGGACTGTGTGCACTCACACTAGGTTGGAGTTTGCACTGAATCATCCCTATACAATAACAAATCTTTCTCAAGTGACCTGCCTGTTTAAACACAAGTTTATGTAGCTCCTGAAGTGTTACTAGATCATTTAATAGAGATTGTGGATACACAATCAAACCTGTGGGATTGGATAGCGCTGAGGAAGTTACACAGTCATCCATTCACTTAAAGGTGCTGTTTGTAACTCTGGAGAAAGATTGTTGATTGTTGAGTCTTGTTCCCAGGCTGTCAAATACAGACACTTTGGGCTGGTAGTCGAACCAAACCAACAACCCAAAGCTGCTGTATTTGAAGACCTGGGACGAAAATTTCAATCAACTGTCTTAGTTCCTCCAGAGTTACATACGTCACCTTTAATGAAACTGCTGAGTGATGGTACTGTTCAAATAAAGTGGGGTCCAAATTAGTCTGCATCCATTTCCTAAAATGTAGTATTTACCAAAACCAAAAAACATTTTAACTCTGAAATCAATACTTATTGTTCAAGAACGGATTATTTACACAGAAAAATAGTTCCACAATAAAATGATCTTACATTAATATTTTGGTGATAACAGCAGAATAATGTAATACTAATATCAAACTGTAGAGGAGCCATTTTGCTTTATGAATTGTTTTATTTTTCATATTTTAAAGGTCCAGTGTACAGGATTTAGTAGCATCTAGTGTTGAGGTTGTAGAACTGAAACTTCTCCCCTGTGTAAAGTGTATAGGAGAACTGTGGCAGCCGTACGAAAACATGAATGACGCCTCTAGAGCAATGTTTGGGTTGTCCGTTATGGCCTTCTCTAGTGCAACATGGCCAACACCATGGAGAGCCCCGTCTCACTCCGAAGTTGTCAAAATCCAGTGCTTGGGCAGTGACTTGCGGCGTCAAGACATGTCACTGTGATATGCAGCTGGTCGCCATTAAAGTTCAACGGCACTCGGTGGCATCACGGGGAAATGCAGTGGTACAAGAATGAAAGTTAAGGCAGTGAAAGTCAGAGCAGGGTGGCTGGGTCCACCAAACATTGACTTTCACCTGGGAGAATGGTGTTCGCGTCCCATAAGATTATAAAGCCAAACCCTGTCCATTCTTTCCTAAACCCAATCACGTGTTAGTTGTTGAAAGGGGAAAAAGTCCATTTGCGTTGTTGTACTGATATAGTGCATTTACTTTGAAAGAGACTGTATGTAAACTGTAAATTTCCTGTGAAAACGGAAGTGTATTTTGAAAGAAGACAATGCATGTAACAGGCAAAACTTGACACAGTGTCCTAGAACATTAACAACCAATGCACCCAGGGTACCTTTCACGTCATATCTGGACGTGGAATGTCCATGACCAAACATCAATATGTGACAGGTCAGAGTGAGAATGTTGTGCTGAGGACTTGCTCCATATGCAGATACAGTATAGAGGCTCAGTCTAAGGTAAAAAAAAAAAAAAAACTAGCAATTTTTTTCAGGCGATCTTACACCAAAGAAAATATAGTTATGCCTATTATACCCCATTTTTGTTGATAGATGCCCTTAAATCCAACACACGGCATCTTTAGTACATTTCCCTGATAATACTTCTGTAATTTTACTAAAGAAACATTTTAAATTCAGGACTTTTACTTAATGGAGCATTTTAGACAATAGTATTTCTACTTTTACTTAAGTTAAGGATCTAAGTACTTCCTCCACCGCTGTCCATGAGACCATCATTGCCACCACAGCTTACAGGCCTGTAATTCTAAATACTGAAATGGTCTTTCAGTAACAACCAGACTCTGACAAAGTTTGTGCTGCCCTCCCTGCTGTAATGTCACCACTGCTGCTGTTTGTCCAAACAAACTCGACCAAAAGCAAAGAACACTGTGTCCCAAATTGTTGTCCCCAGTGCAGAAACACGATATCAGCACCAAACTGCCGCTGAATTCTCTCCAAGGGCAGCATAACACATGCTGACCACATTATCTCAAACCAAGTCATTTTCATCCAGAGCAGACACAGGCGCACCTGAAGTGACCACATCTTGATACCTGTGAATGAAGGCAATGATCTCTGTGAGGCAGAACGTGGAACTCACAAACATGTAGGGAGTAGTTATGCTCCTGGGGTTTACACGCAATGGTCTCGTACTAAAATTCATACTTAGATAGTCATTTGACACAAGGCAGATAATGCAGGGTTGTGGTCAGAGCTAGGAATATTGTAATCTTCTTGGTGATTACTGAGAGTGCTGATCTTGTTCATGCCGGAACCATGGCAGCAGGTTTCTAAAATCATACCTAGTGAGCAGTGAGTCAGTAAATTGCTGCAGAAAACAGCTCTGGGTACTGATCTGGTGTGATGCCAATGAACAATTTTAAAGGCATGTTTAGTTTAAAGGGACAGTTCACCCTAAAATCAAACATACACATTTTCCCTCTTACCAGTAGCGCTTTTTTCCAAGGGAGAAGAAGAAGGGAGAATTTACAGCCTTTAATCATACAAACAGACTCTGTCTCCATCAGAGTCAGAGTCTGTAGTGATATTTATCAGTGTAAATTTTTCTGGTGTGAGTTGCCGAGTGCTGGAGATATCAGCCATAGAGATGTCTGTCTTCTCTCCAATATAATGAAACAAGATGTCATTTGATTTGTGGTGTTCAATGCTCCAAAAATACTTTGAAAGACTCAACAGCAATGTCTCTTTTCAGAAATAATGACCCAGTTACTAAAGATAATGCACAGACCTTGTTGTGAGCAGTGTCATGTAGGAACTATTTTCTCTCTACCAAACTACACCTGCCAACTATATCATCACGCAGAACGAAGCGTGCATCCACTGCTAGCTCACCTAGCACCACTGAGAGAGCAAATGTTACAGCTCAGCTGAGGAGGCAACCTGTTCTCATTTCAAAGTCGTCAAATACCGCCGCTTGGTCATTTATTTCTGCACAGACACCAATGAAAAATGCATCCTTTCTTGGCGGTACATTACACTGTTGGGTAGCACCAGTTAATAACGTTACTGGGTGGCGTCAGTTTAAAACGCCACCAGACAACAATGTAATTTAAGGCCCTGGAGAGTCCCTAAAGGGTGGGTAGTAGCAAGGGGTGGTGGATTGGTCTAACAACACCGGACTTTCACCCAGGAGGCCGCTGTTCGCTTCCTGTATGAATGTAGAACTAAACCATGATGTTTTTTTCTAAACCAACCACGTGTTTTTGTTGCACGATGAAATAAACATAAATACGCTGTGTTTCAGACTGTATGTATCTAATGAGAATAAACTGTGCATTTCCAGTGAAAACTGAAGTGTATTTTGAAAAACACAATGCACGTAACAGGCGTAAATTGACACATTGTCCAACCATGTCAATGACTGATACACCCAGCATCCCTAGTGTGTAATATGTAGACGTCAAAGTTCACTGACTAAATGAAGTTCAGTATAAGTTCAATCAGGAAGAGTTTCGTTATGCTTTATCCATTCACAATTCTCTCTCTATCCCATCACTTCCACCAATCAGCTGACAATGGGTGTTCGGTTAGCCAATCGAACTTTGCCACTTTGTTGCTGCTGCCAAACTTTAAATCTGGTCTCCTCTCTGCACCTGTCAGCCGTCATTCTAGGTTAAATTGTCACATCTTCCCCCATCCCATTCACCTCCAGCCACCTTATCCAGAGCCCAGGACGACCTCATCAAAAGCCCACTCCTCTTCACACCCAGATCCTAGGCTCCTTTTTCATCCATCTCATTGCATCATCACCACCAGTGTCTAGACTCCACAGGGGGGATCCCTATTTTACTACATCTTTACCACCCTCCTGGCATAGATGACATCAGGATGCGGTCTAATCGCAGAAGACTTTCACATTTCTCTTCTTATGTGCACCTGATTGAAGTGGTGATATGTGAGCCTCTCATCCATGAGTAGATGCACTCTTCCTTCTCACGGTGAAACGTTAGTGGATGCAATTTGGTAGAAATAAAATAATTCCTACATTAAACTGCTCACAACAAGGGTCATGATTTCTGGAAAGAGACATTGCATTGAGTTTTTCAAATGTATTTTTTGGTGCTGTGAGCACCACAAGCCGAGTTCCATCTGGTTCTATTGTATTGGAGAAGGCAGACATCTCTACAGCTGATATCTCCAACACTGGGTAACTCACACCAAGACTATCTAGATTGATAAATAGCACCACAGGTGAGAAGAAAAATATGTATTTTTGATTTTTGGGGTGAACTGTCCCTTTAAAGCATATGGGGAAAGTCAGCCTAATAACCTTTAAAAACCACACTGGATTGTCCCACAAATGTGAAACACAAACAGCTTCTTGGTTCATGAGAAGTCACCTGTTTTTAGCTTAATTGTATTCACTGGACTGTGACGAACAAAAACCATCTCACCCCTCTTTTCTTCATTTTCACCTTCACAGGAGATTTCAAACAAAGGGCTGTGATGAATGTACATCTTGGTTTAATGAGACATTATCATGAACTCTACCATGATTGCATATGGATCTTGATGAGTGTAATCTGTAGTTATAGAACCTAAATTACACCACATCTCCTCAATGGGAACAGATTACTAAACCCTATCTTCAGTGTGGAGAACAGAGGGGAACAGCTTGGATCTTTACACCTCTTGAAAATGAGGTACTGTATGTTCACACACTCAAAGCGTAGCTCTTACAACAAATACATACACTAGTATATATCAGATGAAGATCCTACGAATGGACAAACACACAGAAGATAAGATCTGCATATATTAAAAACTGTTTGTCTTATTAATACATAGAGAGCAAATGAGCTGCTGTGAAATGACTGCCACCTCCATCTCATATCAGAAGGACACATGTTCTGACTTACTGTGAATCTACACTATAATGAGTTTTATCTTTAAGGGGTGACAACCAGATTCACCCTGAAAACATCCACTTCACAAATTCACAAAATGCATATAAAGCCAGACACCCCAGCCCTCACTAAACTCCACTAAAATGTAAATATTGTCTGCTACAGTGAATTTCTAGAAAAATGCGATGACCTACAGCAGGGGTGTTAAACATGTAGGAAGGGTGTCAAACATAGGGCCCATGGGCCAGAACTAGTCTGCCAAAGGGTCCAATCCAGCCCACTAAATGACTAGACTAAAGGCCAAAACACACCGGCACCATACGACGCGCGTCAATACAGACGCCCCCATTATTCTCGTTATTGGTTGTTGTATTTTTGAGCATCGTTGATTCATTGCTACTGTCATTGTCTGGTTGTCATGGTCGTCCTGCATTGTGTGTTTTCTTTCTCTTCCTGTGTGTTCTTCCTCATCTTTTGTTCTAATTGGCAGTTGGCAACCAGCTAGTCACATTGTAATATAATTCCGGTCGACACCTCATAGTGCAACACTTTTTGTGTGTGTTGGGGGCGGCACTTGACTTGCGTCAATGATGCAGCCGTCATGTGACGCCGCCGGTGTGTTTTGGACTTAAGAGGGGCCAGGTTTCAGGAGCAAGTTAAACAATGGGTTCGTTTCTTCATCACCCACCTTGTTCTTTCTGGAACAGGTTGCTGTAGTTGTAGGTACGTTATCAGCTCTGTGTTGTAGGGTCCTGATAACAACTAGCTTGTGTTCCAGTGGGTGGTTATCAGGACCCTACAACACAGAGCTGATAACGTACCTACCAGTACTCAGGCCCAAGGGAAAGAGCATGAACATCTGAGGGAGGCTCTAAAAACTTGTGGTTATCCCAGTTGGACCTTTGTGAAAACAGCAGCCCGTTCCAGAAAGAACAAGGTGGGTGATGAAGAAAAGAACAGTCTTCTACCCCGAGCAGAAGACGGCTCTCTGATAAAACAACAAATACATATTGTGGTCACATTTAAAGATGTTGAACTCTGGGCAAAATACTGTCAAACAGTAGCTTCAGTACATAAGAATCAAACATCTGTCTTGACATTTTTTTATCTTTCATTTCATCAGACAGTGCTGCTGTGAAAGGAAGGGGATGACATGCAGCAAAGGGCCGTAGGTCGGAATCAAAAATCAAACCTGTGGCCGCTGCAGCAAGGACGTAGCCTTTACACATAGAGCACCCACTGTGGCACCCCAGACTCAACATAATATTGATGCAACCTTATGGCTGACTGTCAGGCATGACAAAACTTAACCTGCTTCCTCAACAGCTTCCACTGTACTGGTGTGGTGATGCCAGTGTTACTATACATGAGTGGAAATGTCTGGAAAAATACACATGTAATGACAGTGAGTAGCAGACTGACTGAGTGTGGAGAAAAACTGAATCATCTCAGGCTGGTTGCTTTCAGGATGTGAACACTACAAGAAAGGGAAGAAATTGGATGTGCTGTTATTTAAAGGTTATTATGCAATGATTTTACCGGCTCAGCCCACTTGAGATCAAATTGGGCTGTATGTGGCCCGGGAACTAAAATGAGTTTGACCTGTAGTCTTAAATCAGGTGTAATTTGTGCAGGATTGTACTCTCAGTGAGCGGTAATTCTTCCTTGTGTAATAGGTCAGGCTGCTGGTGGGAGGAGGGGCAGATATTCTGAAGTGCAATCAATAATATAGTAGTAGGATCAAGTGAGTATTGCATTGCGGATGTTAAAGGGTTTTTTTGTTTGTGAATTCCACATTTTGCTACTGTGGGAGAGAGCCTTCCTTTATCTCTGAAATTGAGGTGGCTCTTTCTTGTTGATGCCGTTCGGTGATGAATGTCCAAGGGATTTCACAGGAAACGAGCAATGCACATGGAGGGCTGTGACAATTTTTTAAATCATGATGGAGAAATGAAAAACACCAGAACAAGAGAGACAGTAATCAGCTGGTGAAGCACACTTGAAAAAAGTTTTTAGTGTCATCACGAGAAAACTTCAACAAGAAGCAGAGTAACATTCATTCCAAATTTGAAATGAGCACACTTTGATATCTTTGTGTTGAACACCTGTATTCATCAAGGAACCATAATTGAAGCGTTTCACTGAAAAGACAGCAGGTAATTATGGAAAGGGCAGTGAAATGCAAAAAAGAATTTATTCTTGACCTTATCTTCCGGATGTTACATAACGACTATTTCCTCTCCTCCTCTGGAACTCGAATAAAAAGACCTGTCAAGTGCCAGAGGAAGTATCTTTGTGCAAACAGACCTTTGGCACTGCATTGTTGGGGCTGAGGGTGAACTGTAACTTTCTTTCCCACCTTCTAGAGCTTTAATACGAGGAAAATGTGTTTCACCCTTTAACTACTGCTGCTGCTTCAAGGATAAGGACCTCAGTGAAGTTGCATCAAATATTGTAAACAAGGCATGTATCACCAAGTCCAGCCTGTGCAGCTTTTAACAATGGAAACACACCTACAGAAAGGCTTTGTCACTCAAGTAACACCTGGCCATGATGGGTCTCCAAGCAACGAGTGTTAGTGCATGAAACGAGGGAAAGGGAACAGTACCCACTTAATTATGTGCTGGTTGAAATCTGTTGGGGTGAGAAAGAAAGGAGAGACTTGTTAGAGAGGAGTAGCCTGTGATTCCTGAGAGGCAGATTTTCTTTTTGTTTCGAGCTCTCGGTGCTGCCACATTTGTGTTGCCAGAGGGATAATTTGTAGATTCATGGTTTAAGGCAGTGGTAAATCACTAATTTGATCAAACAGAGAAAATGCACATGAAAAGATGCAAGTTGGGAGCAAAAAGAGCTGAAAGGAAATGATGAAAATGGCTCTGGGAATGGGAATTTAAACATTTTCAGAAAGATGTGCACATGATATCTACGCACAGTTGGTTTTGAAGGCAGTATGTGAAATCAGCAAAACATTAAGAAAAAAATTAATATGGTTGAATAGGCGTGCAGATGTTTAGTGGCCACAGCTTCTGAGTGTGTGAGGCGTCGTTAGTGGCTCATTTAACCAGAAATAATGCAAAACATAAGCAATGAATAAAGCGTGACATGTATGTGGTAACTATATTTTCAGCTGACTGTGATACATGTGGATAGATCCCTTCTGCTGGCTGTCATATCTGTTGGCTCAGCCTCTGATGTCACTGAATGAGCAGTGCGGGCTTCCAGTGCGCACCTTCGGGGACGCAGCGGTGGCACAGGCAGTGCATTTTCCTCTCATCCACACAGCCACCCACAAACCTTTAGTTTCTGCCACATTTCCGGCATCCGGGATTTAATCTCAGGCTGATCGTCCTGTAAGAAACTCTGAATCAGTGTCTTTGTATTTGCCCGAACTTTTCTGGAGGCAGGAGAACAGGTAAGGTGGTGTTACACTTGTGTAATGATGTCCTTGAGCGCGGGCTGTTGCGCTCCTCTTCACCGGAGCCATAATCTGCTCTAATAGAAAAATTTGCTTCGTGATTTTTTTTGTAGCAGACATCGGAAATCCAGCTTGTTTTGGGGCTGATATCTGTTTAAGTTGAACGGTCAATTCACGCCCAGCAGGAGCAGCAGCAGCCCGGCCGGTGCAGGCAGCGCTCAGCACCATGGAGAGCAACGTGGTGCGCATCTTCAGAGAGGACAGGTGTCCCTCAGGCCAGCTGGAGGAGTGTTTCCCAAACTTCACCTTGCCATCCGGCTCGTTGGACATCTTAAACTACACACTCAACGGCACCTGGGATGCTGAACCCGAGCCCATGTCGCCCATCATCCCCATCATAGTCGCGGTGTACTCCGTGGTGTTTGTGGTGGGCTTGGCGGGCAATTGTTTGGTGATGTATGTCATCATTAGGTGAGTTTTCAGCTTTGGGATATGTCACCTGTTCGTATTGTGCCAAAAGCAATGCCAGGCATGTCACTCAGTGTGAAATCCTGCATACCTGCGAGCGTTTGGCTCATAATAGGAGAGGAAATTCAGTGCGTATTCATTTTTGGAACAACATGATGACATGACAGCAGTGAAATTGCTGCAAACGTGTGTATTTAATTGTGAATCACTTACATCCTGGTCTCTTTGGATCCATGCATGGAAAAAAAATAGGTGATAAAATAGAAAGGGGAAGCTATAATCACATTTGTTTGCATGTATATTTTTGGAGTTTTAATGTTTGTGCCCTTATATCGTGTTTCTGGGTGTTTTCTTTTTATGATTTATTGGTAAACAGACTCTGAATCCAGCATCCTGAGCTGTTTTTTTTCCACCAGTGATAACAAGACATTATAGATCCTAACAAGGTTTGCAGTGATTGTAATGTCAATATTTCCTCTTAAGGCTCCTCTGTTCAGTGTCATGTGGCTCTGTTTAAAGTCTCAATGAGGTATTTTCATTTTAAAGGTCCAGAGTGCAGGATTTAGAGACAATGTTGGCAGAAATTTAATATAATAGCAATGTCTACCTAAGTGTAAAATCACCTGAAAATAAGAATCATTGTGTTTTCGTTACCTTAGAATGAGCCGTTTATATCATCCGACATCTCCACGCTGCACTGCCATGTTTCTACAGTAGCTCGGACAGGACAAATCAAACACTGTTTCTAGATAGGGCCATTCCAGGTTGCAACACATTCTCACTCTGAACTTGTCACATATCGACATTTGGTCATGGACCTTCTACGTCCAGATGCGACGTGAAAGGCACCCTCAGTGCATTAGTTCTGGGATGCCGTGTCAAGCTCTGCCTGCTACATGCATTGTCTTCTTTCAAAATACACTTCGGTTTTCACAGGAAATGTAACATTTACATACAGTCTCTTTCAAAATAAATGCACTACGTCGTACAACTATGTGAAGTGACCTTTTTTTTCCCTTCGACAAGTAACGTACGTGGTTAGGTTAAGGAAAAAAGAACAGGGTTTGGCTTTATAACCTTGCAGGACGCGAACGCCGGTCTCCCAGGCGAAGGTTGCCCTTTGTTCGTCTCATTCACCATCCCTCCTGCCCGCCCTAGTCAAACTTTCGCGGCCTTAACTGTCATTCTTATCCCGCTGCATTTCCCCCGATGCCAACGAGCAACGTTAAATTATAACAGCGACCGGCAACATATCATGCTGACGTTAAAGGATGGCTTTATTATGTCAGTGTCTGACACCGCAAGTGTTGGATTTCGACTTTGGAGTGAGACGGGGTTGGCCAATCACATCTTCACGTTTTCGGCCAGAGCAACAGGAGCATCAGAGTGTTTTTATGTTAAACTACTTTATTCAGTGTTTCTAGTGGTATTAATCACTGGGTCAGTTTGTTTTAGAGAGGATGAAACCTCTGCGGATAATTTGGCTCCCATGAAAACCCTCCTGATCAACGAACGCTGAAGGAATTCTAGCTGTGACAAGTGTCAGCTGGTTGCAATGTGCAATCCCCACCACTACATGCCACTAAGTCCTCCTAAATCTTACACACTGGACCTTTAAGTGAACGTCAGATCAACCTTGACAGATTATTGACAAATTTAAAAGCCTTGAATTGATCATGATGAAAAGTCTGTTATTTTACTCTGTGTTATACCTGCATATGTACAGTATTTCAGCTGCTTTAATTAATCTGTTCAGTAAAACAGCTGAGCACCATGGTAACTAATCCTTATCTTAAAAAGTGATTTAATTAACCTTGTTCCACTTGTACAGATTTAAATAACAGAAAAAATGAGCCAGATAACAATCAGACCTCTTCGTGCTTCCTTCTTTCAACCCACAACAGATACACCAAAATGAAAACAGCCACCAACATCTATATCTTCAACCTGGCTGTGGCCGACGCCCTGGTCACCACCACCATGCCTTTCCAGAGCGCTGACTACCTGCTCAGCTCCTGGCCATTTGGCGAGGTGGCGTGCAAGGTCTTCATCTCCATCGATTACTACAACATGTTCACCAGCATCTTCACCTTGACCATGATGAGCGTGGACCGCTATGTGGCCGTGTGCCACCCGGTCAAGGCCCTGGATTTTCGCACGCCCGTCAAGGCCAAGATCATAAATGTGATCATATGGGTGCTGTCGTCTGCTGCTGGGATCCCTGCCATGACGCTCGGCGGAACGAAGACCAACAACGGTACCTTGACCCTTATTCACACTGCTGTGACTCAGTCACCTTTCATGTTTCTACTCACATCCCTCTGGTTTGTTCCGTCTCTGCGTCTGCTCCACAGGCAAAAGATCTATCAGCTGCAAAGGGTCTCTTATAGGCAATTTCAATCTTGAAGCCCACTTCATGACACATCCTTACCTTGAATTATCTAAATTAGCTGCAGGAAGCATCCTTCAGATTCCCTGAAGAGGATAGTTTGTGGGTTGATGAGACGCTACATCACAGCTACCTGACTAGATGGAGCAATGATAGGCATAATGGGTCCTACTAGGTTGAGAAGAGAGCTCGAAGGATTTATTTCTCCCAGCGACAGTCTGATCTATTGTTCAGGCTGACAATCATGAAGCAGAGTGCACTTGTCTGGAGACATCAGGCCAGCTGATGAATCTGATACTGGCCTTTACCTCTCTATAGTGACTGAAATATCTCAATAGATATTAAATGGGTTGCCAGGAAATTTATTACAGACACTTGTGGCTCCCAGAGGAGGAGTCCTACTGATATGGGGACTTAGAATTTAATTTAATTAATGGTTTATAACACTGGTCCAGATTTCTCCATAGCAATTAGTTCAAGTTCCACACAGTTTAATACATAAAGTATCATACTTGCGTTTGGCCATGTCATAGAGCTAGTTTGCTGTCTCTGTCGGTAGCTGTCCATTAGTCACTCACTCTACAGCAGGAAATGGCACTTCAAAATAAAAGCTCTGTGCTTGAAATTCACTGTACTTAAAAATAAAGTGTGTTTTTACAAACTTGACACATTTGCGAGTCACTTGCGGTCCATTCAGAATGGACCTGCGACCCACCAGTTGGGAACCACTGGTTTGTAACACACTATAACATAGTGCATGTTATGTATTTCTCAACAACTATAACTCTCATCAGGGAAACCAATAAGTGGAGGCTGATGTATGAATGCCAATATAATGTAACACAGTTAAAATTTCACCAAATATGTCTTCACTGGAGAAGTTACACAAACATAGCACATTAATTAAGACTTAAAAATGTCCCTGAAGCCGCGCACAACTACATTACAGTGTGTTATAAACTGTTCAAACAAACAAATGTTTATATAGTGCTTATAAACAATAAGCAAGGCAGGCAAAAGTGGCACAAGTCACTGAGCAAATTTTGCTCATATCGGCCTCAGATCTGTTTTTTTTATACTAGTGTGAACAGCACTATATGGGGCACTTTTATACATAATCCTAATCCAGAAACAGGTCTAATGTTTTTGTAGTGTGACCCCAGCCTGAACAGTCATATCAGATTCCATGCCACTTCTACATCACTTGCCTGTGCTGAGTGTCTTGTGGAGAGATGCTGACAGATGTAGTCAAAAGTGGCCCTTGACATCCTGAAATTTTGGATGGAAATCTGTTTCGGTGACGCCATTCACATCACAATCCCAACACTCCTGGCTCTGACTCTGCATACACCCACAGCTCTGTTCAGAAGAACCAGCCATTGCTCCACAAAAAGCCATCAAATTTTGGCCCTCTTTCTCCTTCTCTTATCTCTCATCCTTCATCCTCATCCTCATTACCATCTGCTCATGAATATGCTGGCCTTCACTGTACATCAGCTCTCAAATGAAACCATAAAGGCTGACTTTGGTGGCCTCCATGTTAACCTCCATATACGACAACGTGCTGCGTTTGATGTCTTTGTTATTTCTCTGTTTTGCATGTGGGTCCGTTCAGGATGGTGACCAGTTCACGGTCAGAATCAGATAGTGGCTTCATTTAAAGATTCATCTGAACAGCCAAACAAAAAACTGATCTGAGCAATAAATCCGAATTTAACAGGATCGCCAGAATAAATGTTGGCATTGTATGTTTCTGCACACCATGGATACGTTACTTTTGTATATAGTGAACACGCTGAAACAACACTGTAGTTTTTGAACCACACACTGCTTTTGCTCAGCTTCACAATTCATTAGTAACACTAACTCCTCCTGGACCCTCCTCAAGAGTGTTCAACATCATTATTTCCAACAGTGAGCTTAAATAGAAACAGCTCCACCCATTTCACAGGTTTGCACAGGTGTGCACAGGTGTGAGGGAATTAATCAGCTGTGGGGGTTTCTCAGTTGTTGACAACAGCCTGTGCACCATATGTCACATATGCCACAAATGAGGGAACAAGAAAAACATTTAAAAAAAAAAAAAAAAAAACTAGAAAACTCAAGCTCTTTACACAATCAAGGCTATGTACACTCATATGTTCAACATTTTTTGTTAACAATCTTGTAAACAGCTTTTATTGTGTTAGGAGCTTGAGTTTTCTATGTTTTTTTCTATGTTTTTCTTGTTCCTTTGTTCTTTCCTTTGTGGGATATGTGACATATGGTGCACAGGCTTCACACCTGTGAAATGGGTGGGGCAGTTTCTATTTAAGCTCAGTGTCAGAAATAATGGTGTTGAACACTCATGACGAAGGTCCAGAAGGACCGAAACATTAGTGTTACTAATGAATTGTGAAGCTGAGTGTGTGGGATTTTTGTGTTCAAAGACTCAAGTGATATCTTCCAACGCACCCTCCGCCGAGACAGTTAGATGTGCGAATACCTTTTTTCAAACCAACGCCGCTGTAGTTAACATGTGGTCAGGCACAAAAACCACACAGTAATGGATAGAAAAACATGCTTTGGCTTAAAATATCTGCTTTTGGTGGTACAATCAAGGCTGGAAATGCAGCTCAGCAGATATCTTGCCATCCACAATGCCAACATTTTCTTTTAGCAACTGGGCTGCCAAATTGAGCACCGAGGCCTGCAGTGTGGATGTAGCTTTAGTCTTGTAGATTTTCTCCTGAATAAAATATGACTGTGTCTGTATTTGACTGATCCAACCTGTTCGTCTAACTGTGTTGTTCTGTACCTAACAGGGACTACAGAGTGTGCCCTGCAGTTCCCTGAACCCTACAGCTACTGGGACACCCTGATGAAGATCTGCGTCTTCATCTTCGGCTTTGTGGCACCCGTCATCATCATCACCGTCTGCTACTCTCTGATGGTCATGCGGCTGAAGAGTGTGCGACTGCTATCAGGCTCACGCGAGAAGGACCGCAACCTGCGCCGGATCACCCGTCTGGTTCTGGTGGTGGTCGCCGTCTTTGTGGTGTGCTGGACACCCATCCACATCTTCATCTTAGTCAAGGCGCTGTCCGGCAACGTGCCCGAGACCACCGCCGTCATGGCTGCCTACTTCTTCTGCGTGGCACTGGGCTACACCAACAGCAGCCTCAACCCCATCCTCTACGCCTTCCTGGATGAGAACTTCAAGAGGTGCTTCAGAGACTTTTGCTGCCCAGGCACCCAAGGACATGGAGACTCTCACGGGGTGAGCCGGGTGAGGAGCACTTTACGGGACCACACGTGTCCCACAGAAGCGCAGGCAGATATGAAGCAGGCCAGACCCGTATGACTAGCCATGGACGTGTCCTCTATGCCCTGTCAGGGCTGGGAGGACTCCAATGACCTTGGGTTGACTCAAGTCACCACTGCCATCTGAGGGAAAGGCTAGAGAGGGCTAGTTATTTATTCATCCAGCATGTTGGTCAGAGAATCCAAAAACAGGTTCATGTAGAAGATCATCTTGTGATATTTACAATTTTTTATTGTCAACAAATCACATAAAAAAACCCTAAACCATCACAGAATGGATGCTACTAACCAGTATTCGCTGTGCAGTTGAGATGTGATATGTTATTTCTTTACTATTGGCCAAAAACCATTGACATGGCATGTTCTTTCATTGTGATGCATATATGCAGTAGGGCTGTACCGAATGTCATTTTTGTACATAAGAAGCATCTAGTGAGGTTTCTAGATGAGGCTTCGAATGTCTGTCGCAATATTTTATAATGTCATCAACAGAGTTGGGTATAATGCATTACAAAGATTACTTTTTGCAGTAACAAGTAACCTAACGCGTTAGTTTGCTGTTTGAGTAATCAAATACTTAAGTACATTTTCAAACAAGACATCAGTTACTTCCGTTACTTTTAGAGCGCTGGTCCTTGGCTGTCGTTTGGTTCTAATACGTTAAACCTATCAGTCTGAAAGAAGCCACGGAGCTTGTGGCTCGCTACGTGGTCGGAGAAATGCTGCCGTTGTCTATGGTGGAGTCTAAATAGGTGGAGTAGGACTCGCTGACAGACATATTTCAGACTCAGGACTTATGCCTGGTACACACTACATGCTGCTACTCACCAATTATCCCCGGTCGTCTTTCACGGCGTGTGTGATGTCATCGGATTATTCTTGTCCTATTTTTATTACTTTCACTATTATTTGAGTCACTGTGTCTGTTCATGTGCCAGCCGACATGTTGTTGTAGTCACCTAAAAGCGTCAGCAGATGGCAGGAGCTACATTTGAGACGCAATATGTAAACTATCAAGCTAATCTATCTTCCACAGGAAGTTCTGACAAATGTTTCAGAATAAAAGCCTATTTAGAAAATGGAGGGATTCTCTCAGCTGATGTTATAAGGGGCTTTTAATCTGAAACAAGTGTTGAGTTTGAAATGACGGTAACATTAACTCAGCAGGTTGACAAAGTGCCTCTGCTGTTTCACACCATCATTTCCCCCTTTTATTCTGTGCGGTAACACAACCTTAAAAAAAACAGTCCTAGATTTAAAAAAGTGATAAATTGGATTGAATAATTCATTCATTTTGCATAACTGCTTATCCTGTTAGGGGTCACGGGGGCGCTCGAGCCTATCCCAGATGACTTTGGGTGAGAGGCGGTGTACACCCTGGACAGGTCGCCAGACTATCACAGGGCTGACACATAGAGACAGACAACCATTCACACTCACATTCACACCTACGGACAATTTAGAGTCACCAGTTAACCTGCATGTATTTGGACTGTGGGAGGAAGCCGGAGTACCCGGAGAAAACCCATGTTGACACAGGGAGAACATGCAAACTCTGCACAGAAGGGCTCCTCCACCTTGGGCCCGGTCTCACCCCAAGTTGTCGAAATCTGGTGCTTGGGCAGTGACTTCCAGCGTCAGAAACCAACAAAAAAATGCATCCTTTAACGTCAGCATGATCAGCGACAGGTTGCACTTATAGTTTAATGGTGCCTGGTGGCATCGGGGAAACGTGGCAAACACGTGCATTTGTTACTGAAGGAAAAAACACGTCAATTTGCAGTTTTGTACCAAAGTAGTGCGTTTATTTCCCATGAAAACAGTGTATTTTGAAAGAAGACATAGATGTATAGAATACATGTAACTGGCAGAACTTGACACAGCATCCCAGAATGTCAACAACCAACACACCCTGGGTACCTTGCACGTCATATGTGGATGTGGAAAGTCCATGACCAAAACGTCAATATGTGACGGAGTCGGCGTGAGAATGTGGTGGCAGCACTGTGCCACCCATGTATTAAGTTAGTCTTTTTAATAAATCAATTTTCTTTAATGAATAAATGTGATTTATGCTGCTAGATGACCTCATTAATACAGGTACATGATAGCAAACTTTTTTTGACCGCAGTGGGAATGTTTTTGAAGGCTAAACAACAACAAATAGGGATTGAAGCAGAATATTTTGTCAGATAAACATATGAGAATTTTGGAATCTGTCTTTTTTCAATGAATGTCGACTTTTTGAGTTCACTGCGCTCGGGAGTTACTGAAAATGTTTGGATCACACGAGTATGCAGCACCACTGGAATCTACTTCTACAAATAGTATGACACTTTAAACCTAATAAAATAGCAAAAACAGTGAATGTTGATTTAGAATTCAAATGTCAGTGTTATGAATGAAGCTTCAAATCTTTAAACCATTCGGTACAGCCCTATAGGCACATCATCTTTCTTTAAATGAATCACACATGCACCCTCCTGCTGCCAGAAATACCACCAGATATGACCACCAGATATGTATCAATCCACTGCTGAAAATAGTCGCCCCAAAAATATGGAACTGACACTTGTTTGCGAAAATCTACAGCACCCAGCTGTCTGAAAATAAGACGTCACAAAAATAAGTATGAAGCTATATATATATGTGACCTTTTTCTACAGGTCTGTGTCTTCAGTGACAATGAATGTGCTCTGAGCGGAGATCTACATACAGTACAGAAGTCAGAGAGATTGAGTTTTCCTCCTGTGGGATTTGTTGACATTTATAAAAGTATGGAATAATACCTGACTTATACTTTAAAGTTTAGATTAAAAGCCTGTGACAGTGATTGTGAAGTGTAAAGATGTCTCTGGGGTCACAGCCCAGCTGGTTACTAAACCTCTGTACAGTGTTTTATAATGTATAGACTGTATAAAGCTAAGATCTGAAAGCTGAAACTCAAACATACTTTTAATATTATTTCGCATGCTGTTGATATCAGCAGCACAACTACGATGAAAGATGTCCAGACAAGAAACCAAAAGTATTTTATTATGTAGCCTGATCACATTTTGTTTACCTGCTCTAGACTTTTACATAAAACTCATTAAAATAGTTCTCACATGCAGAAAAAGATCAACCGGTATTGTGTGCACAGACTGAAAACAAGTAATTATCCCTGATTGTTTTAGGAACAAACTGCATTAAGAGTGTTTTAAGCTGGGTGTGTTTTATGTGAACTGTAATTTGGTGCTTTGCTGTATTGTAAATCTGTGAATACTCTGTGTCATTGGCAGTAAAAACCCATGTAGAATACTGAATAACCTCTCAGGGATCATCCTGTGTAACTCACCACAAAAAAGATACTGAATCGAAGTATTTTCTCCTTGACAAGGTGACTGAGTTTGTCGAGGCGTCAATGTCAAAACAGTGTGTTATTCAAAGCTGAACTTTGTCCTTGGGAATCTATTATTACACCTGACACTTACTCCAGCTGCGATGCTGCGTCTCATGGTGGAGGTGTCGTCGAATACTGTATATAGTATTGTCAACCTGGCATGTTCTCACCTTGTCTTTAATACTAGTACATGTAAAAAACTGGGCAGAGGGCTCCAAGGCAACAGCTGACGTGAACACGACAGGCTGTATCTACACAACATGCCTTTTAGTGTTTAATGGAACTTAATGTTCATACTGTAAATATCAGCTCATGACCGTGCATTTCTACGTTTATCTCATGAAAATTCTCTCGGTAAAACGAAACGAAGCGTGTGACTCGTTTTCTGTCGTGGTTTCCTGAATTATTGTAGCTTTTACAGGAGTCGACCAAAATTCACAAAATCAAAGCTTGTGTGGGTTTTTCTTAACGTCAAGCAAACCACTCATATATTTATCTGTATAAATCTGATTTAATAGTTATAGCAGAAGTGTTTTTGTGCCTTGTTTTGTGTGCCTTATCTTGCTTTGCCTATGAACTCTGCTGTTTTGCTTGCTCTTAAGACCAGCAATTAGCTACATCCATTGTTGTGATGCATCCCCTCTCCTCTTTAAGACTATGAAAGCACATCTTGGTAAAAGCACACTGCTTTACGTTATTGTAGCATACTCTCTGAGAAAAAATCCAAGTCTTACTGAGACCCCAGACATCCAGCTGCTGGTTCAAGTATGTGTTTGTTAATGTATCCGATAGACATGACTGTACTTACAAATGAATTCAGCCCAGGTCTGAGCACCATTTACTGTATGTGTAATGTGCTGCTGCCTTATAAATGAAATGTACCTGTTGGATATTTGCTGTATCTTTAAGCTTTGAATGTTGAAACATGCTTCACACACGTGCAACAAAGTCACAATAAAGCTGTAAAATGTGAGTTTGCTTCATTGAAAGAAAACACTGGGTATGAGAAGGGTTTCATTTCTGTCCTTGATGATAGAAAGAAGAAATACGGCGTAGAATCACAAAAACAGCCATGACTTTATAACCCACCTCCCCAAGGGTCCAGGATTTTTTTTTCTGTATTAATTCTCTTTGACTAAGGCACAGAGCTAATGTTTCCACTGTGAGTGCTTCAGCTGAGGAGCAGAAGTCCAAGGCTTGTTGTTCTAGCTGTGAGGCGTTTTGTGTCGGTGGCCTTGAGGAGGAATTCGTAATGACCAGCCACTGCGTGAGGAGCATATGGATACATTGCTGCTGATGTGCCTCGCTTCACTTTGGATTTACTAATATTATTGTGAAGGTGTGAATAGGGGTGTATCTGGACCATTTTCGAGGGGGGAGTGTAACATTCCTCTCTAGGCATTGATTCAACCCCTTAAAACTCATCCCTGTTCATCAGAATTACATATTTATAAGCAGTGGTGTAGTGGAGGGTATACCCACCTCTTTCTCTGGCTGTTTACAGTTAACCCACCTATCAGCCAAAAGGCTATTAGAATATATGGGAGAATATACCAACCTCCCCATGGTAACCTACCCATCTACCTAATAGTGCGCCCACCTCATTAATTACCGCTACACTACGACTGTTTTCCATGAAAATATGTCACTTAACACCTTAAATTGCTTGGATGAAACTCTACATCTTTGCCTCATTAAATCAACTGGAAACTTTTGTATAAAATAATAATGTAAACCTCCTAAAATCTATCTCGACACCCCAATTTGTGACAATCACTCCTTTAATTCGGGTCTAACTGACATTGTATTCTCCACCTGGAAACAGAGAGGCATTTGTAAAATAGGTGACCTTTATATTAGGGGGAACTTTGTCTCATTTGCACAATTAAGAGCTGTCTGCAATATCCCAGTATCAAGTTTTTTGCAAATCCGTGATTATGTCAGAAAGCATATGCCCAGCTTTAAAATACTGTCCAAACATGAGCCTCCAGAGGCGATAAAAAAAATAAAAATAAAGTCTGCGATGAATGTCAGACTTAGTCTTGTACAAAGCTTTACATAGACTATTATTCCAGGGAGAAGCTGCATAGCTTTTTACTGATGTTTCACCTGTGTGCAACCGCTGTGAATCTACAATTAGCAATTTAGAGCATGCTTTCTGGTCCTGTAGGAAATTGTATACACACTGGAAGAACACTCTTCACTTTTTACCTGAGGCTTTTAGGAAACCTTGGTAACCTGATCCACTCATAGCTATCCTTGGAGTGACGAGCTCCTTATTCTCTGCTAGCAAATACCAAAAAATTGGCTGATTCATTTGGAATGGTGATTGCACAGAAGTTAATTTCACGAGTGTGGAAGATGGACTCTGTTCGTACATATGATTTATGGTCAAATGAAATGGCAAACACATTACATCTGGAGAGACTGAGACTCTATAACAAGGATAGAGATGTTGAGTTTGATAAGATCTGGGACCCTGTACTGGCGTTTATATATTCATGTCGGCATCTGCACTTTAGATGAAATACGTAATTATGGGCATCATGAAATAACCACAGCACGTAGCACTTTATTTGGACTCAATTTCATACTCTGGACTGGACAGACATTCACCTTAATGGCCACGGTTTTTGATGTTTGTACACCATGTTGTTATGTTTTCTCTTATACTGTATGTATTTTTTTCTCCTTTTGTCCTCTGTGATCTAATGTATTCACTATCACATGTTTTTCTTCTTTTCCTTTCGTCTAACGTTTTTACTACTCTGTAAGATCAACCTGCCAAGGGACTCCGGATGAAAATTAGCCTGGGGCTATGATCCAGCATATTTACATGCAAATGTTCATTAATGTGCACTGTCCCTTCCAACTTAAATAAATAAAATAAACTGAAATACTTTCAAGGCAAAGGTTGATGTAATAATAATTTTTAGATGAAGCACCTTGCTGTGTATATTTTTCCTTTTCCTACTACTTTGTGCGAATTACTCTGACTATAGCCACAGTTACATACGATGTGCTGTGCCTGTTGGTTTTGTTTTTCCTGTTTTGTTTATACCATAAAAAAGCCTGCAACATATATATTAAAAAAAAAACATATTTGCTGAAACTGTATTCACACAGCACTAAATGAGACAGATAATCTGTGATAAAAATCACGTTCCTCTGCCTTCTCTATTATGTTGTATCACTTCTATTGTAGTGTACTGTTCAGCTGTAAAATGAGAGTTTGTGACCCAACCACCATGTTGAATACAGTTGATCGAAGTACCAAGCACCATCCACCACCCACCAGCCGTACCAACTTTCTCACTGAACAGCTAAACGGTACACTAAAGCATGTTTCTGAAAACATTTGAGGTGAAAAACAGGCAATGCAGTACCAGAATCTCGATTCATATTTGATCAACACTGTCTCGTTTGACGGTTTTGACTGCAGTGATTGACATGATTGACAGCTGTATTAGAGAGTCCTCGCCTCTGATTGGTTGTTTTTGGTATGTCGCGGTAGGTTCTAGCGAATACCATTAGAGCAAGTAGGAAGAAAAGGAGGAGGGACATGATTTTTTTCACAGACTATCTGTCACATGTACAAAAAACTCACCTCTGTTCATCAAAATTACACGTTTAGAGGTATTTTTTTATAGAAAGATCCACAACTAGCTCCTCCCCTAAGCCCCTCTCCTGCAGCTCAAGCGCACCTGCTCACCTGCGACTCTGCTCATCAAACACACAAACTGTCAGCTTGACTACATTATCAAACTGCTAATTATGTGTTGCTAATGTCAGATAAACTGTTTCTTTCAATCTCCCGCTCTGACAAGTGAAAGTGAAACTTAACTTGCAAAATACCTATACATAACTACACCTGCTTCTCCTCTGATACACCTAGCCCTCATTTCACAAGTTCCCTTAGTTTTTGACGTAATAAGCCATTGCTGACTGAATCTGTGTTATTGAGACTGTCACTGGTGCACTGCAGCTCCAAGGCTGATTGACTGGCTGCTTATTTGGCTGGTGACACGGCTTGTAGCACATAAAAAAACACCAAATGGACATTTTAACCAGGTTCAAATCATAGTTTTTACTTGAGGGTGTCTTTATATTTAATAAAATGACTGTTTTCTACACTGAAGCTCTTCTGATGGCAACAACAGCATCACACAAATATTAAAGTAGATAGCCAAAGTGCCCTTAGCATTAGTTTCTATATCTGATAATCCAATTCTCTCTGTACTTCAGCCCTTGTTGTTGCTGACTTCACTCTTAGTACACATATGTAACACTTGCAGGGGTTTACTCAACCCACAGCTCATTGTTTAGCTGGACTGTTTGCTTCACTCTCACTGCAGGCTGCTGTTTTCAGATAAAAAGCTCTAAAAAAAAATCAACAGGCCATGACCTGCTCAACACCAACCGCTGACAGACACAGTTTGCAACTACCTGGTTTACAAAGTGGTGCATTTAGCAGAGAAAGAGCCTTATATTTCCCTCAGGAGCTGGTGGAGACAAAAATCAGGGTTAAAAGAGAGTGAATGTTAACAGTATCACAAAGGATGGAGCTTTTCCTAGTTGGCAAAGGCTTGAAAAGATGCAGCACTCTCCACAGCAGCTGACAGGTCTAATGGTGCACAGGGGTTCTCAGGGATTTCAGAGGCAAATAAAATCAATCAGTCTCTATGTGAATTAATCAAACTATTAGCCATAATGACGAAGATTGCTGCAGTTATTCTGCGACTGTCTCTCAAGGTCTGTGTGCCTCACGTACAGCCGGGTTCAGGCTGTTTTGACTAATAGGCCTCTAATAGGCTTCATTGTTCAGAGGAGAGCCTGTCGCTCACTGCAGCTGCATAAAGCACATGCTCTAACAGCGATGGGCAAAAACAGAATGGACACATCCTATTAGTTTTATGTGCTTTTAATTTTGTTAACTGGTTGATAATAATGTGAGCCAGCTTAGGGTTGCCAGGCTGTCAGATGTTACTTTGGCTGATGTTGATTCTTTTACATTTGGCAAACGCACACCCAGTGGGTTTTAATAAATCAACATGTCTGCAGTTACAAATGCTAATGAGATGTTAATAGTTAGCTTTTGGCTCCTAGTGGTCTAATGGTCCATTGGAGGGTCCTCCTGATATATTTAAAGGCTGGAAGGACAACACAAGTGTCATGCAGAAGGATGACAAACACCAGCCAGAGAGATTTTTCACAACCTGGCAACCCAGAACTAATCTGAAACTAACTGGACAATCAAATAACTGTCTTTATCACTTTTGAATCAAGACATTTGAAAAAGATTGTCCAAAATAATCGATAGTTGCTCTGTGATTGGCCGCAAACTGGACTCATTTGAAGGAGAGGAGGAAAGGAGGACACTGAACAAACTGTTATCCATCATGGCTAATCCTGACCACCCTCTTCACCACATACTGGACAGACAGCGGAGCTCTTTCTCTAGCAGATTGTTACAGCTTCGCTTTCACAATGACAGATACAGGAAATCATTCCTCTCCCAAGCCATAGCGCTTTATCATTACCTTACTTCTGTCTGACAGACAGCACTCACAGCTCTCCACAGTCTCTCCTCTATAGCTTAATAGTTACATTCCAACCATTTGTTTGCACTGCTGGCCATAACTAATTGCACACTTGTAACTATTTTGCTTTTTTTGTTTTTTTTTTTTCCAAACCCTACCTCACTTCTCACTGTGTTTTTAGGGTCTGGGCAGCTAAGCTCCCAGGACACTATTGTAATCCTAGGTATTCTTCTTCTTCTTCTTCTTCTTCTTCTTCTTCTTCTTCTTCCGAGGAAATCATACCTCCCATGGGTGAAAACTCACCAAACTTTGCACAAAGGTCCAGTCTCATGCCAGATATCCTCAGCTGTAAACTCAAGCCAATAGTCCTGATGGTGGCGCTACAGCAAGCGTCTAAAGTTCAAAACTTTGAAAATTCATAACAAATCAACCATACTTGCTACAACTTCACAACTTTCATCAAACTGTAGCCCCAATACTGAAGAATACTGAAGAAGCTTTTGTACATTTAAACCTATTAAAAATTATGAAGTTCATCACTCTGTTTTTTCAAAAACTGTAAAACCTACTAAACCTATCTCCTCCCACAACTTTTGCTCACTTGACACCAAACTTGCTACAGCGCATCTTCAGACTGTCCTACAAAAACTATGTTTCTCAGATTTTTGATTTATCAAAAATAGAGCCTACAGTGCATCAAAATGTTTGACTGTAAATGGTACTGTAAACATATACATGCAATTCTTGCTAAATAAATCTTCAATGTTCATGAAAAAAATGACAAAATTTTAGAGTCATGGTAGATGATGTGTGGCAAATTTCAGGATTTTATCTCAAAAACTGAATTTTTGACAGCATTTTGAATTTTGATCTAATATGTGAACAATTGTAAAAATGGCAATTTTAAACATCAGTTTTTCACTTATGGAGCAAATCAATCATTGTTACAAACAAATTACCAACATCTCCATGCTGTCTAGATGCAATATGTATATTTTCAGATTTTTGTCTTAATAACTGAATTTTTTTACAGTGGTTTCAAATCTGTCTTTCCATGCATGGATGGCTGCTTTCCTACACACCAGTGAATGGCTTGCTCAGTTTGTGAAGCCACTGTTGAGTTGCTACTTGCCAATTAGCTCAGAGCAGTAGATGACTCTCTTAGGTTTCAAAGGTTGCGGGTTTGAGCCTCAACTGGTGCAGAATCCACATTGTAATGTAATTATCTTCTTGTGCTCCAGCTTATTGCTTAAAATTGCCTGAGCGTGACTGATCACTGTGCAGCATCTTCAAGTCTTTTTTCTGCTAGAAAATCTGCCTTCTCATGCTTGAAAATAAGCCAAACTTTGCACAAAGATCCAGTGTCAATACTTGAGTGTGAAACCATCTGAGGCTTCTTACTTTGCACATAGCTCAACTAGTTAAACATCAGTTTTTCACTTATGAAGCAAATCAATCATTGTTAAAATAAATTACCAACATCTCCATGCTGTCTAGATGCAATATGTGTATTTTCAGATTTTTGTTTTGATAACTGAATTTTTTTACAGTGGTTTGAAATCTGCTTTTCCATGCATGGACGGCTGCGAAACCTGCACGTCTGGCTTAGTCAATTTGTGAAGCTACACATAAATTGTCACTGACTAATTAGCTCAGTGTGATAGAAATTGATTGTTAGTCTCAGAGGGTGTGAGTTCAAGCCTCAGCTGATGCAAAAGGCAGATTGTGTTGCTAAATTCCTAAATGACTTCCAATTCTTCTGCTTGTTGCTCAGAATTGCCTAAAAATGCCCGGGCCCAACCCATCGCTGCGCAGCAGCTATAATTGATCTTCTTTTTTACTCCTGCAATTTTGAAATTTCTATTTTATTTCTGTATATTTCTCTTGTATATTTTAAATTTTAGTCCTACTTATTTTTTGTATATATTTTATATCTCTATATTCTAATGTCCACATACTGTTTGATTACTTGCTGCTGTAACACAAGAATTTCCCAGTTTAGGATCAATAAAGTACTATCTATCTATCTATCTATCTATCTATCTATCTATTTTCATTTAAACAACTGTTAATCAAGGTAAATTAATTCATTTGAAAAAAAGCAAAGACAAGTAAAAAGTCCAAAAAATATGTTAAAATTTTGAAGCAGAACTTCATTTTTCCTTCTTTCCTTTCTAATTAATCCTCTCATGACTCCTCAGATTTATCTTGTGACCGTTTGGAGGGGCCAATCCTTAGGTTGGGAACCACTGAACTATGGCTGCAGTGGTATACCATGAATCTGCATACCGTGATATAAAGATTGACAGTTATCTTACTGTGTGCATTTGCTTAGCTGGAGTATTGGGGAAAAAATGAAAATGGGTGGAGACACTGAGTGTGTGCATCTCATTTCCTCCTCCACTACCTGTCAGACTTCTTACAAACAACATAAACCTTCATACCATGAAACTGTAATACTTTGCTGTGATGCTATCGTACCATCAAAATCTCATACCGTTGCAACCCTACACCTAAAAGTATATAAAGTAGTTAAAACTAGCTCCACCTCCACCAGCAGTACAAACAATAAAATGCTGATGCATCAGTATTAATAATCTAATAATGGCATGTACAGTATACTTAAATCCATCTGCATAATGAGTACTATATTGAAATCTGAAGTATTTATTGTTGAAAATACCTCTGTACTTTTATTTCAGGATGATTTCGAATGCAGGACTTGTAATGGGGTATTTTTACACTGATATATTTGTGGACCTGAATACTCCTTCCAGCACTGAAAACTGAGTGTCTTATTATAAAGTGGTGGCAATCTGCATCTGTAGACATCATTCTTTATAACCAGTTAACATCTGTTTGCATATAGAGAGTCAGAGAAGTTGATAAATAAATATAAATATAATGAAAAGCCCAGTTTGATCCTATCTGCAGGGTGGAGCTGTAACAAAGACTGATGATTGATCCAGTCTATGAGGACAATAGGTGTTTTTATCACAGCTGCAGTCCCTCTGTTCACCACACGGGGTCAGGCGTGTATTAAGAAAACCCTCATTGGTTACAACTGTTTACGCCAGCCAATCAGAGCCGTTTGCGTCTGAACCGTTGCTTCCGGGTGACTTCAATGAAGAAATCCTTTTGCATTTGATGCTTTTTGTGTCTTCTAAAGGAAAGCTGAAGGCTACGGGCTCATTAAACGTTTAGAAAATGAACAGAATATTCGGACGCGGAAAGCCGAAGGCGCCTCCTCCGAATCTGTCGGACTGTATCGGTAATGTGAGTACTGTTAGGCTCAGGTGTATTGTTGTTTGTGTCTTCATTATGTGACCTAACGGTGCCGACACTGAGCTAGCATGGCCACAGAAAGGCAGCTAGCTAACAAGCCACAGTGACTAAACATCTTTCTCTATCAGCACCACAAGTGTCGTCTATTAGCTGTATTTCCTGCTGGTTTAAACAGCGAAAGAGAGATATATTCGTCAACCACAGCCGTCAACTAACACAGTAATAACACACAGGCCTCAGTGTGCTATTGATATGACACATTAAGGAGACCATGTTGTTCCAGACTTGTTTATTAATTATTGCATTTTATTACCTTGCTTTTATCTTATCTTGTTTTTATGCTGATTTTATTGCTGCTGGTCACTGAAAGTTGCCAACCATAATCTCTTTGTATGCCTATAATGACAATGAAGTGTCTTGTGTCTTATGTCTTTCATAGGGGGGCTATGTTCTTAGCAATGTTTTGCCTTTGGTCACATGCTCAGCGTATGTTTTCTTGAGTCAGTATGTTGAAATCATCCACCTACAGCTAATAGCCTACAGATGTTATGCTCCTTGAAACCTACACCCAGGTGCATCAAAATGGGGGTTAAAGTGGGACATACTAAGCAGGGCTCCAATGAAAGAGGGGCCCTTGGAAAACCTGGAATGAAAAGTTTTGTTTTGTTTTCAATAATTAATAATACCAACTCATTATATTCATATGTGCCTTTCGAAGCTCTCAAGAACACCTCACAAGACACAGTTTAAAACAACCAGCAATATAACCGTAAACCTTAAAATCAAACAAATCAGTGATGTTCAGTGTTAAGTAAATTAAGTAACGACAGAAAAAACTAGGCATAAAATCAGTATCATAAAGTCATCATCGGTGCAAATCTCAATATGTGTGTGTCACTATTAGATCAGATGGAGTATGCCAGCTTGAAAAGGTTTGTTTTCAGACAGGGTGCGAAGGGAATCAATATTGAGAATGTCTTAATTAGTGCCATTACTAAATTAAAACTGGCTGAATCGGTGGAAAGACTGACTTTTGTGTATAAAAAAAAAATAAAATAAATCTATCTAAGGCCCTAAAATTAATATTAAAGGCACAAAATCCTGCATTAGGATTTGTCTCTAAATGCAGCGAGATGCGAGTGAGTGACCGCTTATGCTTACACTGTCATGTCTTTCCCCAAGAAACAAAAACTGGGGTTCCAAAAAAGTAAAGGTGCGGGAGAGAGACATGGATGAAGAGAGGAAGGGTGGGGGTCCACAGAGACTGAGACTGCAGACATTGATACCCTTTAACCGCCTCAAACTGCATTTGAAACATTTATCTCCCTTAGTTTTCCTGAACCGTGAAAATGACCCTTATCAATCTCTTACAGTGTTGGATTTAATTTAGAGACACACGCTCAAAACTTAATGCAGACTAGGCTATACTCTTGGGAACATAGGGATGATCCCGTGTTGGGTCTGCAAGCAATGCTGAAAGTCAGTTACACCTGTAACTAATCTTCTCCTCATCCAGGTGGACGCAAGATCAGAGTCCATTGAGAAGAAGATTGGCAGACTAGATGCTGAACTTGTTAAATACAAGGATCAGATGAAGAAGATGAGAGATGGGCCCTCGAAGGTAACACACAACACACAAAGACCAGTAGGAGCTGGGGAGGATGCAAGATTGTTTTTTTGCAGATATATCAAACAGCAGATTTATTTATCGCCTTTTTAAATGCAGAACATGGTGAAACAGAAGGCGATGAGAGTCCTGAAGCAGAAGAGAATGTGAGTCTGACACTGTACATGTTTTACTCTTTGAAATGTTGAAGAAAGTCAGAGATATGAGAAGTAGAGTTTCACCACTGTTACACCAAAATCTGCGACCCAAGAAGAAATTGTAGTTCCACTGTCATTGCATAAATGTCTTACCATACTTTGTTATGTACTTTATTGCGATTGGTGTTAAAAAATGATGCCTCCTTGTATTGAGAGGGTCATATATTGTTTATTGTTAATTCAAGGATTCCCATCACAGCCATCACCCATGCATCTAGTCGTCCTGGGGTCCTACACATTAAAATACAATACAAACATAAAATAGGAATACAGACTGAAGACAGACAGAATTCAACATAGCAGCAGAAAGAAAAAAAAACACTACAAACATTAGTTATAATAAAATGTTATAGATAAAAAATGAGGATCTGAAAATAACAACATAAATACATTAAAATAGTGCTTGATAGCTACGATAGTAGAATCTACATTTTTGGTCAACATTATTGAATTTATCATCTGCCACCACAGAATCTGACGGGCCATTAAATCCAAAATAAATGCAGTAAAGTGCGGCGTAATTTACAGAATCATATACAGAGAAAATATATAATAAACAAAATGTGGAATAAACAGAAAGTGGGGTGAATACACTAGATATATACAGTATAACCAGTATTAAAGTAGCTTGTCAGTCAGAGGGTATTTACAGGTTTTTTTTTTCAGCTGATGTGGTCAAGATTCATGAGCAGTCAAATTTAAGGTGTCATTGGGGCACCCAGTAGCTCGTCGTACTAACAAAGGCTAAGCTCTTGCCGCAGCAGCTGTAGGATCAATTCCAACATCCATCCATCATCCCCCCTCTCCCTCCCCTTCATACTGCTATCTGTCCTATCTAAATCTAAATTTAGGGTGTCATTATCAAAAATACTTGGGCATATATAATGAATGTTAACTGATATATTATCACTCAGATGTCATCCTGAGATTATATGCATGATACAATGTTTTGAAACCAGCTGTACTGTTTGTTTATGCAGGTATGAAGGTCAGAGAGAGCAGCTGGCTCAGCAGTCTTTTAACATGGAGCAGGCGAACTACACGATCCAGACGTTAAAGGACACCAAGACAACAGTAAGAGACACACGACATGATCGGTTGTACTATAAAACATTCTTGTCATGTTGTCTAATATATGTTTGAAATGATTTTTGTGTGTGTGAATGCATTTTGGTTTGTTTTTTTTTTACAAGTAAACTTAATACTCCCTAGAAGTAGTTGAGAGTCTAGAAGTCTGAAAGCAAGTGTACCTGAAAAGACACAAAACAGATTATATTTCTAGTGCTGATAAAGTCCTTTTTACCAGTGCCTGAATATATATTGTGGAATTTATTTTCTGTTCTCAGGTGGATGCCATGAAGATCGGTGCAAAGGAAATGAAAAAGGCCTACAAGGACGTCAAACTCGATCAGATTGACGTATGTTTCTCACATACCTCTAAACTATGCTTGTTATCGCTCAGCAATTATATATTGAAGGCCAAGGCTAGACCAGACATCAGTGTGAAGAAAGGACCAAGTAATTATCTCTATTTGTATGAGCAGAATTGCAAGTATGTGAAGACACACATGGCAGTGAGTGGGCATTCTGTTCACAGTCACCACCATTAGATATTTCCCTTTTTTGCTGTCCTGCCGGTATAAAGAACTGAAAAAGAATTTACAAGATCCTCAGTCCCTTCTCACTTAAATGTTGTCTGATTTCAACAACCAAAAGTTAGATAATTAGAAGACTCAAGACTTTATTAAAAAAAAAAAAAACATGACATGTTCTTTAATATATGTTAAAATGTGGTCTAATGAGAGAATTGTCCTCTGCTGTCAAATGATTTCTTGTTCTGAATGCCGTATACCAAATGGTAAATTCCTCTGAGCAAATAAAACAGTTGAATTTGCATCTTAATGTTGGTTGTGAGTAAAAAATTTCGGTCAGCGACACTGGACGTTACAAGTGATCGCACATCTTTGAACTTTCAGGATTTACAGGACCAGCTGGAGGACATGATGGAGGACGCCAATGAGGTACAAGAGGCCCTGAGCCGCAGCTACGGCACTCCAGAGATAGACGAGGACGATCTTGAAGCAGGTATACCTGACATGTTTGTCTTGCATTTACTTTATGGGCAGATTTCTTCATCTGTAGAGCAACTCTGAGTTTGAGATGGAGAGGGGCAGGTTTCTCTTTGTGTCCATGTTGGTGGGTCTACAAATCGGCAAACTATCCCTTTAATAATCAGTCAAATTAGACATTTTTTTGTCTTGGTAATGTTGTAACTGAAGTGTTGACAGTATTACAGTGACATTGTAACTGTGGTTTCAGAGCTGGACGCACTGGGCGATGAACTGCTGCTGGATGATGACAGCTCCTACCTGGATGAGGCCTCGGCTGCCCCGTCTATCCCCGAAGGAATCCCCAGTGACAGCAAGACAAACAAGGTAACGGTCTTCAGAGCACTATGAGGCAGAGGTGTAGTGGGTAGAGGGGCTTCTGGGACTACAGCTCCTTATGTTTTCTAAAAAGCCTAGAATCTATTTAGGATTTTAATGTGATACAGATAATGTTATATGCCCATGTTGTTCATTTGTTTATGTAATGTAATTGAATTAATGTTCTTCTGTTGGCCTAACAAAAACAGGTTTCAAAATTAGTGATGCATACCTGTGTTATGTAACTTAAAAAGTAACATCTGACAGTTTCTGACACCTTTTAGATGGCAGGTGTGAAAATGAGTCACCCTCAACATTTGCTGTGTCATAGTTTCAGAACAATGAAGGCAGCTGCAGGATGATTATTTTTTTCTTTGGCAGCGATCCCAATTTTTCCAAATGTTGCACAGATTTTTTAGGCATTCTGGTATCTCAAATGGCTTAAAAAATAGTTCCTATAGCTGCCATAAATGGGAATGAAAACCTTCCTAGGGGAGCATAACCCTAGGGGGTTTGGGCTGAGCCCTGACTGTTTACAGATTGTGGCTCCACCCCTGCAGGGGAGAACAGTGGTCACTAACATTTTTAACTGACATTATACTGAAGGCATGGAGAATTATGGTGTTGAAAACTACAGGGAGGTGAAAAAAATAATCATGCTGGTGTTTTTGCATGCTGTACAATTACAACACGTCTACATATTTCTTAAACCATACCATCATTTTTTTAGATTTCCTCCATAATTCCAGGCAGCCAGAAATTTTTTTAACTTCACAGAATGAAACTTGAAACTTGTGATTGGTAATCCAACGGTAATGAGCCCTTGTCATCATCTTATTTCCATCCTTTAGTTTTTTTGTTATACGTATCCTGAAAACACTCATTGCAACATTGGGAAGCTCCAGCATCTTAGATTTAAGATGAACAAATTCACATTATCCTTTCCATGATGTCTGTGGATGCGTATCGGTGTTCCCCTGGCATTTTGCACGTTATTGTCATGCTGTGTTGCAGCTGTGGATTCGTCTCTAATGAGCAGAATTGGAGTACACATACTGAATTCAGGATTTGTCTGTGTTCAGAAAACTTCAGATCAGATATCAATATTATATTGATATTGTAATATGGGACTAGATATCATCTTAGGTTTTGGATATCGTGATATTGTAAGCGTTGTCTTTTCCTCGTTTTAAAGGCTGTATTGCAGTAAAGTGATGTTATTCTCTGAATCAGACTGTTGTAGTTACAGTCTATTATTAGCCTTTACCAATAGTCAAGCCTACAATATCGTCACAATATAAACATTGAGGTATTTGGTCATAAAAATTGTCACAGTTCTATGGATGGATTACTGAACGTGCCTCCTGGGCACAGGCCCAGGGGCCCAAAGTGTCAGGGGCCTTTGTGGCCTTCACCTGCAGTAGGTCACTCATGTTAACACGTAGCAACCAGGAGGAGACTCAAAATGGCCACAAAAAGATGCCTAGGAACTACAAAGAGAGAAAAATAACTACAAAAGAGGAGCAAAACAACCACCAAAAGACACAAAATGACTAAAAAAGACACACATGACCTCAAGGTGACAATAAAAAACCACAAGGAGACACAAAACAGAGGCAAAACCACCACAAAGTCTGTGTGTGTTACTCCTGTGTAAGAGAATTGGTGGGACCTTTTGTATATCTGTGTCCAGGGGTCCACTGTATCATAATCCACTCAGGGATATTTGATTTTTTCATATCGCACAGCCCTACTTCAGATGTTTGAACTTCCCAAAATGATTGCACAACAGAAAAAACTTTGAATTCATCCAGCATACTATTGGTACAGTCTCTTAAGTTATGTACACTAAATGTATTTCAATGTTTCCTTACCGTTCTTCTTTCTAATTTCAGGATGGCGTTTTGGTGGATGAGTTTGGCCTGCCACAGATTCCTGCCTCATAAACAAGAACCGGATCACAAGAACTGCACTTCAACTGAAACCACTTTTATATGTAGAGTAACATTTATACATGCAAAACATTTGACCCAAGAACACTACAATTTTGAAGCTGTCCTGGTGTTGGGTTGTGTGTCGTTACCACGACTGTGCTAGCATGAGGCCTTGTAACACTACTGAACGATTTTTTAAAAACATTTTCTCCCTCATGTCCTCCCGTCTAACCTCGTCAGTCTTGTTTAACAGTGTCAGTATGACCACGTTTATTTTTATTTGTCTTATTGTATTGAAGTTTTCTGTGTTGTTCAGTCATTACCATTTTGTTTGAGTTCTTAACAGTGGAGATGATTCCCACTGAGCCTGTCTACAGGTGATTTGAAACATGCAAAATAAAATGTGTTTTAACTTAACCCTGGATTCTTTGGTCAATTATTATTTGTGAAGGTTCAACCAGGAACAGATTAACTGGCACTGTGAGCCAGGGGTGAAAGTGACTTGTGGGCTGATACCACCAGAAGAAGCTTAGCTTAGCATAAAGACCAGAAACAGGTAAACACCCAGCCTGGCTGAGGTCAGGGCAGCAACTAACAAATATTTTAATTTCAGTTATTTTCACGATAAATCTACAAATCATTTAGTCCATAAAATGTCAAACAACAATTGTGAAAAATGCTCATAAAAATTTCCCAGACCCCGAAGTTACATCTTTAGTTTGCTTCCTCTGTCCAACCAACACTCAAAAGCCCAAAGACTCTTCATTTACTTTCATAAATGACAAAGACAAGCAGCAAATTGTCACATTTAAGAAGCTGGAACCAGCAAATATTTGACATTATTTGTTTGAAAAATTAGTGAAATGATTAATCAGTTATCAAAATAGCTGTCAAATCATTTTCTTTCGATCAACTGATTGATTAATCAACTAATTGTTGCACGTCTAGCTGTGGCTGCAGGTAATAAAATCTGCTTGCCTCTCAAATTCACTATTTAACACATTATATCTATTTTTTAATGCATTCAAAAAAACAGGATGTGGTTTAATTTAAGTTTTGCTCATTGGCTGAGAGCATTAACTTAAGTTGCTGGACACTTAACATCTATTGGATGGACTGTTGTGAAATCTGGTATAGCTGTTAGAGGTCCCTTAAGGATGAATTTTAGTGAGCCTTGTCTTATTTTTTTACCTCACACAATGCCAAAATCTGACTTGAGTATCACTTCAATGTAGTTAAACACATCCTAACCACTAATAATGCACCAGAAATCAGTAGAATTTAATGTTTTCACGTAACACTTTTTTCTATGGCTTAATACATAAAAACAACAATAAAGAGAGCGTAAATTCCATGATACAGGGTGGGTTAATCTGGCTAATGTATTGCTGATTATTCATCGTAAAAAGAAACTCTTCTGTGAGGTGATACAGTTCTGAGGAGAAGCATTGGCCCCACAGATGGGTGTGAAACTCACAATATGTTTTGTTTCATTACAGTGTGCACTTATTTATTTATTTATTTATTTATTTATTCTGTCGTTGTTATGATCAGTTTTTTGTACACTTCCGCTGAAAAAGGAGAAATAAATTAATTAAAATAGAAGTTAGAAAAGCTGTTTCCGGTCTGTCCCGGAAGTAGTTAGTTAGTAATCAGCAACAGCTGTAGTTAGCCGTGTGATTCATGTTGTGATTAAAGGACGCCAAAAACCAAAATGTCAGAGCAAACGTTAACAGTGACAGTTGCATACGGTAATACGGGTTTTCATGTTGTTACACGATAATTACCAGATTATAGATAGATGTATAAATGTGAGTTTACGAACAATCGCTCGAGTAGCTTTGAAGTGGTTAGCTAATGTAGCATAGCTAGCTCTCTCCAAACATTTTACTGTAGTAGCTAGCTCTCGTGAACTTAGCACAGTTAAATGTTATGCCTTTATACACTATAATATCATTTATGAAGCATTTCCTTTGAATAGATATATAACACTTAGATTTTATTTATTTAAATGTCTTGTTTTTGTAACACTCACATTTGTATATTAATGTTAACTTATTTCACAGCTGCATTTATCGAGAATGTATGAAAGCTATTCGTAATTTGAATATGACTACAGTATATAAATAACAAATAATATCCAAAGTGTAAAACCTGCTGCTTCACTGACCACATAGACTGTAGTATTACTTCTTGAATTTATGATTTTTAAGTAATATCCAGATTATGCTCAGATACTTTGCAATCACAGCATCAGATTATAAGTTTAGCATTTACTTACTTGTGATTTAGTTCAGTTACATTCAGTTATATGTGAAATAATCAAACATCATTTTTGTCTTTTGGGGTGAAAATAAATAACAAAATGGCCATGCTTCCTTCCAAGTAATCCTCATTCTTCTCCCAGTGTTTAGAAAGTAATTGCTGCTAACATTTTTAGAAGTACTGCTATAATTTTTTCTCCCATTCCAGGGTCTACGAAGCACAGCATCACATTAACCGGCCAGGATGATGGCAAGGGCCCCATTGTCAAAGACCTCTCAGAAGCTCTCACCCAAGCTACTGGAGTTCCTCAAGCCTCACAGAAACTTATCTTTAAAGGTAGACTGTGCGGGGTTCTCTTTTCTTTCACATCCAAGCAAGCTCGTATATCATATTATATAACCAGCTCTCACCTTGCTTTAACTATCCTGCCATTCCAGGTAAATCCCTGAAGGATATGGAGGAGAGTCTGTCCAGCTATGGAATAAAAGAAGGGTGCAAACTCATGCTGATTGGAAAGCGGGTAAGGCCTCTATATGTGTGATATCATTGATGTGTGACTGTGTATTTTAATAAATACTAACAATAATCTACTAACAGAACAGTCCGGAGGAAGAAGCTGAACTGAAGAAGCTGAAAGACATCGAGAAATCTGTGGAGCAGACAGCTAAAAAGCTGGAGAAAGTTGACGGGGAGTTGACTGGACTCAAGAATGTAAGCTATCAATTTTCCTGCAGTGGTGTGCACTGTTCACCACTATATCTGTATTGATTATCACCCATTTTCTACAGGGCTTCCTGGCCAAAGACCTCCAGGTAGAGGCGCTGGATAAACTCGACCACAGAGTCAAAGTAGCAGCTGAGCAGTTCATGAAGATCCTGGAGCAAATCGATGCTTTGGTGATCTTTTTTCTTTTTTATTTATAGTTCCTTTTATTATTGTCTCCATTATTGATTGCAGGCCAAAATAAATTTGCAATCTATTTTTGTTCAGGTTTATTTATGTGTATGTTTGTGCCACATGTTACAAACCCTGAAGTGTTTCTTCTTTTAACAGAGTCTTCCAGAGAATTTCAACGACTGCAGAATGAAGAAAAAGGGACTTGTAAAGACGGTGCAGGTAAACTCTTTTTAAGTGCCATCAGAATATTTCAATAGAAAATCATTGCGACTATTGACTAATGTAAGTGTAATTTTTTTCTGTCAATAGGATTTCCTGGCGCAGTGTGACAAGATTGAGGCGTGTATATCAGACCACCTAACAAAGATCCAGTCGAAAAACCTTGCCCTGGCTGAGTAGAGTTACAAATTCTCCCACATCGTGTGCTATAATTGCTCTGTGAGCAACTGCAAAGTGTACAGAAAGCATCATGTGTGGATGCAATCCTTGTCTATTTATTGTTGGGTTGATGTATGTGAGACAGTCCTTATCACGGAGAATCCTGTGAGCAGAAGGCTGGAGGCTGATGGTGCTGGGATACATTCTCTGCGTTAAAGGGAAGTGTTCCTCGAGATATTGTAACTACAGTCACCCTGTGAAAGGATCAGAGGTGTTTCAAATTGTGTTGATCCCTTTTAAAGCATCCAAAGACAGTGCTGAATCGAACTGCCACAGCCACATGTCCAGTTACTCACAGTGATGTCAGAAAACTAATTTCACCACCCAGCATCTCACAAACTCTACCCTAATATAGAGAAGACACTTTTTTTTCATTGTGATGTACCCATGTCAGAGTGCTCCATGTGGCAGTTTGCACACACATGGCCAAAAGTATGTGGACATTAATAGGCTTTAATCCACAATGCTAACAGCTTCCGCTCTTCTGGAAATGCTTGTGAAGCATAACTCCATTGATTTGGTGTTAGTCAGCTGCCAGATCATCAGTGAGGTCAGGCAATGATGCCGGGCAACGGTGCTCCAGCACTTCCCAGCCGTGTTGGGTGAGTCTGAGGTCATGGCTTTGTGCAGGCCTGTCAAATTTATCACCAAACTGGGAAAACTGCTTCTTCAAGGACCTTGTTTTGTACACAGACATCTTAATGTTGTAATAGGAAAGGGTCCTTCATGGGCTGTTGTATTATGATTGGAACAAACTGGAACAAATGGGCCAACCACAAACTAGAGCTGACACCATTTGTTCACTGAAAGAAAAATAATCAAGAACTACTTTGATAATCAGTTAATGATTAGTCACGAAAAATGTTCTCTAATTCCAGTTTCTCACTCGAGGACTTGCTGCTTTTCTTCATCTTATGTGATAGTAAACTGAATAATGGGCTTTTAGACACAATCAGTTTGATGGCATCAGAAAAATATGAAGGGCGTGTTCCACAACATTTTCCAAATAAAATTATTAATAATCTAATCAAGAAAATAACCATTAGCCCCAGCCCTAGCCCACGCTATCAAAATAGACCAACTACATAATGCTGTCCACAAACTTTTGGCCATATGGTGTATATTTATTATTCTACACTGAGAGTCAGCACCAAGCCAGCACCATGTTTAATCCAGTGACTGATCCTGTTTAATCACATATCATTGAAATTAATGAGAAGTGTGGAGTTGTTATCGCTCTAAGCCTTCACTAAGACTGACACATCACATCTATTTTCCTTTGTTTTCAAATAAAACCTTTGAAAAATGAACAGAGCATTGGTGAGTCATCTCAGACTACAGTTTTAATCTTTAATTTCCTACAAAATACAAATGATTCAGCAAAACCAAACCAGCCATGATAACAGACTCCTTGTTTCAATTTATTTCCAGCTTTATCCATGAGGGTCTTGTCATACATCTTTACTAGCTTATACAGAACCTTTAGTGGTGTTTTCACAGATGTGCAAATGAGCTTTGAGAGTAGGGGTTGCAGGGGGGTCCAGAGGTACGGTATGGTCCCACAAGCAGCTTGAACATATGACCTTCAGTGAGCTGTACCACAGTGAAGCTTGTCGAGAGCCGAATAACAGGATATAGCTGTTCTAACTTGAGTGAAAACAAGTGATGTACAGAGCAGACCGGGTCCAGAGCGGCTTCTGTCACTAATCATCTTTGTCCTTTGCACCGTGCTTTAGTATGCGTGTGAATGCTACATAGTTGAAGTTGCCTTTCTTGTCGATGGGCGCCTCTCGAAAGAGCTCGTCCACTTCTTCATCCGTAAACCTGTCGCCCATCGTAGTGAGCAGCTCCCGCAGGTACTCCTCCTGGATGATACCTGTGGGAGAGGTCGATTCATTTATTAGTTGATTTACAGAAAATTGATTGACAGCAATTCAATAATCGATCAACCATTCAAGATATTCATCAACAAAAAATGTCAACAGTTCACTGGTTACAATTTCTTGAATGTAAGAATTGGCCAAGTTTCTGTGTTATACATCTCTGTAATTAACATAAAGCAAAGTTTTTTCTTCTTTAAAGAATGGATGGATGTTTATATCAAACAATAAAATACAACAGAAATACAAATATTCCCTTCAACATTTTCTATTTGGACATCAATTACTTTATTATTAAGTAAATTTATCAAGAAAATAAATAGCAAATGAATAAAGACATTCATTTTTCACATTTGTTTGGCATATGAAGACAAAATGATTTATTGGCTACTTAAAGAAACGGCCTATTAATAATTAAAATTATGAAGAAAAGTAGACAATTGCAGTATAATCCACGTCCATTTGTGAATTTAGGACATTAAAAAGTGACGCCATTTTTTTTGTTGCCTTTGAAAATTCAGCATTTTAATAAAACAAAAACATCCTGACAACCCTGAGTCTGGAAACACTGAGAAATGAAATGTATAGGACACTTCAGCTCACCTGTGCCCTCTTCGTCGAAACAGGCAAAAGCGTTTCGGATCACATCCTCGGGATCTGTGCCGTTCAGCTTTTCTCCAAACATGGTCAGAAACATGGTGAAGTTGATTGGGCCTGGCGCTTCGTTCATCATCATCTCCAGGTACTCATCTGTAGGGTTCTTACCTGGGAAATGGTAAGAGTAACAAGGAGTTATGACACTCACTCTCACCCACGCTGAACATTTGTTGCCTGAGAAAACTGTTCAGTAAAACAGTATTTTTTATTTGGTAAAGGAATAAGACATCTTTCACATCACTAAATATGTGTAAATACACTGGTAATTTTACCTAACGAGGCCAGCATGTCATGCAGGTCCTCTTTGTCAATAAACCCATCCCTGTTTTGGTCGATCATGTTGAAGGCCTCCTTGAACTCCTGAATTTGAGACTGGTCAAACATAGCAAACACATTGGAGGTGGCACGCTGAGGACGCTTCTTGGTGTTCTTTCCCTTGGCCCTTTTGCTCGACATGTTGGCAGTTGGTAGGTCACCCCCTCCTGTAATACAGAGGATGGGAACGGTGTCAGCTAGAACTTGACAGAATGATCTAAAATCTGTATCACTGTTGTTAAATTAATCTCAATAAAAATGTTGGTATGATAGGTATTTATGTTCCTTCTTATTCTGGTTTATATTTTTGCCTGGATTGAAAATAGTAACATTATGATCATGGTGCCATTCTTCAGATATGGCTTAATAAATCCAGGCTATGATCATGTTAGCTAAACATTCTTGTTGTGAACACAGTTGTTAGAAAATAAAAGGCAACAAGAGTGGAGAGCAGAAAAACAAATGGACAAATTTCTAGCATCCATCCACCCATTTTCATCTGCTTATCCAGGACCAGGTCGTTGGGGCAGCAGGCAAAGCAAAGCATCCCAGAAATCCCTCTCCCCCATGACGCTTTCCAGCATCTCCTGGGGGACCAGGGCGTTCCCAGGCCAGATGAGATATGTAATCCCTCCAGTGTGTTCTGGGTCTACCCCAGGGTCTCTTACCAGTGGGATGTGCCTGGATCACCTCTAACGGGAGGCACCATTAATTATTCAAAGAACAAGTTAGATTGTGAAATTGGTTCTAATTGAATTAAACGGAATTCATTGTTTCAACCATCTATACAACTTCAGGACTCCGCATGAAAATATCATAGGTGATACCCATATTTTCTGGTTCCACTGGCAACGGCTTAGGTTTTGTTGCAAAATTGGGTGGGACACATGAAACATTTCCTGCATTTTGGTTAATTTTTATGCACCAATTTGTGTTTTTTCTGCATTGATTTGTGGTGTTAAATCTTTAATTTTGTCCTAATAAAGACTTCTGCTACTTTCATGTTCTTAGTAAGGAGGAGGGCAAATGAATATGCTTTAAATATTGAGGGTAAAATGTCCTCTGCGTCCCCTCTGTAATCTACACCTAGGTCCAATGGTTATGACAAGTAAAAATGAATTCAGGTGTAGGGGTTCGCCTTGAAAATGTGTCATCATCATAAATGTCATCGTGGATGAGACAGCACTTTTGTAAGTTTGAGCATAAGGATGGGGTTTTCTTAATTTCAAACTATCTTTGAAGATTAGAAATGAAGTCAACAAAGAGCAGGGCAGGGCCCAGGTTAGAGATGTGGACCACATCTGAACAATTGTTAAATGGCAGTTAATATTTCTTAATTAAGTTGATTCTGGTAATTTGCATATTAATAACTGCAAAGAGGACATTTAACTTGGTCAGAGAACCAGAATCAACTCGGTAAAATGAGTTTACTGCCCAGCAGCCTGTCACAAACACATGATGTCAGCGTTAGCCTGCCACACATTAACCAACAACAACAAACAGAAACTGTTATTTATTGATGTGATAAAAGCAATTTCCTATGTTTGTATTACAACAATACATTTTTGCTTTTCAGCATATCAACTTCAGAAGTCTCAGCTAGCGTTAACTAAACATTTTATCTACTAGCTAACATTACTTAGCTAACGTTAGCCCCATGTTGACCTCAATAACTGAATGACCAGATGACCAGACTAGCTTTAGCGAGCTAAGCTAAACCAATTCAAATGAAAAACGCCAACTTTCTGTGGCCTCAACGTGCACAAGATGTCAAACACAATAATTAAATCACTCACCTCAGAAAATAAAAGCGTTATCACCAAATGGCTGTACAAACAGCTACCAGAGCATCCACAGGATGATGAACGAAGAGAGCCACCATCAATGTTTTATTTCCTCTTTCCCAAACTGACCAATCACAGCCGAGCTGGACGGAGCCAACGGATGGACTGTACCATCTTCTCCTCACATCTACGTGTTTATATATCAGTGTTTTTACATTTAAACGGACGTGCTAGCTAAATATTGATAAATGAGATACTGTAAAGAAATGTGTGAGTATTTTTACAGCTCTTATCTTATCTTTATATTTGTCCAAACGACCTGCGCTGTAGTTTAAGTACTCCACCACTAGGCGGCAGCAGTTACCAGCAAAAGTACCCAAAGCATTACCATGAGCTTGATTTTGCTGCGATTCTGCCTTAGTACCCAATTATGGCGTGTTAGAGCGACTAGTAGGCTAAATAATTTTGCACTACAGAGTGACAGCATATTGGTTACAGACAAGTAAGGCAGGAAACTGAAATGGAAGTTCAGAGCAACATTTAAAGTGCTCTATTGCCGCATTTTCGTGCAGCCATTAGAGTAGTCCGGTGAACACAGATGAGTCCTACAGTAGCAATTCATGTCATCTCATACACCACTGAAGTATTGCAGCTCTTCTACCAACCCCTACTAATTTATTAGACATACTAGAAACCACTTCATTTCCCCCTTAAATGCAGCCTAGAGTGAAGGGCCAGGCCCAGCAGAGGCTCCTCAGCTCGCCTGGCCCTTCTCATGGTCTAAATTTAAAGCCGTCCCAGCCTTAAAAGGTCGTGACGGTGTCTTGTGCATTCTGCCGAGTGGCAGCATTATTTTTGTTCAGTGGACTCCCGTCCTGTCCGCTGCCCCTCACCCTGCTGCTTTGCCCGGATCTGGATTCGCTTTAGCTACTTTGGGAATTAACACACCCTTTCTCTGACTTCCAACTGTTGTGGATTGGTGAATTCCTAATTGTGGTGAGTGACTTTTTTTTCCCCTCAATTGATAAGTCTAAGGAACTGTTCTCACTTGTGTCATCTGATCATCTTTTCAAATCTTCAATCACTAAGGCATGAGGCCTTCTTTTAACTATTTTATATTTTGATTTAATGTATTTTAACTCAGATATTGTCACTGTCCCTTATACTAACTGGGTTTTGTCCATCTATAGCTACTGTGGCCTTGTAGACTAGATTGCATGTGTCACTGAGTGTAAAAGAAGAGCTGATCTACTCCATTAACATTCGCTTAACCTCAAAACAAGAAGCTTTTATGACTCAGATCCCTTTATGCCCTCTGTGCCCTCATAGCTCACATATCCGGTTTACTGTTTGCATCTCTTTATAAATAAGGAGTCATATAGTACATGCTGCCTGTTGTAGGTGTTGCTGAAGGACATACCCATTATAAAATACATCTTTAAGGTCTGTTTTCATAAACTGCAGGTCTTACCTTTTTGATCTGTGGTTACATCATGACAGGCCTGTGCCCAGTGGGGGCTGCTCATGTTTTCAAGATGCCTTGTATCAGGGTGTCTGCACGTCCTTAAACAGTGTTAAAATGTTCAAATGTGAATTTGTGAGGTCTTAACTACTACAAACATTTTATCTAATTTCATGTATCCATTTTTACTGTCTTTTTGTGTAAATGGTTAAGCCTTTCTATGTACAAGTCCACAATGTTACAAATCTTTAAAGAACAATAATACTGTAATTTTACTTCATATTTGCACTTACCTGTTGGCAAAATGTAGAATGACTTAACTTAATATTCCTATAAAACACTTACCTTTGCACAAGACCACATATATATGACTTGCCTACAATACTTACCTGCAATGCTTAGATAAGTTAAACATTATAAGTCCAAAAATCTGTCCTAAAATTGGTTTAAAGGTGTCTTGAACAGGTCTTAAAAGGCATTAAATTTAACTGTCTGATACCTGTAGACACACTGTGTATGACTTGGGCAGTGAGCTTAAAGGTGAAATGATTAGTCAACTGATAAATTGATGAATCCACAAAAGGTAATGATTATTCTGATAAATTGTAGTCCTGCTTTAGAGCAAAGAAATTCCGAAATTCACTCTCAGATATTTGCTTGTTTTCTGTGACAACTGAATGTCTCTGGGCTTTGGCAGTTTGAATATGTCAACATTGGCTTTAGGAAATTGTGAAGACAAGATTTTATTATTCATTAAATTTATTCAGTTAAGCCAAAAAAATATTCAACAGCTTAACTACCTGAGTGTAGTATCTATTACTGTTATGTCTATTACTTGTACATCTAGACTGTTGTTACATATTGATTAAAGCCTTAAATTAACATTTACCTCTGGATGTTCTCATCAGTTACACTTTAAGTTCATAGCTTTTATGATTCCACCTTTGGAGGTGATTGTCTTTTAAATTCTCAGATTATCTTTAAAAACACCAAAGACACACACAGTGTTGAGAAATCTATGCTGCCACAATTTATGTACTACCTGCTGCTTTTTCACTTAACACCGTAGAAGTAGATCTCAACTCTTTAACTGCTCCCAAAAAACAAAAATCATAACGCCATCTTAACAGCTTCACCATCATATTTCTAATATCTAATCACCATCCCCTGACCTAAACTAACCCCAAATTTAGAAATCAATCTGAAATGATAACATTGAGATTGATTTTCAGAGCTGGTTAAAGTAAAGAACAGTCAACATTAAAGTTGGCGGAGTGGCCCTCGGGATGTCAGGATCAGCACAAGTGACGCAGAAGCTGCAGCATCTGCACCAGCAGCAGGAGCAGCAGCAGCAGCATCAGCAGCATCACTATGAGAGCCGCTCTTACCTGAGCACCAAGTCGTCTGTTAGCAAGAAGTCGTTCGCGGCTTACAAGACCACCAGCCGTCGGTAAGAGGGTGAGAGTGACCCATACGAAAGGTCCAAAATACTTACGAGATGGTTGATATTTGAAAAACTGTTAAAAATAACAGCGGGGTCCTCTTAATGTGACCTGCCACTTCCGTAAGCTCGGAAATGGTGAATGCATTCAAGCAGACCTCTTTCAAATATTCAGCACTGTACTTTGGGCCTGGTGTGAAGTGTGTTCGGCAGCAGGAGTGAAAGAACATGCAGCTTAAAGTGTGTTTTTATGTAGAGCAGGTGCTGTCTCTCTGATGTTCATCTTTTATGATATCAGGGGAGCACATATTGTTCTCTGTAAAGGCTGTTGCAGGACAGCATTTTTTATTCCTTTGGGTCAAGTCAAGTCACAAGCCCTTATATGCAAAATAGAAATCAAGACATGAGTCTCTCAGGTCTCTGAATACTGACCACCAAAGTGATTGCTCATGGTGGGAATGATTGGGTCTCTGTAAATTAGAGAGTATAGACCAGACCTGCTCTGTATGAAAAATGCCCTGAGATAACTTTTGTTATATGAATAAAACTGACTTGACTTGACCGATACCAGTATAATTTTTCTTTTAAAACTCCTTTAATTGTGTTTTACAAAGCTTAAAGCAAGTAATTTCAATGCAAGTGCCTAAGAATTCAATATGCAGTTACGCAGTTATACAGTTTTACTGTTCCAGGATTTTACCAGGTCAAAATTTGATGTTGCTCTCAAAACTTGAGAGTCGAATCGAGTTTTACATAAGTCTAATCTCAAAGTGGTGAATTTAAAGTTGCTTAAGTTGGAGTCTCATCCAAGTCTCAAGTCTCAAGTCTACAATTTAGCACTGTTTGTGTCTATTAAATCTAAGTAGCAATTGTAAGATGCTCATGTATTTAATATAAAGAGCATCATTGTGTTTATTTACTTTTATTTGCACCATTTACAAGTAGTCTGAGGCTAAGTGCCATCTCTGTGTGAAATCTCTGGATGAAATGAACTTAAGTATCTCAGGCTTTTGGATTGTTGACTGGACAAAATAAGCAAGTTGAAGACATCAGCTTGCAAATTGCACTGTGTATTTTTCACCACTTTATGATATTTTAGAGACCAAAAAGTAGATTGGTCAACCGAGAATATAATCAGCAGATGAATCAGTGATAAAATAATTGTTATACAGAGATATATTTCCTCACTCTTTTCAGCCTTAAAGCTAGTTAGTAACTTTAATGGAAATAACTTTGTGTCATATTTGCAATGGTCACTGTATTCTGGAAATTGTACATGAGACAGATAATCTGTGGAAAATGTCATGTCGCTTCTCCCCTTCCTACTGCTTCTAATGACATCTGCTAGCATCTATCGTGGTGCATCGAAAACAGCCAATCATCAGTCAAGGAGTCTCTAACACAGCTGTCAATCATGTCAACTACTGTACAGCTCGTGAACTGCGGTCAAACTGTTAAACTAGGCAGCGCTGATCAAACATGATTCAAGGTTCTATTACTGCATCGCTCGTTTCTAACCTCCAGTGTTTTCAGAAATATACTTAAGTGTACTGTTTAGCTGTTAAATGAGAAAGTTGGTGACTTGGCCGCCATGTTGGAAATAGTCAAGCAGAAAACTCAGCACCGCCCACCAGCTGGACAAACGTTCTCATTTTACAGCTAAACAGTACACTAAAGGAGAGCCCATTAGCTCATGAGGTAAAGCAGGCACCCCGTGTGCAAAGGCTCTGTTCTTGCCGCAGCTGCCACAGGCTCGTTTCCAGCCCCTTGCTGCATGTTGTCCACCCTCTTCTTCCCACCTTCATGCTAACTGTACTGCCAAATAAAGGCAAAGAAGCCCTGAAAAATATATTTTTTAAAAATAGTACACTAAAATATGTTTCTGAAAACAGGCGAGAAATGCAATAACAGAATCTTGATTCATATTTGGTCAGCGCAGCCTAGTTTGACTGCAGTCCATGAGCAGTAATGACATGATTAGCAGCTGTATTACAGACTCCTCAACTCTGATTTTTTTTGTTCCCATGCGGTCATGCCATTAGAAGCACTACAAGGCAATAGAGTGGGCAGTGGAATATGATTTTTTTCCCCACAGATTATCTGTCTCATTTAGGCCTAGTGCTGTGTGAATATAGTGACAGTTTCAGCAAATATAATAATAATATTTTTGATAAAAGTTACCAACTACAGCAGCAATAAATGTGCAAAATCAAGGACATCTCTAGACATAATAGTTATTAAACCTGTAATTGCTATACATGGATACAATGGATACAATTTTCATTTAATTTTCTCTGTAAAATTCTGTGTTCGAATCAAATAAGGTTTGATTGAAGTAAAGTCTGGTGTTAATGTTGTGTGAAAGGAGCACTGTCAGTCAAACAGCACCTTAGAGTCATCTGTTTATGTACGTATGGTGTCACTAACTCTTGTCCACATGTAGTGTAGTCATGTCTTTGTCCTTCAAGCTGCGGGGCTCAGTGTACATGTTGGAACCATGAGAGCTTTCTAAACGGGGTCGGGGAAGGAATTTCAGCTGCAGTGAATGGCTGCCAGATATATTCATGGACAGCCAAGCTATTTCTGTGAGGAGGACATGAGACGTTGCCATTAAGGCCGACTGTAAAGACACTGTATGGAAGTCATGAAATTGTAATCGGTTACTCTGGCTTCCATGGGCGTTTAATAGTTAATACCTCTTGGGCCACTATCCGCATATACTGGTGAAGTTGTCAGTGTTATCATTCTCCTTAGATATTTATAACTAGTCCTTTACCTTGTGTCTGTTGATTGCATAAAAAGTTTCCAATTGGTACTTCTGTGATTTGAATCTGAAGATTGACACATACTGTAGCTCCTCGACAGCTTTTATCAGTAGTAAAACTTTTTGTACCTTTGACTTTCTTTCACACTAAACCAAAGACTTCCTCAGAACACACCTGGTGAGTCAGCAGTATAAATAACTTCTTGACACTGCAGAAATCGTTTGTGAGACTCTCTCCATCTGTCTGTCTCCGCTGTGCGTTCAGCCCCTTCCATCGACTTGATCCCGCCTCGTCTGTATGGAATAGAGTTTTATCAAAGCCGTGTTACGCCGCTACTCCTCTAGGCCAAATGGATAGGCTAGGAAAGACTTGGAAGAGATTATGAGTGAAAGCAGGGCTTTAAAATGAACCTTTCCACCCCGCTGCATATCCACCAGTTTCCGGCTCCATTTATAAACCCAGCTGACAATAGGGAGGCCTGAGAGGCTGATAGGTAAATGAGTCAGAGTGTAATGTGGGTCAGGGACCTTGAGGATGGACAGAAATACTTCTTTCATTTCTAAGTAACTGGACTATATACTCTGAATATGTCTTTATATAACTAGCATGTTTAAAGTTTTATAAATGCAGAGAGTGTACAGAGAGTATTTTTGTCATGATATTTTGACTTTACTGCAGCTTTACGAGCAAATGTGGAACATACTGTATAAGTTGCATTTAAAGGAATACTTCAACCCCTCCGAAAACTGAGAATTTTTTTTTGATGAATTAAAGTCATAGGGGGCCCCTGAATGACAGCAAAACTATGAAAAAGTCCATTTACAAACTCTCACATAACTCATGCAGTATAATCCAGGTCTCCTTTATCCAGTCGTGTAAAACATTACGATTTAAAACACTTCCGCATGAACAGCGCAGGCACGTTGAGCAGGAGACTGACAAAATGCATGTGTTTGGGAAGTACTGAGCATACAACTGGATAAATTACACTCAGATTATACTGCACAAGTTATGTGAGAGTTTGTTATTGAATGTTTTGATATAGTTTTGCTGTTGTTAAACATGGACCCCTATGACTTCAATTCATCAGGAATTTTCTCTGTTTTTGGATTTTTCGTCCATCGTAAAGGCATGCGAGAAGAACAAAGCTTTCCTCCTGAATTTAACCTTACACAGGGTAGATAATTGATATACAAATAATTATTCAATGGGTGAAGTGCTCCTTTAAATTATTTGGTCTCCTACTAGTTTAGTTGAATACATGCAAGTGTGTAATGCTGTACATCAGAACTAAATCAGCTAAATAGTGTCTGATATATTAATTACTTTCATAATTAAGTTTGTAGCACATATCTGCTCAGACTGCCAGAGTTTAAACAATAAAAAAGTTAGTCAGTGGAAGTTGTATTCAGTTAAAGGATAACACTGGCAGTATTTTACGACAGCAGTTTACATAGCAAAACATAAATTGTGATAAACAAAGTAATGTCTCCTGCTGTACCATTTTTTTCCCCACAATTTAAGAACTTCGTAGAACATTTTGGGAGAGATTAAGTGTACATATGAGTGCCAGGTGTTGGGGAGACTTGAGGAGGGATTAAAGAGACAAAAAAAAATAAAATAAAATAGAATAGCAGTCAATGAGATTTGCTTGACTGAACATCATAGGGTCTATTGTAAGATACCTACACAAAGTCAGGTCGTAAGGGTCTTACATATTTCACCCACTCACCCAGAATTTAATAAACATATTTTTCTGAAGATGAAGAGAAAATTTAATTTTTTTCCATAACATAAATATAATTTACAATATCTATCCTCTCCTCTAATGTGCAGGGGTTCAGGAAGCACCCAGCGCCTTGTGAGGGCTTTCTTGCAAGCAGATATCAAAATACCAAATATATATTTGTCAGAATGCTTTGCCTTCAAATCCATACATCCTAAAAATAATGTAGAAAATTGCTTTCTAATAGATTTAGTGTCAATAAAACAACAAAAATATATAAATGATCAAAACAAAATGATATATCAGTCCGTCTGCAGCTCCAAGTCCCGAGTTGTTACTACTGAAGATGTAAATCTTTGAAAATTTACAGCAGCAGGACCGTGTTTGTGAGATTGACTCAGAGTACACTACAGAGCCCATGGCAATGATAAAACATGTCATCCAGTGCAATACTGTGGCTTATTTACATGTTTTTAATAGTTATTGTACAACCAGATATATCAGTCTTTGGCCACGCAGACAACACTAATAGCAGGATTAAATCATTGATGATGCTTCATGGGGTTTATTAATGTGCAGTGTGGCTTCTGTGTAGAAAATAATATACCATTAGCGCTATTTGGAAACACCATATGATGTATGTTGGTGTTTGTGTAATCATTGTCTTCTTACCTCTAAGCCTGAAGACTACTGTGAAGACAGAGAAGGGGCAGGAGGTAGTTAAACTGAGCCCGCTACCCAAGAGAGCCAAACGCACCTACCTGGCGATGGACTTGGACAAGGAAGTTATCGGCTATGTCATTCCCGTATTCAGAGCCAAGTGAGTGAGAACACAGCAAAACACTGACAGAGTGTTGTCCCAAAAATGCAAATAATTAATGCTGACGAGCAATGATGTACATTTTCTACACTAAATGAGATATCTTCCTTTCTCCGTAAGTCTAAACTGCGCTCACATGTTGGTGGTTTGTTGTGCACCAGTCATGAGGTTGTTCGTGGTCTGATGGAGGCTCGGGAGGAAGATATGACGGAGGAGGGGATTAGCTATGTGGCCATGAGGAACCTGTTTGTGAGGGAGGCCAGGGACGCTATGGAGGTTAGAGTGGAGAAGAAAACCAGATCAACGCATATCAGGGAGTCTGCTGAACGCATGAGACTGGGCCAGACGGTAAAGCCTCTTTTTTTTTTTTTTTTCTTGTTGTGTCCATTTTCAGATGAATCTCTCACATGAATGAGCTTTATATGATAGTCGGGCTTTACTCTCTTGCTGTAGATGGAGGAGTGGACAGAGTTCCGTAGGAAAATGAACCCAGACAGCCTGATGCACCCTCCAGAGTTTATTGTCAAGCCCCGTGGACAGACTGTCTGGGAGGGCAAGACAGTCAAGCTGCACTGCACTGTGGCTGGATGGCCTAAACCTAGGGTTGCCTGGTAAGATATATGTTCCAGATTCACTGGTTCCCCACCTTCTCTGAGTCACGAGAAAAAAAGGCTCATCAGTCATGTGTGTGTCATAGAGAAGTTTCCACCCAAAGCTCTCGTCATCAGCCAAATCTATTTTCCATGAACTCGTACACTCCTGGGCAATTACACACTCTGATGACAACGGTGGAAATAAACCAGCCGTCTTTCTCCTGTCTTTAAGGTACAAAAACAATGTGCTCATTGATGCCAAGGCCCATCCTGAGAAGTACACCGCCGAGAGCAATTACAACATGCACTCCCTGGAGATCAAGAAGTAGGTAATCATTCAGCTCACACTGCACGGCCTGGTTAGGATTAATGAGATGTACCCAAAACATGCACATCACCCCAGACTGAATGCTTCATGTTGGAAATATTCTGCAGCGTGCCAAATGCAAATGAGATGCTGGTAATTCACCACGTCTGCACGTTTTGTTTTCAGCTGTGATTTCCTCGACACCGCTCAGTATCACATCTCTGCCCTCAATGTGAAAGGGAACTCCTCTGCAGTGGCCTCTATTGTTGTCAAAAGTAGGTAACCGTTTGTTCTCGCAGATTATTGCTGCCTCCTTCTCTGCAGCTGCTCCCCTCTCCTCCTGTTAGAGGTCGAAGTTTAAAGGTGCAACAGTTGTGTCTAGTCAGGATCTGGCTTTAGTAAAGTCCTAAAGCTCATGCTTACATGTGAAATGATTTTTGTGTCAACAGTGTTTACTTAACTGTTGTCAAGTCACTGAAATCTGATACAACAATGTCACTGGACAATATATTTCTCTGCAGGGTACCAGGAGGGCAAGGAAGCAGGCCCACTTGATCCTAAACCACGTGAGTCACTTTAAAGAATTTTCTTTAGTTATAACGGAAGGCCAGGCAACTTGATTTGTGTATTTCACATACAGAGGGTAAATTAATGTGTGTTAATGTGTAATGTGAAAGGCATAGAGTGGTGCGGGGATGATGTGTTTTTTGCAGGCCAACCAGGAAGTTAGCATCACCCCGGTTTCCTCAACAAAAATCCAACAGGATTTTTCCATAGGATTTTGGATTATTGCAGAAAATAAGCTCTGCAGCAAGCAAAAGTTTATGATACTTACATTTTGTTGAACAAAATAATCACAAATGAACATCACTTTATTTCATTCAGCCACTCGTTAGCAGCTGCCTTTTTTAAGAGCTACAAAAATTCACAAGTGGGGTATTTTTTGATGTATTTTATGTTGTACAACAAATATGAAAGTCTCCTAAGCTTGTGTTCAACACAGAACTTATTTCAGGCATCTAACCAAAATCCCACTGAGAAAAAAAACACTGACTACTAGACAAGGGAACCAGAAGTACAAAAATGGTAACTCATCTCTAGGTTTTAGGACTCATTCTTGCAGCACTTTATTGCTCTTTTTTACAAAGTCTCCAGTCTCCCTCTGTGTTTTAGCGTCTTTCAGCTCATTTTTTTCATCAGCCAAAAGTGCTATATTGTAGGCAGCTGGACTTGCTTGAGTTTCTTGAAGATGATTCGCCTCTGGTGACTGGTGCAGAGTTGCAGGCACATGGAGTTTAAAGCCTGCGACTCCAGTCACTTAGAACTGAAGAAGCCTCTTGGATGAGAGGTGAAACGTTTTCAAGAAACTCAAGCAAGTCCAGTTGTCTACGATATAGCACTTACGATTACTATGACCTGGATGAATAGCAGATAGCTGTTTAAAGCTCTAAAAATCCAGTGTACTTTGTAGATATACAAAGCTAGTGACTAGCAGGTGAATACAGTTCAGCATTTAGCAGCTAAAGAGCCAGATATTTTTACGCTGGTGGAGCTGGTGGAGCTGGTGGAGACCAAAACCAAGCTAAAAGGAGAGTAAATGTTGGGCAAAAACACAGCTTCAAATGAATGATAATATATGTACAAAAAAACACATTCATCGTGAGGTAATAAAGTGTAAGTTTTGTGTTTACAGCTTATTGCCCTGCACCAAAGTGTTCAAAAAGTCTATTAATGCAGGTTCAATAGTAGTGGTTTTAATGTCTGTATTTTGTTCTATGCAGATGGTTACAGCCCTGAACATGGTGTCACCTTTGAAACAACCATCATTGACAAATTCGAAGTGGCCTTTGGCCGTGAAGGCGAGACACTGAGTCTGGGCTGCACTGTCATCATTTATCCCACTGTGAAAAATTACCAGCCAGAAGTTGTGTGGTACAGAAATGGTAAGTAGCAAAATACAAAGAAAATAGGTTGTCAGATTCCTTTACAGCCACTGGGGGCGGCAGTAGCTCAGTCCATAGGGACTTGGGTTGGGAACCGGAGGGTCACCTGCTCGAGTCCCCGTCCGGACCAAAATATGGCGCGTGGACTGGTGGCTGGAGAGGTGCCAGTTCACCTCCTGGGCACCGCCGAGGTGCCCTTGAGCAAGGCACCGACCCCCCCAACCGCTCGGGGCCCCTCACCAAGGGCAGCCCCCTCATTCTGACATCTCTCCAATTTGTGCATGTATAGGTCCTGTTTGTGCATGTGTGTGTCTTTCGGACTTGTGTGTAATTGACAAGCAAGAGTGAAAACATTGAATTTCCCCTCAGGGGGATTAATAAAGTAAATAAACTTAAACTTAAACTTTCTAAGCAGTACATGTATCTAGTTACATGTCTTCTGTGTTTGACCTCTCCCATCAGCTGTCCCCTTGAAGCCCTCCAAATGGGTGCACACCCACTGGTCTGGGGATCGTGCCACACTCACACTTGTTCACCTCAACAAGGAAGATGAGGGCATGTACACCCTGCGCGTCAACACCAAATCTGGCTTTGACTCCTACTCTGCTTATGTGTTTGTCAGAGGTAAGGTGCCCTGATGGATATTTTCCCTGAAGCTGATTTCATTACAAGTGGAGGGACTGTTGAAGTGCAGCTTTTTAGTTTTGTATTACATTGAAAATGAATGTGCTAAATCGTACAGTCTTGAACAACAGGGTTATATGCAGTAAAGCAGCACATTCCAGATGACCTCACACACTGACATGTTCGGGAGCCATTCAGTTCTGCTGTGTCTTTAAGTGACACAACGCTCTCACTGAGGTGTTTGGTTTCCTCTGAGGAATGTTGCCTCTATATCTGTCTGCATGTCAGAAAAGTCGGCACAGAGAGTGTGATCTGAAATAACAATCAGCAGGTGTGTGCCTAAGAGCGAATCTTCAGAATCCAGTTTAATGTTACCAAGATAAAACCTAATCTACCACAGCTACAGTGCTGCCACACATGCTGTACTGTAATGGAGTAAGTAGGTCAGAAAATGGAAACTGAGTATGTAATGGAGATCAGCCTAATTTAGAAACAGCACTGCTCACAAGTGTGCCTGTGCCTTGCTCTGCCAGATGCCGATGTGGAGGTGGAGGGGGTTCCCGTGGCCCCCCTGGATGTGCGCTGTCATGATGCCAACAAGGACTATGTGGTAGTGACCTGGAAGCAGCCAGCGGTGGAGGGCAGCAGCACCATCCTGGGATACTACATCGACAGGTTGGGCAGCTCACTCTGTCTTTTATTACGTGAATTGTTTGCCAAGAAATTATCATTCAGTTTCATCTGTTTATTTTGGCTGTGATACAATCCTACCTACAGGGTATACTGGTCTAAATGATGTTGTTTCTTAAAGGGGAACACCACCTAAATTAATATGTCTCCAACGTGTTATTTTGAAGAGCTAGGAAAGTTCAATCAAAAATCAGGGAAGCAAGTCTCAAACTTGTGATATCATAGGGTGTAAAGTCTAAAGCTTCTCCACAGACTATGAATGGGAGCTGGATTTTTGTTGTCTTTTTAGCTCCAAATGAGCTTTATTATATTGTAGTGTTTGCAGTTCATTGTCTATGGCACCCCATGACATCACACATTTGAGTTTTAGCTCCCTAGTTTTTGAATTTGGGAAAGAGTTGTTCATGTTAACTGTTATTTTTGGACTGTCTTATGGTATGTGTCCACAGAATTTTCACGCTTCCCATTCATTGTCTGCCCAAGCAGACATACAATGCATTCTGGTAGCACTGTGTTGCCTTACAAGAGATGGGACATCCGTTTTTAGTTGAAGCTAAGTCACTTCATGTGAATCAGGGGTGTCTAGCGCGAGTCACCACCTCTGGAAACCTTTAATAACTTTTTAAATAACTCTCGTCGATCTAAAATGAAGACCGATTCAGCAACTTCATGGCGTATTTCTCACCTCAAATGTTTTTAGGAACATGTTTTAGTGAACTGTTTTCATAAGAGACAGTTTCCCAAAGAGGCAATGGGAGCAGGCAGCCAACGAGCCTACTGGCACACCCAGCATGTGTCCAGTGCCAGGAAACAACGCGACCCCTCATGTCGAAAACACCCCTGTGAACATGTACCTTTTAGACCAAACAAAAAACCATGTATGAATTTTGAAAATAGGTGTACTTCCCCTTTAACTAATCCTGCAAACTTGTGACACTAGCCTAAATTCCTCTTATATTACCACCAAACTGCCATCTTGACAAATAAACGTCACCTTCCAGATGACTCCCACACACACCTCTACCTGTCCACTGTAGCTGTCAGTCAGTTCCTGTGAATTGCAGTGTTGCATGTGGTGTTAATCCATCTAATATATTTCTGTTTTTCTGTGCAGGTGCGAGGTTGGCACTCACCACTGGGCTCAGTGCAATGACGTCCCAATCAAGTATGCCCGCTTCCCCGTCACAGGACTGGTGGAGGGGCGTTCTTACATCTTTAGGGTGCGGGCCTTGAACAAAGCAGGAGTCAGCCGTCCATCCCGTGTCTCTGATGCCGTGATTGCTATGGATCCGTCTGACAGAGCCCGACTCAGAGGTGAGAGGCACACCTGCTGACGCACTGCAACAAAGCCAACAACTGCACTGTTTTCATGTATTTCTTATATTTTCCCCAACAGCTGGCCCCTCAGCTCCTTGGACTGGGATGATCAAGTTTACAGAGGAAGATCCCACTGGTATGACAGCTTCAAACTCTTATATTGATGGTAGAAGGAAAGAAATACATTAAAGGGGACTATTTTGCTCATTTTCAGGTTCCTACTTACTATTTGATTGTGGGTTTTGTATGAAAACATGATTATATCCCTTGAACTATAGAAAATAGTATTGTCTTGGTGTCAGCATTGATGTTTTTTACATGTTAACCAGCCAAAACGACGTGAGTACACATCACCTAGTTGAAGTGGCTTCCTTCATATCAGTGTTTTCCTCTTGCCTCCTCAGTGGGTGTTGTCCCCGGAGAACCCTCTGATGTTGTGGTTACCGAGGCAACCAAGAGCTACGTGGTGCTTGCGTGGAAGCCCCCAATCCAGAGAGGTCATGAAGGAGTCATGTATTACATTGAGAAGGTGAGGAGAAACGGTAAACACATGATATCAGTGATGAGGAGTTGACACTTCAAAGCACGCATCGCCTTATTTTAAGCCACAGGATAAATATCTTGAGAACAGCTGCTTTAAGAAGCCCCTTGATCATAGTACTACTGATATGTGATGACTATTATGTGAAAGCTTGAGCCCCCTTTTACCTTTCCTTTTATATACTGCACAGTGCTTTCTGCAGCTATACTGACACTCATTAAATTAAACTATCACTGTCTCTTTGTCGACCACCACAGTGTATTTCAGGGACCAACACCTGGCAGAGGGTGAACACTGGCATGCCAGTCAAGTCTCCCCGCTTTGCCCTGTTTGACCTGGCAGAGGGTAGATCCTACAGCTTCCGTGTGCGCTGCTGCAACTCCACCGGTGTGGGCGAGGCCTCTCTGTCCACAGAGGAGATCACGGTTGGAGATAAACTGGGTGAGCCGACAGGACCTGCATTTATATTGTGTATAGGTGTTTTTCCTTTTTTTATCCTAAACCTTTATTTAATCAGGAAAGTCCCACTGAGATTGAGAATTTGTTTGTTAAGGGAGACATGGCCAAGACAGGCATCAATACAAACAGTTACAGATAAAAAACACAAACAGAAAGGGGGATAAAAGAGGAACTAAAAATCAAGCACAGGGAACTGACATTTCAAAAGAAAGGTTTAAAGGAGCTCATTTTGAACCAAGGGATCTGCCTGTAATGCTTTGATTTTGCCACTTCACTGCATGATAAAGACACATATGTAGTATGGGACCAGTCCAAGAGCTGTCTTATACATAAAGGTGTCCTTTCCCATAGTCAGTACACTAGAGCCATATTCACATACTACCAGCTAAATTTTGAACAATGTTTGAGCACTGCTCGGGCGGAGATGGGTGATGTTTTGTTGAGGCGAGGCATTGAACTGCACTGGAAAAGGGTTTGAAATTAGCGCATCCACACAGGTGTCATTTCCATCACTGCCAATCAGAGATGATAAATACCCATAACCACTGCAGGGTCATTTGACCCGGAGGTAAATGCTGGTTGTAGCCTTTCCCTTTAAATACAAAAACCAGATGTTAGTGGGTGTTAGAGGGTTTTTTGTCCAGTGGAAAGGGACAGAACTCACATGGTCAGTCAGAGCTTTACAGTCGGTTATATGGTAAGTTGAGTCAACTATATGAAGACACTAGGCAGAGGTATGCTCACACAGAAGATCACCATAATCCAATACAGGTAAAAAAGTGGTGGTAACAAGTCGCTTTTTTACATCGAAAGAAAAACACAACTTATTTCAAAAATAGAAACCCAGTTTATCCTCAGCTTTTTCACCAGGTACTGCACATGTGACTTAAAAGTGAGGGGGTCATCAATCAAAATACCCAGATTTTAATAAGACTTAACTACCTCTATTTCACCTCCCTCAAGAGTGACCACCTAAGGGATATGTTTTGGCGTATTCCTAGTGTTGGTTATGTTTGGTCTTATCTGCATTAGGAACAAGTTCCAGTTGAAGTAGATTACTTTGGACATAAAAGCACCTTGGCCTGCAAAAATGTTGAAGTACAGTTGTATATACCAGTGTTATCAGCATAAAAATGAAAAGTAGCATCTGACATAAAGTTCACTCAAAGTTCACACGGTCTGAACACTGGTCTCCTGGGAGAAAGTCCTGTGTTTTGTTACCTAACCACCACCACAACCTGCCTGCTTAGAAGGCTGCTTCCTTCTTTACCTCCATCAGCACATTGGTCTTGTGATCACAGCTCTCCCAAATAAGTGGATTATACAAGAATTTCTGGCTCACAATTACGTGTGATATGTACAATTTTTGATGCACAACTTTTTATAGGAAAATGTACGCACAGTGCATGAGAACAGCCTGAATTAGTTTCAAGACTGCTGGTCCTTTTTGTAGTATACTCTTTCTGATCCCAATCCATTATATCACCTCTTTGCTCACTGTTAGTCTTACTTCCTATCTTTACTTCCATTGTTTCATACAAACCTCTTTCTTTACAGACCTGCCCTCCGCTCCGGGCACTCCAGTGGCCACCAGGAACACCGACACCTCAGTGGTGGTCCACTGGAGTGCCTCTAAGGAAGTCAGACACTTGGCTGGCTACTATATTGAATATAGCGTGGTGGGCACCGAGGAGTGGATGCCTTGCAACAACAAACCTGTCAAGCAGACCAGGTAGGTACAGTTAAAGATAGCTCTGGTTTCATGAATTCAGAAGTTGTTCAGTGATTAAAAAGATGAAGTGATTGCAGAAGTACACTCCCATAATTTACTCATGGTTGTCATCAAAATGGAATTTTATGCAACATTTATTGTTGCTGCTCTGGTGGCTGAAATATATAATGTTATTCTGACTCGCATTATCTTTTTTTTTTATCACTAGTGGAAATGGGCTTCCATACTTAGCTAAGCTACTATAGCTATCAGTATTCAGAAGAACAAATTTTAAAGCTTTCGCTATTCTTACTCCTACTGTTGATGAAATTGAAGTGTAATGATAATGTATGACCCTTTACTCCTGTTTCCAGGTTTGTGTGCCACGGCCTGATCACCGGGACAAACTGCGTGTTCAGGGTCAAGGCAGTCAATGCTGCTGGATACAGCCAGAGCTCCCCCGTCTCTGATCCCGTGATTGTACAGGCTGCCATATGTGAGTGTCCTCACAACTCATCTCCATTATTCACTTTGCCTGTAGCGTCCAAGCCATACTTTCCTTCTGCTCCATCCTCCCAGCTATTTTTAAACATTTATTTATCCAGGGAATGATCGCTGAGAATGTACGCTGGTATTTTTTTCAGAATTCAACACATGCACACACATGACCTGCAGCCCTCCACTGAGATCCCTCTCACTCATCTTTGTTCATGAACCATGTTAACTTTCATCACTTTTTCCTTTTCCTAACCAAAAATCTGTTATTATTACTCTCACTTACTGCATGAATAGTTTCTAAGATTTTTTCTGATACAGTTGGCAACCAAATTATATTCTTTTTCCTTTATAACTTGAGTTTCATGAATGCAGGCGGCACGTTTATACTGCCTGTTGACATATTTGCATGCCCCTGCCTGACATACTCATCTCTAACACTGGATTTCATCATTTTTGCCATTTCCCATTCCTTCATCTATTACTGACAAGGTTAAAATAACAAAGTAGATAATGTTTTACAATGCTTTTGCTGTTTTGCAGGTATTAATTTAAGTATAAATTTGTTTTTGCTTGCCAGGGTGAAAGCTAAAACATTGTGTTTTTAGAGAGCATGAACCTTATGAGATTCTCGCCTGGCTTTGGGAGATTTCGGTAGCGTGAAAGTTACCCTGCTTCTGGCCTTGAGTGTAAGTACTTTATATATTACAATGACCCTAAAAGTGTGTTGCTTGTTTGTCTAAAGCATGTAGCATGTTTAAATTTAGCACTTGTTATCGCTGTGGTAGCTTAACACCAATGACAACTAAGATCTATGTTATATTTGCCTAATGCCAGGCCATCTGTATGAGGTTATGTTTTCAAATTACCATTATTAAATGTATAGCTACAGTGCAGGCATTGTTGGTTACTGTTTGTACATGTTAAATGTTTAAACTTGGCCCCTCCTCCCAACTCTCCTATGTACACTGCAAGCTTGTGTACTATTGTGGAAACATTACATTTATCGCAGGCACCTACCTGTCCAACAGAAAACAATCCAACTCGCCATTGCTCGCCATCCTTTCCTTCAGTGCTCTTCAGCGAAAGCGCTGTGTCCACCTTCCCTCGAAGCGTGCTGCTTATGGTCTGGCACCTTGGGTCCTTTTCATTATGCTACGGTGTCTCCTCGCCTCTCTTACTCATGTCTCTTCCTCGTATCTCAGTTCCTTGTAGCAAGGATATGAAAGAGAAATGCAAGGAAGAGATGAAAGGATGGAGTAGGCAAAGCTGCCAATAAGATATCCTTGATTCCGTAGCGTCAGTCTTAGGCCGGGAGCTAGGTCCAGCCCTCATGATGTTTTCTGCTACCTTTTGTTATTTTTATTTCCTGTTTGCCTCCCACCCAACTCGGGCCGTTTTGTCTCAGGGGACCCAAAACTCCTTTTTTGTGACATGTTTCTGGTGAAATGATATAAATGCGAATATTATTTTCTAAATGCTGTGAGGCATTCTGTACATCTCTATCATGGAACCTTGGGGAACTCAATACAGTGGACTCCCCGGGAAGCTAGGTTTGTCTGATTTGAGGTATAGTGACATATTTAGGCCAAAGCAAGTGTAATTTTCAAGATCAACTTGGGCTCAAATTGAAGCTTATCAACTTGGAAAGTTTTCTATGTACAAGCGAAGCAGTGATAAAAAATATTCATTTTTGAACGGTCAGTAATTTTTTGGGGGGATATTGTGTGTTATATTTTGAAAAAGAATGGCAGAAAGCCCCAGAATCTTATTTTTCTTCCATCCCCTTTGTGTCAGGATACTCCTTGCCAAATTTGATACTTGTATGACTATTAATGCCATCGTAGTGCCCTAATATTTGCATTTGCATCATTTCGCCAGAAACATGTCCCAAAAAGGGGATTTCAGGCCCTCTGAGACCAAACGGCCCCGAGTTAGGGGTGCTCGTCATCAATTACAATAGTCCAAGGCATAGGCTAACAGGAAATAATACTGAAAAAAAAGTGTAGCAGAAAACGTCATGAGGGCTGGATTTTAAGCAAAGTCAGTAACTGTGCCACATGGAGGTGTGGCATTTACACGTCACGCCACTTGATAAAAGACTACATAATATGCACCTGTGTTTCCTCACTCCAACCTCCCCCATATGCCTCCTCTCTGATGGCAGAGGGGGAAAGATTTCTCTGTCATAGGAGGAGAGAGGATGCAACTAACCATAAGTCAGCATAATGAAAAGCACCCCTGGTCACTACCTTTTTATAAAGTCCCGACCTCACCTACACACTGAGGCTATACGGCCAGAAACATCCCAAACACAGCAAAATAAGAAGAAAAGAATCAAATACAGGCACAGGACAGGCTCTCTACAGATAAATAGACCACCACAAACCTCTCGTGGTTCATAAGTGATGATTGAGGGATTACTTTTGTACGAGTCTGTACTTTTTTTTTTTTTTTTTTTAGAAAAATCCTGCGTAGTATGCCTTTTAAAGGAAATACAAACATATAGGGTCTGAATATCTCAAAAGCATCCTCTTTAAGACACTTTTTCTTTTACAATAAAAGTTGACATCTTTACTTTCTCCGCAGCCGTCCCTGGAAAGCCCACTGGTGTGACCCTGGTGGAGGCTGTGAAGGACTACATGGTGCTGGCCTGGACTGAGCCTGCTAACAATGGAGGAGCTGATATCAGGGGATATTTTATAGACTACAGGACTGTGAAGGGAGGCGTTGTTGGGAAATGGCATGAAATGAACCACAAGGCATTGACTTCTACCTCCTATAAAGTAAGTCATTTTATTTCAAGCACCCATGGGTACATTTCTAATGAAATAGCTTTGGCTTTTTGTCAAGACAGCGGGCAGTTTGACCTTTAATGTCATGAAGCTCAAATGAGTTTATCTGCTTGGTAATTACTACAATTGAACTGCTATATAATTTTATGTTTGTTGCCCTGAAACAGGGTTTTTTAATCATTTCTCACTATCTGCATTTGTGTCTTTTAGGCTGAGAACCTGAAGGAGAACGTCTTCTACCAGTTCCAAGTGCGTGCTATAAACATGGCCGGTGTGAGTAAAGCCTCTCTGCCTAGTTCAACTCTGGAGTGCAAGGAGTGGACCATCACTGTGCCAGGTATGAAAGACACTGTGTTTACCAAAACAGAATAAAGGCAAAGAAATTGTATTGGTAGATATTAGAGAGGAAACAATGAGCTGATTGATTGAGTAGGAGATCAAAAGAAAACTGATTGGCAGGTAGTGATGATCAGTTAATCATTACAGCTATTTTGTTAAGTAAAATAGCCGAACATTATCTGGTTCTAGCTTTTCAATTGTTAGATTGTTAATCTTTTCCTTGTCTTTTGTGATAGCAAACCGAATACTTTGGTCTTTGGACCATTGGTCAAACAAAACAAACATTTTGAAGACATAACCTTGGGCTTCATAGAATCTTGATATGTAATTTTATCCTTTAAAGGATATTTTATATACCAAATGATTAATCCAGAGAATAATCATTTAATTAAACAATGATTAACATTTAGACTAGTCGTTCTCAACCAGGTCCGCGTACTCTTGGACGTCCCTGGATCTCTGGTTGAAAGCCACTGGTTTCAGGGGCTCCCAAGAAAAATTAGGAATAGTTTATTTTCACTGTTTGATTAAGAAGTAAGTCAAATATAAGAAAGATTTACAAGACTGACTACTCTGATCAGAGGTTTCACCTTCTCCACAATTATCACCTCAATTGTAGCTGCATCTGACGACCACAGTCTTTTAAAGCGCAGGTCCCTGAAGTGAAGTCTTATCAGATGGGGTGTGTTAACTAATATGTATTGGTTTAGGGGTCCTTGACATGAGAACGGTCAAGAACTGCTGATTTAAACAATAGTCAGCTAGCTCAATTTATTACACAGCTTTACTGTATACCTGATTCTGATTGCATCACACCCGGTCTGTTATTTCTGAATAATTCTTAATAAGAGACACGCAGCTGAAGCAATAAAATAATTTTTAAATCAATAACATCATTTTTAAGTCAATATTTTGTATCAAAATATGAATTTCTTTAGTAAGTAGACGTGTAGTAAGTAAAAAACATGTACAACAAGGGGGTCCTTGCAAAAATAAAGCCCTTTAGGGTGATTTAAAACCCCTTGTGAATCACCCTGTTGTTTATTTGGCAGTGGGCCTGTTGCATGAAAGACACTTTGACTTGTCACAGTAGGAAAAGCACAGGAGTAAAGAAATTAATAATGGCTAAATTCCATTTCGCTGCTTTGATATCAGGTTTCTGATGTCATGAATGCTGGCTCACTGTCACTCTCACTGACGCACCTGAATAAAACAAAGCCATCATTAGTGTTGCTGTTGCAAATCTATTTCAAATTAATTTTTGTTTTTGTTTTGACCAGTTACAGTTTGTGTGAGAGTTATCTTTGTTTATGCCCCAAGGTCCTCCTGTTGGTCTGCATGTGCTGGAGGTCCGTGACACCTCCGCCGTGATCCTGTGGGAGCCACCTGTATTCAGTGGCCGCACTCCTGTCAACGGCTACTACCTGGACCTCAAGGAGGCCTCTGCCGGAGACGCAGGCTGGAAGGCTGCTCATGAGAAGGTCAACAGGATGAAATACATGAAGGTAAGAAAGGCTGAATCGTTTTGAAGCGTAGTTATTCTGTAACTGATACCTGATGGTCAAGGCGGAGCTGGAACAGCATGTCCTTCCCTCATGTTTCTTCACATGATATAATGACGGCAGAGTTCTCCTAACTAGCTCTCCCCTCGACTTCTTGTGTGGTGATTCAGGTGACGGGGCTGAAGGCTGGTACATCCTACGTCTTCCGCGTGCGTGCACAAAATCTTGCTGGAGTTGGAAAGGCCTCAGCAGCCTTAGGTCCAATCCTGGCCCAAACTCGCCCTGGTGAGTGTGATTGTTATGTAACTCACACATTCAGTTGCATGGTGTTCCTACGCAGGTCTCCAAAGTCTGGAAAGTAGTGAAAATGGCTATTTCTCTGTATTGATGTATGACTTTACTTTTTATATCTCTCTAAAATAACTGTCATGTCTTATATTTGATTATTTGCTACTGTAATGACTGTAATTGTGAGTGTAACAGCTAAAATCTTTAATGCTAGTGATGCACACACACTGTAACCACTTAATGTCCTTTCCTCAGGCACCAAAGATATTTATGTGGATATCGATGATGATGGCGTGATCTCTATGATCTTTGAGTGCTCTGAGATGAAGGAGGGCTCTGAGTTTATTTGGTCCAAGAACTACCAGGCTATCACAGACACCTCTCGTCTGACTATTATCAATGAAGGTGGCAAGTAAGTATCCCGTATGTGCACATGTTTCATGCAACGTCCAGGGACCATATTGACTTTTGCTCTTGCTGCAGGCACGTGTGCAAATGCAAAGTCCCTCCTCTTTCCTCATAGCCTGTCATACACACGTGTCCTCATCTCCAGGTCCAGAGCTATCTTCAACAGCCCCTCTCTGGAGGATCTGGGCACCTTCTCCTGTGTGGTCACCAACACTGACGGCGTCTCCTCCAGCTACACGCTCACCGAGGAAGGTGAGTCAGCCCACAGACAGTCTTGGCATCTCTGCTCCTGTGCGTCGGAAACTTGAGTCGCTTGTTATTTGTTTGGGTGACGTCAGTGTGAAAGGTGTGAGGAGGGCTCGAAGGACTGTGTATACACCCCGCTCTGTTATCCCATTTCAACAGCTGCATCAAACTGACCTCTGTTACACTCTGGTGTATGTCTGTGTGTGTTTGTCTGGAAAGATGTCTCAAAGTATTTTGTGTGTGTCTGTCAAGGTTGTACTTGACTTGAGTAATTTTGTCAGTGTTAAAGGGTGACTAACCTGGACCCCTTTTTCCCATGGTATTGTGTCTAAGTGACTAATGGGAACAACAATTTCTGACATTGGTCCAGGGCATACAGGCTGCAATGTAACTGCTCTTAGCAGCTGCGCACAATTATTGTACGTTCACTAGAAGTGCTTGTCTTTGCCATTAACAGACTCAGATTAAAATTGTGTCTGACAACATTATGGAAAGGATCCCTTCAAGGATAAATCTTATTATGAAGTCTAAGATCCCTTTTGTTTGAGCAGAAACAGCCCGGAATTCGCTATAGCCAAATCCACCAGATTCCATTTAAATAAACAGTAATTTTAGCGCATACAGAGCTAGCATATCTTCACATCTAACTGGGTGAATTCACCCATTAACCACTGGAACAATGGAAAGATGAACCAAGATGGGTTTTGTCAGTTTTATTTTGTTTCTGTTGACTTTCAGTTAAGTGTGTTTAAATACTATAAACATACTGTTTATTTCTGGTTAAACAAAAAGGATCTTTCTCTTTAACACAAATATTTATCACTGTAGGGATCCTTTCAATAATGTTTGTCAGATGCTTATAAAAACAATCTGAGCCTGTCAGTGGCGAAAACAGTAACTTTCAGTGGATGTCAAATTACGATGCAAACATGCCCCGAGTGGTGAGATTGCAGCCTGTATCATGGCTGCCAGCTGCAGCTCTCTTACTGAATACAGGACCAGTTTCAGAAAATTATGTTCCCATTAGTCACTTAGACACAAAAACATGGGAAAACAGGGTCCACGTTGAAACTGGCCAAAGTTACCCTTTAATAATTTGCTTTTTTTAAACTGTCGGAGAGAAAAAATCAGTAAGACTAGTAGTCGTTGGTGAAGGGTTTTGACATTCACTCATTTTGCTGCTGTTGTTGTTGTTTTTTGACAGGTCTCAAGCGTCTTCTGGACCTCAGCCATGAACACAAGTTCCCTGGTGAATATCTGACCACATCACAGATACTGCTCGCTCATGAAGACCAAGTACAGATACTTTTTTAGATGTAGTATGGGAATTAGAATAACCATCACTTTACTCAGCGTAGACTCTCTAGAAACACAGGTTGTTCTGTAAATTGCAATACGTAGCCGTATTGATTAATGTATAGTGGGCACTACAACAGCTTTCAATAATGTGGCTCTCTCCAGTTATTCCCTTCAAGAATGAAATGGCCATGGAGTTGCTTGAGAAGGGTCGCGTGCGATTCTGGACTCAGGTGGAGAAATGCACCTCCGCCTGCAAAGTGGAGTATGTCTTTAACGATGCCATCATTACTCATGGACAGGTAGGAGTCATGACTTCTTGTCATGTGTTTTTTAAATTTCATTTAAGTTTTATTTAACCAGGAAAAGCCTCACTCAGATTAAAGACCTCCTTACAAGAATGTCTGGGCCAAGACAGGGAGCAGCGCATTGAATAAAGTTTCAAACATACAGCATGTAACAGTTACAGCCAATCAAAATTTCAGATCAGTGTGAGGATACCAAACACAAGACTAAGGGCATTGTTTCCTGGTTCACATCGGGGCAAATAGCTCAGTCAAAGCATCTAATGCCTGATGTACTTTCCTTCAACTCCTTGAATCTATTTTTGAAAACACTTTTAGAGACCGAATCCCCTGCACTGGTGATACTCAACTATCTGTCCCATGATAGTATGCCAACCATGGCATGATGGTTTATTAACTGGCCCCTGGCAGAGTTGTAAACTAAATTATTTTTATTATTATAACTATTATATTAATTATTAACTAAATATTATCAAAGTATGGTCGAGTACAATATCCAAATCACAGGAGCTGTAACTTTTTGATAAAGGTAAAATGTGTCACTGTATACCTTATATAAATGAAGCACTGTGGTGCTACAGAGATGCCCTGGCCTATAAATTATATTCCAGATGTAAGAGAACATTCTTGTTTTGTACAGACCCCAGCTAAAATCAGCATCGCAGTCATCATTTTTATTTTTTATTCAGTAAAAATAAATGCAAAAATCAGCATTACCACTAAAATCGTGACTCACAATCTCTGTATCTGTCCAAATAATTGTCCAAAGATTTAATTTTTGCATAATGTGCCAAAAAAAGTCCTTGGCCTCTCCACTTTTTACAAAATTGGCCCCAGGGCAAAGTATTCCAGTATCCCTGCCCTAAATCAGTTTGCAACAAATTCTAAGCTGCATGAGCAGCATACCTAAACACCCTTTTAACTACTTTAAGACAAACATTGAGTACAGATAGCAAGAGATAGTCTTGCAAATATGTCACAGGGGGGATATGGTAGCTTCCAGCAATTTTCAGATGGATAAATTTACATAGATATGAGGGAAGCAAGTTAAAAATTGCCTCATAATTAAGGCCATGCCGGTGATTAAGTGTAGAGATGCAGGCCAACCAAAACCTAGCACACAGGGAGCAATGGTGAGTGAGGGCCTGTAGACTTGTAATGAACCTCCATACAGAATCTAAGCAGTGAAGGCATTTAGAAGATGTATGCATATATACAACATCAGCACCACTTCTACTTTGGATTATCTTCCAAAAACTGATCTTGTCAGGGGGGCTTTATGTATATTTTTGCTTCCAGAAATACACAATGAGCTTCAACCAATCCACCGGCATCATTGAAATGTTCATGGACTCTCTGGAGGTCACTGATGAGGGAACGTTCACCTTTAACCTGGTGGATGGCAAGGCTAAGGGTACAACCAGTCTGGTGCTCATTGGAGATGGTAAGACCTCGAATGAAGTTTTCACTTCCATACTGATGTGCAGACTAATAAATTACTTTTGAAGGCTAAACTCTTGAAGCCACGTGTGCTGGGTGTGTTGCATTTGCTGCAGTTAAAGTGTGCGTCCATTGAGGGGCAGCAGAAGACTACCTTTCTTTACTCTCATGTCTGTGAGCTGATTTTCTGATGCACTTTTTCCTCTCCAGAGTTCAGGGAGCTTCAGAAGAAATCTGAATTTGAGAGGGCAGAATGGGTCAGGAAACAAGGTCAGAGATCTTACTTTTTCATTACATAAGTTAAACACTAATTCACACAAGTATGTTTCAATTGCCTTTTTTTACTGACTATCCACAGGTCCTCACTTTGTCGAGTACCTCAGCTTTGCTGTTACTCAAGAGTGTGATGTGCTGTTGAAATGCAAGGTGAGAAAAGGACTGAAAAATGTTTATTGCTGTTTTGCTGCTAGGTGACCCAACTTAATCCCATCTCTTTTCTTTCCCTCCACAGATAGGAAATGTCAAACCAGAGACCGAGATCACCTGGTCTAAGGACAGCATTGAGATTGCCGAGAGTGATGATGCCGCTAAGAAAATTGAGAGGAAGGACAGCGAGCTGACCTTTAATATTGGAAAGGTCAGCCCATTAGACAGAGGCTGTACATTGTGAGGAGTTGTGAGCTTGATGTATGAGCAAAGAGCTAAAAGCGATGCTTCTGATGCAGCCATGCTTCCGTCGTAGACCTAGACAAGATGCTACGCTGCCAACCATCCCTCTCTGACACACAGAATCATAAATGATGGAACACTTTTAAAAATATTCACGTCCTATTCAGTCCTGCTGGAGTGCTGCTGGAGTCAGCAGCACGTCAGCATGTCGCACTTGGGAATCAGAATAGACGTATTGGGTACATCTGAGTCTCTATTTTTGGAGCTTTTACTTTTGTTACTGTGGTGTTGTATGTTTTGATGTTATAGATTTATAGGTTGTGCTCTTCAACATTTATGCCCATATAGCACAAATACAGTTTATGGTTTATCTGTGTGATACACTTCATTTCTAACAATGTTTTCAATTTAACTCCACTGGCCAATTTACTCCTACATTTTAAAACTGGAAAGCTGATTTTTTAGGATATTAAAGGGAGACTTCACTCCCCCAGATAACCATTTGTTTATCAGTTACTTACCCCGTGTTATGTTGAATTTGTGTAGAAAAAATTTCTGTATGCCTCCACTGTAAAGAATCCAGTAATGGAGAAAATGTGTAATGAATTGAAGTCATAGGGGTCCACTGAATGAGACTTGGATTATACTCCACATTTGGAAATAGTTTTGCTGTTGTTTAATGCAGATCAATTTTTCCTTAGCTCATCTATATTTTCTCCATTTTGAATTCTTTGTTCACTGTGGAGGCATAAGGGAACAATTTTTTTTCATAAATTCAACCTAACACAGGCTTGAATTAATATACACGTGGTACCATATTCACAAAGCGTCTTCGTACAGAGAGTTGCTCCTAGTGATGAAGTTCTAAGAAAATTCTTAGAAATGTGACGTTTTCCTAGAATTTCCCAATAAAGTTAAAGCTAGATCCTTGTAAAGATACAAGTTATTCACAGACCTTAAAAGAGCTCCTAAGGTGAAAAACTGTTAGTAGGGAGGAGGAGTTTTAAGAGGCGTAGAGTTTCTTAAACAGAGGAGAAAATGGTGGAAACACAAAAAGTTCAGAGAAATATTCTCCAAATGCTGCTGCTGATGTAATCCTACAGATTAGATCGTGCAGGGATAATATGTGTGGTTGATGTCATTAGGGAAAGACACACATTTCCAATCTATCGTTTAACACCAGAAATCAATCAATCACAACCTAAGATATTTGGAAATCTGGAGAAATGCAACAGTGCAGCAGTGATGACTTGTGTCTGTCTCAACCTTCCATCAGCAGTGGTCACACTAACAATGACAACACTTTCACAGTTAGCAGTTTATTTCATTCCCACTGGGTGTCCATACCTTGCAGGCTCACAAAAGGGTGTGTCTGTGACAACCAATCACATCTGTTAAAAGAATGCCACATACCTACCAACAGAGTCAACCACACCGCCTCACTAAGGTCAAAGTTTCTGTCCCTTCCTGGCTCAGATTTGCTCTGAGAACTTTCCTAAATCATTCCTAAGCTAGGACTCCTTACTAAAAGTTTTTACGCTAAGTTAGGAGCTCTCTGAGAGTGATCTCAGAATGTTTGTGAATATGGCCCATGGTCATTTGAGGGTGAAGTATCCCTTTAATGTGGTATGTCAGTCAGTGTCTGTGCCAGTGAAGTTATATTGATGTTTCAAGGTATCTGTACATTGAAACTGTATATCCATTACTCCTAAAGAGAGGGTTGGTGTCATTGCTTGAGCTCAGGAGAGGCGGCCTGTCTATCGCCACTCCTGTTAGTCGCACTTGCATTAACTGGCTTATCTGTCTAATTCACAGTGGGTTATTAAGCAGGAGAAACCAAATGAAAAAGAAAGAAAAAAGCCAACTGCCGTGGATGACCCCCCGCCGCCAAGACCCAAAGTCTGGACATTATCTTTGCTGCCATAAGTTCATGCCTGTCATTTCCCCATGTGTCCTCCTCATCTTACCTTTTTCATGTTTTCCTTTTAATGCCTGCACAGCAGGAGAAAGGCTTGCCTTTTCTGCTTATAGTTAGTCTCTGTCTGGCTGTTCTGCCGTCTGTTGTCTGTCCCAAGAATTATTCTGTATTCCCCCCTGTTTGATTTAGAAGGGTAAATCTCCTGGCTCAAGGATACTAAACATACTTTTACTTCAAACTCTAGATTTCCAAGTCGGATATAGGTGTTTACGATGTCTACCTGACTGATGACAGAGGCAGAGACAAGAGCACCTTCAATCTGACGGATGCAGGTAAAGTCATGAATCTGTGAGTGAAAAAGGTAAAATCTGTGCTGTCAGCCTCACAAATAAAAAAAAAAGCGATTAATTGCTGTTCCTAATCCTTTTATTTCCCAGGATACCAGGCTGTAATGAATGAGCTGTTCAGGGTTATTGGTGAGTCATTAAACTTCACACTAAGCAGCAATGAAGCACCACACTAAAGAAAATCACATTAAGAAGCAGAATGTGCAGTATTTTTCCACTCCATGAATTATTAACAGCTATAGACTGACATTTTATGCAGTTTTATGTACGATAAATCCATATTGTTGTCATGGGAAGTAGATATACGCCTGCTTTTTATTGTTTTCCCTCCAGCCAACTCCTCCTCTGAAATCAGTGTCATGAGTACTGAACATGGCATCATCCTCTACTCCATGGTCACATATGGCCACGAGGATCTGCGTGTCGGTTGGCTCCACAAGTATGTAAAATCACCCTTATTCACTTATCATCCTTTTTTAAATCTCCTGTCTGCCATACACATGTGCACTTGTCATGAAATATTCTGGTACGAACCAATACAAAGACAACCATCTTAAACTCTGTAGCTTAATGCAAATGCTGAATTTGTGTGTGGTGTCCATGATATGTATAGTAAAATATACCAGTATCTACACTATGTAAACTAATCTGTCCAGTATTATTAAATATTTGTTTTACTTTACTGTATTTGTTTCTTTATCAGGGACAGCACACATTAATATGATGTAAATTAAGGTTAATTTTCACCTGCTGTCTCTGGGTAGGTTGATGTCATACATTAAAACATGACACACATACAGTAGACTAAGCCACATCAAACCACATATGCAGTAGAGCAGGGGTTTTCAATGTTTTTCAGGCCAAGGACCCCTTTACTGAATAAAAGACGGAGCAGGGACCCGCTACTACATACACTGATTTGCACTGGAGATAATTCTCTAAATATTTTTTGGTCTTCTCTTGCATTTACTTGTAGCTGCTAAGTCAGCAGCAGCTGTAGCATTGCTAGGTGCATCAGCCTCACACTCGCTGGTGGTATCTGAGGTGGCCAGTGTGTCAGAGTCTCTTGCACAAAAAATGACAGACTGATTTGTTGTGGCTCACAGGAATGTCTGTACACTTGGAATAATGATGGCGCTAATTGGCCAATATGTTTCAATAACATGTAACAGTTCGCTAACTATTTCACTTTGCTGTTGTGGTTAGGTGCGGTACAATGCCACGCAGGGGTTTAGTGTTGGCTAGCTCACATGATTGCACAAGGATTCATGGGTAACAGTTAGCTTATCATCAATGTTGTGTTGTTAAAATATTTTTTGGGCAGGGCACCCTGTGGCGAGTGGGTGGAGAGGGTGCCCCATGCACAAAGGCTGTGCCCTTGCTGCAGCGCCCCCGCATGTCCTAAAAACATAATATAATATAGCCCCCAAAAAATAATCTTTGAAATTTTTTTTTCAATAGATATCAAATTAAAAATATATACATTTCAATAAATATAAATTTCGATACCTTTGCTACTTGTATGTTTGATTTTAAGACACATTTTAATTTGGAAAAAACACTTAAATTAAAACTTAAAATAGATTATCAGACATTAATTCGGCAGCTCCCTTGCGGTAACTCTGAGAACCCCTAAACAGTCACAGACCCCCTGTTGAAGACCAGGGAGGATACAGCATGAATGAAAAGAAAACTTAGTGAAACCTATTACATAACCTGCACACACAACCACAAATAACAATCAGAACTTTACAACAGACAAAAGTAAACATCACAAAGGACTAACCAAACATATCCTTACAAGCAATTCCTAAGGACGCCTTAAGCACAAAATATATCACAAATACCATGTTGGCCAATTTGTCAGCTTTCTAGAAAAGGTAACAGGCTGTTAAGTCTCTCTCAAATCAATTGGTAGTGTTTTTTTAGCCATTTGTTATTCCATGCTTGGAAAGAAAAGCTTTTTTGTCAGAGATGTTCAAATATCACATGTATACGATCTCAATAAGCTTTAGGATGGTGTTTCACCTGTGTCCAATTAGCAAAGCTGTATGAAATATGAGGGTGAAGTGCTGCATCTATAAGTATTTTTTTCCGCTTTCATTGTGAAATAGCTTCGAAAACTAACATTGCGGTGTAAGAAAGTGTCTGAATTGGACTGTTTCGACTATAATTTACACTCTCAGCTCTCCCGCATAATCTCCTGATGAATTATATGAGAACAATCTACAGATGGGGACAAAATCTCACCAGCTGCACAGGTCACACGTGTCGGAGCTCTCATTTTGGTTTAATACTGTCTGGAACAATTGTGCTAATTATAACCGCCAGCTGCATTGACTGCTTTTCTGTCTAAATCTTGCTTTTCAGTGTACTTGCTACTTTCAGTAAACAGTTGCATTAATTGATCTTTGTGTTGCCCGTTCCTCCATTAGAGATGGGAAGATTGCCGCCTCAGAGAGAGTTAAGTCTGGACTCACAGGAGAGCAGATTTGGCTTAAGATCAATGAGCCCACAGAGAAGGACAAGGGCAAATACACCATGGACATCTTTGATGGCAAGGACGGTGTGAAGAGAGTCTTTGATCTGTCTGGCAAGGGTAAGTGAAACTTTAAAAGTCAAACAAAGGAGATACTTAAGATTTGTAAAGAAGTCCCATTAACTTTGGCTACTGTTTATGCAATTATTAATAATAATGTTTTGTTTTGTTCCTGGTGCAGCATGGGAAGAGGCATTTGAAGAATTCCAAAGGCTCAAGTAAGCAAACAAACTCATCTGACTCGATCCTTCTGTTGTGTGATTTTGATTTGAAGAGGATGTTTGCACAAATGCTATGTCATCACAAACTTAAAATAGACTCCATGTACTTTGTGAGACCTTTCAGAAGCACTCAAAATACATTTCCTGGAATTGTATAGCTCAGGACAAAAATGTTGGCAATCGCTCTGCCTGTGATACCATTTTAAGATGCTTCTGACAATGTCTGCCTTCCTTCCTTCTGTAGGGCGGCAGCAATCGCAGAGAGAAGTAAGTGGTTACTTATTCTTTTGTTTCTCCCATGAGACGTCACTCTATGACATGATGTAACATTTTCCAGGACCCAGAGGCTATTTTAGTTTTAACACAATCTTATACTTGGGTTCAGCAGAATCGACATACATACATGAGTGTGTAGGTCATCACAATATCAAGATCTCATTCATTCGTGGAAAATGGTTTTCCAGGGGATTAAATGGCTATATTTCTTTAAAGTTAAAGTTAAGTTTAAAACATCGTGATATGTTTTATGAAGGATGGTTCACTCACCAGTTTGAGTGACAGTGTTAAAGGGACAGTTCACCCCCAAATCAAAAATTCATATTTTTCCTCTTACATGCAGTGCTATTTGTAAATTTAGATTGTTTTGGTGTGAGTTGCAGAGTTGTGGTAGTTGATGAGATGGGTGCACAACAAGGAAGATGGGTAGGTTAGTAAGGAGGAAGTGGGTATACTCCTATGGTTTTTTGAGTGATAGAGGGATTAGAGCTTAGATTCTCTGCCCACCATTATCCTTGGGCTCAGACGGGTCGGGCTCCTCATAATAGACCTAGGCTATAAGTAGTTGGGTAAGTAGTGAGTTGTCGACGGTGACAACGTGTGTCGGTTTCGTCGAGTGTACCAAGTGCAGCACGATGCTGGTATATGACAGCAAAAAGACAGGGACCTCGACAGTTAACAGGCACATGACGAAAGACTGCCATGGAAAGAAAGACGAGAGTCAACCTTCAATTTCGATTTTTTTCAATTTCACGTTCGTATCCTTAAAAAAAAATGTCGGGTTTAAACTGGGCTCGGGCTCATAATTACAGTTAAAGGGACAGGCCAGGCCAGGCTGGGCCGGGCTCAGACAGAATATGCATGGGCTTGGGTGGGGTCGGCTGGATTTTTTGGGCCCGATCTAAGCTCTAAGATGGCAATACTATGAACAACCAGAAAAAGAGGTGAGTATACCCCGTATGCCTGTGAATACCCTCTACTACATCACTCCGAGTGTTGGAGATATCAGCCATAGAGATGTCTGCCTTCTCTTGAATATAATGGTACAAGATGGTACTCCACTTGTGGTGCTCAAAGTGCCAAAAAAAATACATTTGAAAGACTCAGGAGCAATGTCTCTTTCCAGAAATCATGACCTGGTTACTCAAGATAATCCACAGACCTTGTTGTGAGCAGTTTAAGGTAGAAACTACTTTCTTTCTACCGAACTACACCTGCCAACTGTATCACTGCGCAGACGGAAGTGTGCATCTACTGCTAGCTCAAATAGCACCACTGAGATAGCCAATGGTGTAGCTCAGCCAAGGAGGACACCACTGATAGATGCATCTTGTGCTGTCATGAGCACGAACCTCTTGGCCATGTTTAGATGCACACTTCCTTCTGCATGGTGATACGGTTGGTGGGAGTTTGGTGGAAAGAAAATAGTTCCTAGATGCAATTGCTCACACCAAGGTCTGTGGATTATCTTGAGTAACTGGGTCATGATTTCTGGAAAGAGGCATTGCTGTTGAGTTTTTCAAATGTACGTTTTTTTGGCGATTTGAGCTCCACAAACGGAGTGCCATCGAGCTCCACTACATTAAGGAGGAGGTAGAGATCTCTACAACTGATATCTCCAACACTCAGCAACTCACACCAAAACAATTTAGATTGATAAATAGCACCACAGGTAAGAGGGAAAATATGTATTTTTGATTTTGAGGTGAACTGTCCCTTTATGTTGTCACCAGTCACATGGTCCACACAGGTTGACTGACTGATTTCTGACCTTTGCGTCTTGGCTGACTCTTGTATTTCTTGTTTAGATCGTGCTCGTGTTGTTGGAGGCTTGCCAGACGTGGTTGCTATCCAAGAGGGCAAGGTAAATAAATTACATACTCAGTGTGTTCATACACTGCATTAAACTCTGTCTCACCTTCCTCTGTCTTTGTCATTGTTTTATTCATTGCGTCTCTTTCCTCTGAACTTTTTCAATCCATATTCTTATGACACACATCAAACCTGTGCAATCCTCTTATTCTCTTTAGTCCCTGAACCTGACTGGCAATGTCTGGGGCGAGCCTACACCTGAGGTGAGCTGGACGAAGAATGACAAGGAGCTGGTATCTGATGAGCGCTACAAACTCAAGTTCGAGCACGGCAAGTTTGCCAGCATCACAATCGCCACCGTCACCACGACTGACTCTGGCAAGTACGCCCTCCACGTCAAGAACAAGTATGGTGCAGAAGCTGGCGAGTTCACCGTCAGTGTCTACAACCCAGAGGATGAGGAGATGAAAGAGGAGAAGAAATGAAGTAGAAAAGATGAATGACTGGGCCATCTCCAAAGCATTTTACCCCGGCACATGCCGGTGCACCGAGCAGTTTGAATAAATGATTAATACAGCTGCTTCCTCCTGAGTCTTTAATGTGCTGGGCTAAAGAGCTTTGGGCATTGCTCGTTGAGGAAGCAAACAATGAATGTGATACAGAGAGGATAATTGTGTGCCTGTAGTTGCTTGACATGTCTTCTGTCCCTTCTGGCCACTTTCAGCAGTAAATGTTATGTTTAACCAGAGCTGCTATAAATCCTTGTTTCAATAATGAAGGCCAGCCAAAGCAAAACAATTTTCTTATACTAATACAGTATTACACTGGAAAACCTTTGACCTCTGACACCAAGTCATGCCTGAGGTTTATACACTGTAACAAAAATAAAGGAAAAATAATATGTGAACTTCCTACCAGCCATTTGCTTTGTGTTGTCAGACACTAAAAAATGTCTGTTATATCACATGCTCCACTGATTAAAGCTTGGTGTCTATTATTTATAAGCGGCTATTATGTTTGAATTGTACTGTGTACATGTATGTTACGTGCTGTTGTTGTACTGTATGCTAGTGTCAATAGTTACAGCAGTTTGTAGGAGAGGTGGAGCGAGTAAACCCTGAGAGCCTGTGGTAGTGTGAAGAAACACACACGGCAGTTGAAACTGGTTCATTCAAGGTGTCTCATGCAGCGTACAAAGCTGTGTGTAAGTTGCACAGGCATAACTTGAATACTTTTGAAGGTTTTTCAATAGAGCTTGTCTTATGGGCGACTGACACTGTTAGAAATATGTGTTGAAAGTAGGGGGAATGTTGTATTTCAAGTACAATACAAGGAATATGTAGAGAGAGCTGCCCTGCAGCATTTAGTGTGAGGTAGTGTGTCTGTTTTACAAGGTAAATAATAGTCTGTTTTCTCTTCTCAAGGCACTCCTTCTTGTAATAAAGGTGCTTATGCATTAGAGAGGTTTCCCTTTGACTTTACATAATCTCCCACAAATGGGTCATTCAGTGAGAAAAATGCCTTCATTAAATTTGATTTGCAAAAACCTTTAGAGTCTGGGGGATTGATGATGGCCTATTAGACAACAGCTAATGGTGGCATCTGATTTCTGCCTGCTTTTATTGCTGGTGCTGTTCATCATGAGTTGTGTGCAGGGTTGTTAAAGAGGAGCCAAGAGTCCCAAGCATTGCACATTACCTCTCACCCATATATGTGATCCTTTGTGTTATATATGTCGATAAATGTCCTCTAAACTCGGGGCATAGTATTACAAATAAACCTCTAAGTTCCTATACACTGTTGTGAAGCTTTCCTAATGTAACCCTGGCTGACAGAGTGGCACCAGCTGTGAGAGTGCGCCGCCACTGTGCGGCTCCCTGTCCCGTCAACTTCAGCTCCCTGCTTCCAGCACAACCAGTCAGCCACGGTGGTCCAGCCACGGACACGTCAGGAGGCTTCCGAGGAGTTTCACAGGCAAAATAATGGGGACTCACTGAGGACACCGTAACGTCCTTCATCTGCAGCATCCCGCTGGAGTAACAGAGAGGTAAGTAGTCAGCGGTAGGATGATTTCACCCGGTTTGATAGCCGTTTGCTGCTGCTGCCTGTGATAATGCATATCTGAATGTACCGTCAGCTAACGTTAGCTAGCTTGTATGCTGGCTAACATTTTTAGCTATGATACATTAATATAACCCAGAGGAAACAGTTAATGTTATGTAATTGTGAATTCATTCATAGTGTAACAAATTAACCGCTTTTCACTGAAACCGGCGACCTAGCGTTAGCACCTATTCTTACCCTGTTACCGTTTCACCGTTAACGGTAACCCCACCATAACATTAAAGCTAGCTGCGGGTTAACTGAACAGGCGAGCAGTTAGCTGAGCCCCGTCCCCATTCATTTATTTTCCCCCACTAGTTTCTCCCCTACTGTGTATTTTCTGAATCACCACTAATTCCCAGGTTTTACAGCACTTTGTAAACATTATTTAAAATTCAGTTTTTGCTTTCTGTTCGTGTGTTTCCGCATTTTCCGTTCATGTAACGTTCGAGCGCTCGCGCACTGGTGACAATTCAATCAAGCAACATGGCAGATTTAATCCCCGAAATTAGCATTTTTAGCCCCAAATAATCTGCGACATGCAGCTAACGTTAGCTTGTATCTTGTGTTAATTCACGTTTTGTTGTTAGTGGACTGTGAGAAGTGTTTACTTGGCTTGTAACGTTAAGCAAAGCAATGTTGCCAACTCACCAAACAAACCACCTGCCTGTGGGTGCTATTTAAAAACTACATTTTCCAGAAGTTTCCTGGTTTTGACTGATTTAACACAGTGAGTGTGCATTGAATCTCAGTGCAGAGGATTGTAGTTTACCAAACATGAGAAGTATGCCTTGTGCCTAAAAGATTGAGTAAATAATGTTTGTTGTACCTGTATTTAAAAGAAAAAAAAACATTGCAGTGCTTTTGGCCTCTTCAAACCTTAAATATTTGTTTTTCCTGCACTATATAATGTGCAGTAATGAAAGCCAACACCGCCTGTCTGTCTGGGGTTGTGGTTGCCATGGTTTATGTTACACACATAATAAGTAGGCTCATTTTGGTGCAGTTTGGTGTAACCTAATACTTGAGTGTGTAAGTGTAAAATGAGCCATGTGTTGGGTGTTTGGCTCACTCAGTCACAGGACATGTTCTTTTGTCACTACGTCAAAGCAAATATTCACTAGATCATTACAGATGAAAACCATAATTATGCAGTAAAACAAACAAAGACCATACAGGATAAACTATAAAACAAAAACACAACGTTATAGATGAGAATGCTGTCTAGACAGAAGTTGAACTCACTGACTCCTGCATGTTCTTGAAGTTTTTATTTTATTTTCTGTACATAGTCAACCATTTTCCGCTGAAAATCCTTTACATTTCCCACCTACATGAGGTTCACAACTTTATAAAGCAATGAAGTAAAGTAAGGAAAGAAAATGCATACAATAGAATAAGGTAAACCACAACCAGGACAATTTATTTGTCTAATTATTGAAAATTGTGCTTGATTTCTATTTACCGTGGGTTGTGCCATCCTAGAGGAGAGGGAAAGTGGTTTGATGAGTTGTTTGGGAGCTCAGACCTGACCAGTTTTTACCTTTACTATACACATGCTGCTGGAGTTTTGGTTTTAATATTCGTTGATTGAGGACTCTAGAGAGGAAATACAGCAGGTGTGGCGAAACCAAAAAGTTTTGAAATGTCATGATAGACTAGATGGGATCTGTTTCTGTGGACAAATCAATTTCAGACTAACTAAGACCATAATACTCAGATGCCGTGTCTCGTGACTCATAATGGTACCAGTACACTGTATGTAAAGACAAGGGCTTTCTACAATGATTTTTGCTTAGTGTATTCAGTTTCTCCTGGGTTGTTTGTGACTCAGTACATAGCACATTTCATTTATAAAAGGAAAGTATAAATCTATTTATGCATGGATCTTGTCAAATATTCAAACACAGAACAGATCCTAGCACAGGGGGAGGATGACTCAACAGCCTTGCACCCAGTAGGCCTGTGTGTTTTGTTTGATAGTGTTTACAAAAGGCTTAGCAGATGGGACAGTGGGGAAGAGGCCTTTTTGGAGGAGCCTCATGCATTATGTTTATCTAAGGCACTCACTTAGGAGCTAAACCAGGCTGGAGGATGCTGGAAGTCGGACCAGTGACAACTTCCTGATGACAAAACATGTTTGAATTCATCATGGCGTGGACTGCAGTCTCATGAGTGTACCAGTTCTATCTGTATTGGATGTCAATACAACTAAAATTAGCACTTGGGCTAATTGTGGCAAGCTGTATTGATATTTAATATAGGCTAACCCCTACAGAGATTATACCCTTGGTATTTACAGAGCTTTCACCTGTTCACTGTCGTGATCACATGCTCATGATGTCAAGAAGTTCAAGGGTAATACACAACAAAAGATCAACATGTTAAAGTCCAATGTCCTGAATATCCCATTGGTTAATTCCTGGAGCTGAGGAATGCTATCAACCTGTTGTGATTAGCACACGCAGCAACGATGGTATCGTACATGTGACTGAGTGAGAGGAACGTCACACTGCAGAGTATTGCCTGTTTTTCCCTGAGCTTCTACTCTTATCAGGTAAAAACATTGCATAGCCGTTCACAGGAATTAGCTGCCTCTTATCAGCCATACACCGCCACCTTAAAGAGGCCATCCCATTGGCTGAAGCCTTAGTGTCCTGTCAGCTGACTGGATAAGCACAAGTGCACATCACGCACATAATAGCCCAGAAGAAGGATGACAAAGTTTATGACAGTGTTGCACAATCCCGTCAGATAGCAGTGTACTGGTATTTACCCCTGGGAGGGCTATTCCAAAGTGATAAGGTGGGCCACATTTGAGATTAGATTTAGTATGGCAGGGCAGCACTATCATCATAATCTGAGGGAAGACAACACTGGTCCCAGTGGAGTGTCCTGAGCTGAGTAAAGTGAGAGCTGGTGCTCTACTAAAAAGTGATGAAGAGACAGAGGTCCTGGGGGGACTGGGAGCTCCTGGGAAACAACACAGACGATAACACAGACAACAGTGAACAGGATGAGTCCTTGTCTCTGAGGTCGTCTTGGTCCCTGGTGAGTCAGTGCTGACAGGTCTCTTAGTCGGTCACAGCTTTGGCCTGATGCTGGAAGGCACGGTATACTGTTAGTCATCATGTTTTGTTTGGTTTGGCACACTGCTTGGATTTATTGGCATATGATTGTCGCCAAGCCTAGTGGCTTGACACCTGAATACAGTGAATCAGATGGATGATGTCAGCTTTAGGGCTACATTGGAGACTGTTTTTTTTAGTGACTGTGACAGAAGTGTTTGTATTTGAGATGGTCTGAAGTAATCTGGCTGGTCAGGAAGCCTGCATTGTCTGTTAAATTTGCTCATCTTTTCATGTCCAAAATATCAAGGTTGTCCTGTTTTAATTTGTAGTTCAGGGTCTGGCAGTGTAGCTACTTGCTGTGTGGACTTCTACTTTTGAGTTGACACCTAAAGAAGGAAAAGACACTGGATGGCAGAAGGTAAAGCATGTTTGTCACATGTGACTGTGCTCTTGATAAATCACTGAATACTGGCAGCTTTTCAGACAACTCCCATGTAAAGGTCATTTTTACTTTTAATGTCAAATATTCCCAGTTATATAATGACATTTATGGCTGTTTGTTAAAGACAAATGTCTTTGTGTGTCTCTGCACTTTGTGTTAACACTATCAGTCCAGGAGCTCTGCACTTGATAAATCTGCAGTGGGACTTTCTGTGGTATCAAATTAAAAGTGAAAGTTTATTACGTAATGATGCAAATTTATGCCGCATTTAATTTGCTTGATGGCAACAAGACTGTTCTGGTTTCCAGAGATACAAAAAAATCCAGATAGAGAACCAACATACATAGAACGGACCAACAATATGTGACATGTGGACATTTTACCTCTGACATTGGCAAAGTGAAACTACGTTTTAGCTAACGTGCGTTGCCTTTTTTTAATACCATGTTTGATTCGACAGTTTTTGTCTTCTTGCTTGATGCCTATTGAATCACTGTGTTTGTACCAATCCTCGCTGCATTGAACAACATAAAACACATTTTCTTCTGTGAATAGTCTATTATGGTTCTGGCAGCCTCTTTGTCTTGTAGTACACAAGCTTTTCAGTAACCTTTCTATTAGTTTAGAACTTCCTTACACCATACAGGCAGTCATAATAAAATAAACTTTTGAATGATAGATTTTTCCAGGGTTTCAATATGACTGAATATTTTCCTTTAGCCTATAGTTCCTTATTATCTTCCAGAAGGAAGAACAAAGGGCCTTAACTTGGGCATAACTTGTATTTTTCCATGCTCCTCTTTGTCTACAAATGTGGGGTGAAGTTCTTTGAAAGAATTGAGAGCTTCCTGTTGTTAATAGGCCCCATATCAAATCATCTAAACCCCTCTACGATCCTTTGAACTGTCGACTTACAGTGTTGGCTGTTTGATATCACAATGGCTGCCTGCCTGTGTGTGGTTGGAAGTGTGGGAATTACTCTAAGTATCCTGCAGTATATTAATAATTTATTGCGTTGTATTCATTAGCTCACGCTCTGATGAAACATATCATGCCAGTTTGCCATATTCCATGATGCCACCCATGCACAAATGCCCCTATTCTCTACTCTACATCACCCCCCCCCCCCCCCACTGCTCTCATTGCTGGAGTCTGAACAAAAGGTCAGTGTGAGATAGGACTATTTCAAGTTGCATAAACCCAATGAAGTCAGCAGGGGACGTGTTTACAAGCCCCACTAAACTAGACCCTGACCCGAACAAACCAAAATCATGTTTGCTATGTTAATAGTTAGACTGTGTATACTGTGTAGACTGTAAATAATCTAGTTCAGTAACACAGGCACAAAGTTTGTATGATTAGCCTAGGCCTGTGTGCAATTTGCTCTCTGATTTAGTAGCTTCAACAGATTGCTTGTAAATTACTTTACAGTCTTTGAAACTGCTTCTCCTGCACAACAAAAAAAAGTGCTCTGAGAAAATGTGCAGGGTTAATCCAAGTGCGAATAATTATAGCCACACAACCATGGCTTTTAGCATCTATTTGATATACTTAGCAGAAGGTTATGAATGTAAACAGGAAGTCAGCTGCTCCCATTGCAGCGCGGCAGTGGGAACTCTTTGTGAGGTTGTCTCTTCGCATTGTTTCAGTCCAGCCGTCAGCCCCCCTCTCTGATGCAGCTCATGTGGGACAGCGGCCAGTGACAGTGTAACAGAGGCAGGCTGTAAACAGGTCAGGAGATAACAGACACCACAGGGCGGGCAGGAAGGCAGAGAGGGAGCTGAGAGATGAAAGCAAAAGAGAAATAAAACCGCGCGACTGTCCAGAAGACGATATTTAAAATACGAGACGACAGTTGGTAGACTGAGAGAGTCAAGTGGAAAACAACCACATTTCACAACTTGTATGGGCCAAAACGGTCTACTCCTGTGGACTTTTGCTGAGCAGCACATCCTCATCCTGTCTTTCCCTTAACTCAGCTAATATTCTTCTTCCTCCTTCAGGCGGACACGATGAACTACGTTGGCCAGCTGGCAGGTCAGGTGCTGGTAACCGTCAAAGAACTGTATAAAGGCATTAATCAGGCCACGCTGTCGGGCTGCATTGATGTTGTTGTTGTCCGCCAGAGGGATGGCACCTACCAGTGCTCACCATTCCATGTGCGCTTCGGCAAGCTGGGTGTACTGCGCTCCAAAGAGAAAGTGGTAAGTTGAAGAATTTAGTATCTTTTTTTCTTGTTTTTTCTCACTAACATTTTAAAGTCATATAATTATACAAATTAGTGAGCGCCATGTCAAGAAAGTTCAAGTTTATGAATCCCCCTCAGGAAATGTTTCTAAATGCGCAGTTGTGAGAAGGACTGTATGTAAGAATGCTTCATCTTCGAAGGGGAAGGCCCTGTTCCTCACTATGTGTACTTTAGTGAATGTTTTGAAAAGCCATACAGTATAATCAATCTTGAAGACAAGCATTAGTTCTTACAGTAAGTGTGGCTAGTACTACACGAGGAGCCCAAGATAAGCCAGACTACTTTCAGGTTTAAAGACGATTTTAGTTATTGATTGACATCTCCCTGAACATTAGGTCACATTAACCTTCCAAGGGTTTCTCTTTGAGGAAGCTTTGCTGAATGTCAGTTTGACTTTCAAACTCTCATAAGTTGTACAAAGCATTAACCACATCTACATGCACACTTATATTACACTTTTATTCCAAATGTGAAAGTATCCTGAATTTGATGCGGTCATGTAAACGGTATATTCCTTTTGGATATTCCCAATTTAAACCCGTTTCCAAATGTAGTATTTTCTCAGTTAGATATGTGGTATATGCCGGTATTATTTGGGGTTTAAGAACATTCTTTGGACAGTGTATTCAGAATATCCTGTGTGTTTACTGCAGTTTGTGACACTTGGTCTCTTCCCCATTTATGGTCAGCTCTGTGCGTTGCCATGGATACGTTGTACACGAACCAACCAAACAGCGGTTGGCAAGGCTGGGGTAGAGATGCATCCCCAAAAGAAAAGCTCACATTTCTGGTCAGAACGAGTAACACATCTACTTTTAAACATCATGAAAGACTTGGATATCAGCAGGTTTTTGGAAATGCACAAATATCGCAACACTAACCATTTGGTGGTGGTTGAAGGAATGAAAGAGGGAAGCTGTGTTCCCAAAGTCCAACAAGTTCACCATCAGTGAAAAACTGTGGCTCGAGCCATTTCACTTTTCCATACTTTGATGTGATAAACAACATGTTATGGCACCTTAATGGGAGTATGCATGGCTGTGCAATATTCATTTTCATTAGCCATGTAAATGGCTAAGTAGGCAGCTGTTATAAGCCAAAATATTTTGTGTATGTAAATGGCTAAATAAAGAAGATCCATGGCTTGGGTCATCTGTGTGCTTCACTGAATATAAGTTGCCCCATTTACCACTACAAGGTTACCTATTCTCATGTCGCTTCTGCCAGAATTAATAGCTTCAGTGGAGCGTTTTTGAATCATTTAGGAAAGCATTTGGGAGATGGGTTGTACTGGGCTTTTCTCCCTCCTTGTTAGTAGTTTTTACTTTATATTCTGGCCTGGAGATAAGATCCAGTTAATCATGGCCAAGGAACAATGGGGCTATTTATAGCACCCACTTCTCACTTGAGAGAATGACAATTTTGTTGCACCTTTGTGTTGGCCTAGTTGATGAATAGTGAGAGCAAGTTAAGCCTGTGTTTGTGGTAGTTTTTATGTTGTTGTAAGTAAGTAAACATGAAGCCAAATATGAATTTTAAAACAGCAGATCTTCTGAGAGATTTGTAACAGAAACCTGCCACAGCATCAGTTAAAACAAACTTTCTTGTGTGTGAAACTGAGGTTACTTGAGTTTATCATCTTATGTAAAGACTCAGAATATTCCATGGTGTTCAGCCAGTAATTAACAGGGGCTAAAACTAGATAGCGTTTATAATTAAATGACTTTTCCGACCACATCACTATCAATGGTGACTTTGTCCATGGATTCTATTAATAGAAGAGCAGTTATGCTCCGAGTTGAATAAAGCTTATTCACTTGCTTGAGGATCAGAGTGGTGATGATTTGTGGGGGATTGACACTGTCTCACCACCTACCCAGAATGCTGATGGGCTCAGAGGAAGGACTGAATGAGTGGTTTCCATGGCAACAGCTCTACAACTTGAATGAGTGGGAAGGGGAGGACACGTGAAGAAGATGGCCTCAACAACAAGGGCTGTTGTGTAACAAACAGCTATGCGTGCGTCCCTGAGATCACTTGTCACATCCTCTGCAATATATATTTATATGTTTTTAGAAGTTACTGGATCCCATAAATGATGCGATATTTGTCACTGATATGCAGATATTTCTAAAAAATTCAGAGTGGGAATTAAGTTGTAGCTACCAGCCAAACACTAATTAAATTTTGGCTGTGGATGGCGTGTGTGTCTGCCCATACACTAGTCACTTTTGTTGGCAACCTGAAATGTTTTTAAGTACTTTTTGATTCTAAAATCACTTGGGGATAAGTAAACTCAGCTATGCATAAATAGTTATTTTCATCCGCTTTCTGCTCTTCCGGCCCGAAGTAAACACAAACTTCAAAAGTCACATTGTGCTGCCAGAGAGAAACAACCCAATACAAAGACTTAATTTTGAGCATCTGCAGGCATCCATTGCCTCTAGTAATACCAGTAATCCAGCATGGTGTTGGCAAATCCACAACTCAGTCAAGTGAATGTAACCTGTCACCAGCTGTGAGAGGCTGAAGAGGACCCTCATTTATTCCGACTCAATATTAATTGGGCCTTGAAATTCCCAGCCATCACTCACCATCCATAAATTGCCCTTAGCAACCCTGAGGGGGTGAAATTAAATCTTGAGGCTGTTTAGAAACCACAGTGGCATTAAAGGACATCAGCAAAAGGAAAGATACAACATGACGGATCACAGGAGAAACAGATGATGTTGGTGGCTGTTGGTTGAGAATTAATATTGATGATTTGGTTTCAGGTTTTCAGAGCAGGCTGAGCGCTTGTGAGTCAAATTCTGCCTCCTCTTTAGTCTCTGCAGTGCCAGACGTGATCTGGTTTTTGCTTTTATGGTGTCAAGTTTCTGAATGGCCTCGGGTCCACTGGGGGTTTGCCCGACAAACATGAATGGCCCTGTTCTATTGGCAGGCTCCTCTGAATGCAAGCCCAGAGGACCCATACAGTTATTAGGTTTTGTAAAGCCCCCAGAGAAAGATGGGGCTGTATGTAGCTGCAGGCTCTCTATGTGGCCTGACATGTAATGTTGGATGCATAACAAAACAAAAAGGCATAGTCAGATGTATATATACATACATACATGCTAATTAGACATTAAGCAAACATATTTCTGCATGAAAAGTACCATTGTTTTGCTTAAATCTGCCAAATTCTTCCAGATTGACATTGAAGTGAATGGAGAGCCAGTGGAGCTGCACATGAAGCTTGGTGACAATGGAGAGGCCTTTTTTGTCCAGGAAGCTGAGCAGCTGAATGTAAGTACCCAATTAACTACACACAGTAATTAAGTCACCCGCTGTTTGAAAAATAAGAATGACAATACAGCTGTGGGTTATTAACAGACTTTGATTTAGATTTGCTTTTGCTGTGTGAAGCTTAGCAGCAAAAGTTAAGTGAGATATTGAATGGGCTGCAAATTATTTTTCAATCACACATCGACAGCAGCATCTGTCCGGGTTTCTAATGTGCTGTGTTGCTTGTCAAGCAGAGACCTTTTTTAAATAAGATTGTTTAGTGTTTGAGCCGAGCAGCTAATGTCCTCATCCTTTGATATATTTGTTATTCAATTAAATGTGATCACAATGCCTTAACCAGAACCAACAACAGTCTTAACTCTGACTGCAAAGCACACGTGTAGGGAAATGTTTGTGTGAGGAAATAATGGCTCCACAGCTGTGTAGCTGCCACATTTGACTGGAGACCTTTTGCTCAAGCTTTCCAAACTCTAATTGTGACAGCTATCCAGTGACAACAACCCTGTTTTACTGGACTTCAGTCTGAGGCTAGGATCAGACACTAAGAACCATTAATGCTTCTTTGGTTTTCACTTGTTTAAATGTATCCTAAGCCTCAAGTCACTGATTCTCATTGATCCTTAAGCAGATCGTCCCTGCCCACCTGGCCACCTCTCCAATCCCCACCGAGAGTCACCTATTCTGGATCTCAGAGGTTGAGCACAGGCCACCAAAGGATCTGGAGGATGACCCCGCTGACCCAGAGGACCCACCCGAGCCTCCTGCTCCTAGCACCGTGGCCACAAAAAAGAAGAAACGACGGAGGAAGAAGCATAAAGGAGACCCCCGAAGAGAGGAGCTGACCCCGCCCATGTCAGTCACTACCAGTAATGCTATTGCTGCTAACACACCTGCTGCTACGACTGCTGCTATGTCCAGCACTGGGCAAAATGAAGAGATCTTTGAGATGGACATGAGCTCTGACGAGGAAGCTGCTGCACATGTCTCAAGGTAGGTTTAGGGCAGTGCTCACTGTTATAGCAGGGATCTGTTTAAACACAGATTAATTATGTATCCGTTTCACTCTCTCTATATAGGTCACCTTCAGTGACCACAATGCGAGATATTGACCCCAAATTACCCGCAGCTAGACACAACCTCGATGGTTATCCAATGTCTGATGGGGACTGGCCTGCGAATGACAGGTATGTATTGACATGAACAGAGAGCCGTCAGCAAGAGTGTGGCCGAGATACGTAAATAGACTCTATCTTATTGATTGTTTGCATTTGCTTATCTATCCCTTTAGTCACGGCTTGTCTCAGGCCTTTTCCCCAAAGAGTGACTCCGAGCTGATGGTCAGGCCCTCAGAGAGTTTACTCAGAGCTGAGTCCCACATGCAGTGGACCTGGGGGGAGTTTCCAGAAACAACCAGGGTAAGCACCTCTCTCCTGTCGTGATTTTTGGTCAGATAATTAAGTGCCAGAAGCAGTATCTGCTGATACCAGTCACTGGGTTTATTTGAAGCCTTTTATTGTGTAGCATTATATATTTATTTAACTATTCTTAACAACGTTGTAAATCAAGTAGTACAACTAAGAGATAAGAAAGAATCACTAATTGACAACTGTTTAGTTATTGGCAGCCAACACGTGCAACATATTATCTGCTCTATCTCACAGACACAACTTAACCACAGCAGCCTGCACTTGGTTATTGGGAACAGCTTGGAACATAAGAAATATAGCTTTTTTGCAGAATAATATGAAATGTTACAAAATAAAATTAAAACAAACACAACACTTGATTTAGCACAATGAATTGTAGTGAGGCGCTAGTGTTAATTTTATAAGCTTTTTTTTTTATTTGGTCTTAATCCTGTGGCGAATATCGTTGTTAATTTTTTATCATATTAAGTTAATTTCTTTTTTTTTTTTTTTTTTTTTTTTTTTTTTGTAGTCAAGTTATAGGTTAAACAAGGCCATAACTATTTTACTATAGTTTTAGTCGATGAAAACTGTTCCTATTCTTTTTTAGTCATCAGATTATATCGAAGATTTTGGTCACTCTAGGCAAAATTTTGTCATTTTGATCAAAGTTATTTCACATAAGATTTTTTTCTTATCATTAACTGGATCACTCTCATTGACAGATACATAGTTCTTGTCATACTGTCCTCTTAGTGACCTTTTCCCCCTGATATCCAAAATCCAGGTCACCAAAAAAGAGAAACCAGAGCTTCTAAAAACCGTGACCATCACCCCATCAGAGAGCACCCACTTCCGCGTCATCCTCAGCTCTGAGGCCATGGAGAACGAGTCTGAGATCGAAAGGGGAGAGGGTGCCTCCTCCTCCTCCTCCTCCTCAGTGTGTACCATTGTTAAGCCCGAGCCACGCACCCCTATTACCACTATGACACCTGTGATTCCTCTGGCATCTGTTAGTACCATAACCTCTGTAAGTCCTGTTTCCCCCACGGAGCCCCTGGATGTTTTGCCACCCAGTGTGGCAACCTCCACCCCTTTCAGCAGCCAACAGAGTGATTCACCCTCAAAGAAGAAAGGTGTGTTATTGCCCCTCTTTGAGACATCTCCTTTTTAGTTATGATCGCACATTAACTGGTAAATGTTTCTGTTGTTTGATGTAGGTGTCCCAAAGAGGAGCCAGCATCAGGGTCCTGAGGATATCTACCTAGATGACCTGAATGTACTTGAACCTGATGTTGCTGCACGATATTTTCCTAAGAGGTTAGATTATGAAAGAGGCACCTAATTAATGTCACTGCTTGACCTGTTCTAATTAAAAACTGAAAGCTAAATTAGGTCTATTTTAAAACTAAACGAAGCAAAAATATTCTCCTTCTAGACCAGCATTATGATATGTTGTTCTCTCTTTGTTCCTTCAGCGAGTCTGAGGCAGCGACAAAGCACTGGATGGACTCAGAGATGCACTCTGGTTCACAGTCCCCGCAGTCAGTGGGCAGTGCAGCTGCTGACAGCGGGACAGAGTGTCTGTCTGACTCAGCTAGTGACCTCCCAGACGTCACTCTTTCTCTGTGCGGAGGCCTCACAGAAAATGCTGAAATATCCAAAGGTACGCCAGAATGGCACTCATAAAAAATGTAGGCGAAAGTGCACTTAGGACTTTTATGCAGGATAGAAAGTTACCCTCAGCCAGTAGAGAAAAAAAACTAAATTCATTGTGTAACTACAAAGTTTTACCAACTGCATTAACGTCATTAGAAGGCGTCCAGCCACTGTTGGTGGAGGCTCTATTACATAGAAAAAAACCAGACTGCTTTGTGTAATGGTAACAGTGTTGGCACCCACATTTCCATTTAAGGCCACAAGTGTCTATTTTACAAGGGCTGAAACAGTACTTCATCTTTGTGTCTTAAACACTGTTCTAGAAGTGTCAAAACGTCACTTGATGCCAATTAAATACAAGTATTTATCATCTACATGTGTGTGCTTTTGTAAACTTTTCTGAGCGTGTCTTATAAGCCCTCAGCTGATGTGGCTGAGGGAAGAAAAAGTTTCCTGACCTTTCTGTCTGGCGTTAAGTAAGATGATATGGCTCACCACCGCTGACCTTTTCATGTGCTGTCCTTAATTAATGTTCCCTGTCTTTTGTGTTTGCAGAAAGGTTCATGGAGCACATCATCACCTATCATGAATTTGCTGAAAACCCAGCAATTATAGATAACCCCAACCTGGTTGTAAAGATAGGAAATAGGTAAGTAAGCATTTTTATTTCACACATAAGATATACAAGAGATATATTTTCTAAGTGCGGGGTCGATAGTGTCTCTTACATAATGCTTTTGTTCCCAGATATTATAATTGGGCACTAGCTGCACCCTTGATTTTAAGTCTACAAGCATTTCAGAAGAACTTACCAAAGGTAACTGATCTTGGATTTCTGCTCTGTGTGGTGTCATTATATATGGATCATTGTAAACTGGCAACTAGCTTGTCAGTAACTGTCTTTGTCTTTTTGCGTAGGCTACAGAGGAGGCCTGGGTGAAGGAGAAAATGCCAAAGAAGTCAGGTCGCTGGTGGTTCTGGCGAAAAAGGGCAGATAGTGCAATCAAGCAGGTGTGCACACATTATCACAAGTATTAAAACTTGCACTGAAAAATATTTTTGTGAGACTCACATCCACATTTTCCCTTTGTTCTTCCAGTCAGAGACGAAGCTTGAAACCAAGGAGGAGTCTCATCTGGAAGAGGAAGGACCTTCCATGTCTCAGGAGAAACTGCCCTTGCCGTAAGTGGTCCCAAAGGTTTATTAGTGCTCGTTAGAGTCAAGTGAGTCCAGTGGCATGTTGAACTCTGGGATGACATTGTCAGAGAAAATCCACAGCTTTGTAAATCTGTTTTATAACAACTCAGCATAATTACATTATATTGTGAGATAATTAATTCAGTGAACCAAGCTGTTTTGGCAAGGTTACATGGCAGATAATGAAGGGCTCAGTGTGTTCAGTGAAATTTAATATAGTGTTTTAATCAGCTTCAGGTCTTGAGCAGTTTTTAAGTTGCACAGAATTATTAAATAGGAGCAGGAAAATAGTTCTGAAACATATACAACCACAAGGACTATTTCACTGACTTGATTGGTTTCCAAGTAATTTATCTATATATATATAGATACACATACATATTGTTTCCCTTTAGGCCTAAAGCAGGAGACTCATCCAGCGATGAAGAGGCCAAGGAGGTGAGCGCTGCATCCTGTCAGGAGAGACTGCAGCCAGTAGATGGTCAGCACCACCCCAGCCCACACACTTACAGGAAGTCACTACGCCTCTCCTCTGATCAGATAGTAAGTACATGTTTCCTTCCTCAAAAACATCTCTTGCCAACCTCTTTAAAAGTATAGCATTCTGCTGCTTAATTAGTCTTATAAGTTGAAGTTTAACTTTTTTTGACAGTTTAATTTTTAAATAAAAATCTGGTTGGTTTTCAGATTACAATATTGATGAGGTTACAAACTGGAGGTGTAGAGAAGTCAATGAGATTTGTACTTGAAAGGGTTGATTTCATAGTGTAGAGCTCCCTCTGCTGGCCAGCTATGAACTGCATTGTGTTAGCTCCTCTAACAGTCTGTAGGGGGCTCTAAAGACCTGTACATGTTCACTGCACTGTGGTAAAACAAATCAAAGTGCAAAGTAAAGCCCACACTGTTGCAACAAGTTAGTGAATGAAATCGCCTGCGCCTCCAGATGTCCTTCACCGTCTTCCTTTGTGTTACCAGGCCAGTCTGAAACTGAAGGAGGGACCTAACGATGTGACGTTCAGCATCACCACTCAATACCAGGGCACATGTCGCTGCGAGGGCACCATTTACCTGTGGAACTGGGACGACAAAGTCATTATCTCTGACATCGATGGCACTATCACCAAGTATGTGCCTCCAAGTCACTCACAACAATTTGATAACCCCAGCAATGTAATGGTGCTGAACTTCCATGTGGTGTTATTCTACTTTCATGAATGCACATGTGAATGCTGAACAAGAGTTTGTGGCCAACTAGCCTCGAGTGAAAGTATTCTTTAACTGTACTGATTGTGGGGAGTACTGAACAGTGCAGTAAATTGTCCAGGGCTCATCAGGTCTCCACCAGTTTATGGGATTTAGCGTCCCTTAAGTTGCATATAATATCAGCAGCTTGTGCGTGCTCATAGTATATTCTTCTGTTAAGCCCAGTTCAGAGCAAAGATCAACAATGAGGTGAGACCATTTAAGTACGTCTCAGGGGAAAGTTGTTATAGTGTGAACTGGCCCGTCCCAGCTCAACTCAAGTCAGCTGATTGTGTCTGCTGTGACTCAGCTTGTTAAATCGCCAGTGGCTGGTTTTAGAGCGTAAGGCACGTCACCTGTGTCAGCAGCCAAATGGCTTGTAGCAAAGTCGGCCAGCCAAGTTAGTTACAACCTGTCAGCAAGTGTTGTGTGTGTTTGCTGTGGCATTCTCCGACAACAGCCCTCTATACCCGCTGAGCCAGAGGCCATCTCATCCTCGTGACGTGTCGCTGCTGCTGCTGGCTGTATGTGCACATGTCACACACATATATTCACAATGTACTCTTATGATTGTTAATTTAACCTGAAAAGCTGGTAGTTAAACCTTAAACACAGAAAGTCATCGCTATGGAGACCGCGCACCAAATCTCTTGTTGCATTGGTGTAAACTGGTTTTGAGAATGTTGTCGACTGGCACTTTGCAAGTTGTTGTGAGATTCAACTTGTCACGTTGCGAATCTCTGCTGCGAACATGGCTCGTACTCTTGTAAAAACCTTTTTGCACTTTTGTAATATATAGTGTGAAATGATGCAAAAGTGTCTGTGTAACAGATGACGCATGTTCATTTTGGATCATGATCTGTAAACATCCACATCACCAGAAAGAAAGTAATTTGTGCTTTAGTAAGACAGCACGTGTACAAGTGTTATACTAATTTGAGTCTTTCATGTCTATAAATTGCCCACATACTGTGAAATAACGCTCCTTATTTGATGGGCCGTGTGATCATCAGAGATGGAGGCCAGCAGGTGAATAAACAGTGACTGAAGCTGTTGCAGAACATGTGATAGCTCGGCTTAATATACAAAAGGGAGGAAAATGATAGAATAGTTTTAAAGCACGTTTTTCCCCTTCCTAGAATCTTTTCTTTGCAATTTCATCGCCATTGATAAATTAAAGTCCCTCTCAAACAGCAGATATTAAGTCCATAATCCGGTTTTAAGCTTTTTAATTAGCTAAAGCAAGCCCCATCTCTTTTGATACAAGTCTGATATCAGCCTGATGCCCACTCTTATGAGGTTCATAGGTGGTTTACATCAAACAGGTCCAGATTGACTGAAGCTTATTATCCCTGTGACCCTTCAAGCCAACCTGTGACATGTGGCTTTCTTTGAGTAACAGGGTGAAGAGCACAGGGACTATTATAATGAGGCCATTTACATTTCTGTCTGTAAGCACACACAGCCATAAGCTGCGGTTGAGACAGTGCTCGCCCTATGGGCCCGTAATCCTCATTAGTGGAGAATGGTCCATAATGTTCTGTTTATGATGAAATGGTAAAGTAGTTATGGTGCTTTATATGACCTTCTTGAATGGTCTGTACGACCGATCTAGTTTCTTCTTTCAAGCACATGTTTCCTATGACTCCTTTACTCTACATCTGCTACGATTTAGGAGCCTGTTACCTGGCAGATGAAGAGATCTCCATCTTTATGCCACTAATATCTCTTTGTGTTTGTTTGAATGTTTAGGTCAGATGTGTTTGGACAGATCCTGCCACAGCTGGGGAAGGACTGGACCCACCAGGGCATTGCAAAGCTCTACCACTCAGTAGCTGAGTAAGTGCACGACAACATTGATTAATCACAGAGGAAGGATGAATGGTTGGTCAGTGGTTAGCACTGTCTGGGTTTGATTCCCAATAGTCTCTCTGTGGAGTTGATATGCTCTCCCAGTGTTTGCGTGGGGTGCTTGAGGTTGATGACTCAGGAAGTTTAACTATATCCAGGACAGAATTATTGTAGAAGCTAAAAACACCATGAAACTCCATGTCAGCGTTCGACCACTTTTCTCATCGTGGTTTCTTTTGTGGGTTTAAAAACTTTAATTTCGACCTGTTTTTGCTGCTTTAGTCATGCAGACAAAAGGAAACTTGAACCACACAGGCGGAAAAAGGCTACTGTGGCCATTAGTAGTGATAATAAATAGAATCTACTGTACAGATGGAGGACAAATTAAAGGAAAAACTGAATAACAGACGAGAGAAACATATCAAATGCAGATGCTTCCATGCATCAGGGCTCGCTAAATGGTTTGATGAGCATGAAAGACATAAATAAAATGCCATAGCCTTTACAGTCACCAGAACTCAGAATAGTTTCACACGTTTTAAAGATTTTCGACCATCATGTGAGACAATAGTCTCCACCACCATCTCAATAACACCCAATAATATGATATAAACTTTCATCTTCAAATTTATTTAGTGATGTCTGTAATAGTCTCTGATGATTTGTTATGTCTGGCTAGGTTTGTTTTTCTTCTTATTTGCTGAAATCAGGTTCAGTAGTAAATCTCAGTGTGTACATTTACATGCTATACATCTTATTCCAGATAAAAAAAATACTCCCACTAAACAGTGGTGCAGTGGTTAGCATTGTCACCTCACAGCAAGAGTGTCCCTGATTCGAACCCAGGGTGGGGGAGCCCTTCTGTGTTGGGTTTTCATGTTCTCCCTGTGTCAGTGTGGGTTTTCGCTGGGTATTCCAGCTTCCTCCCACAGTCCAAAGACATGCAGGTTAATTGGTGACTCTAGATTGTCCGTAGGTGTGAATGTGAGGGTGTACCCCGCCTCTCACCCAGTGTCAGCTGGGATAGGCTTCAGCACTCTTGTAACCCCTAACAGGATAAGCGGTTACGAATATTCCTTTGCATGCAGCCGTGCATACTCTAATTTAAGTGCCCCAACATGTCTTTGATAACGTCAAAATTTGGAACAGCTGGAGCTGCTTGTGTCATTTTGCCTCTTTGCATCAAAATAAGGTTTTTGTTTAACACAGCCTCCCTCTTTCATTTCTTCAGTTGTTTCCTTGAAAAGCTCGGCATTGCAATATTAGTGCATAACCAAAAAGCTGTTGATATCCAAGTCTTTCATAATGTTTAAAAGTAGGTGTGTTTCTCTGTCCGTCCAGAAATGTGGACTTTTTTTGTGTATGCGTTTCTAACAACAGCTTGGAAAACTGGGGGCTTGTCGGTTTGTGTACAACGTAGAAAAGCTGACTGTAAACGGACAAGAGGCCGTGCAATGCAAACTGCAATAAAAACCCCAGTTGAGACGTATATTGTCAATGTCTTTTATTTATGTCCAAAAAAATGCCCCTAAAACCTGAATAACATCAGTGTGTCAGATATAACTTCTTCAAAAAAGGAATATCGTCAGAATATTGTCATATTCTGAGTTATAATGGAATATTAATGTGCATGTAAACATAGTCAATGAGATTACTAGATTAACTAATAGTTGTATAAATGAGAGAATATCTTGTGGAAGAGTGGTGTTCATCCTTGCATTATGTACCACAGACTTGGCAAGGAACAGCACTGAAGCTGTTTTGGAGGCTTGTGTTGGCCTGCCTCCATACTGAAACACTTCATGTTGGTTCTCCCTTTAATTTGTCACCCATCTGTACCTGTTAGTAGAATTTCCAGTGAATTGGTTCGACCTCAGGGCAGCAGTGATTAGTGCTGTCACCTTGTAGCGAGAAGGTTTTGGGTTCAAACCGGCCAGCTGGGGCCTTTGTGTGTGGAGTTTGCTACGCTGATTTGGTTAATTGGCGGCTCTTAATAGGTAGGTGTGAATGTGAGCGTGAGTTGGCTGTTTCTATGCATCACTCCTGTAATTGATTGGCTCCAGCCCCTTGTGACCCTCTAGTATAAGCAGGTATAGAGGATAGATGATGGATTGTGTGACATCTGCATATTACGAAAGCATCTGATCTTATTAAAGAGCTATTCTTAGTAATTGCTAATGATGGTCATGATATTAAAGTGTATTGGAACAACTGTTAATGAGCACCACTCTCCCCATCGGCAGGAATGGCTACAAGTTCTTATACTGCTCAGCGCGGGCTATTGGCATGGCGGACATGACAAGAGGTTACCTGCAGTGGGTCAATGACGGAGGCATCATTCTACCCCGAGGACCTCTCATGCTGTCTCCCAGCAGCCTTTTCTCCGCCTTCCACAGGTACAAGAACATACAACATAAATGTTTCACTGTTACTAAGCCAAGTACGTCTTTTTCCCAAAGCTATCACATACGTTAAATGCTCCTTATTATGAATCTTGTGATCTGATTTCAAACCATACCATATTTGTTCCCCTTCAAACTATAATCCTTTTTGTCTGGAAACTTAATTTCACATTAAATATTAAGTTTCCTACTCTAAATCCTCCCCAAATCCTCATTCATTATAATAAGCCTTTCGTATGCCGAGGTTGTTAAGGCCACAGAAAACTCAAACTCATGAATTTCTAACTGTTGGTAGCCTTGCCATCAGCTCTTAGAAATCTATGCATGTTCAGCATCTTCTTGCTCTCTTAACAACTCTATTTTTTTTTTTCATCTTCATTTCCTGGTTTCCACAATCGGTTCTGAATGAGCTGAGAGCTGCGTCTTCAAAGAGAGGACAGCTGCCAAAGCAGCGCCTTTGATGGCTGATTGGCATGTTTATTAATTAGCTAGTTCAACCAAAGAGAACGACAACCAGCTGATTTCTGTAGATTTCTGTGCAGCAGCATGGAGATGTGGATGGAATTCTATAGGAGACCAAGTAACATGTAGCTGGTAATTGCGAAAATGATTGGTCTCTCGGTGAACAAGATTTAGCACAGGATGCGACTGATCCCTTGTCGAAATAATTTGTGATGGCATATGTTAGCGTAGTGTAATTTCAATCTTTAACTATGCCAAAAGCCATCTCCATTGTCTGTATTTTCTGTCAAAGGTGACACAAGTAAACAAACTTGTTAGTTACTAGTTTAGATGAACACTGAGAAGCTGCTCTGCTGTGTTGTCATGTTAATCATATATCATTTCATTTGGATTCTTCTGTGACCTTTACCTTATACATCATCGTTAATGTGTCACCATAGCAACCTGAAGCATGTGGATTTTTGTGTCATGTCCGTAAATTTTACATTTGTTCTATATTTATATGGTTTTCTGTTCTCTTGATTTAATTTGCATTAACAGAGACATCCCTACCATCAGAGCTTCAGGAAAGCTAATAAACTGATGATTTTAAACTGATATTTGGGGGGGGGAGGGGGGTTCAATAATTCACACATTATTTCACATGTATCTACAGGAAAAAACTAAATATATCTGAAAGAGATTAGAGAGGAAGATGATTGAGAGAAGCTCAGCATGTATTTTGCGATGTTAACTCTAATTCAGATTTGACCCACGCTAAGGACATGCATGTGTGTGGCACTCTAATCAATCTGTCTGTTTGCTTCAGGGAGGTGATTGAGAAGAAACCAGAGATCTTCAAGATTGAATGCCTTACAGATATCAAGAACCTGTTCCAGCATAACAAGCAGCCATTCTACGCCGCCTTTGGGAATAGAGCTAATGTGAGTTAATGAATGTTTGAAGATGTCAGACTCCCAGACATTAAAGCACTCGTTTTTTACATGATAGCGAGCCGTGTTTTCCAGAAGCCGCCGCCGACATGATGTATTACAAGGCCAACATGACACGTTGGCTATCAATTAACAGACATAAACATATGAAATCAGTACTGGGCTGAACCTGGGCTGAGGTCACTGGCGGGAGTGCGGGTCCCATGTGACATCGTCTGTTGACGGGGGCTCAAGCAGGGCACAGCGTCCCATCTTCAGCTGCATAAACACCAACACCCATATGAAACACTGGGTCAGCCATCAAACCTCTGTCTGTCTGTAACACTTGCCAAAGAAAAGAAAACACAAAAAAACAACCCACACAAACACACACAGCCTTGCACTCACCCATCAGAACATTCAGTCTGGAAATATTGCCATTAGGTGGAACACAAACAGGAAATCTTTGGTTAATATTATTAACACACTTATGTCAGTTTGTACCCATGTGTATTATGTATGAGAACTGCTTTCTGAAAATTACATGATAGAGTGTGTTCTCAGATGGCTTTTAAAGGCCCAGTGGCTAATTTTTCATCATGTATAAACTAGTTTTATTCATATTCTTTTATGTCTCCATTTCTTTTGTCTCCATACAGGATGTGTTTGCCTATAAGGAGGTGGGAGTTCCAGTGTGTCGGATCTTCACAGTCAACCCAAAGGGAGAGCTGATCCAGGAGCAGACCAAGGGCAACAAGTCCTCGTACGTACATTGTCTGGATTTGTTTGTCTCACTTTAAAGTTTCACAATAATAAAAACAAGACATTGGTACCATGAGAACCCCAAATCTTACAGTTAGCCACCAAATTGAATATTTTAAGAGACTAAAGAAATATTAACTTAAAGCTGCATCAGTCGATATTTTATATGAATGAAAGATTTTTTTTTAAAATGACTTTGTGTTATGTGAAAGTGCTCTGGCGTAGTGAGACACCCACAGAGATTTATCACGCCACTGTGCAGTTGCTCTCAACTCTATTGAGCTGTTTAGAGTCGTCCAGCCTATTGTTCAAGTTTTACAGCTCCAAACTTGTTTTGATTTATACTCACTTCTCTCATCAATCCCGTTTTTAGCAGCAGAAGGCAGCTGTTTTCACCAAAACAAAACAAAAAAACACTGTGATTAACTGACTGCACACTACCTGCCCAGCACCAAACAAAAGACAGAGAAAGTTAGAGACTAGCTGGTAGATATATAGTGAAATTTAGCATCTAAAGAGCAAGATATTTCTCTTGGAAGATTGTAGAAAACAAAACAGAACAAAAAATAGGGTGATTACAGGATTTAATTTTTTTGTCAGCTTGCCAGACACAAAATTTCACATAATGCTAATGTTACTCAGTGTAATGTGGATGTGTGAATAAGTAATTGTTTGCTAACACATATGCCCTAACAACTTAATGATGTCATATACAAACCCAGATGTCAGTTTATTAGGTACACTCAGTTAAAACTAATGGAGTCAGTCAATCCTACCTTATGGCATTATTAGATGATGTTGCAGTACAACTCTGATGGTTGGTACACTGCTTGCATTGTAATTTTTAGTCTAATTTCACTTTTATATTTTCATCCTTATTTTTATTTATACTTCTAATTATTTTTTTTTTTTTTACCTGTCTCTATGTACCTGTACTTATTTTGGCACTTGTGCTGCTGCAACACCCAAATCCCCCCTCTGGGGATCAATAAAGGCTTTACTTATCTTAATTTATCTTACCTTGTTGTACTGAGAGATTGTGCCATTATGTCCACCCCATTTGTATCAGTGAGGGCTGGCTAAATAACAGAAATACCTCAGATATACAAAATGATCCTGCAGTTTAGTCAACAACTTTCTGAAGCAGTTTAAACAATTATAACCTTCTTCAAAGTAGAATTTACTGCAGGACTGTACCATTAGTTTCAGCAAGGTGTACCTAATAAACTGGTAACTGAGTGTATGCCAGCTTATGTCACTGCATGACTGAGTGACTGCATTTATGTATTTTAAGTAAAGCATTTTAACAAGCGTGTCAGATCTTTTTGCATGATTGCCAACAAGCTGTAAATAATTGTTCCACAGTTAAGTATTCAACCCTTAATTATCTCTCTTCACTCTTTCTGTCCATCCCCGCTTCTCTGTCTCTCTTCCTGTCTCTCTGACCTCAGTTACAGTCGGCTTAGTGAGCTGGTGGAGCATGTGTTCCCTCTGCTGAGTAAGGAGCAGAACGAGGCCTTTGTCCTGCCCGAGTACAGCTCTTTCTGTTACTGGAGACAACCCATACCAGACTTCAACCCTGATGAACTGCTCTAATCCAGCACATATGGATATCCAGGTGCTCATATACATGCAGCTGGGCTGTGCACTTGAATGCATCTCCAGAAAACACATGGACTGAAACCTAAACTTTCATATATAGTTCTCAGACATGCACACACAGTAACAGGGTTATCACCATAAACACAAAATAAGCTGGTAAACAGTAATTATAGTTGAGTGGAAGTTAAATCCTGATGAATAATCCCCTTAAAATTGTCACCCCCGGGAGACGATACTAATCACCACCTAAATGATCATGTTTCCTCTTGCCTGTGAAGGAATACGAACCCAGCAAGCATTCTGTAGTCCCCATCACAGCACAGGGATAAAGATCTGAGATTTCTCTCTGTAACTTCTAGCAAACAGGATGGTCTGCATTTGCCATCAGGGACACGACTGAAGCCCCACGCGAGGCATTAGCCCTTAGCACCAGAGTGTGCGCTGCGCAGAAGGAAAAGACATTGTTTTTCTTGAATCAAGTTTTTCACATTTCCTGAACGCCCTGAAGAAGTGATATGAAATGTTCAAAGCAGGAAGGACACACAGGGTAGGAAGTTAAAATCGACGCCAGAAATAGTTTGCTGTGGCTACTGTATTTGCACAGACGCACGTGTCCATTCTTTATTCTGTCCTGTAACATCAAGTAAAATAGTGATAGTGGCAGGTAAACAACTGCTACGAACCATACACAGCAGTTAGTTTACACAAAGCTACAGTTAGTGTAGTTTTGTTCCCGACTTTCTCTGCTGCGTGGTCATTAGTTGGAACAGATTTCAGATCACCACTTTCCCCCTGTAGAGTTTAAGACACTTGTACTGACTGAGTCATGTTAGGTATTGTTAATTCTCAAGGTCATACCAGGGATATACGTTTTGCCAACAATATGTGAAGATGCACATTTAGATATGACTTAAAAACAAAATGAAGCAGCTTCATGTTATATTGTCTCGCTGTTATTTTAATGTTTATTCTGTTCTACAAGCTCTGGCGAATCAAGTGTGTTTTGTTAACAATGCAGTCATTATTTATGATAATTGGTATGTTTTAAGTTATTGATTTCTATCGTGATGCCTTTGCTTGTCTGAAAAAAAAAAGTAATTTATCACCAATGCAATGTGGAAATACTTCAAATCGGTATTTTGTATGATTGGTCTTTGGTAAACATGCACTTAACAGTAACTGCTAGGCCTTGTACGATCTGTTTCTTTTTTTTTTTTCCTTTTTTTTTTTAAGCCTTGTATCCCATTCTCACAACGATCTGTATTCCTTGTTTTACAGTGAAACTTGTAAGGTACATACACATTCCTCAGCAAACCTCAGAATCCGCAGCTTTAGTATTAAAGTATGTGTGTAAATGTAAAAGATGACGCTTGAGTCGGAACGGTGGAAATAAGCAGATCTGGAGAGACGGCTTAAAATGAAGGATTTTCCATTTGCAAGGTCCTCTGTAGATGGGAATATGTAAGAGTGTGTGTGTGTTTGTGTGCGTGCGTGCATACATACCTAATCACCGAGCGCTGCTGTTGTCAGGGTGGCAGGATTCATTCACCCTTTGCTTATGTTCCCTCAGTGGCTTTACCGAGACTTATCCAACGCACTTTGTCTAAGCTGCACCCTGAGAACGCCTCTCACCCACATGCACTTCACTGAAGGTCTTCATAGACAGTAGACCAGAGTATGCAATTAATGCAAGAGGAAGAGTTCTAGTTTTACCTCTTTGTTGTGTGAGTGACCTTCTGACACCACAGACAAATCAGCTGTTCTGAAAATACGTTAATATAAGCAATTATTGAAGGAGGGTTTGTGTTTGTAGGCTGCGAGGCAAAATGTGGGGATTTGGGGTGCTGGACAGCGCTACTCCATAGTGTGTGCATGTGTGCATGTTTGCGTGTGTGTGAGTGAATGCGAAAAGACGTAAGACTGATCCCGTGCCTCTGGTGACCAGAGGAAGAGCCATTGGATCTTGTTCGGAGATAAACAGGAAATACTTGAGGAAGCTATTAGAAAGCACGTCAGTGGCATTATATTGTGTTTGTTAATAGAAAAAGACGTGGGCAGATGTGCCATGGATCATACTTCCACCACAAGTGTAACAGTAACATGACAACATGTGGTAGTAAGAATTAAAAAACATAGAGTCAGACTGAGACCTGGAGGGAAACTTTGATATTTTTGGACCTGGACCCTGTTTTCCAATGTTTTTGTGTCGAAGTGACTAATGGAGACAACAGTATTCAGAGAGAACGCTGCGGCAATGTGCACCATCAATCTACGTCCGTTTTAAGTGCTTGTTTTTGCCACTGACAGGCTCAGATTGTTAGATTGTGTCTGATAACATCACCGACCCTGCAGGTAAATGAAACAATTTTCTTCTCCTTTCGCTGTTCTGTTTATTGTTGTGTGTAACCAGGTCTTGCTCAAGGAGAAGTCTCATCATGACTTATCGAAATCAGCTCAATATTCATCCATGACACTGAAAATCTTTTAGATAATACTAAGCTACGCTTTCTGTGCTCCAACTTTTCCCAGCACTTCACCTTCCATCTTTCGTGAACATCTCTGCCTTTGTTTATCCTGCAGCAAGTCACCTGTCGTAAGATTTCAGAACAAGAATTGTATTTCTCTGTGATAATGGGTGGGACGGTGGTACAGTGCTTAGCATTGTCGCCTCACATCAAGAGGGTTCCTGGTTCGAACCCAGGGCAGGGGCGTGGGTTTTCTCCGGGTACTCTGGCTTCCTCCCACGATCCAAAGACATGCAGGTTAATTGATGACTCTAAATTGGCCCTGTGATAGTCTGGCGCCCTGTCCAGGTTGTACCCAGCCTCTTGCCCAATGTCAGCTGGGATAGGTTCCAGACCCCCCGCAACCCTGAGCAAGATAAACAGTTACGACTGAATGAATGAAAGGATTAATGTAGCGTTCTTTTCCGTGACAGTGTCAGACACTGAGCCTGACAGTGGCAAAAAATGAGCACTTTTAATGGATGTAAATTGACAGTGCACAAAATGTTTCTCGGTTGCTGACTGTGGACCAATTTCAGATATTGTTGTCTCCATTAACCACTTTGACACAAAATCATGTGAAAACAGCGTCCAGGCTGAATTATAACAAAGTCTCCCTTCAACAGTCAAAAACCATTCAATGAAAAAAAGCACAATTTCCGATCATGGCTGCGTACAGATTGCCACTATTATCATCATTATTTTGGCTGAAGTGTTTCCGCGTTCACTCTGTAGCTCAGATGTTTTTGTGATGATTAAGATGCGTGCTTTGCTTTTGATTTTTATTTGCTTGTTCTCGACAAAGTTTGGTGAAGTCAAATAGATATATATCTTATGATTAACAAAATGAAATTCCATTCTTTCTATGAAAGTAAAGCATCTTGTGTGGAAGAATCACACTTCATCCTGTATGATCCTGGGATACGTATGTGGTATATAAATATAAATAAAATATTGTTTGTTCTCACTCAACTGCTGTGGAAAAAATGATCCGGTATATATGCTGATCACCACATTCTTCTGTCTTTGATGCCTTGTTTTCTTTGTTTGTTTTATCGTTTCTTATCAAGTGTATGATCGTTCGTGTGTTTGTTTCATTCTGTTTGGAGGTAACGCTTGCTATCTGATTGTGTCTGACCAACAGAAATACCTTAAGTGTATGCTGTGTTTGATTTGTACAGAAATGTGGTTTAAAGTATGTTTAAAGAACAAAATACCTTGTAAGAAGAGAAAAAAAATACAGGCCTAATGAAGCTAACAGAGTGTGGCTTGTGGTCATATTTGTATTAAATAAAGTTTCTAACTGAATACATTGACGTGTGCCACATTATTCCTGTGTTGAGTCAGAGTTAAAAAGTTCAACAGCACCCACGGGCTACAAAAGAAACTTTTACCCTGTTGCTTGTTTTTAATCATCAACACATGAATAAGGTTATTGCAGCTTAAATACCTCAGGTAAGGTAATATCACATTTGTTTGTTTTATTGAATAACAACCAAATAAAGAGTCCTATAAATTAACCGTGAATAGAAATTGGTGTTTTTCTCTTCTTTTAAAGGTTAACAGAAGCTGAGCTGAAGGCTAAATACGCTCCTGCTGGTTCTTACAGTTTGCTGTCAGAATATTTTAAGTCTCAGGAGTGAGGTGAGGGGAAATTTATTTTTCATCCATATTTCACACCCACTTTACGTAGTGACCCAAACTGTTTCTTTGCCTTCTAACCCTGTTTTCTCAGTGCAGCCAAGTTTGTAACACTAATAAAAGCTTGTTGTGTTGCTAAATCGACGTCAGTCTCTCTATGTATGATTATTAATCGTCATCATTCTCTCCCTCTGCGGCGCAGATTACACAGTAAGATGAAGAGAGCTCATACTTTGATTTATCATGGTTTATTGCCCAACCAACAATATCATATTCTGCTGACATGTTACTGTATACTGAGTCTCTGAGATGGTTTTGTTAAAATAATAATTACATTTTATGCATTTTTATGTTAATTTATAAACACTTATTTACACAAGACATTCACAATAGGTACAAAAAGGCAACTTGATAATCAAATATATTAGAAACAAATTCTGCTTCTTGTATTCAGGTATATTTGGCAAACGCCGTACAAATTGCAATTTAATGACTTTTCTTAACTGAACTTATAAGTGAGGATCGTCACACAGTGGCACCGCATCACAGCAAATCAGTGAAAACTATGGTCGCTTCAGCATCTCCCCCAGTCAACAAACTAGTCCTTGCTGTTTCCTCCCAGCTGAGCTCCAGCTATCTCATGTCCTGTGGTGCGTACAGGAAGATGGCGCTGTAGGTGGAGAGGATCTCCCTGGCCCCGGTGGTGGCCAGCTGGCCCGCGGTCCTCACCAGGCCCACGCGGTCTCCTTTCCTCAGGGGCAGGATCTGACTGAAGGACACCGAGCCTCCGCAGCCGCAGTTACCATTAGCCAAGCCCCCGTGGTGACCAGCCGCGGGCCCCGCTGAGCTCTGCAGCCTCTGGACGCTGCGGTTAGACACGGACAGGACAGCATCCACACGGTCGCCCTGCTTTGCAGTCAGCAGTCCGGAAATCAGGTATCGGCCATCTATAGGTACAGTGAAGATCCCTGCAGAGATGAGAGAGGGGAAGAGTGAGTGTGATCAATGAGGAGAGTCAGATGTTTGTTTGTTGCTCCTCCTGTGGGTCTTCAGAGCCTTCATGCATGACTCAATGAGTGGGTTCAAATTCTTTCAAATCTTTGTTAAAACCATTCTCAGGTGTCCATTTGAACATTAAAACATGTTTCAGTTTTTGTAATCAATCAAGATTGTTTTGGTGTGAGTTACAGAGTGTTGGAGATTTCGGCCGTAGAAATCCTAGGTGAGCTAGCAGTGGCTCCACACTTCCTTTGTGCAGTGATACAGTTGGCAGTTGAAGTTTGGTAGAAAGAAAACAGTCCCAGCATGAACCTGCTCACAAGATCTGTAGGTGATCTTCAGTAACCAGGGGTCTCATTAATAAAACAATGCATAGGATACATACTAAAAATATATGTACGGACAAAAGCCAAAAATATTTGTCAGTTTCTACAATCAGGCTTCAACCTCACCAACTGCATCACAAATTTCCTGTCTCCAAAATGTTCGGAAGCAAGTTTCTCCCATCAGTCTGTTTTTATAGATCACAAGTTTTGCGCTGGAAGTGGCGTACGCCTTTTTCAGGCCTCATTTTGTGCATATGCAATGTTTATAAATGAGACCCCAAGTCATCATTTCTGGTGCTTTGATCTAGTGCAATCTAGTATCTAATATCTCAACACTCTGCAACACACACCAAAACAATCTAGATTGATAAATAGCGCTACAGGTAAGAGGAAAAATATTTATTTTTGATTTTTTGAAGACCTGATAACAAACTAGTAAAACCACAAATGTTGCAGATACAAAGCAATACATTTTGTCCCATATGCTCTGTATGACTGACATGAAATGTATCCAATAAGTCCATGTACAGTAACACAGTGACACAAATATTGAGTCGTCGTTGTTGTTGTAGTGTACCTGTGTGGGGATTGTAGTGTCCGCCGTCATTAACTAGAATTCTGTTAAAGCGGATGAAGCCAAAGTCTCCAGAGAGGGGCTGCTGTGTGAGGCCGGCAGAGAAGGAGAAAGGATCTGCAAAGGCTCCGCTGTCGGCTGAGACTGTAACGGAAAACAACCATGTAAGTCGATTAGTGTTTCATGTCTAAAGTGAATGACATTTCTCACTTCATGCACATTAACTGGAATACATGACTTCAAAGGAGCTGTATGCTTCATTCAGAGCATATCTGTGACACAGTCTAGGCTGGGATTGCCTGCACACAGTTCTCAACATGGAGGTGGCTAAGGCCCTGATCGCACAGAAAGCACACTGCCTTTTTTTAATTGAATGCCACTAGTGAAAAAAAATTTGCTTTGCTTTTTATTGTTGCCAGGCAACCACACCAACATGTCCTTACATTGACCTTCCCATGTGATCAATCTACCATTTTCTTTCCCTAGCAACTTGTATCTAGTTCCTAAAATGTTGAGGCAGAGGGTACTTGCCGTAGCTGTGGTTGAGGGTGAGAGGCTGTCAGCAAACAGTTTGTTGGGCACAGGGAAACAGAGATTAGTGTGGGTACATGAGCCCCAAAAAAGAGGGTGGATCACGGAGAATACCACCAGTTGGTCCAGGAGCTTCGCCTCCATGATGGCTGTTTACAGGCATATGTTAGGATGACTAGGGGCAGTTTGACAACCTACTGTCTATTGTGGGGCTGTAAACCAACTGTAAACTTATTGTTGTGACCATGACAAGAAAAGAGATTTTTTTTATGTTTCGAGTTTTTTCTCCTCAAGGAGTTCAGAGCACTACAGCAAAAACACTAGATGCTTAGAGCACAGAAACACGAGGCACGTTGCAATGTAAAAACCGCAAGCAAAAAGCTTCATTCTCATTAAAATCAATTACAAAAAGGTGCCTCCAGCTGCTACTGTATAACGCTTTGCGCTACACGTTACATGTGTGATCAGGGCCTAAGCCAGCAGCTAGCCAACTGTGCTAACAGTGCTAACAATAACAACAGTGCTGACAGAGCTAACATTCTTAACATGAGAGAGAACCGAAGGGTGTGCTCTATGCTTCTATGCCAATGTTGTTCCCCTCTGTGGGGCAGGCCAGCATTATCAGCAGTGACCACTGTATGACTGCAGTGCAGGGCAGGGGCAATTAGCTAACCTGTAAGATACACACACAGGGACTCATATGCCCTAACGCAGCTGGATCGTCTACCACAACAACAAACAGAGAAGCTCGGATTACTACACACACAGTGTGACTTATTTCTCTGCTCAGGGCGCCAGTATTCCACTAAATCTTTCCAAAGCAAATACTGTTTTGCTGCTACATTAACACTCTGAATGTCACATACAGCTCCTTTAACTTCCTCACAGGTCTTCATTTTTGTGCTAATGACTTTTTTCTTTATTGACAGAGTTTCTAAGATTGAGAGAGATGGATTTTACCTGGTGTTTCAACTGGAGTGTGATACATCGGGTTCCAGGGCACCTTTGCTGCCACAGGAACTACAAGGTACAATAAAAGAAAGTGTTAACTGTGTGTTAATTACCACAGTCACAGCTGTGAGCTGAGGATTTGACACTTTTATTTTAAAGATGTGTCATTTATATGAATCTCTAATGATGTTTTTAAAATTTATACACATAATCCATTTATAAACTGAAGTGTCCTTGTGCTTTTCTGAGTTGATAAGTAGCTGAAAAGGAAGAAAAAATATCTCTTTGTTCCAGTGACTAAAGCCATTATCTACTTCATTAATTTCCCTCAAGATTACCAAATGTAACATTCACCATGGAGCCCAGGGTAAAACTTTCTGCTAACTTCCTTCAGAGGAGCTAAAATCCTTCCACAGCCCGCCCACACCTCCTTAAACTAAACACATCCAGTTCCCTCTCCCTCACACTCTCAGGCTATAAATTATTCACTGCTTCTCCAAATTTTTTACACTGATGTAGTGGAACGGCAAAGCTTGCAGATGCATGCCTTGTTAACATGATAATGAACTGCTACAATACCTTGGCGGCTGGTCGATTGAGGCTTGAATGATGCGGGCTGCAGAGGTGGATAGCCTGTGAAAGAAACAGATGACAAACACATCATGTTTTATCATCATGTGAGGAGAAAAGCTAGCGAATGTTCTTGCCAGAGGCGGTTGTTTGGTTTTCCATCTGACCATTATGGCAAAAACACTGCGGGACAGTTTCCCAGGGAAGGTATAAATTAAAACAAAACAGGTTGTAATCTAGGCTGCACAATTTTGGGTTTACAAGTGGTTTTTTGAATCAGTTTGATGTTGGTTTAGCTGCTCTGGGACAATGGGATCTATAAGCAGTTTCAGGCGTTAACAGTTTCCTCAGAGCCTTGAAATGGATTCAAACCTGCAGATATTTGTGCAGTTTGAGTTCCAAATAAAACCAAGAACCATAAAACAGAAATAAAAAAACCAACCACAAGGATCCACAGCTCTGTAACGAAAAAATGTGAAAACCCTTCGATGATGAAGAGCAATTAAAAACTTTTACAACTCTATATTAAATCCTGAAGATGTGCATGAATTTTGAATGCACAGTTCCTCGGGTTAGGATTCTCATCTCTAGATTAAAAGGACATATTTCAAAACTGTTCTTCATTCCTTTTCTGCTACAACACTCCATGTGGAGGCTGAAGCAAAGCCTTTGTTTTGTTCTTTGATAATTTGCCTAATCATCCTATATGCAGTCCAGTTAATTCAATCCAAAACTGGCTGTCAGACTATCTGTTGTCTCTTCTGTCTAATTTGAGTTGGCCCCAATTAAAAGCCGTTAAGTGTAGCATTCCTACGTGTGGATGACAATAAAAAAAGTACAAGAACAATTAAACCTTTGTTATGGGCTCCATGTGTGAAAAACGCTAATAAGAACAAACAGACCAAGGCTCAATTCCAAATTCAGTCATTGCTGATGTAGTTTCAGTGAGCGTATCTGATGTGACTGTTTGACAGCGCTGTTGCGAAGAGGAACATACATTATATTATGTCACACTTGTGGTAATCCTGGTCTAGCCGAGCTGTCTGTGGTGCCAGAGTTATGACACAGTGTCATAAAACTCCCCTCTTGTCATGGCAGCGATGACAGAGTCTAGTCACAGCTTTCATGCATGCAGACTCTGTGCATCAGAATCAGGATTAACGCTTTAGATTACAGCCCATAAATTACAGTGTGGTTATTAAGCACATATGGAGACACAATAAAATACTTATGGGTACTTAAACTGACACAAATACTAAGTGAAGACGGGAGGTTACGGAATAAGGTGGTTCAACATTGTATTTAAAGGTCTCGTGTGTGGGATTTAGTGCCATCTAGTGGTAAGGGGTGCAGATTGCAGCCAACTGAAACTTCTCCCCCATGTGCAAAGCGTGTAGGACAGGGGTAGGTAACCTGGGACTCCGAAGCCACAGTAGCTCCCTATGGCTTTCATATAAAATTATATGGAAATAAATGATGGTTATTTTTAACATTCAGATTATTATTATTATTATTGTAAAAATGTGCAGCCTATACATCAAATTAAAAAACGTTTCATTAAGGGACTTTGAATTAGATTACACTGTAAAGTATTTTTATATTACTAAGTACCTATTTAACAATTGTATATTTATGGTTAACAAGACATGACGGATGGGGAAAAGGGTATTTTTATTGTAATGAATTTAGTAATGGTATTATTTATTTTAAAACTGTGACATACTTCCAAAAAAACATTTCAGAAAAGGACATTGCTTTCAAATATGCAGAAAGTTTTATTGACAATATACGGGACATTATTGTTGTTTCTGGGGAACCAAACATTAGGCCAAGCATGGGAGGAAGGGTGAACCTCTGAGACTGTAACTATAAAATAATAGTCATGTTTATGGTTTTTGAATGGTGATAAAATGCTGCTGAGCAGTATTGCAGTTTTAAGACCAAATGTAGGATCCATTTGATAATTGAAACAGATGTTCATGAACAACCTTTTTTAACATTTCAACAGATTACAGACAATTCTGTAGCCAAATACACAAGCTGTCACTCAAAGACAAACTTAAAGGGCTGTCCACACTAACAATAACTATCACAATAACTTTATTGTTTTAAAATCACCACAACCAACAAAAACAGCGACAGTGGTGAAAGATATCATTGGGATAAGTTTCGGAGCAATTTGATGAACGATAGAAACATTGACAGCCAATCACAATCCGTTCCAATATTCAGGGCATCACAGCTTAAGTGTTTTACAAAACATAATCATATGGATGTTTACATCATTATCATTATAGTTATGGTTTTAGTTATTGTTCTTGGTGTGGACGGCCCTTTACTTTGGTTTATTAAACAACAATTTAAAGAATATTGTGGCGGGCTATTCCCCCTTCCTGGTGTGTACAACGAAACTCAATACATCATATTTTATATTTACTGATTAGTGAAAAGTGCCACAAGTAGTTTGGCTCCTTTTTGTGACATATAGGCTGAGTCTGTTGGCCACCGGTGAGTGCCCTGTAATTATTATCATTGTTTAAGGTCATTTAAAACTACTTAGGTGTAATTTATTTCCTTTGTTACCCACTTATTCCTTGTACTTCTTCTCTTGTACATACAATTATGTGCCTGCAGTTTAATATCTATTAATTTTTCTGCACTGTAATTTTCAGGCTATAATTTAAAGCGTTACTAAATCAGTGGAGTAAACAAAAAAAGGTACCCAAGTAAAAAGTACTGTTGCTACTGTTACTGATTCAAGTAGACGCAAACAGACATACATTTTCGCAAATGTACTCAAGTAAGAGTAAAAAATATTCTGCAAAACAACCACTTTTAGAAGCACAGTTTATCCAAAAAAATACCCTCTACTGGTCTTGAGTAAAACTAAAATTAGAGGTTCAGTGTTTCCACAGATTTCTATCAGTTATAAAAACATGTAAATCAGAGCTGCAGTGTGACGGTGGTCTACAACACCAAAGGTGACCACCACCATTAGCACTACGCACCTGGAGCTCCAGCAAATCCTTTGACAGGCATGCTGGACAAGTCCTCGGACCCCCTCCGCACAGTCACCCTGCGGCTGTACCCTGGAGGTCCGGCCTCCCCCGTCTCCACCACTGGCCTTACGGGAACCAGGGGCAGAGTGTTGTGGGCTGGTTGCTGGGGTCTGAATGGCTGGCTTGGCGGACTGATCTTGATCGTGTGCACGCTGGGCTGCTGTGGTTGGCTGGGATTGTACGGCTGCCTGGGGCTAGATGGCGGCGGTGGGATGATGAGAGGGATGTGGATTTGTTGGATTCTCGTTCTGCCCTGAGTCGAATCTGGCAAAGGAGCTGGCCTCTCTGGTCTTAAGGTCATTCCTTAGAAAGTGCAAGAAAAAGACAGACAGTGGTAGGATCGTAAATATATCAAATTACGGCTCACTGTCTAACCATATGATAGGCGTTACCATCTGGTCACAACAATTGAAAGTCAGGGAAAATGCCTCAACTGCAAAGGCACAAGCTTCCAATTTACTTTTTTGTTTATAAATCCCACTTCCTCTCTCACATTCAGACCACATCCCTCCCTTCTCTCGTGAATTCACTTTTAACGACTTAAATTTTGATGACAGGCCAAATTAGACCCGGCTTTCACTGCACCTCTGAGCTTTTTCTTTTCAACCATTATTACCCATCATAAAAGCAGAGCAGGCGGTCCGTATGAGTTTTAGGCAACGAGAACCATCTGAACGGAAACCAGTTGGCCGCCTGCCAGACCCCCTGAGGGTGCAGACATCACCTGGGCCTCTGAGATGAGCACAGAGAGAGCGTCCTGGGGACAAATAACCAAAATAATTACAGTACCTACTTTGTGTCAGTCCCGTCTCACAGCCAGGTGTCCGACAGATTGTGTCAAACCACATTTAAGATTCAGTGAAGGAGTTTCTACATTGAATGGCCTGATTGATGCGAGTCTGTGGTGCCGTTTAAACCTTGTGGGTGAGGTTGGAGTACATGTAACAGGATTACAGTAATGTAATTCAGCCAAAGACACTTACATCAAGGAAATGACCACTTATTCCAAATGATTATACAGTGAGGTTAGACAGAAAAGGCTTTGATCCTTCAGGAAGCACTCAAGGAATACTAACAAAGATACTGCAGGGATAACAACAATATGATCCTATAGGATACTGAATATAGAGATAACTGTAAACTTAGATCAATGTTAAATCTTAGCAAAGCCAACAATACAAACAGAAGCTACAGTACAGTACAGTACAGTACAGTACATAAGGACGTTAGAGTGGTGAAAAGTGCTGCAGCAGCAAGCAGTGCAGATGTGAAGGCATGAGCAGTGTAAAAGTGAGAACTGTTATGTTATAAAGGCTACTTTGTACACCTGCATGAATCTGACTGGATGCTACTGGTCTGCAAGTAATGATCAGCTGTCATATAAACAGGCTAATAGATGCTGAAGCATCAAGGAAACAGCTGATCAGCTAATGCAAGTGTCTCTTCAAACACTGGCTTTGCAATGTTTTATGAGGAGGGAAATCCATTGAACACCTTTGTTAGATCTCAAAAATGACGTTACATGCAGTTTAGTGCGAAACACTGACTGTAAACACAACATGTTTTTTTGTAAGAAGCCTTCACATGGTACTTTGATATATTAATCTCGATCTGAGTCCTCGATTCAAGATTTTTCTGGAGTTTATCAACCATATCTCGCCATCTGTAGCTATATCTGCTGATAATGTCCACAAATTGTAGTTGAAAGCTATGGAGAAGGCTGGACGGTGGACCTTCAAGGATCAGTCCACCCCAAACTCAGAAATACATATTTTTCCTCTCACCTGTAGCACTATTTATCAATCTGGATAGTTCTGGTGTGAGTTGTCGAGTGGTGCTCAAAGCACCAAAAATACATTTGAGAAACTCAACAGCAATGTCTCTCTCTCGAAATCATGACCTGGTTACTCTTCACAGACCTTGTTGTTTAGAGATTTAGAGATAGGGTAAGGAGCTCGGACATCTGGAGGAAGCTCGAAGTAGAGACGCTGCTCCTTTGCATCAAAAGGGGTCAGTTGAGGTGGTTCAGGCATCTGATCAGGATGCCTCCTGGCTGCCTCCTGCTGGAGGAGTTTCGGGCATGTCCAACCAGTAGGAGGCCCTGGGGCAGATCCAGAACATGCTGAAGGGATTATATATCTCATCTGACCTGGGAACACTTTGGGGAAAGGGATGTCTGGGGTGCTTTGCCTGGCCTGCTGCCCAGGCGACCCGGCCTCGGATAAATGGATGAAAATGGATTGATAGATGGATTTAATGTGCAGAAGGAGGAGTGCATCTACTCATAGGCAAGACGCTCGTACTTGTGAGAGTGCAAGATGTAAACATTAATGGCATCCTCCTCGGCTGACCTTAAACATTAGCTAGCTAGCTGATAGTAGTAGGTGAGCTAGCATACGTCCGTGTGGTGATTCGGTTGCCGGGTGTAGTTCAATAGAAGGAAAACAGCTCCTACATGAAACTGCTCACAACAAGGTCTTAAGATTGTCTTGGGTAAACAGGTCATGATTTCTGAAAAAAGACATTGCTTCTGAGTCTTTCTTTTTTATTTTTTGCCACCATTAGTACCACAAGTGGAGTGGCATCTAATTCCATTATATTTGATAAAAGGCAGACATCTCTATGGCCGATATCTCCAACACTTGGCAACTCACACCAAAACAAACAGCACTTCAGGTAAGAGGGAAATATACATATATATATATATATATATATATATATATATATATATATTTAATTGCGGGATCATTTTGACAAAGCACTGTTTCTAAGGTTAAGTATGAACGTTCATGCTCAAATGCTCAGGGTACAATTAAATCACTTTTTAGCATCCTGAAACTAGAATAATTATTTTAATCATTCTAAGTTCGACCACAGCCAATGAATCAAAAGTTACCTAATAATTCGGTCTAGCACTGAGGCAAAATGATCAATCCTAAAGTACCTGAGAGCAACTGTATTACATTAGAGTCTGCCTGTTATTCTGGATTATGAAAGCCACTCTGTTCTTATCAAATAAAACATCATCAGCCATCAACTGAATTCTCCCTTCTTACTGCAAGTGATACCACAAGCTACTCAGAAACCACATGTATAATCAAAAACAAATTAAACCCAGCAATCATGTTGTACTGAGATAATCAGAAATCTCTTCCTCATTTCCTCCCTGTGCCTCCTTCAGGACATTGGTTGCCTGAGTGCATATTTCCCATGAGCTCTCAGCCTGTGTCTCACTAAGGGGGCAACCACAAAAGTTGAAAAACACACAGACAGGCACACACACACACACACACACACATATACACACTAGTGCTGGTGCAACCAACAGCATCACCAAAACCAGATGTTATTGCTCACAAAGCAGACTGAGACACTGCAGGGGGAGGGATGCTGTAGTCACTGCCGTTTCAACGGCTTCGGGTGACAGTGCGTGAGTGTTCAAAAGTGTCTGAAAGCCTCAAGGATTATTGCAGCAGACAAGCTGATCATGCGATGGAAAATGGTGTCAAGGGGCACAGAGCAGGGTGTGGTGGTTAAGCATACAATAATGCAATCACTCCCTTCTCTGGCATACATTTTTCCTTTCCTTGCTATGCACATGGACACAATTTCATCCTCCACCCCGTTTTCCTCTAGTGATATGATGGGAGGTTCAAATTGTGCACTGCATGGCAGACCTCAGGGACTCCCTTTGTGTATCTGGGTCCATTCTCCTCTGAAGACTTCCAGATGGGCTCATGGGTCAGAGATGGAAACACCTCACGTCGAGGCTTCAGAGATCTGTCTCTGGGGAAGCTGCTGCAGTCAGTGCTCCCCCTCAAAATTCTGGGGCTGACTAAATATATACAGTGCGTGTGTTTGTGGCGGTGTCGAGTTCAATTTTCCATTCTTTCCCAGCAGACATCCTTTGACTTCAAAAAGCCTTTGATATCTTGTTTTTCTTGTATTCCCTCATCACGGCAGACAGTTAATCTTACTGCCTGTCTCTCCTATATAAAGTCAGAATGATCAATTGCAAAGCATTGATCCATGAAATCAAAGACTTCATTTTATACCCGCTTTAATACAACTGTTTTTTTTTTCTTCTCTGAAGGCCTCGCCTGTCAATAGACACTTACAGGACAGGGTGGAGGGAGAGGACGAAAAGAAGTCCTCTGGCATTCTTGGAAGGACAAATTGGAAGAAAAAAAATTGACAGAAGGAGAGAGAGTGACGAGGGAGTAACAGTAGAGCAATCCAGAGATAAGAGAGAGAGAAAGAAAATGACAGGGAAGTGATTTGAGCGAGACTGGGATCACCTCCAAAAGAAAAAGGAGGAGTAGAAAAAAAAAACATCTTGAGAATCGAATGAGAAAATTCAGCACAAGAAGGCTGATTAGTCACCATCTGAGCGAGGGACAGCGTGCTCAAGTAAGTTCTTTGAAAACAGAAGCATTTTCCATATTTTACATTTCCTAATAACATCTATAGTCTTCATCCCTCAAGCCTAATCGCGCCTAATTTTTAAAGTGACTTTGATACATCAGTGTTATATGCAGCAGAGTCGCTGCTGCTCAACCACAACTCCCTATCGAAAAGAAAACAGCCAGAAACAAACACACACAAGCTGTAATGGCAGACCTCTGCTGCAGCAGCTGCTGTGGGCCAAAGCAGTGCCAACAGTTTGCAACTAAAGTCACACAGTTCTATTCAGCAGTCACATTGAGTAAGGGCAATGCTATTCCTGTTAATCTTTCAGTTATGTTATTACAACACCTCATCTGTTCGCAGCCTCCTCGGGGCCTTCATATGACCGAGTCGAGAATATGAGCTCAAACGCAGAGAGGAAACATTTCAGTAGGATCTCAACCACCACCACCACCACACCCACAGAGCTGGGATTTTTCATGGAATTTTTTTTTAATGTCCATTTAGACTATTTCTCTCTCCTTCCCAAACTTGAGGAAAACATTAAATCCTCATGCTACCTCAGCCACACAGACCGCCTCCCTCTCTCGTGGGATTTATGATACAAACTATGACCACAGAGAGAGTACAATCATGGTTAAAGGCGATACATTTATGCACTGTCTTGCTGAAAGTGAGAAGAGATTATTCAAGCTGCTCTCATGTCTGTACAGTAAAAATGAAACTTCCACCAGCAGCCGGCTTATTTATCTTATCACAAAGGCTGTCAACAAGAGAAAACAGCTCAGCAGGCTCTGTCCAAAGAATTGTTGAATCCGTACAAAGACCAATGCATAAAAACAACAATTTGCTGGGGGCTATGTCAAAGACTGGTTCCCAGACAAACAACAAATAACATGTTTATTAGCTTTTGAGGTGCTGGTGGGCAGAACAAGTCTAGCCGTTTCCCTCTGTTTACAGCCTGCATGCTAAGCTACATTAGCCGATGTATTGTCGAAGACTGTTTCCCCAACAGTATGTGTCTCCCCCTACCCTAAGCATGAACCCTAACCACCAAGGGATAGGCTACATTGAAAGGAGGGAAACACTATTTGATGGGAAAACACATTTGGATACAAGACCAGCTCCTAGCAGTAGCTTCATACTAGCTTCATACTTAGCATACAGCAGCCCACTCACCAAAGAAAACTGTTGGTGTTGGGCATTTTGGCAACCCATGGATACATTTCATTTAAAGGCTTCATACATATCATATCAGTGTTTCTTAAGTGACGTAGTTCTGATAACATGAGCTGACACTGGTTGTTGACATTGGTCAGACATTGGTAGTATTTCCGGTCTTGATTGTGCTACCAAAAGCAGGTGTTTTTGGTGAGACATCCACAGCATTTCCAACCGTGATTGTGCCACCAAAGGGTATGTTTTTGGCAAGACATCAACGGCATTTTCAACCATGATTGTGCAACCAAAACCAGGTGTTTTGTAGCAAGACATTGGCAGCATTTCCATCCGTAATTGAGCTACCAAAAGTGGGTGTTTCTGGTGAGACATCGACAGCATTTTCAACCATGTGATTGTGTCACCAAACCAAGTGTTTTTGGCGACACATCGATGGCATTTCCAGCTGTGATTGTGCGACCAAAAGCAGGTATTTTTAGCAAGACATTTGCAGCATTTCCAGCTGTGATTGTGCGTCCAAAAGCAGGTGCTTTTTGACAAGACATTGGCTGAATTAACAGCAGAAATTGTGCCACCAAAAGCGGGTGTTTGGCGAGACGTTGACTGCATTTACAACCATGATTGTGCCCCCACATGTAGGTGCTTTTTGGTATGACATTGGCACCATTTCCAGCTGTGATTGTTCCACCAAAAGCAGGTGTTGTAAGCAATAACATGATCTTTTCCTAACCTTAACAAAGTGGTTTTTGTACCTAAACATTGGGTTTTATACAGACATGCATCAATCTTCTTATCTAACTCTTAGCAAGAAGGCAAATAAGCAAATTTCCCAAAATTTCATGTTGTAAGTATGATGAAAGCTAAGACCTGATTTAAAGTTACCTGACAAACATGTTTCACAATCCTGCAGCTGCAGAATGCACACTTTCGAATTCTGGGCAGAGGTGCAGTATAATGTGACGTGTACAGTAATGAAGTCAAGTATCACAATTTGGAAATAACTGTCCATATTTGGCAAAGAGTGAAATGGAATATATAAATGCCTTCACGCTCTCCGTCTCTCTACACCACAACCATTAATTCATCCACACTCCTTTTCTCCTCAGGTCCCTATCGCACCATTGCTTCGGACGATGGTTTAAGAAAGGGAGGCACGGGTGATGGGGCCCCAGTCATGACATCACAGCTGAGGGTAGTCGAAGCATCTGGTCCTGGGTGTGGAGCCCTGCTTCTCCCCTCTCCATCAAGACTGGTTCCAGCAGTGAGTCAGGGCCCTTAATGAGGACCAGACTCCACACATCAGGCTGAGGTCACCCTACGGGAATCTCTGGAGGTTGGTATGTGTACATGTGTAAGAGGAAAGAGAGGGAGGGAGGCGTATTGTGTATGAGCCTGTGTGTGTACAGTAATGGTGTGTACTTGTGTACGAAGTGACCGGGAACTGAGATCTAAGTCTGCAGTCCTGTGGTATGAGTAAAAAGGCAATGTCATGCTGCAGGAAAGAAGACCTCACAGCTCAACGTGTTCATAAAGGGAGTGGGAAAGATGGACCAGGCTGCTCGGGTGTTCTGACATTTACATAAGGGAGCAATGAGGCACAAAACAGCGCGAGTAAATCATCAGAGTAGTTAGGAGGGGCTGACCTCGGCATGTAAGAAATTAATTTCTTATATAAAAACTGGGGATTTCTTAGGACAACATGAGTAGAAGTCAAAGGAAGTTTCCAATGTGGGCCTCTGCTTCTTGGTGCTGTATTGAATGACATATTCAAGGCGAGCACAGGAGGCCCCGTGAACTTGTGTCCTCCCTCTCCGGGAAATACCCTGCGGCCATTCATGGGATCTTATCCTCCCCTCCAAGCTCCATGTAAACCAGGCAAGCAGAATGCATTATATGGAGGATTATCTCCAGGAAAAGTTTGTGTTTACACAGATGTTAATCACACTTGATAAACTCATATGGTGGAAGTTAGAGAAGAAGCTGCAAAGGAGTGTGTGTATTCAGTCATTTCAGTGTCTCCCTGTGCTAATATACCCAATAACTTGTAAGTGTTGAAACTGTGCCATAATCTATATACAATATATCTTTACAGTCACACTAAAAAGTAAAACCTAAGAGTAATAAATATGCTTATTTGCTTTCCTTTTTTTGCTGAGAGTTGGATGAAATTCAATATGAAACTCAAGGCAGCACCCGGTCAGTTTAGCTCGGGTTACAAGTGGATCCTGAAGGAAAAGGCTAGCCTGCCTGTCTCCAAAAGTACTAAAAAACCTTAAGCATATAACCCTGTGTAAAACCACAACTTGATGTTTTACATTTCTTTTTTGGGCAGATAAAACAAAACCTTACAGATTAAGATATGACATGCTAATAAGTGATGTGCTGGCGGGCAGATTTTGGCAGATTTGCGCAAGGTTTTCCCCTGTTTCCACTCTTTATAATAAGCTAAATTAACTGATGCTGATCGTATGATCGTATGCCTCTGCATTTATCAATTCCTTTTATCAGTGCCAGCATGTTTTTCGGACAGTTGCTTATCCTGTTGGGGGATGTGGGGGTGCTGGAGCAGGGTACACCGTAGACAGGTCTCCCAGAGTATCACAGGGCTGACACATAGAGACAGACAACCATTCACACTCACATTCACACCTACAGGCAATTTAGAGTCAACAATGAACCTGCATGTCTTTGGACTGTGGGAGGAAGCCAGAGTACCAAAAGAAAACATGCAAACTCTTCACAGAAGGGCTACCCCACCCTACGGTTTGAACCAGAAACCCCCTTGCTGTGAGGCGACAATGCTAACCACTTGACCACCATGCCACTTATGCATTGCAAAACCACAATGTCAAACTAATGCGTCTACATTGCTGGAAACTTGCAACAAGGAGTCATGGCAGGAAGAAACTGTCTAAAGCATGGCTTCACTTCACAAAGACAGATGACAACAGTGCTGCTTGTAATGTCTGGAAAATGATCATTTCAAGTAAAGATGGAAACACCAGCAATAAGCTTAAACATCTTTCTATGTAACATAGGCTTAAATTCCAGGAATGCCATGTATTTAACACTCTTATCTGTCCATCCAGGATTTCACACGCTGTTTTTAGGATTGTTGTAGCCTGAAATACCTGATTCATGGCAGTTTTTCTGATAAACTGCGATGCATGTTGCAATGTTTGTCGGTGTTTTTCACAAAATGAAATTGCAGGGGCAAGTGATGAGATTCGGAGCCTATTATTATGAGCATTCGTGACAGTGTGCATTGAGTGCACTCGTGCATTGAGTGCCACTGCTTCCTAATTGAGCAGCACATCTGTTAGCGAGGGCAAATATCCTGTTATAATGACATTAGAGCCATGCAGGCTGACCAGATTTTTTTCTTTGAAGGCTAAATGAAAACAAATGCTGTACAAATATTCTCGTTTCATCCATTTTAGATGATGACAGTCCCTGATGGTGAGTCCCTTGCATGTGTTTTTCCTACTTTGTTTCTACAGTGTTCTGAGATGATAAAACAATTGCATTGATATTGAACACCTGTGTAGGCCTCTTTATTTCCCACAAAGAAAATTTACCAGCAATCAATAAGGGTATTGGAAAAGGAATTGGATCAATAAACAGAATCGATAATGGAATTGGTATCAATCAAATCTTATCAATTCCAATCCCTAGCTGAGCTGGCTGCTTACTTCAGGGGAGTGAAAAGGTTTGAGCCAAATACCAATGCTGTGCATGTTTAACATTCACATAATAATCCATTCCATGTGTGTGCACTGTCTGAAGTTCTGCAGTGATAAAACTGACTGAGTTATGTTCAAGACTCATCATATAAATAAATATGACCACACCATGACTTGGTTTATGTCAGGGAAAGCCAAAGAGGCCCTTTCATCACTCCTGCCATTTCCTTCTCAAGACATTACCACAGATAGCCATCAAAGCATTATTGAACCAACAACTCACCTGGCTCTTTGGCAGTGATGTCCTTTGAAACATGTTTGGCCAATGCAGAGAGCTGTGCCTGGACCCTCTGCAAGGAATTCTGCAGCGCGATGATGTCTGCGCTGTGATTTCCACAGGTGACGTTCATCCTGGACACGCAGTCCCGCATACCGCCAACATGTCTCTCCAGTCCCTCTTTCAGTTCTTTGATGTTGGCAGAAACCCCATCTAACCTTCCACACACCGTTTCAAGTCTGGTCACGCGTCCATCCACGGCAGAAATGCCGTGTGTGTTGTGTTTACATTGGCTCAGTTCAGATGACACCTGCCTGTTGAGCGTATCAAGCCTGTTCCTCAGCTCCTCCACCTCACGTCTGGTATAATCTGCCTGACTACTGGGTATTGATGCCCAGTTGGTCCGTGTTGGACTCCCAGTGCCACTCTGTTCAGCATGGCAGCATGTCGAGTTCATTCTTTGCATATCCTGGTTGTATTTGCTTAACGAGTCACTTAATCCGGTAACAGCACCTGCTAGACTAAGTACATTGTCTTGGAGGTTGATCAACCCCCTCTGGAAGTCCTCCATAGTCTTCACGCGTATATCATTTTCAGCTGACTGTCTATCGACAAGATCTTCCAGTTCCCTAAGCTTGTCTGTGTTGGAGCTGACATCTGTGTGAAGAACATCCAAGTCGTTCCTATACCGACCCAGGTCCTTCAAAAAGATCTCTAGACCTTTAGGCGTGGACGATGAACTTGTGGACGGTGAACTTATTGCACCTTCATTAATTCCCGGGCCTGAACATCCTGCAGAGCACATCTCGCCAACAGCATTGAGTTTATCATCCAAACCTTGTAGAAGAAACTTATTGTTGTTGACCTCTGCCTGCATGGCATCCATGGAGTAACTAAACATTCTGGGGAAGGAGCTGTTGGTCATTTCTAACAGCGTGTTCGTAAACTGGTCCTCCATGTTGTTCAGGCCCTCCTGAAGAAGCTGCTGGAGTGCTGCCACTTCTTTGGTTACTGTATGGGTGAGCTTTTCTTCGATGTAGAAACAGTGAGTCTCTGCATTTTGCTCTGTGATATTAATGCGTGCCTCCAGCTCCTCCATCATAAGGTTAAAATCAATGTCTTCCCGTGGACCAGACAGGTGCGCCAGCTCATTGTCAATGCGCACATTGAGGATGCGGTGAGCCTCTGCAATACGGTCAATCTCACGCCACAGGTCTTTGTGGTCACTACGATCCTCTGACACTTTGGATGGATCTATCTGCCTTTGAGTTCTTACAGGTCCATCTGCGGCAGCCATGTCCAGACGTAACGCACGGATCTCCTTCCTCAGATCAGCCTCCTTGGCATCCACCAGCTTGCTGAGGCTGGCCAAACCTTGATCACGGCTGTCTTCACAGATCTTGAGCTTGTCATTGCATGAGCTTTGTAGCTTGGCCATCTGTTCCTCTACACTCTGGTCCAGCTCCTTCTTCAGCTTCTCAAATTTTCCATCAATGAAGGTCTGTATGACATCAAACTCCGCTATGGCTGGAGTCTGAGACTGAGAGGCATCCATCAGGACGCGGATCTGCCCCTCATGACTTGACATGGTTCCTCTTAGGTCTTCCAACGCTTCATCCTTGCTTTTCAGCTCATTGTTGATATCATCCAACCGGGTCACTATTTTTTCTAACGCCTTATCTCCAGCGATCCCACCTCTAGTAGCCTGATGACCATCAAGCACTGCCGGGCTCTCTTCTGTGCCTGCAGTTGTAGCACTGTCCGGCGGACGCATGTTGTTGAGAAGTGTCACCAGAATCTTCTTTGTGTCTTCCTGCAGGTCTGTGCGGAGGTTGCTGGTTAACCCTGTCAAAGCGGACTGGAGATCCTGGACTGTCTGAGACAAGCGCTGAACTTCACCTTCGAGAAGGTGCACCTTATCTGTCCCGCCATGCCTCGTCTCATGGTGTCCTGTCTCTCTCCGCTCTGGCCCTATCATCAGGAAATAAATTAAATTTTTACTTAATAAATACAAACAAATGAGTCTCTGCTCTTCAGTGGTACTCAGTAAAATCTGGAAACACAGTGATATTCAGCATGAACTGACAAAAACACTTAAGGTAGAGCAGAAAATGTCTTACTCTGTGTGTGTCTGGGTGTATATCCAGGATTTGGTGGGAGGTAAGGCTGTGTTCCCTGAACTGTTTGTCGGTCTGGGGGTGGTTTTAAATCTTTACAGTCCAGACCTTGGTAACCAGGACAGCATCTCCACTCCAACTCTGTGACTGTCTTAAAGGCAATCTTGTACGTGGGTCGAAACCGATTTTGGTATCTGCGAAACAGGGCAGAGTAATACGTTTTTCAGAATCTCACACAAACATGAATATAACATTGAGTACACTGAGCTTCATTTCCAATATCAAATCCAGACCATCTGTGAAGTGTTATTCTTGTCTTTTTGCTTGTTGATGCTGCATCTACTCTGCCTTTCCAAAAAGACAAAACTCTTCCAACTGTATGTATTTTTACTGGGAACTGTTGTCTCCTGCAATCACCAAAACGTCTGCTTTTTTGAGCTTCTCCACTGTTCCCCGTTAGACGAAAATGTCAACTTACTAGCCAAGGCAAACAATCCCCAAAGAAACAATAGATGACATCACTTCCCTGAAGGCTGGGGTCATCTTATGCAGAACATCTGGAAAGTTGATGACTAAGACAATCATCTTTGCACATTTCCCAAACTTTCACCTTTACTGATAACACTGTTCTAGCTCGACAAATAAAAACTGAAAACTTTAACATCATGGCTGTAAACAACTGTGTCCTTAAATCTCATCCTCATATGAGATAAGTGGAGCCAGTGCATTGTGTCATAACTTAGAAATGGAAAAACCCGAGGTGTCTCGTCTTACTGCCAACTCTTCTTGCTTTACGCAGAAACTTGGAAATGTGCTCCTGTGACCTAAGAATGATCTGTTTCCAGGGATCTTTTCCACAACACAGTGGCTCCTGTGGATGTGTTTGTGTGAGCGGATCACAAAGCTCAACCACAGATAGCATGTGTTGTTTCACAAGTAACAATGATTCACAAAGCTATGTTAAATTGCAATGCAACGTGTTCCGGTACAGAATTAATAAAAAGTATTACTCACCACTTACTGGTGTAGATACTCTTATTTACAAAAAAAACAAAACAATTACACCCTTAAGAGGAACAGACTGCTTTGTTTATCTAATTACTACGAACTAAGTTTTCAGTTTCGTATTTCCTGATGATGGATCTCATGCACTGCTCACAGCTGTTTGTTTACGGGGACTTATTCAGTCCAAGTGAAAGTGAAATCAGTTCCTTAGATTTATTTTGATGTGGTTTTCAAATTAATTGACAACAAGGTCTGTTAGTTTTGCATTATGATAAAAGCTACGAAAAGAACATTGATTTATGCTATATAGAGGACCATGTGCTTGCTCATTACAAATCAGTGGCTGTGAAGCATATGTCTAAGTGTATGATAACACATATTTGAACACCTGATAAATTAGATTCACAAATGTGCAGATTTATAAAAACATGTATCAAAGCAGAGCTACACCTGTTCTGGAGGTGTAAATTATATTATTAAGTTTGATTAACTTTGATGCAACAGGTGCACAACTTAGCAAAGTGGTAATTCAAAAAGGTAAAAGTAAACTCTGGCATGGATATAAGTGAATATGCTGAGTAAAAGCCAAAGTATGACCTTTTTCATTTATTGTGATTTTGTTATTCGTGATCTTGGAAGGTCAGCAGCCTCCTATATCTTACTCAAATAGCTCCGTGGCTGATTTTTATCCAGTGCATGCTGTTATAAGCTCAAGGCCGCTGTGATCCCAGCCACATTGCCAGAAGAAAATGTTGGCACGTTACCTTTCTACAAACCATGGCTATGTTACATTTGTACATTTCAAATGTTTTCACATTAATGTTTCTAAAGAAACTTAGTTCAGATTACATACAATAACACCTCAATCAAAAGCCTAGTCCCTATTAAATGCCCAGTCCCTTTTAGTAGCCAGGTGTGGCTACACATTTTGACAAATAGCCTAAACCCTGGGCCTGGTCTGGTCACCAAGCAGTTCTTGTTTTGTTTTTTTTACAGAAGTTTTTTTGGCTACATCAAATTATGTGTCCAATCCTCAATCACCCTGTATGTTATTCATATTCCTTTAGTCCATAAGGGTCCTCAGAATCAAATGGTTTTGGACACTATAATCCTCTAGTGCCGTAACTCTCTCCCTCTGATGTGCTGTCTGTCAGAGCTAGATCAAATGAATGATTCATAATTGATACATTACCTGAAGCCTAATTTTTGTACAAGTAATATTCATACTGGTTCAAATGAACAGTTTGACTGTATTTCCTGATCTTTGCTGAGCAACAGTTTTGTGTAAAAGCAATTACAGGCCTGTCCCATATAAATATAGGCCTGTTGATTTCAGTGATTTAAGCAAATAATAGCTCGGACTTGTAATTGAAGTGTTACACTAGCCTATATATAAACTGACTTTGTCATTGAGAGTTGGAGGAGACGGTGGATGGCGTGACACCTAAGTGAGACAGCTGTCAAGCTGCGGACCACCGTTCCAGACCAACACACAACAAAACTAGTTTGTTTTTTAGAGACATCAGCGGCATTTCCAGCTCCGATTAAACCACCAAAACTTGGTATTTTAAGCCAAAACATGATCTTTTCCCCCCTCTAAGTGCTTTTTGTGCCTACATGTAACCACATTTACCACAGCTTTGTTGAAACATAAAGAAATGTTAAATTTTAACATATCCACTACATAATAATGTGCAAATATTACACATCCATGCTTTGCAGTACAATGCCAACATTTATTCTGGCCATTGGGATGGTGATCTTGAACACCACAAGCACATTAAGAGAATGATTGAATATTAGATATTGTTCAAAGTCTTTAAATGTAGTTTGTAGCTTGTTGGGGATAGGATGACATAAGGGATCATGTGTAACGGGGAATTACACAGCAGTAATATGTGTAACAAAGTCAAATGTACATTTTTAATATTAAGTATTATAATTACAAAAAATGTGTTTCAGTTGTTATTGCCTGACACGTTTAGGCCTCTGTAGTCAATATGTGAAATGTTTGATACCCCTACATTCATCTTTGGGGGTGCCACACCTATAAAGGGTTGTCTCTCACCTTGCCTCTTCCCATTTGCTGTTGTGCTCCATGGGAGAGGTAAGCAACATTGCTTTTGTAGTAATTTCCAGATTTAAGTGCTGTTAAACTATGTTTATAAGATGATTTCATGCTAACATAATCCTGTGTCACTTAATTTGCGTAGGGGCTCAGGATTTTGTTTTTGCCACTTGCTGTCAGGTATGTTTTCTGTGTTTTATTGTGCTTAATTGAATGAAACATGGCCGCCCCTTTTGCTACTGTGCTGCTTGGAAGAGGGGCTCGAGTTTGTATGGTGGTGTTTGACGGAGGATTTTGTCTTTGCCACTTGCTGTGAGGAATACCTCACCTCCAAAGATATCTACAGTCTGGGCCTCTTCATATCAACCACCGGTTACACTTACATATCCAAGGAACTAAATAAATTAAATGGGAAACATTCCAAAAACTGGATGGCATTTATGTTGCTTTTCTTATGTTAGTTTAACAAAGCATGCTGCATGTTGTGGCTGTATTTGATCTTGGAACAAGTGCAGGTATGGTGTCCCAAAGAGGACACAGTTGTGTTTAAGAAAGCGTCCACAGGCGATCACTGGTTGCTACTGGCTATTAACACTAGGTTCTACCTTAGAGGGTAATTTCAGGTAAGTAACCACCTGTATTGCCTTTCAGCTCCAGAGATTTCTAGTCCTCATTAGCTGAAGGCTACTCTTCCTGTTTAACCCAAACACTGTGCCAGTGGAGTTTCTTCAGCCACTGTGAATATCTCTGCCTCCGGAAACATTTTGTATCAGAACTCCAGCCTCATCTCATGCATCCAAACATGCACCCTCGACCCCATTCCCCTGGCTCCCCCGGATGCTCACGTCACTTGTGGCTGGCAGTCGGGCTGGTAGGCTGGGCAGGGGGCCACTACGGGCTCCTGGAAGCTCTCCACACTCCCCTGCACGGCGCAGCTCACGTTCCTGCGCACCACATAGGCACACCAGTTCCTGGGGAGAGAGGCAGAAATAAACAAGAGCTGAAAGATATACACAAGAACTGCTTTATTAGAAATACTCTGCAAACACCAGAGAATTAGATATTTAGATTTTCTTAATAATGATAATGAAACTTGAACGCTTGACTGCGCCTTTCCTTAAGATTGCGTCATTTCAGTGTGATTTTTCATTTAAAACCTGTTTTAGTTTATCTAGGAAAAGTTGCCATGGTCTGCTGTAGATGATAGATTGGACTAATCACCAACATTCCTGCGTTTATCTGGATGTTATCACCTTTTGGCAACACTGACAAACTCGGTCCAAATTTAGCCACAAACTGATAAAAGCGCAGTGAATGTTATCAGGCAACAGATGACCGTAAGTGGATAAATCTTCACTGCTCTGATGTCATCTCAATCAATGAGAGATTTGGACTTCATCGCATTTTTATTGGCAGCCGCGCAACAAAGGCGCACAACTTCTACCTTTAGGGGAAGTTTAAAGAAACGCCCTGGTTATGATGATGGCTTTAACAAACACAGAGACATTAAAATGGCTGTCCACGTAAATATAAAGTCCCGTTACTTACCTGTTTCTGTGTCTCTGTACCACTCCAGTGTATGCAGACCCGTGGAACAAGTCATATGAGGAGGGAGACCCGTACGTGAACTGTAAGTTCAAAAACAGTGTGAAAACTGCCCACCGCCAGCCCATCTCTCCACTTCTGCAGTTCATACTTAACAAACGCCTTAAAATAAATATTCCTAACATAGAAAAACACTGCTACTCTGCTATTGTCAAGCGCCACAGTCTCATTGCCCCAGTGACTGATCAAACTCCAAGTTTGGGGAAGTCCACATTTACTGCAACTCCCTTGGAATGACGTTTAGGGCCGACACCCTCCTCCCAAAGATTCACGAGGAAAAAAACTTCCACAGCCTTTAAAAGAAAAAAGTTTATAGCTCCAAAAAAAAGGTGTTTTGATAGTGTTAATGTTTCTCTTTAATGAAGTTGTGCTTTAGAGAAGATGCTTAATTAATGTAGATGATGCTGGCACCATCAGAGAGGATTTTGGGGGTCCAAGTTGATTACTTCTTTGTCTGCCAGCACAGTAATTCACACCTCACTGATGAACATAACAGGATAATGTCTTTTGAATGCAACCTTCAGAGTTGAAAGAGGTGTGTGTAGTGCTGGTGTTGATGATATTCATGGCCAGGGGTAACAGCGGTAATTTACATTCTGTCTGCTCTGTTGCTGAAAGGGGGGGATATGTGTGTGTGTGGGGAGGGCATATATAGTCTGTTCTTCTCTCCGCACTGAGCAAATTCTATCCTCCACGCCAAACTGAGCAATTTGCTGAGCGACATCTTAATGTGGAGGGAGACAGAAAGTAGCACATTAGTTACACAAGAGCTTCAATTCACAGCACTTGAGGCAGGAATTCATTGTCAGTGCTGTGTGAACGTGTGAGAGAAGGAGGAGAGAATCCAAGCACACAGTGGTGCTGTGAAAATTGTTTTTTTCTGGTGTGTGTGTGTGTGTGTGTGTGTGTGTGAGAGAGAGAGAGATGGCCTTAAGCAATTTCCCCCCAGTTTGCCAGGCTGCTGTCGTGGGGCATACTGTATGACTTTTGCCCGATCAGATAGATTCTGTCAGGGAACATAAAAACATGAATATGTGGGAGGAAAGAATAACAAAGAGAGAGACAGAGGGAGAGACGAGAGAGGCTGAGAGTTAAAGACAGAGGGGATAATTCAAGTACTAGATGTTTTATAATGATTCAGAGGGTTACTGTAAAGCATTGTGGGAAGAAGAGATGTAAAAACACACACTTGGACCCTCCTCCAAAGGAACCTTTCACCAGTGGTGTAGTGGTTGCTGATAGGAAGTGGAAGGAAGTGGGTATACTCTCCTATTTATACCCAAGGCTTTTCAGCTGACAGGTAGGCCACAAGAAGACCAGCATACACCCTCCACTACACCACTGCCTTTCACTATCGAACCAGCTCTGTTCTCCTTAACTGCTTTCAGACCAGAGATAACCCTTCCCAAAATAAGACTGCACTATTTCATCAGGCAGTGTGCGCTGGGGCCGGCCAAGTGAGAGATGCTGGGATTAGTTATGTAAGTGAATGATGTCTGCAGGGATTTGATTTTCAAGTGTTTTATCAACACGAGCATCAGGGGAACTTGACACGTCATTAATGCAATCCATACCTCCTCCCACATGAAGCTTTAATGAGATTATCGATACTTTAATTGATTTGCTTTTGTTCATTTCCGCTCTCTTTCTTGTATTTACACATAATTCTAACCTGTACATTAACCCTCGTTATTACATTTGGCCGAGCTTGACATCTGCTGCAGACAAGGGGGGGAACAGGTTGTTAATGGGGGGTTTATGTGAGGCATATTTGTGCCTGTGTACGGCCGTTTGTCGAGTCACCAGAAGAGGGCAGCACAGCAGCAGTAAAGAAAGCAAAAACTCTTTCTTGTAGTCATGGCAATTCCTTTCCAAAAGTGTTGGAGAGAGAAAAGGACATTTCATTACTGAGGCAGAGTGAGCGCCTGAATTTCTCCGGCTCCATCACCTCGCCATGCAATGCTCATGTCAGTTATCTGTGTAATACACTCTGAATACTGTATATTTTATAGGAAATATGTTATGACAGACTAAATCATCATCAAACATACTCTATTTTAGTTTTTGCTTATTTATCAGTGACACCATAGCCATTAGTAATTAGAGATTATCGTCACCAGGTGATTATTTTGTTTTAAAATCGCACCAAAAAGCCACAAGATCTGTTTTATTGGTCTACTTGCAGCTTGATTTTGTCTTAAAAAAGCTCCTCTGTCTGTACTTACTGTACTTTTCTTTCCATGATGACATTATCAAGCCACACACCTCACACCACTGTGTCCTGCTCAGGCTAAAAATAGTCATTAACTTCATATATGCCCAGACATTCATGCAGCATGGGAAGTAAGATGAGTCACGACTGAGGGAAAAACACTCAGCCAGTCTTTCAGTTTAACAAAAAAACAAAAGCATGATTTCGCCCATAAATCCAGGGGACGTTTCCTCATTTCAACTCTCTCAGATCGATTTCTTATTTTTCGACTTTGCAGAAGTTGGAGGACTGATTGAAATTGGAATAGCCTGCATTGAGCCAGGGGTGGGCCTTTTGCAGCCTACAATGCATTTGTCATTGAGACACGCACTCTGCAAGGCCGCCCCTCACCACGACTGCCTTTGAACCCTTTAAACACAATGAAGCGATGACCTCAATCTTTATGTTAACTTATAATAAATGTGCAGGTGCGTCGTGTGGGGTGTTCAAGGCTGCTTCTCAGGCGACACAAAGCAAGGTTTTTCTTTAAAAGGACCTGTTGTACTGTCACGCCATGACACTGCAAACTGTACGTCCTGGAACACACGGCCTCACATCATGTGGATCAAATTAAACTCAGCCACAGCTAAGTATCCATGTAAGGTGCACTGTGGATTTTGTGGGCACTGTGGCTTCCTTACAGTAAATGTGCCATTGTATATCTTACAAGAAAAAAAAGGCTTTTTGTGTCACCCAGGAGAGTGAGAAGTGCTGCAGAGATCGCTTTCATTTGGCAAGCAACAGCTATGCACCACGCGCATTACACCATGATACCGCTGCACTTACACAGGGTGACTCAGCGGGGGGAACCGAGGCATGCACACTCTGCCCACACAGGGAGTTTTCAAAGTGGGGTCAAAGGGGCTGCTTAAGGTTGCTGCGGTGGGGTTGTTACTTCAGTTTCTCACCTTTGGCTCCAAACACTGAAACACAGAATATGAAACATTTTGTTTTTTATCACATACTCTACTTTGTTCACTCATTGTGAGACATTTTTGTGCTGAAATGCAATCAAAAATGGGCCTAAATTATAGTCGACAGATTTAGGAGCCCTGTGCATCACCCCTGATGTGAAGATGCTGGGTGTCCCTTTTTAGATAGATACCATAGTATATGAACACGCACACACACACACACACACACACACACAAAGGCAGATTTCATAGCACGATGAAGCAGCTAAAGACTCCTTGGTCTCATTTCATGCTGTTACACCCACTCTCAGAGGCTTTGTGTTAGGTGTAAGAGCAACAGAAATGATGATACCTCCGAGAATTGACTCTACCAGATTGTCTTCCACCATTATTTCAGATTTATCCCTCCTGTCTCCTCGTCTCTTCTTTCCCTTCTCGTTCATTTTGCTTCCCACAGAAGAAAGAAAAAAAAAACTCCTGACAGAGACTGACTGGTATCGTCGCTTTGTAATAGCTGACTGATTGAAAATAGCACCCTAATTAGTCAACCTTTTCATTATGTGCGACGCTTGCTTAGTCGGATTTATCTTTTTAGGTCATTAATTGGCATAACACTGCAGATGACCTCCTCTGGAGCAGGTTGTAGGTTGGATTTTTGTTCTTGTTTTGCTGCAGAAAGAAAGCACAACGGGTATGATTCACTACACTGTCATGATCAGAACATAAGATTAAGAGAAAGTTCAAACAAATGTCATGGTCAGAGACAGACAGGCAGACAGACTTGGAGACAAAGGCAGAGATATAGTTGCCTGTTGTTGATGTACACAAATAACGCACCCGCCCACGCAAAGTCTCCCCCCCTGAATCTCTCACACATGCACAAACACATGCGTGCGGACACACACGGCAGATTACTAGAGCTGATTTATTGGTTGTAAAATGTTAATATAGCTATAAGCCGTGCTCATGAATTGTTAATTAAGGCCGTGACAGACTCGTCACCTAAAATGTTAATGAGGTGAGATTGCGTCGGGGCTGAGAGGTCTCTGTGAGCCACTGTGCAAATACAACAGATGAGCTGGATCCACAAGACCCCCCACATGCTATAATAAGAAACGCTGAGAGCACCTGAGATGGGTCGTGCCCATTCGGCCATGGAGTAATTAAATTAATGAATGGTGGTGTGTGAATTAACCTTTGTGATACTGAAAGTGAGTGATGAATATAATCCATTTTTACCATCAGCCGGTCTATATCTGTGTCGTCCTGGTCGAACTGACTCATCAGTGGTGTAAAAAGTATCTTTATATCTAGGATAAGATACAAGGTTTGTGGTGATAGTGCACGATAATAATTCTTAAATAATTCCCAATTATGTATCCAGCACTGAGAGAGGAGCAGTGCAGACTCATGGCTGGTGGGAGGAAGGATGTCCTGTGGTGCTCAGTGGTGTTCACCTTTGTGTTTGCAGTCAGTGAATGGCATGAGAGGGTGAGTAGTATTGTTCGTCATGCACTACAGCTTGAACACCGAACAGTGGGTGTCCACGGCCACTTATGCAAATTTTATAACAATGGAACTTTTATTTTAATGACTTTAAAGGGACATTTCACCCCCAAATAAAAAATACATATTGGTCCTGGTGCTATTTATCAGTCTAGATTGTTTAAGTGTAAGTTGCAGAGTGTTGGAGATGTCTGCCTTCTCTCAAATATAATGGAACTATATTCTTTTCACTGAACTACACCCACCAACTGTATTACTGCACAGAAGGAAGCATCCATCTGAAAAGGCCCGGGTTTATGATAGCAAAAGATTTAAACATTAGGGGTGTCGTCCTTGGCTGAGCTGTAACATTAGCTAGCTCAGAGGTGAGCAAGCAGTAGATGCACTCTTCCTTCTGTGCAATGATACAGTTGGCGGTGCAGTTCGGTAGTAAGAAAATAGTTCCTACATGAAGCTGCTCATGAAGCTGCTCATCTATTGCTAGCCCACCACTGAGCCAGTTAACGTTACAGCTCAGCCAAGGAGGACGCCATCACTGTGTACATCTTCCATGAGTAGATACACGCCTCCTTCTGCACGGTGATACAGTTGGCGGGTGTCGTTCGGTCGAAAGAAAATAGTTCCTACATGAAGCTGCTCACAACAAGATCTGTGGATTATCTTGAGTAACATGGCCGTGATTTCTGTAAAGAGACATTACTGTTGAAAACTTTTTTTTTTGGCATTTTGAGCACTACAGGCTGAGTGCAATCTAGTTCCATTATACTCAAGAAAAGGCAGACATCTCTACGCCCAATATCTCAGACACTCGGAGTGGTGTAGTGGAGGGTACATGCAGGTATACGGGGTATATCCACCTGTTTTTCTGGCTGTTTACAGTATATCCATCTATCTGTTAAAAACCAGTGGAATATATAGGAGAGTAAACCCACTTCCTCCTCACTAATCTACCCATCTATAGTAGCACACCCATCTCATCAGCTACCACTACACCACTGACCTCGGCAACTCACACCAAAACAATCTAAATTGATAGATAGCACTACAGGTAAGAGGAAAAATATGTATTTTTGATTTGGGGGTGAACTGTTCCTTTAACACCATCCTCCATAAAACATAATAAAAAGTTTTTAACTCTACTGTATGCCTGAGTGATATTTTAAACATGTTTCAAATAATAAAGATGATTTAATGATGATAAAGTAAAACATTTAGACCTGCTACAGCTGAAAACGTCAATTTTTAATAAGAAACACCTGTGTTTGAAAAGTCAAAGCATCTGCTGTGAGAGGCATCTAGTTATTTCATAATAATTAATGTTGCAGGTGGTCAAGTTGCAACACACTGCTGGGTAATTTATCTATAAAAGCCACACCATTCACTATGCTCATAATATGTTCTGTATATAAAAACCTGTGAAGCACAGTGTAGCAGCGTGCTGTCAATTATATGACTGATTAAAAAGTAGAGCATCTGAACTCTCTCTGAAATATGATGGAGTGCATGAAACAGCACAAAGTGGAGGCTCTGTTCAGCACAATACTTGAGTAACTTTGCTTTATTTACACCCCTGCTCACCAAAGGAGCTTGTACGAGAAAAAAAGCCTGCAACAGACAGGTGAGGCTGCAGTGCAGAACGTAGCCTGTGTCCTAATTCCATAAATAGGCTACTAATTATACACAACATATTTATCTTTGCAGAATATTGTTTTTATAGAGGAGTTATCCGAAATCAACACACCTCCGGTTTACAAACAGTGAAATTAGTCAAAATGACTTTCGGATGCGACTGCCAAATCAGCAAATACTTGCCAAATTATTTTCCAACTGTTTAATATTTCATTTATTTCTTTTCTGTGTTCTCTTTGGAGCAGCCTCTCCACCATCTGCAATTTATTTTTATCACTTGCAGCTGTGACTACCACCTCTAGTTTGTGGATTGTATCGCTGCACAATGGTGTGCACCAACAGCACACTTCAAAATCCAGTGTGCACTGACTTTTGTGAGTATTCTTGCTTTTGTCACAGTCACACTGTGAATATAGGCCTATTACATACTTAGAAATGAAGAAAAAAGAATCAGCGGTGGAAGAAATAGTCTGATCTGAGAATTGTTGGCCAGAGTGCGGGTCTTTTGATGTAGACCACTCTCATGTTTTTTGGAAAATGTCTAAGGAAAATGTCATTGCAAGTGATTGATATTTGATCAAAAATATTGCTAGTATCGAGCAAGAAAGCTATCACGGGGAACTGGGGCAAAGAAACACCACCAACGAAGGAGCAATGGCGAACAATTATGGAAGAAATCTTTTTAATGGAGAAAGTGACACATGTACTGAGATTGCAAGAAGCACAACTAGAAAGAAAATGGAAAAAATGGACTCCATACAAGACTCCAAAAGACAACACTGGTCTGGAAGAATAATCTATATATACACTGATCCTGAAGGCCATAAAAATGTGTGTTTACACAAGCAGTTTTTGTTTCGTTGGCTGTTATTATTTTTCAGTTATTTTATTATGCTGTTGTAACTGACATGTCAATGTCACAAAAATTGTTTTAATCAAGGTTTAAGTGAAACATATATCTTAATTATGGAGAATGTGACATTTCAGGATGTATGTGTATATTATATTACTGGAATATAGTTTAATTACTTTATTTACTGCTGGGTTAGGGTGTAAAACTTCCCCTCAGGAATCACTAAAGTATTATCTTCACAATAATACATCATAATCTATTTGTTAATTAGGCTTTACTTTGAATGACACATCTAAATCCACACCTAGTAACTAAAAATATCAGATAAATGTAGTGGAGTAAAAAGTACAATATTTCAGTAGCAGAGAATGAAAATAGCAAAACAGACAAGTACAAGTACCTCCTAATTGTGCGCTACTTGAAATAATGTACTCACTTACTTTCCTCCACACAGCTCAGGCTAAGTTCTCTCCAGGCTGTAACAGACCATATATCTAACGCACCCTTTCACAACAAGGCGTACTATTTAAACCGTCAGCACTCTCCTGCTTGACAGTGCAGCTCTCTGCTCAGGTGTTTCTTAGCTAACTGTGATATAGCTTTGCTGTCTCAAACACTGCTGTGGGTTATGCAGCTTCTCATAAACAAGCTAGCCTGCCAAATGTTAAATTGTGTGGCTTTGGGACGACTTTAAGGAGGAATAATATCAAACCGTCACCTGTCCTGCTGTTTGTGATGCTAGCCTCGGACCTTGCAACGTCATCCCAGAGGACTTCGGATGATAGCAACACTTCACCTGGCTAAAGTAATTGTTTGCTGCTAATGCTAACACACATGTTGTCAGTGGTATCCTGGCTGTGTTTTCTAAGTGTCTGTAGGCTTTGCAAAACAGGCAGAGAGGCTGAGCTGCTGTCTTTTGCCTTCTGGTTAATGTTTTGGTGTTTGCTAACGTATAAACTTCTGTTATTGCATTGATATTAGCTACTCCTGGTTTCGACTGGCTGAGCTTATTTTTCCTTTGGTTGTTGAATTTTATGCTTTTAACTGTTTATGTACTTTAAATGCTAATGTTTTAATGGGGTTTGATACATTTAAATAAGTTGTTGCTATTTTGGTGTTTGCTAGCTGCTAATTTCTGTTGTGCCTCGATGTGCTAGCTATGGAGCTTAATGTTACAGTAACGTTAATTGCATTGGTATTAGCTATTTGTAAACTCCTGGTTTGAACTGGCTGAGCTTATTTTTCTTTTGGTTGTTGAATTTTATGCTTCTATACTGTTTATGTACCCAAAAAGCTAATGTTTTAATAGGGTTAAATTCATTTAAATCAGTTGTTGGCTACTGTATTTAGAGTTTTGGTGTGCTAGCTGTGTAACTCACAGTACTTGCATTGGTATTAGCTAACGTTACTCCTGTTTTGGACTGGGTGAGCTAATCTTTTTTTTTTTTTTTTTTGAATTTTATGCTTTCAAACTGTTTATGTACTTCAAATGTTGTACTTTCAAGTTTTAACTTGGTGTGGTACATTTAAATCAGTTGTTGCTACTGTTTTTAGAGTTTTGGTGTTTGCTAGCTCCTAATTTCTGTTGAGCCTCTTTGTGCTAGCTATAAACAGCGTTAGCTTATCAGCTAATTGTGAGTTTTTCTTTTTGACTGGTGAAACATTTTTTGTTTCTTGTGATTGTTGCATTTTATGCTTACACATTGTTTATCTGCATCATGCTGTTTATGTAGGCAAGATAATTTATAGCACATTTCGGCAACAAGACAATTCCAAGTGTTTTACTGAAAACATCAAAAGCTTAGAGACAATTGCCAAAATAAACACATTAAAGTGCTAGAGAACAGAAAATAAAATTAAAAACAAGACTCACAGTTACAGTGCGTTGTAAGAAATGAATATTTTATTTTAGGAAAAGCGGCTGCTAAAAGAAAAGTCTTCAGTCCTGATTTGAAAGAGCTTAGAGCTGCAGCAGATCTGCAGTTTTCTTGGTTTGTTCCAGATGTGTAGTGCATAAACTCTTTTAGTCTTGACTCTTTTGACACAAAGCAGACCTGTCCCTGAAGACCTGAGAGGTCTGGGTGGTTCATACTATAACAGAAGATCAGAAACAGAGTCCAAAATTAACTTTCTGACTCACTGGCCAAGGGGACTGGTGGATGAAAAAATCCAGCAGCCAAGCAAATTTTCAGTGCATTTTGTTGAGATAATAAGGTATTACGTTGAATATAGACTTAAAGAAGAGCCCAGAGCACAATCTGAAGCAAAACAATTTTAATATATTGTAGAACTCATCATTACAGCCTCAGGTAAGCAGTGATGTAGTGTATCTGCCTATGGCTTTTATTCTGAAAGGTAAGAACTGAAAAGAGTGAAGCTGTAATGCGCTGCTGATGACAATGTGGGAGGCAATAAAGAGTTTGCCGTCTTAGCTCAGACTACAGCGCCTCAATGTTATTATGTTGTCACTGTCGCAATTATGTGCGCAACTCATAACCCTCAGCTTTACCTTATCATGGTGGTACGGAGCAGCTGAGTGGCAGCAAGTGATTTTTAGTGGATCAGCTGATGTCCCATAGGGTAAACGTTGCCCCAAAACTAGGAGCACTCGAGAGGATCAGCTAGCGGCATTGTTTAGACACACATAACATCTGTAGTGTATGTGTGTGTCTGTCTGCAGAGCAGTCCCCTCCTAAATGACGCCAAAGTGTGGTAGAGACTCGGCAAAGATTTTAAGTACATGTCTATTTTGGTAACATTCACCCATCAGTGTGTTGGTTGGCCTCTGTGATTAACTCGCTAAACGTAAAATCTATCTGCATTTGGTGCATAGCAGTTGTTAATTTCGGAGCCTGGTCAGAAGTGTATTTGGGCCCAAAATCATTCAGTGTGTAATAAACCAACGGTAATATATCGAAATTGATTCACTGACAGACAGGAAGCTGCTGTGAAGATCTTAGAACTGGAGTGATTTGATCTACTTTCTTTGTCTTAGTGAGGTCTTGAGCTGCTGTGTTTTTAATCAGCTGCAACTGTCTGATTTTTTTTTTTGGGAGACCTGTAAAGACACTGTTACAGTAGTCGAGTTTATTGAAAATGAATGCATGGACTAGTTTTTTCCAGACCCTGCTGAGACACAATTCCTTTTATCCTTGATATGTTCTTAAGGTGGTGGCATGGTGGTCTAGTGGTTAGCACTGTCGCCTCACAGCAAGAGGCGTGGGTTTTCTTCAGGTACTCCGGCTTCCTCCCACAGTCCAAAGACATGCAGGTTAATTAGTGACCCTAAATTGTCTGTAGGTGTGAATGTGAGTGTCAATGGTTGTCTGTCTCTATGTGTCAGCCCTGTGATAATCTGGTGACCTGTCCAGGGTGTACCCTGCCTCTCGCCCAATGTCAGCTGGGATAGGCTCCAGCCCCCCGCGACCCTCAAGAGGATAAGGGGTTACAGAAATGGATGGATGGATGGATGTTCTTAAGGTGATAGTCGGCTGACTTGTTGTTGTCTTGACATGGCCACTGAAATTCAGGTTTGAGTCCATGACTACACAAAGATTTCTGGCTTGGTATGTGGTTTTTAACATTGCCAACTGCATCTGCATAGTTATGGTAATATATTTTTTTCATAATCTGAGCCAGTGTACGCCAAATGCTCCTGTTTGATTTGGGTGTAGTACATTCAAAGCCAGTTGTTGCCATTGTTATTAGGGTGGTTATTTCACGGCTCAGACTAAATTGAAGTGTCTAGTAGAGTGTAATAGTGTGTATTGGCTTAACATGATTCATACACAGAGGCCATATATTGACTTCATTGAAAACTCAGCATGGCTTTTGTAGCTCTCAAGTCACAGTCTCATTTTCTTCTCAGACTTTACATTCAGCTACAGCTATATATCCACTCAAAGCAGCAATGGGTCGAGGTGAGTCCTTGCTGGTTCGTATCACAATTACATCTAAACCGCTGAGCTCTTACTCACTCAGCTTCATTTAGTGGCTGCATCAAGCTTTCATCATGTACTGATGGTCAACTGGTGCTTATCAAGGCTACATAACATTTCATAACCAGAGACTGTATGCTTCGAGCCATGAATTTATGATTGTGTGATGTGTGAGTGAATAATCTGCTGCATATGTGGCTGACGTGTTTTTGCTGCATTTTGATTTATCCTTGTCAGTTCACTAGATAGTCTCTTTTCCACAGTAGCTGAGGGTGATTTGTTGAGGACTGGCTACATGACGGCTGCTGAAGGCCAAAGTCAGACAAGAGATCGACACGCTATACACGAGCTCCCGATAAATATGATTCTCACAGAACATGGTTTTGATTTAACACAGATCTTCATAGGCATCGTCAGTAGGATGTCACGATTATAGATTTTCTTGGTACGATTATTGTCAGAGAAATAATGAGGGTTTTACGATTATCACGATTATTATGCATTAATTAATTTCACACTATAAATGTGTAAAATCACATGAACACATAGATCTTCAAGTTTCATTTATTTCCATGCCAACATAACAAAAATAATATAGCAACAAAGGTTTATTTTTTGTTTAAATTACAATTTCATGTCTGATGAAGGGCCTGGGCCCAAAACGTTACATGTGGTGATATTCACATTAAATCTTTGGAGCAGTATCTAGTGTGCGGACTCACTTTACTACATGCCTCTTTGTGGTCCTGGTCCAGCACCTAAGTTTTTTCTAGGATGTGCGTGTCTTTTTGTTTTCTTTAAATTGTAATTCCACAAATAAATTGAGAGAATATCTTGTGCAGTGTTAATAATAAATGAAACAGATATAGTGCTGGAAGGACAAGTCCAACATTTACTCAACACAGACGGGAGGAAGCAGAAGGAGGTAATACTAATGCTAAATGTCACTGAGTGTGGACCTTGAGAAGACATTACGTGTATCTTCCACATTGCACACTGACACTGAAACAGTATGACGACTAAAAAAATGATTTGACCTCACGCTGTGTGCACACAAACTGCAAAACTATACATCAAAAAAGTTTTTGAGACGTGCCTTAGCTTGTCACGTTGCACTGTAAGCCCAACTCATATCATACCACTACACCATTAATTGCAAATGACACACTAACATATAATTTTTAATTCAATGTTACAATAGATAAATTGAGATTGACGTATGTTACCCCAGTTATTGTACATTTACCTTTCCCCTAAACAATTTCCCCCCCGGGGATTAATAAAGTATTCTGAATCTGAATGAATTTACTTGCGCATGTAAAGCTGGGTGGTTGTCCCGCAGGTGTATCATGTTGCTCATGTTTGATCCTTTAGCCGCGACTTTTTTGCGGCATGTTTTACAAACTGGAAAGCCGTCATCAATAATGACCCCTTGGTCATTTTGCGATAGCCAAAATGATCCCACACGGCTGACTCTATCTGTTTTTGGGGGGGGATAAGTCTTCATCCATACTTCATCACTCGGAGACGCCTATTCAGCTGTACCACTTGTGTAACTTTGTTTTCGTTCCGTGCGACTGCGAGTGGCGCTGATCTGCCTACTGTATATGGTTCCGCATCCCGGCATAATCTTTGGAGAGTGACAGTGTTGAGGAATTTTACGAATAATTAACCGTGGTGTTTAAAATCGTGGTTAATAGTGAAATCAAGTAATCGTGATATCCCTAATCGTCAAGTTGATACTACAGAGCTGAACAAATAATAAATTAGACATGCACACACTCATCACTCTGAATGATCCACATGATTTCATGATGAGACTCAGGCTGGACAAGGTACTCTCCCTACAGATATTTCAAGCTTAGTAATTAAAGGAAAAGTGTGTATGATTTAGTGGCAACTCCCATGTGCCAAGCGTGAACTCCCTGTTAAGATTCCTTTATGGTTCATTGTTCAAGAGGCTCTTACTAGGAACAGAATTGTCTGCAGAGGTCTCTTTCTCACCAAAACAAACAGAACTGGTGATTTAACCAGGTAAAAACACTGAATAAAGATGTTTCACACTACAAATCAGTGTTCGTCCGACACTGTTGGGCTCATTTGAGATGGCCTGCCAGCTCAGCACCTGCTAATGTGTGCTCAGCTTTTCTCTGTAATAACTTAATGTGTGCACACCCTTTTTCTGATTTAAATGTTCAGGAGGTTATAGCAAGAGCCGAATTATCCACAGAGGTCTCCTCCTCTCCAAAACAAACAGACCCAGTGATTTAAACTAACGCAGAGGTGCTGCTAACTAGTGGCCAACCTGAAACTGTGAATTGCCCTATGTAGAGCCAGTGTTTGGTTTGTCTGTTCTGGCTACTATAGAAACAACACAGCAGACTCTGTGGTAGAGAATGTGCTCCGTATATAGGTACAAACAGCTCAAGGTAACAAAAACACGATTCTTTCCTTCAGGTGATTATAAACTAACAAAAACAATATTATTAATTAATATTATATTCCATTTCTGTTAGTATATCTCTGTAAATCCTGCACACTGGACGTCTAAGCTCGTTCCAAAATTTTATTTTATGGACAAATTGATGTCGCTCTCCTTCAACTCAGCGTGGAGAAACTCAAAGTTTCGAAATGTAATTTCGCAGGAGGAATAAAAACAGCGAACAATTGCGCTTTCAATATACATAATGGAATGTGAGTAAGATAGAAATGAAAAAAAAAACAACACATTTCATAACCCTCATTGTCAGAACAAACTTACTGTAGGTTGGCAATGGACAAACACAGCTATTACTCTACCACTCTTAGCAGAGTCGTAATGATGTTTGCTTTTGCTGAGTTTATCAAGTTCATCTTTTTACACAGACGAGAGGTGATGCTCTCCTCCTCTCACTTTAAATCTGTTTTGTCCGTTATATGATTTTTTTCAACATCTCAAGGAGTTTTCATCAATCAAGAAGCACTTCATTAGTCAACATCAACCTTTTGTGTGTCGTCCTTTTTAGATTCTCTTTCTTTTTTAAATGTCTTCAACTTTCTATTCAGTCCTTTGTCAATCAGTTGCATGCCTCCGTCCTAATGTAAGTTAGTCAAGGACTACTCTGAATCAGATGTAAGTGATGTAACCCTCTTTCAGATTTTGTCCTTTTGTTGTTCAGAGGGAACAAACACTTCTCCGTCTGTGCTTTGTGTGAAAAGCGTGAAGAAAGCAGTAACCCTGAGCTTTGGCTTGAATGCCTCAGTGTTTGTTTGAAAAGGACACAGGTTTCCAAAAATCTGACGCACTTTCTCAAGTTTCATTTCACCTCGAACTTGAGCAGAGTGTGAATTATTTCAGTGCGCACATTGTCGTTTAGACAACGTAGCTAAATGATAATGCAGTTTTCAGATACGAGGCTGTCATTGTGAGTGACATCAGCAGAGTATTGATCCATAACTTTATGCTGCAGCATGACTCAGAGTGATGTACATATGTTTTGTGTTGAGCGTATGGCAGGTGGGGCTCGGGGTGATGATGTCAGCATTACATCAGAAGGGGTCTGTAATGCAATAAGTTAATTGACCCACTTTGAACATCACCACTCCCTTTTACTGTACATATTCCCCCAGTCTCCCCACTCATCCTCCCACATGCAGCACCCCCCCGTTGTGTGCAGTGTTTCACTCTGTGCCAAGCCACCCAGCAGGGATTCACACAAAAGTAGTCATCTCTTTTAAAAAAACCCAAAACCTCAGAGTTCTCTGTTCTTCAGCAAGACACGCAGTGACGAGAAGAAGAGGGGGGGAAAAAATGCAGATCACCACTGGTCTCTGATCCATATTGGTGTGACTAATTGATTTCCAGCTGTGTGGAATCTGTCTCTTAGAATCGCAGAACAAACACTGACTGAATAGTTGAAAGGGCAGAGAAAATCTGGGGTTTATCTCACAACTCTGTCTACATCCGTTTTATCTGTGTCAAATGCACAGGCAAAGTATAGCACCCATGGCCTTCTTATGTGTATTGTGGCTTCATTACCATTGTGTCTTTGTAATATAAGGCTTGTAGGGACAAGTATATAGCATGCTGCAGCATTTATAGCCGAAGTCAGTCTGGAGTGCCCAAAAAGAAATTGCTTACAAAACAATATACAGCACATTGTCACGGTAACAATACCACAGAAAGTTTTGAAATATTACCTGGTCCTTCATGACAACTGAATCTCCCTTTACAGATGGTGTTAATCTAAGTTTAAAGGGTCCCTATCCTGATTAGGCTAACGTTGAGTTATGTGAGCAAGGAGTTCCAGATATTGTTCCCCTAAACATAGAAAGTTGTCTGTCCAAAAAGAGGCGTAGGGCACATTTGGTTACTGCACCAGAAGCCATCATGTCACTGAGCACTGTAAGAGCCTGGTTATTTAGGCATGTGTGGAAATGTCTACTTTTGGATGCTTTAAAACTAGGCTTGGGTGTTATCATGGTATTATGGTACACATGGGTTTTTAGAAATCCTGACAATATGATTGTCAGTACTGTCAAAAATACAAGTGGTCCTCTCTCTGTTAAACTCATTGTATGCTGTGCACATCATGTGCCACCAGAGGTCAGTCTCTGGTCTCTTCTAATGGAACAGGCAGCTGAGCTGACAGACATGGCGACCCTGAGTGGTGAGCGGCGGGGATAGCGTTACCAGGCTGTAAACAGCCGGCTACCAACAGCAGAGAGAGACCGCTGTGGAAAAACAGGGTACTTTAACATTTAACTCAGCGAATTAAGGATTTATTTTGACCAAACCAGAGCTGGTGATGTTTGGAACAGTGGACTAACTAACTAGATGACTAACAAGACTAACAAAGACAGTTTTGGTGTCTCTGTCCTATTTGAATTAAGTGTCTTTTATGATGAGTTAACAAGGCAATTTAGCAAATGTTAGTAGTAGTTTGGAGAGAGAGATACTGTAATTCAGAAGGTGTACATACTCTGTACTTTTATGCATTATATCAGTTCTGCCAAGAACCAGTTCATGTTAAATCTTCTGTTGCCAATTGCCAGTACTTGACAGCGGAATAGGGCTAGAACGATAAGTTTAAACTAGAAGTGGAAGTGCCACAAAGCCTGGAAGCCAGCCATGGAGCTCCAAAGCTGGCAACTGAGCTCCGCAGAGCTGCTGAGATCGGCTTCAGACAGGAAGCGGAAGCACCCCGAAGTTGGGAAGCAGGCCATGGCAGCTGCTTTGTCGGCTGTTTCGTTGGCTTCCCAGCAAGCCGAAACCATTGTGGCAGAACAGTGCTGTAGCGATAGTTTTGCGGCGTCAGGTCTATTTTTTTTTTATATATATATATTATTTTAGTAATAACCTATCATTGTCTGACAAGCAGATACACATACAAGCAAACAGACAGGGTCAGAAGATTAGCTCTATGTGTTATTGGAAAAGAGCAGAGAAGCAGAATTGCATTTAAGTCTACTATATCACCCTGCAGCTTGTTCAAAGGTAAAACTTTTGTTATTACAGAGAAAGCTTAGTATCGAGAAAAAAAAAAAAAAAAAAAAAGGTGCCGTTGGGTACCTGTACCAAATTCCAGGCACTAGAGCTGGTACTGGCATCGGTTCAAATGTGCATGTTACCCAACTTTAATACTGATCCCCCAAACATAGAAAGTTATGGAATTTGTGGATAGGTCTACTTCTGAATCCTCCCATCTATTTAAAAAGTATATTGGCACCAACAATACAGACCTTGTTAAGCTGATAATAGCAATGATGAATCAGTATTGGGAAAATAAAAGTCGGACTGGTGGCCTTGATTTATGTTAATGATATATTTTGAGTTGTGTTTCCTGAATCTGTTGTACACAATTATTGGAGTATGACCCACGTTGAAAAATGCTGGAATTTTCCTTTAATATTACATTTTAGACTTGAGGTCAGATGCATCACCTGTTGTTGTTGTTGTTGTTGTTGTTGTTGTTGTTGTTGCTGCTACTTGAAAACCGCAGTATCTCTCTGAGTTGTGCCTCGGCCAGGACTTCGGCTGCCAGAAACTCTTGTGAGCTCAGGCGCTGCTGGCAGTAAAGGCTCATCTGTAACACTGGAGACAGTGATTAGAGAGAGGGAATCAATAATACATGGTAAGGGACGGCTAATGTACCACAGGGACTGACAGACAGACAGCGACGTCTCCGATACCCAGCCCGCCATCTCATATCCGCTGGTTTCGACACACAAAGCCAGACAGAGCAAGCACACGAGGTATGAAAAGCAACAGGGGAAATAAAAGCTGGGGAAGAGAAAGGTTAGACAAATAGAGACAAAATAGTTTGAAAGCACAAAAAAAGAACAAACAGGTACAACATGAGTAAATCAACAAGAACCAGAGGAGTGAAGAGATTCGTATTAAAATCAGATCTTAATGAATAATTTCCTTAAATCCCAAAATCACATGATCACAAAGGAATTTATTTTAATTAACAACAGCGCAGAACAAAACAAACATCAGCAGACACACACACACACACACACACACACACACACACACACACACACACACACACACACAACAGGCTTATTCCAAAATCCTGTGTTTAAAAGAGGGCCCTTCATCCTCACACCAACATGATGTTGCAAAAATCAATACAGGGCTGTGAAACAGGCCAAAATGAAATAAGTGTGCAAGCTATCCGGGAAATAAGATTGGCAGGCAGACAGAAGCATGCCACCAGTCTCGGGGGACGGATGCTCGCCAAGCGGTCTCTCATCCAGAGAGATTGGGGTTAATGCCTCTTCTGCATTAGCACACTAGCACCACGTCAGCCAGCGCTGACCTCAGCCACGGAAATACTAGATGAATCCACACACACACACACACACACACACGCACACACACAGGGTTACTTAGGTCACTTCTCGGCAAATAACATAAACCCTTTTTACACAGAGATCCCACAATGGAGCTTTGCTTTTTTACACAGAACCAAACAACGCCGGCATAATGTCGCCCCAGTGTGTGATCTTAGACATCATGCCAGCTTTCCGGAGGTATAAGAGGCCTGACGATGTGGCGTGTAACACAGCAGTGTCAAGGTCTAGTGTAACAAATAACATACGCATTTGGCAATGCTTTCTAAATAATAATAATGGCGCAACAAGACAACAACAATCATTTACAATCCCTGGTATGTAGTGGTTGATGTCGTCCTCTTCTCAGAGGGTAAGGAGCTCCCTCACCTCACTATAACCCCAATGTGCAGGCATTTTCAGTTGATATTTATCTTTGAGTTAGCTGCTAACTGCTTCTAGCAGCATTTTAAATCACCTGGTGGGGGGGTCGCACATTTAACATGACATCAAAATGTCACACCCTTGCTGTCCTGCTGGCTGTCTCTTTAACACAGATGTCAGTTTGGCTCTGTTACTACCTCGACTGCCGGCTTAATGGTGAGACTTCTCTGTCCTCACATTCTGCCATTGTACCTTTTCAAACAGAACGGTGAGGTGAAATAGTAGCGTGACATTCATGCCTCAAACAAGCAGTGTAAATGGGGCTATAGACTTACATTCATTTTTAAAGAAATGTTTTTGGGCATTTTAGCCTTTAATTGATAGGACAGACAAGTGTGAAAGGGGGAGAGAGAGAGAGAGAGGGGGTGGCATGCAGCAAAGGGCCACAGGCTGGAGTCGAACCCGGGCCGCTGCGGCAACAGCCTTGTACATGGGGCGCCTGCTCTACCACTAAGCTACCACATTAATTTTCTTGAAACATACTCTGACCACTGCTTGCATAATCCTAACCCAGACCTTTACCTGATCCCTTAACCACTGACCCAAAACTCATCTTTTTCCGATTAGGGGATGCAGCCTTTGACCCCAATTAAACAAGCGGTCCCCAATGAACTGGTTGAGCCTGGTGTGTGTCCATAAGGATAACTTGCACACACGCACACACGCCCACGCACATACACACACACACAAGAAGATAACAAAGAGTAGTATGATGATCTAATTAATCAGTGATTGGAACGACTGCACGCTTCCTCTTTTGAATGCCACCCACCCACGCACACACAGCGTACTCCTGCCCCCCTCCTTGCTCCCTCTTTATTACACCCCCACCTCTCCATCTCATTCCCAGGACTGCTCATCATTACAAATACAAATACATAAACATAGTTTACTGATTCAGACAGAATAATATTTGTTCGCATGAAGGGGCTGCTGTCCTGACACAGCTGTCTGAATAAAACCTCATTACCGAATTGACTCTCCAGAAGCAGGCTCATGCACCCCCGACGCCACAGGTTGCTCGTTACCGCTCGACTTTCTCTTTGCAGCTCAAACCTCTACAGCGGGCAGACCGGGCTCTGTTAGCTCTCCCATTCAACATCACTGGCAGTGACCTCCCGCTCATCATGACAGAAACATGGCAAAGCAATGATTCCTCAAGCAAATATACAAACTTTGTATTTTTTTGCGTGGTAAAGTGCATCTGAACGTGGCATTTAGCTGTGGAATGTCTCCATTGTATCATGGAGGATACAGACGTTGGTACTGAGCAGGATGGAAATTGGGAGCTGTGTATTTTGAGGTAATAGCAAAAGTGTTACCACGGAGACGCAGGTGGAATCTCTGAAATGTTTTGAGTTTTAACCTTGACTCAGATGCCACTAATGTGAAGCTCAGGAGACATGAAAAGCTGATTGTGTTCAGGGGTGTATTGAGAGAGAGAATGAGTAAAGATACAAACAATCAAGAGAGTTTATAAGAGCGGCGTTTCAGAAAGGAGAGAGAAGCAGACACAAGGTAAAGTGAATGCACAAAACAAACTAAAGGACAAGCAAAAAAAAAAGTATCTTACATGTTATCTGTGATCTTACAAGGCTGCAGCGGCCATCACAATTTCCACAAAGTCACAAAATCACCATTTGTACATCAGTTACTCACTCCGAGTTACCTTGAATTTATGAAGAAGAATCCAAAAACGGCGAACGTTCTTGATGAAATGGAGAGAGAGGGAACTGCGTTTAACAACAGCAAAACTGTATCAAAACCTTAGTTTACAAACTCTCAAACAAGTCCAATTCTTATTTATTCAGTCATAAGCTCAGTACTTTCCAAACACATGCATTTTGCTGAAACCGTTCCAGTTAAAACACCTCCAAATAAATAGTCTCATGCATGGCAGAGTTCATGGGTGCGCTTGCTCATGCATGCTACCTGTATAAGGAAGTGTTTGAATTAGTTTTTAGCGAAAATGCATGTGTTTGGCAAGTACTGAGCATATGACTGGATAAATGAGACTTGGATTATTCAATTTTTTATGTAAAAGAAGTTTTGTTATAGTTTTGCTACTATTTAATGTGAATCCCTTTACTTCAATTCATCAGTGTTTACTGTTTTTGGATTCTTCGTCCTCCGTGGAGGCATGCAAGAAAAACAAAGGGTGCGTTCTGAATCACACACTTTTTACTTTTAGTAGATACTCCAGCTGCCCTTAAAAACTACATACTGTTGCATTCAGTATGCACACAATTGGAACATACTACTTTCTCGTAGCATTATGCCCTGAACTTTGACCCTCTTACTTTTACATTGATTACCTTAGAGATAAAAAAAATCGGCACTTACCAAGTTTGCTAAAGATGGAGATTGACCTGGAGAGATCTGCTGTTGTTACTCTGCAATACATGTAGTTTAACTTTAAAGTTATAACTGCAGAGATTGTAGATTCTAACATTTGCAACAGTGAAATTACATCTGCATTTCTCTGACTGTTATTTTTATAGTTGTTTGGAATATTTATGATTATTCTGTTCACTTAATTAATATTTCGATTATTACTATTTGACTGGTCATCAGTTACTTGAATGTCCATCATTGTGAGATCTGACAACTGTCTATCAGCCGTCAATCAGTTGTCAAGCTGTCATATGTTTGCAGCTCAGTCGATGTGACGTATCATCTGCTGCACAGAAGATTATGGGTCAAAATTAGGGATGCACCGAAATGAAAATTTGTGGCCGAAGCCAAATAAAATTAAACGCTTGGTCGAATACCCAGTACTGAATACTGAATGCCGTTGTTTAGTTTTTCATTAGTTTTTGCAGATGAACCCCCTCCAGATTAGTGTTGTCACGGTACCAAAATTGGGACCCACGGTACGATACCAGTGAAAGTATCAGGGTTCTGAGTAGTTTCACAGTACCACAGCGAAAATGAGGCAGATGTGCCTTTTGTCATTTATAAAAAGATAAATCACTTTTCTATGATACATCGATGATGTAAATTACTTATTGACTTATTCATACTTCAAAAACAGCATCAATAAGTGATTATCATAGCGGGGATTGAAATAAAATAAATAAATAAAATAAGAATCAACCAGCCACCCTCCTCCCCTGACAAGTCCCTTCATCAGTAACGAACAGTCCCTAAAGTGTGGTGAGGTTTGTGGACCGTTACCTGCCACAGAGAGAGAAATGTGAACGGCTCGTTTCACCTCTGACACGTCAAATACCTGTGTGCCGCCATGGCTCAGCTGTTCAGGCACTTTTGGGCAGTCGGGACACCAAGAAGAGGAAATTATTTGACCTGGAGCCGGACTTCTCCGTCACAGTAAGTCTGTGACCCCCGTTCAATCCACATCCGGCAGGATTTGCCTTTCGTTTGTGGTTGAAATCTGTACTCGCACAGCGTGCTCCTGAATGATTTCTTTTGCTCACACAAAACTATTTTTAGTTGCAAATGCGAGTAAAATGCTCGCACCGTAGAGCTCTGTGGAAAACAAATCACACTGTTTGATTGCGTCATCAAAACACGCCGCTATTATTTGGCTTTGCTTTTCACTTATTCCACCAAATACCGAATGTGTGGTTTTTTTTGCAAAATTTGGCTGAATATATTCGGTTACCGAATATTTGGTGCATCCCTAGTCAAAATAGCCAAAAAGGCATGCTACTGCAAAATCAGACTGGATGGAGTAGAACATCCCGGTTACTGTATTTCACATCTTTTGTATTGGGACATACTAAATCTTTTTCTGGCATGGTAGAATGGGTATTGGAACATGCAGAAAGTTTTCTTTATGAATTCGAGGTAACACTGGGTTAGTAATTTTATACAAATAGTCATTTTGTGGCTGAAGTATCCTTTATGATCAGCATTGGTAGGGCAACATCTCTTATCACTGAACCACCAATGACTGGGCAATCAGGTTTAAAGGATTAGCATGATTAATTAAATAATTTTTTGTGGGTCAGTCAGCGATGTTTTCTTTCAGTCCACCAATTTATTTATCAACTAGTCATTTTAAAACCCACAAACAAACAAACACCACCAACAACAAAAAAACAAACCCAAACCTACCTGTCTCTCAATGTGTCATTCATTGTAAAGTAATAATGACAACCCTGAGCCTAACTCTCTGACTTAAAGTGATTATGGCTTGTGAGTAACACCGTAGGAAGCGTATAAGGTTGTCACAAACAGGCTGACTGGCACCTTGTCAAATGCTCTTTCACCCTCCTGTCACTGTGCACCCTGTCTCCTCTGGGTTCTATAATTCATCATCTCCTAGGCGAAAAGAGGTTAAACTGTAAAGGGACGTGTGTCTGTGCCGTAGAGGACTCCCCCTGAACAGCCTCTGCTGAGCCTGTGATGACATTTTCATTTGACACCAAAGCCAACATTGCTGTAATGAGAAGCCATCAAAAAGCCATCTCCTAAAATAGAAAAGGATTTCAATTTGAGGACGCCTATATTGATATGCAAAATATGTATTAAAAAAAGGGGCTCTCTTTTAGATCGGCTGGATACACTGGGAGCCAGTGGAAGCCATGTGATGACACCTTGGATTGGTTTGGTCTGCGTACACCAGAATAGAATTATGCTAATGGATACGGACTGAGAAAGGAAATTTTGAAAAGGAGGAAAAATATTAAATTCAGTTTTATTGAAGATGTGTATGAAATTGATTTCTCCCCCAGGGTGTTTGAGACCTAAATCAATTATATATTTCCTATAATTGGTCCACAAGAAACCACGGTGCAGTGTGGAGTCCATAAGTCTGTTTTGCAAAGAAGTAGGTATTACTTGAGATAACAAGCACTGTGGACTGAGTAAGATGCTTTTTTTTCACTTCAACAACTAAGAAAAATAAGGTATAGCTGCAGCTTGTTGGTCTCTTTGAATAAGAAATGGTGTACTTTAAGGGCTGCAACCTACTGTTGTTTTCATTATTAAGAAATAAAAATATCAGTTGTAATTTCGTCCATCCTGAGATGACTTCTTTAGATGTCTTGTTTTGTCCAGAACCCAATTTATTATCATGTATGACAAAAACAAAACAAAACAAAACATAAAAATGCTGGAACAAACAAATATTTGTCATTTTTGCCTATGAAATTATTATAATGATTCTAAAATAGTGGAAGACTTTATCAATTGATTAATCAATTAATCGTTGCAGCTATAGCTGAATTCAGAGCTCTCAGTTTGTCCTAAGTACATTTGGTTAATTCTCAAACATTCTGACAGTGATGTTTTAGCTGTTCTGGGAGAATATTTCTGGAAATGCCATTGTCTAATATTGCTCTGATATCTCGTCATTATTTCACCTGATTCACCAGTCATATAATGACCTTCCCTTCTCCTGTCAGGATGACTCAGTAATACACTCTTTCATTGTATCCGGAAAAAGTCATCTAGTCGAGGAGGACTGTCTGGCTCTGATCTCTGAAACCGTCCCTGTCACACACTGTAAAATTGCAAAATTTGTATTAAAGTTTTATAAAGGTCTTTTTGCATGACCCTTTCAGTGTTAGTTTTGCATCCATCCTTTTTAAAACTTAGTGTTTCACTGGCCTTTAAGTTTTCAAAAAAGTATTTTTGGAGAAGTCGCTGTACCTAAACTAGCTACCCAGTAGGGCTGTCAAAATTGTTCAAAAATGACGTTTGAATATTCCTTCTAAAAATAACTCATAGGTTCGAACCATTCAATTTTTTTTTTCTTTTCGCATTATGTCCACAAGAGGGCAAACTAATACAAGGAAATATACTTGTATATGTATTAATACAAGGAAACATAACTACTTGTAGGTATTTTTATTTCAACATAAACATCTTTGAAAACATTTACATACCTACACATTAAAACACATAAAACAATTATCTATAACATTACATTAAAAACGACCTGGGACCTCTCGCTCGTCCCCCGTCTCTGACCCGTCAGGCCACACCACTTGCGGAAGTGCTGCGAATAGCCTCGAAGTGCCTCGAAGCGAAGCCAGTTTCCTTTTGGCGCCCATGTTAACTGATTGTGTCATCCACACCGGCTGCGCCGCGCCGCACAGCTCCGTGGCCGGCTCTGGTCTATTTTCTGCGCGAGCCGCGAGCGAATGTGTCAAGCCGGGTGACAGAGACAACAGCTGGGAGCAGAACTGCTTGTCGACCAGCATGGAGAAATGCGCGTCTGATGTGAACGGAAGTGCTCCAGCTCATGCGAGAATTTCGGTGCGCTGCGCTTCGCAGCACCTCCGCGGGCAGTAGGGCCTTATGCACAGTGCAGCGGCCCAGGCCAGCGCCCACTCGCAAAGAGGACAGCTGTGGTGGTGGGTTTTTTTTTTCTCTCCACAATCGAATATCAGTTTTCACATTTGAAGGTCCTTTTTTTTTTCAAATTCGAATTTAAATTCTAATTTAGAATATTTGTTGACAGCCCCACTACCCAGTGGAGTTTGCTGTTTTTGCTCTCATGTGGTGTGTTCCTAAATCAGATATACATCCAATCACTAGCCGTGGAACTGCTTTGAGAACAGTCATATTGAAATTCACGTGTTTTTCCCTACATCCTTGGTTTTTCCGCGTCATACTTCACAGTGTTGGAGCGGTCTGCTGATATTACGGTAGACTGACGTAGCTGTACTGCTGCTGCAGTATGTTGCCCCAGTTGCAAGCTAGTAGGGCCCGACTTTCAGATGCTTTCTGATGAGGACAGCTTGCCTACATGCCATGACAGTGTTATCACGAGGCCTTGACAAAGATATTGGGATGCAGCCCTGGATATCCTAAGGTTTGGAGGAACTGTTCCTTCCTGAAACCCTCTACATCGTGGTCCCACCACTACAACTCCTCACGGACTACAACTCCTCACGCATGCTTGTGCAGTAACCGGAAGCAGGTGTCACATTTAAGTCTGTATCGGTCCGTAGTGTTATTTTCCGCAGAACTACCAGCAATAGCTGCTAATAGAGCTTGTGGACCAAAAGCCCATTGGTACCACAGCCTGTTATCCTGAAACCAAATGCCCATATTGATTTGAAAGGCCATTTCTTTGAAAATGCGCTGCATACTCTCCCAAAGAGAAGCAAATGGCTAATCATTATGCAGAGTAACATCATTGCACCTTCCTTGATGATGGGGACAAACTGTGAAACTATTCTCGCATGTCCTGCAGAGAGTAAGAAGTTCGGATAGTTCAAAGCACAACAGGTAGTTGCACAAGTCCAATACAATAAGATCAAGACAGAATATCACCATTCATGTTATCTGTAGTGAGGAAACAATCACTTACAGTGTGAGTAAAAACAAACACACATGCAACAGTAATTCTAGTTTAATTTTCCTCCATGGGTGGAACCAGATGAAAACATTACATGCTCTACTGTCATCGGAAGGTTTCATTTTCTCCTGAGCCTCGGATGAAATCTACCTTATTGCTGCTTCCCTCCTCCCCCACAGCCGTCGTAATGAGAGAATATTTCCCCAGAGTGTGAAAGCAGATCCAAGCTGTGCTTTTAGAAACTTTATTAAACCAACCTAACCAATTATTTCAGTGTTTGCCTTCCTCCTGACGAGTGACGATCCATTCAATAAGGCTGGTAAATGTTAATGTAAAATGAATTTTCTGTTGAGCCGGTGATCACTGATGTCTTTTTGGCCAACCTTGCTGCCAACAATAGTTTCATACCTTCCAGCAGGGTTGGTTCAGCTGAATGGGATGGAGAGATGTGAAAGGTATTGGAGCAGCAACGACAGCAACACCTCTGACTCAGAGGGATTGCATTTTAATACAAAAGTCTGGCAAGACTCCAGCTGGGGCAAAATATTTTATTGAATTGCCCAGTTAGCCTGTGATCAAACACTTTGGTGGGAGATTGCGTTCCTCAGCTGACATTTATCTATTTATCTTTTCAGAGAAAAATAGAAGAAAAATCAATCAGGCTTTAGAAATGAGACAACGTTGGCTGCAGGCTGATAGATGTCTTGTCACTGGCTGTTACCAAGAAGTTTAACGTTCAGCCTGAGGAGATGCCCAGGATTCCCCCACAAGTCGATAAGCTGGTGTGCAGCACTTTAGAGTGGAGATGGAAGTGATGGGAAGACTGTGGACATGTAGTCACCCATCAGAAAATGACAAGCTGCTACGGATTCATGCGTGAGAAGGTGTCCCTACCTATCAAAAAATGTCTCCGTGTCACAGTGTCACATTTGAAGAAAAACTCTCAGCTCTGTCACAGAAGAAATTTAGTTTGTTAGTAGGTGTTGGTGCTTTGATTCATTGTGGGGTGGCATCAATCAAGTGTGTCATCACTTTCTTTTAATTATTTTAAAATCTTTGCTATATGTTTAAGAAATAGTAATTTAGTTACTGGTACTTAGGTGCATCTTATAGATCAGATCAATCTCTCTGTTGCACGTAGCAATGGTTCCCTTTGAATTCCTACTGTGAGGGAGCAAGTGGACACATGATAATTTAATGTCTCTGGAGTTCAAAGCAGCATTGTAGCCCAGAACCCTCTAATATAGTGAAGCAATATGTTGAAGCTTTCATTTCTCACGCAAAAGGTAGCTTTCATTATTACTGAGTGATGGACTGTCATGACTCACACTTGTACAAAGGCTCATAATATTGGGTTTCCATATGGCAAGTGGCAGAGGGATGGAAGGATTCATCTGAAGTTCCCTCGCTTGTGTAAAAGTTTGCTTTTTATGCATTTAAATGAGCAGTGTATTCTCCTGAGTTCTAATCTTTATGTGAGGCACTGTGTCGAGGCAGTAAAACTACCCTTTGAAAATTGTAAGTTCATTAAAAATGCTCACTGCAAGCAGCAGTGGCCCAAAGCAAAGATCCAGGGTAAACCCACGTCTTATGTTTGTGTAAATGTGCTGTGATGTCGTGATGACCTGACTCCTGAACTCTGTTAAATCCCGATCCTCTTCTTGCTTTGGAAGGAAAGGCTAAACAAAGGCCAAGAGTTTTTGTTATGGCTACAGAATTTGTCTTACTCTGTAGTATTGGCAGTGACTTGTCGTCCTCTTATCAATACACGTCATCCCTCAGAATTATGTTCATATTGGATGATTTCCACCTTATAATTGCCAGCAATGCCAGTATTCAGTGCCACTGCACACACTGTAACACTTTACCAAGGGTTTTAGTTGCCTATTCCTAGCCATACTGTAACCATTTGGTTTGCCAGAATCACAATCTTTTTCTAACCTTTAAGGGGATAGTTTGGATTTTTTGAAGTGGGGCTGAATGAATTACTTATCCATAGTCAGTCTATTATCTACAGTAGACTGCATTCGGCATGCTTTCAGTTTGGAGAAGCAGGCCACCAAAGAGTACCACCAAAGAAGCCAAGCAATGTACTGCTGTGGACTCTAAGTACTCTACTACAGCTTCATTCATTTTCTGTGCTTCTAGTGACTTGGCACCATATTTTCTTTGCCAATCACATAGAATTGGTTGGGTAGGCTGCGAGTAGCTCTGTGAAGTTGCAGGTCGACTTTTCTCAGCTTTAGTTTGGGACTTTAAGAGAAACATAACATTTTTCAGACACAGATAAGTAGGGTTTCCCCCAATAGTCGATTGAACATTAGGTGACCAGAAAGGTCATTAGTCAGCAAGATTTCATTGGTCGCTTAGTTGCAGAAAAATAGCCAAAAACGTGTGAAACTCTTTTAGGAGCTGCACTTTGTCAAAATAAATCAAAACCTATAGGCAAACATTTGCCTATCATTGGTCGACTGCAAACATGACGTATCATCTGAAACATGGAAGTAGCTACATGCCCATTAGCCACTTAGCACAATCATTACTGCTTTGCAGACAGCGTCATTAACAGGCGGCTCGCTCAGTGTGTGACGTGCACTTGTAGATAAAATATAGGCCTATATTCATGAAGGTTCATTAGTACGGTTTTCTATTTCTCTGTAATGTAGCACAGTGTTAACAATGTTACTGATACTATTCTTTCTCACACCTTCAACTCAAACCATTGTGTTACCCCGCCCAAAATATATAATTTAATAATTGCATTAATATCGTAAACATGCGGGCAACTAGTCGACTAATGGCCCTAAATGATGACTCTTGGTCGACGAGAAAAATTCTTCATAGGGGCAGTCCCACAAATAACTCTGTTAGCTTATTAAAACAACACTGCTGATTAACGTTATAGACGGGCAGGACTTATTACATTGGCTGCCTAGCTTGCACATTAACGTTACTCATTTTATTATTAGCCATTAGCCGCTCACTGAATGATAACATAACAGACAGCTAATGTGGCTGTCAGCTAATGGGTTACAATAAAATGGCTAAGGTTAATGTGTGCTGCCGGCCAGGTTAACATTTGGCATAAAACTTCAATGATGTTGAAACCAGTGCTTTACTGTCCTTTAGAGATTCTGCAGCGGTGCTGTGTTTGTAGTTGTGAGTCACTGAGGAGCCAAAGAAGGCACTGTTGGTATCGATACTGTTGCAAATGAGTATTGTATCCAAAACTAATTTTTTGTATTGATTAGTATCTGAGTATTGATTTTTTTGACAACCCTAGCGGCACTGAATATAGACATCAGCACCTGCAAGACTGAGACAACTCTTTGTATGCAGTGAACATTTCTCACAAAGATCATGTGAAACCACTGACGGTAAGTGAAAGAGCCACTTGCGGAGCACTACAGTACACAACCATCAGGTTAAAAAACACTTATTACGTAAAGCAAATGAAACGACTTACCAAGCGACCGGTAAAGTTTGAAGTGCTGGCATCCTCTGATTCAGGAAGATCCTGAAGTTGTGTTGTAAGCAAGTCCAGGCAGCAGTAGCTCTGTGGGTTCATGAGCATCCATTTACAGTTTGAACATTTCACTTCTGCTCTATCTGGGCTTCCAGTTTCCACAGAAGTTTCCTCTTTGTCTCTCTTTGTTGGCCCGTTCAGTCTCTTCTTCAAAGCTCTTCTTCTCTGTACTCTGGTTCATAGAGATATACCTTTTTCTCCACAGTGAATGGCAAAAACATTGTCACTGTCATAATCACTCAGTTTGTTTTTTATTTTTTTGTGCCAAAGAACAGAACTGTCTGTTGGCAAGATAAAGTGGTGAAAATATTCTCATTATATTGGTTGTTTTAGGTAAGCCTTTCTTGAAATGGTTGAAATACATTTTGCTGCAAATCCATATTCACAGCAATCTAGTGTATGTAATACACTGACTGTGGACAAGTACCTCATCAAAATATGCAAACTATTCCTTAAACCACACCACAGCTGCCAGGCAGACATTGTAATAAGTGAGAATATTAAAAACGTTGAACATACGAACATTGTTAAATCATATAATCCGGGGTTTGTATCGCATAAAGTCATACAAACACAGCATCAACAATGAATTGTAAAAATGACCTAACTATCCATAACTTTGTTCTGGAGGACAGCCTTCCACAGCGCTCTGTGTCTGGACCACAACTTTACATCTTGTTCCACACACAGTGACACTGCACATAAACTGTAAAGCAAATCCCATTCGGTCGTAAAACAACATCCATCAAGCTGTCACTGTGGGATGGTGGAGTAGCTCCAGTGGATCCACAAAACATTTAAATCACCACAACAAAACGCAGCAACATTCAGAACACAGCACTGAGGTTGCTGTTACCTGGCATTACAGAATGTTTCAGCTTTTATGTAAACCAGCACTAAAATCTTTATGCCAGTTTTTGTTCTCATTTGCTAGGAATATAATTTCTTTGTTGTCAAATGTTGAAAATTCAATCCAAAGTCCTAAAATGGATAACTAAAGCAGCAGTTTGAAGCAGCTAGAAATTAAGGATGGAAGCATTGTTATATGGTTTTATATGTGGTCTGTTCATCACACAGCAACGAATAATTAGAAAATATAGTAATTAGTTTGACCATCAACATATCTCTGGCATACATTGGACATTGTCCACACCTATATAAAAATGATTAGGGGGTTTTTGTGAAAAAAAATAATTGCACAGCACTTTGCAAGGGTTAGTGTTAAGGGCGTAGGGTGTGCATAATGAATGGCATTGTGAATTTTATGAAGCATTGTATGACCTTGGTGCTGAAAGTCTTGATTAGAGTGCCACTGTTAGTCCTTGTGAAATGTAAATTGGATGGATGCCTTTTTTTGTTAAGGTAATGTAAAGGAAGGAGTATCTCCTTGGTAATTTAGCAGTGAAATCAGCATACAGTTTATGCTGAATCCTGTCTGATGAATTGAGTGACTGAATGAATTGAATGGAAGAGAAATCATGGAATAACTGTCTGGAATATGATGTGCGGGATGTCAAGATGGCATGTCAAGGCTCAAGATCTCTGACAAGGAAACCCATCCACCCATACTTATTTTCTCATTAGCAACTGTTGCATCAACAAACTCAATTCGCACCTTCTCTGAACTCCCCAGCACAACCTGCTGTTACCAAGGTAACTGTGGGAGTCATCAGAGAGTAATGCACCACCACACGAGTCTGAACCAAACAACGTGCCGCAAGTCCTTGAGGTCGATCACATGAGTGCCTGAGTTTTGGGCTCGTAATGAAAAAAAGCTGCATATGTGGAAAGTTGAGGTGTGACCTGTCCTTTTTCAAATGAAGGTGAATTTGACTTGAACAAGATTGGCCCGCTATAGAAAGGCCGTACAGCTGATGCGATCTTGGGAAATGCAGGCTGGGAACATGAGTGATGCATTCCCCAAGGGAAATGAAGGACTGAAATGTATGGAGATAATTATTTCCTCCAATCTTCCGGCCTGCCCCCTGCCCTGGTCCTCTGTGTCCCATCTGTGACTGACCCCTGCTCCCCAGAGACGTGTGTGTGTGTGTGTGTGTGTGTGTGTGTGTGTGTGTGTGTGTGTGTACACACATGTCTGATTATTCTCGTTCAGTAATTAATCATTGCTGATTAACAGAAGATGTGTAAAGCAAAATAGAAAATGGTGAATTAAATTCACATGCTGCCTTTATGTGTTGGTTGTACTGTTACTAAAAATGATTAAATGTTAATTTAACTTGTTAATTATTCCACTCTGCTTGTTTTTATTATTTATGGAAAGGTTACAGGACCAAACATATAAACTTATTAGTAAAAATGCATTGTAAAAAATAATTTAAATTGTAAATTGAGCTAAATTATTCTGTTCTATGTGTTTTCCTATTGTTTTTTTAATTAATTTATGAGGGAGAAAGAACAGGCCTTCTGTGAGACCTTTGTAGTGCAGTGTGGGTTAGATCTAGTTTTAATTCTAAAGAAATATTACAGAAAAATGTTGTGACACATTGTGAGATTGAAAAATCATCAGGAAAACACATGATAACAAGTGGCTTTTTTATGTTCTACAAAGCTATATCATGAATAATATAATAATAATAATATTAATAATAATAATAATAATAATGTCAAAAAAAGAATATATTGAAAAATTTAGTGATTTGGATCATCAGTAATAATCGACAGACTTCAGTTTAGGTTAGCCGTTCCAACATGATGAATCTCCATTCACTGAATGCCAGCGGCTCACAGACTGGTTAAAACCACAGCAAGCGTCAAAACCAGCTCACTAATTCAGTCTAAACAAGTTGTGAAGTCTTGAAGGCTGACCGGCATGCGGGTGAGGGATGATGATTGGCTTCTCGTGACAAGGCAGCGCTGTGAATATTTCCACCGGCGCGGGGTTGAAGGGTCATCCATCTTTCTGTGGAGACAGAAAGACAAATAGGCTGACACTCTCCTGTGAGTGGCTGTCATACATCTATCTCATCATTATTGAGCTGCTGGGGACCGGCACCCCATCAGCCTGTGTCACACTGCCAGCATTTTCACTCAGCCGCAGTGCGCGGGATCAGACACAACGACAATAGATGAGAGCCTCTTCACTATGTGTTTGGAATCCTAACAGGAATTTTGTCTCCCAGGTTTGGACTTTAGTCAGCGGCACCAAAAAGTTTTTACACATGTAGGTTTTGGAAGTAAAAAATTAGTTGGTAAGAAGTGGCCTGGAATTACTGAGGGACATTTTAAAGGAAATTAAAATGTTTTGCCACATTTTTAGCCCCCAGAGTTTCAAAGCAAATATCTTGTAGTGCTGAAGTCAAATGTGAGGGTTTGCCTTTAAGAAGCTGGAAGCAGTAATAAATTAGTTAACAATGAATCGAGAGTATAATGGATATCTTTGAGTTTTGGACTGTTGGTCAGACAAAGCAAACAAAGATAGTGAAACTCTCTTGTCAAAATAAATCAAAACTTGTATGACTGGACCATGTGGGAATTTCAGGTAAATAGGCTATGCAATGCTTGTTAAGGTTGCTTAGACGCAACCTGATGCCACGCTCTTGAAAATTGGCACAAAAAGGCAAAAGAGCCTAGAGCCCGACCTCGCGTTTCTAGGCTGTTAAAGATGCGGCATGTGCACGGCCCCTAATTTACAGAGCTGGTACCTGCGGTTATTCCACAGGCTAGTTACATGTCGGGCAGGAAATCCAAGGAGGACGAACCCAAGGTGATATGTAAACTCATCTTCATTGGTCGACTACAAACATGACGTATCATTTGAAACATGGAAGTAGCTACATGCCCATTAGCCACTTAGCACAATCATTACTGCTTTGCTGACAGCATCATTAACAGGCGGCTCGCTCAGTGTGTGTCGTGCACTTGTAGATAAAATATAGGCCTATATTAATGAAGGTTCATTAGGACGTTTTTGTATTTCTCTGTAATGTAGCACATTGTTTTTTAAAAGATATTTTTTTAGGGCATTTTTGATAGGATAGTGAAGTGTGAAAGGGGAAGAGAGAGAGGGAGAGACATGCAGCAAAGGGCCACAGGCTGGAGTCAAACCCGGGCCGCTGCAGCAACAGCCTTGGACATGGGGCGCCAGCTATATCCACGAAGCCACTGACGCCCCGCACAGTGTTAACAATGTTACTGATAGTATTCTTTCTCAGACCTTGAACTCAAACCATTGTGTTACCCCGCCCAGAATATATGATTTAGTAATTAAATTTATATTGTAAACAAGTGAGCAACTAGTTGACTAATGGCCCTAAATGATTTGGTCGACTAGGAAAATTTTTAGTTGGAGGCAGCCTTAAAACAAACAAACAAACAATGAATATGGTATGTTAACTTCGACTCTGGGCATTTTTTTTTTCATTATTTTTAGATTTTTTTTAGACCTAACATTAAATAGATGAATCCATTAACTAAAAAAATTAGCATGTTCATCCATGATGAAAATAATATCTAGTTGCATCTTTAATTGTATGCTGCTTTATGTCTTATGTAAAGCACTTTTATTGTTGTTTTGTAGCTCTATTCTTTTTAGAAGGCATGCACGTTTATTCGTATTTAGGCTGTTTTGACATTTGAAGACTTCACACTGAGCTCTGGGAAACTGTGATGATCATTTTCCACTATAATGTAAAAAGTCATATTGGTATGGTGATTGACAATGAAAATAACTGAGTTTAGCTTTTACATCACTGTCAATTAAATGTTTTCATTTGGACTTTTGTTTTTAAGGCTTTCAATTGGCCAAAATGAGCAATTTGAAGACGTCAGCGTGAGCTTTGTAAACCTGTGTGAACTTGTGATTTTTTGACATTGCGCTGACAAACAATTAATCCATTAATCTGAAACGCAACCCTCAGTTGATTCAGTGATGAGGTGAGGGCTAGTCAAAGCCCTCCTTTTTTTGGCTTCTTGGTAATTGCTGTTCGGAGTGTGAAAACCTCAGGACTTCAGTGATACTCCCCCAAAACCCTGACTCTGGAGGAAACGGCAGGCAGAAGGTGGCTAAGAATAGATTGCGACTGTGAGGGTCGATTTAAGCAATAGAACCATCAATGAGCATATCCTGCCGTCCTGTTCTGTTTTGTTTCTGGTTGGCTGCTCGGTGTAATCACCAGGTGCAAAGAAATCTCATTATTCCGGGTCCTGATCTCGGCGTACCGGAGTGAATAGCAACTATGTTTGGCGAGTGTATTAAAACTTTGACCCCGGCATTAATTGGGCATGACTTGGTGTGTGCCTACAGTGGGAGAGGCTGAGGGATTTTCACTGCGAGGATCCTCTTCCCATCGACAGCTGGTGGGCTGAGGGGTGAGGGTTCATCGATGCAGCGTATGGGTCAAAAGAGATTGCATTCTCTCTCGCATGCTTTGGTTAACTGATCTGAATATGAGCCTCCTGTATTGGAGCATTACTACTGATATAGGTGTAATTTATTGCTATAAATGAAATGCCTATTTATTCTTCAATAAGACTCGACTGTGAAAGGCCAATAAAATTCATTAAGACAAAGAAGGCAATAACAATGCTTAGCTATTAAGCAGGAGCCTTTGGAGGGAAGAGCCAAATACTGAAATTACTGTACTGTGGGCTCCATGTGGATGTGGGTGTGTTTTTGTGTCCTCGCTTTTATGTATTTTGTGTGTGTGTGCGTCTACAGCAAAGCCTAAGGAGCAGACACGGTCGCCCCTGGAGATTACAGTGCAATAAAGGAGGATGAACGCATCCGGAAAGCTCCAGAACGCGCTCCAGACACCGCCTTACTGGAAATCAATCCGCTCGGTCAGGCCTCCTGCGTACTGGGTTTAAGTGGGAGTGATGGCAGGAGAGAATGAGCCAAGTAAAGAAACAGAGAGAGGGAGAGGTGGGAGCCACAAGGGGGAGGGAAGGGGGGAAAATGAGTAGAAAGGCTGAGTGAAAGGGCTGATTGAAAGCATTATGGTCAGCCTGATTAGCGGGCAACCTCTCAGCACTCAGGTCTGAGAAGCGGTCGGTGTGAGCCAAAGGGACAAGAGGGCTTGAAGGTCTGCAGCTTGGTCTTGTTTGTTTTTTAACACTCATCGGTTGATGCTGAGATTCATTGAACGGCCAGGCTCAAAACGCCAATATCTCTGCTAGGTTAATAGCACACGCACACAGAGGTGAGTCCACTCTCTCGACTGGAGCCAAACAAAAGCGAGAAGGAAGAAAAACGGATTTTATTTTTTCAGTTTTTTATTTAATCTTCCTGTGAAACTTTCCTTCACTCCCCAATTTAAGTGCTTGTTGTGGTGGGGTTAAGAGAGCCAAAGGTCAACAATCATTTCGGTGGTGGTGCCGAGGTGTAACCTGGCAAGCGCAAAAGGTTGACTGGAGTGTAATCTGCTCTCCCTTCACATCAGAACAATGACCATTGTTTTTTGTTGTGACTGTGTCAGAGGTGTCAAATGTGCGAATCGTGGCTGCGCTTTCACTGTGAAGAGTAAAGTTCCCACATCAAACACAAAGTGATAAAGCACAAAGAAGTTGTGGGTGCTCATCTAAAAGGAGAAGTCTGCTGTGGAGGTGTCAAACTCACACATACTGTACAAACTCAGAATGTACAGTGTCTTCTCTTTTCTTAGCCTTTATTGATGTGCTTTAATCACAGAGAGGGAATAAGTGACAGATTTGTCTTGGTGACATTGGTGTACAGACATATTGACAACTTGAAGAGTTTCACACTGCATACTGATTGCCTAAACATTAAACAAGGACAGCAACAACAGCAAAGGACTTGGCTTGGATAACGGATAGGGTTGAAAATAATGATTGTGTTCAATATTAAATCATTAATCCTTTTTATTTAGCTATAAATCAGTTAATTGTTCAACAGATATGGCTCTCTGAATTGAGTAGCTTGTCTGTGGCGACCTTAAGCCTAGGGCTAGGTATCCTTTAAAATATGATACCAGTACCAACTCCAGTACTGTTAAAATTATTAAGGTATTTGAAATAAACCTTCCACATTTTATGCATTTATTTTTCTCAGGCGTGCAGTAAAGCTAGACTTTTAAACGTTTTGGTGGCATCTCGGCATGCTGAACTCTGTCAAATACACAGTGCTCAACTTCATCACATCACAGACTTTGGGTTGTAGTTGCTGTGGTAACTTAAATCAAAGAACCCATGCAGTGATTGGCTGTGAGCAAAACCATACAAGTAGTCATTATTTCTAGATCCAAAGGATTGAAACCAGGGATCATTTGACTGGAGACGATTTGATACTACTTTGTAATGGGTTAATTAGGTTGACACCTTACTGTGCTTTCAGACCTAGAGTTGTCTTGCTTTGGTCCGAATCAGGGACTAATTTTGTTACAAAGTTGCATAATTGCCTAGAGTTGGTTCGTGTTCTCACGGCAGCTTTTACAAGTGGACCAGATCAAATGCCTTGAGTGAGAAAGCTGCTCTTGATTGGTCAGAATTTCCATACGGGAAAAATCCAGGAAGTAAACCAAACGTTGAAGAAGCGTACACATGCATGATAAATGTGACACTTTCTAATGTCACAATGAAGGGACAACTATAGAGGTTGATTGTAGCACTGGTCATCGTGGACTATATTGCTTGCATTGTTTATTTTAGGCAAACCACACAGTTTGAAAACGAGGCGCGGCTCCAACTAGAAAACAATGTACAGGAGGAGGTGCACATTAATAATCCTCCAGGACTGTAACATGCTCATGTTTAACCCAAACAATGTGTAATGCGACTGCAGTTGGTTCAGATCGAGGTCGGAACACGTTCTCACCACGAACGAACAGCACCAGAATTTGTTTGTTTGAGACCACCTCGTCAAGAAGGTCTCGCTCCAGTTCTTTTGGTACGCACCTGAGTGCGATTGCTGCGTTCACACTTGCCCAAAGGAACCGCACTCAGGGGGCAAACAAACTTGAGTTTGATTGAACCGAATCATACAGGGGAGGTGTGAAAGCACCCTTAAAGGTATCAAGTACTGATACCTAGCCCTAAGAGCATTGGTCCCTACGGAAGATGAACATGTTTGAACAGGTCTAAAAATATATAGATCAATTTTAAAAAGAGCATCTTTAAGTCGATCCTTTAATCTTTAAAGTGTCAAAACATTTCGGAAAATTGCCCATTTTAAGTTCCCAGAGCCAGAGTGATGTCTTTAAATGTCTTATTTTGTCAGACCAACACGCCAAAACCCAAAGGCATTAAATTAGCAATGATCTAAATCAGAGGAAGCTGGAACTAGGAAATGATTGGTAATTTTTCTTGATGAAAGTGACTTGCATAATTCGTTGATTAATTTTCTGCCCATTGAATATTCAACTAACTGTGTTAGATGCATAAATACATTGTTGTTCTTGTCACTGTTTGTCAGCATTATTAAACAACCAAAAATATATTAAGCCTATATTTTCTATAAAGGTAATGTCATCTTCCATACACCCAGACAAATTATTTCCACAAAACAATGACTAATACTTTTCCTTTCTCTAGTATCTAATGGTTTCTCGACAACAACACAATTCCCTTTGTGTTGACTGACTCTGTGTCTCCTCCAAATGCTCTGAGCTTCAGCCTAACATAAAGGATTGCAGTATTGGTTGTTTTTTTAATTAAATTCTACGAGGCTGCTTCCCTACAATTTTATGGTCTCTAATGGATGATGAAATGTCACTCTTGGCATTATGACAAATCACAGTAATCGGATCAATTGCCAGACAAGAACATTTCCACCTATGATGACAACTCACCTCTCATGCCATTTTGAAGTCTATTGCCATTTCAGGGCCCTCCTGAGTATACACTTATATTAACTAAATGGCCAGAGCGGCAAGCTAATAGTTTGAGTGTCAAGTATGTCATTGTTTGTGGGAGTCTGTAAATATATGTACGCGGTCGTAAATATCGATACTGACAAATAAAACACCAGAAGAAAGTTAAGGTGTGGAGGAGAGATAAAGAAATGGAGGGAAGAGGAAGCAAGTGAGTCGGTGTGTGTCTGTGTTGTGTGTTAGAAATAAAGTGATCAAAGATTCTCACATGCACCATACTGGGGTTTATTCATAAGCCAAGCTGTTGCTTGTCATTTGGCCAGGGCCACTTAGAGCTCCTGGGAAAGAAATGATCCATGTCTCCATCTGAATAGCGGACCACATGTTGTCAAGTCAATACTCTGCTATTGAAATCACAGACAAAGACGTCCCTGTAAGGCAAGAAAGCTTGACCTTCAACAAATCACAACTCTTTCAGTGTGCTGTAAAAAGCTCCGTCTGTCTGTCTGCTCTGTCTGTCTGCCTAAAAGCACAGGAAAATATATTTTCGATGTGACCAAGGTCTTGGTTGTAGGTTCAAGTTAAAGTGTTGTCTTGGTGATACACATTTCACTTAGACATTTCTACGGCCACCTGATGCACACATTTGACAGTCAACACTTCTACTCAGCAGCCACTGCATTATATATTTATTTTTTTCTTAGCAACAATTTCTTAAGTATAGATTTGTCCTGTGCAGCAAGAGGGCAGCAGACGAGCACTTGCTCCATCCGCCAGGCAAGATTAAAGCAGTGAAATAATAATAATAATAAAGCAGTGAAATAATCCCAACATTTATCTTCACTATGCTGTGTTTTCCTCCAAACACTCAAGTCGCTCATCCCTATGCTCTGATCCCTTAAGCACATCATCTCTCTGCCCACAGCTGGTTTAATCGTGTATTCTAGATATTTCTGAAGGAACACCAGTGGCTTGTGTTGTATCTGCTGGTTCTTATTCCAGGCTCCCCTTGGCCTGAGTTTAGCCAGACCGGGTGATGAGATGATTTGCTGGAGGCGAGAGCTTGGGGAAGGGCCTGGGGCAGGGCTGAGACATCAAACACCGCAGAAACACTGATGGAGAGAGAAGCACAAGAGTCCGTCATCAATCATAACTCTACCAGAATGCACTGCTGGAATCCAGGCTACCAGAGTGTTGTCATGGCTACTGATAAGCATCGCACGAAGAAGTCATGATCAGTGGTCAGATGATGAAAAGTGATAATGAAATAAGATTAAATTCTTGCATCCAGCAAATTATTTCTTGGCCCATATCCAATGTGAATGTTTTAAACATGGACCGAATTTAAACAGCCTAGAGGATTTAAAACATGTTGAGTAGACCTGAGAACAGGACAAATAAGAGTGCAATTGTGGTTTTGTGTTGCGATGAGGTTGGGTAAGGATAACCACCGTGTTCTGGCGCCCTGCTGTGGCCTCTTGACAGTCCACCCTTGTGCAGATAGGTAACCACAAATGAGCTCATTTAAAACGGGACTGTTGCTGCTGCAAGGCTAAAAGTCAGACAGCCAACTCTGACAGGTGTTAGAGTACCCAGCTGCATCCTGAGCAAGGGCATTGCACTGCTCTCCCTTCACCTGCTAGTGCTATAAGGTACATTTTCACAGAGGGGGGTTTTTAGTGCAGAAAGGGAAGATTTGAGAGTTACGTTATCAGTGAAATATTGGCACTACACCTAAAATGTATTGGGAATTATATAATAGACAGAGTAAAGTCATAATAAAAAAAGATATCCCAATGAAAAGCAATTGAAAAGAACATTTGTTGGAACAGATAACTGTATCTTCATCAATATTTTTATGGGCAAATTTTCACTTTGTGATGTTCTAGTGAGTCTTGACCTTTTTTGTATTCTCAGAACAACCATGTTCAAAGGCCGACCTGGCATACTAAATGAACAGAAATGACATAACAACAACACAAAGAGCTTTGTTTACGCTGTGTGTGCAGAATAAAACTGATTGCACTGTATATGCTGGTATAAAGAGTACCGATGCTTTGTCTGGACAATTGACCCTTCTCTAAGTCATGTCCTTGAATGCAGATCGGCCAGTCATTAGGAGCATCAGGCATCTCCGACTAGGGTCCAATATCTTTATTACTGTGCTCCATAGACTTCCATGCATTTGTTTCAAAAGTTCTTCATTTTCAGACTGATTTCATGGATTTTGAGTTATTCACTGTTCCTGGGCACAGATAATAACAACACAAATTGATGCACAGAGGCACCTTTCACAACAGTAGGATATGCACTGAGAGTGTCAGTTTCAGAGGCAGAAGACAACAGCCCAACTCGTCCAGTACCGCTGCTTTGTCTGTGGATGACGGCGTTAGACACACACAGACACAGACACACATAGACACCAGGTGGCAGCAGATAACAATGCCAAAGACAACAACTGTAATAAAAATGAGTGAGAAAGTATATAGAGAGGGTGGTAGGGGCAGTGGAGGGGTCCAACAAACTCAGGACTTTCACCTGGGCGCCCACAGTTTGGCTCCCGTCAACATGGGAAATTTCAGCCAATGTATGAATGTAACAAACGTAAATTGACATGCCTTCCCTGAACATCCAAAACAGACGCAGGAGGGTACCTGGTACACCATATGTGGACATGTAGGTCCACAGACAAAGCGACGAGTTAGGATGAGAACGTGTGGATAATAATGATACTCCTAACCCTAACCCTAACCCACAGAGATTGAAAGGAGATATCTGTTAAACATTTTATGTTACCAAAGGCCGTTGGTATACTCACTTTTACACGCCTTTGTATGCTCATGATGGCTGCCTCGCATGTCCTGTGTCTGAGCTGTTAGTTGTGGACGTCCTCAAAAATGAACCCTATGTGCATGCAAAATGCAGTATGCGCATGAATGGTAGGGGCAGTGTGAGAAACGTACTTACCATGGTCAAGGCACGCTTGATACATACCATCTAAGATGGCACTTCTGTCACTTTTTTTGCCGTCATCTCAGGTCTAGGTATATGGTCTTAGTTCAGCTGGGTCATCTATAGGATCCACCAGTAACACATAGTACATGAGCAAGTATGTTGTCAATTGTGTTGCTCCTCCATTTCATTGACCTCTGTCTGGATCACCAGATGATGTGGTGATTCACCTTGACACTGTGATCTGTATGTTAAGCTTTAGCTATTATCTTTATCCTTCTAACCTGTTTTCACTGCAGGCAGTTTGGCATCCTGGATACATCATTCAGATGCATATTGCAGACCCATCTGTTCAGTTCTCTCTGAAACTGCGTTTTTGTTTTTCCATAACTTACATAATTTTTCTTCAGGGGGTTCAGTAAATGACAGTGTGGGCTCCATGCGACAGCTATGTGGAGTGGCAGTGGCTCAAAACAAAGGGGTGGCGCTAGCAAAAGGTCAGCTGTGGCATTCTCCACAGTCATCCATACAATAGTGATTTTAGGTTGATGGATTAGAAAACTATCACCCACCACTACCCATTTGTTTACTCGGCTGAGCAATGTACACATAATTAAACAAATGAGCTGAATACAAGAAGCCAAACCCTTTAACTCTGAGTAATAGGACTTGTTGGACCTGCTGGCAAAGGGAAGGGCACTATCAAACCTCCTTTATAATTGATATGGTGGACATTAGGACTTTGTTTTACTTTATTGAACTGATTATTTAATTTTATAGCATTCTCCATCATTGATGTTATCTTAGTGTTGTAGTGCTGTCATTTTATGTGTGACTTAGTGAAACAGCATTGTAGTTGGTGTTCCAGCTTTTTTGATGTTGTTTGTTTGGCTCCTATAACTATGAAACCCTCCAAACAATTCCCTTATGAAAAAAAGCATTTATTGTCATAACAGATGGCTTTTTTACAGAGCTGGGAGGTGTCATGGAGGATACAGACACGATTTATAATTCTTGCTCTTGTATTCTTGCTCCTGTTTTTACATAATTTATCACTTTCATATCATTTGACTTGTTTTACATGTGTCCTTCACACTCTCACTGTGGATTTGATAAGGTGGATATACTTGGTTTGTGTTATTTTTGAGATCCACTAAACGTTTTAGAGGATAGATTAATAGATTAATAGTGTTCTGCTGTAAAAACTACTGCAGATGTCACTCAGATAATAAAAATTCAGCGTCAGGGTTCTGGAGCCAGAGGTGTTTGCTGCCCTCTACTAGGGGGTGGAGGCTAAACATATGATAGTAATTCCAGAGCACACATCATGAAATTGTGCACACAACTGTGTTATTTTCCTCCATGACACCTCCCTGGCTCTGTACTCTTTACTAATATGTGTACAGCTAAAATTGTACTTCCTGGCACTAAAACACAGCAGTTATCCTTTTATCTAAAGTCTTTTGTCAAGATACATGGCATAGGAGATCATGAATGGGAGACTCATAAGTGCAAGACAAAAATGTGACTTTGGGAGCGACAAGTGCTCTCAGTTCAACTATTATGCTCCTCAGTTTCTTGCATGATATTGGTATTGCTTGAAGATCTGCTCTCAACTAAAGATTCTCAGAGAAAGCTGTTAATATATATCTTCCACAGAGCAGTGATGTCTGTTCCAATTAATTTTGCTTTTGAAAGCTCAATACCCATTAACTGGTCTTTCCTTTTAGTCTGGTGTACATTGATTTAGTGAGGTTTAGCACCACATTTCAAATCGCTATCTATTTAGAGGTGGTGAAATTTTAATGCTTTGTGTTGTAAATATCTTGCCTTTTATTTTCTGCCGGCTTTGCTTTCAGACAGCTGGCTATCCACGTTAACATGTGACATCCGGAAGTTACGATGGGTCCCAGTGCACACCATTATGACGGGCCTTAGTGCACGTGATCATGAATGTATTGTCTTGACACAAATAGAGACTTGACATTGAACATGCATATTACCTAGCAATCATCATTGTATATTTGACAAAAATATCAAAGAAAGTAAGAAATGAAGCATTTAATTGAATAGTTTTTATTTTACATCTTATTTAGAAAATCACTTGCAAGGGTCTGCTTTCTCAGTGGGCCCCTTCACCCCACAGAGCCCCAGTGCAGCTGCCCTGCCTGCACTGTATATAGTTACGCCTCTGGTTTTCACATGTAGAAACATAGCACCCGCTGCCCATCCTCTGGTCTCCACTGGTTAGCTAACATTAGCCTTTGCTGCTTTGTACTGCGTACCATCCAGTCAGGTCACGTTAGAGCTAGCTAGTGGCGTCAGTCATTGGTTGATTACAGCTGGTAACGCCATCCTAGTAGTGGGATGGCATTGCTGTGAAAACATGGTGGCCAACCCCCGGTTCCCTTCCAGGTAGCCGTGATGAATAAACTGCTTCATTTTGAGCTGCAAAACTGCTCAACACTGTTAACTGTGTTAGCACCACTTGCTGTGCTTACACTGCTAATGGTGCTAACAGAGCTAAAAGTGATAACATAGCTCTAATTAGCAATGCTGGCTACTCAAAGTGGAGCTGCTTACTCACTGGGGAGACCTGGGGGGAGACTGGATCTTGAGCACAGTGTTCCCACAGCAACAGGAAGGCATTACTGGTGGCAACTGGTGAATGAGTGGTGGTGCTGCTAGCTAACTCCCACCAGACCTGGGTATTGAGCAGTGTCAGAACAACATGCATAGCCGGTCTTAGATATTCTCTGTGGTTAACCAATTAATGGTTAACGTTTGACATCCCTTCCACTAGGGCTGTACCCACATATTCGGATATTCAAATATTTGTTTCTATGGGTAGGTACTCGTTATGAAAATTTGGTATTCAATATTTGTTTTGTTTTTTTGTTTGTTTGTTTGGGTTTTTTTTACATATTTTTTTGGTGCTAAATGTAGTCTTTTTGTTGTTGGTAAATGTAGGTTATCAATAAAAATCAAAACTTTTAAATTGCATTGTTAAAAATGTGAAAATATAGTATAGCCTACCAACTGAGCTTGTGTGCACGGCACACTTGAGCGCATCTGTCTAAGGCTGTGGATCAATGCCAAGTTTTACCACTTTATCACTATTCCTTCTAACTTGAAGCTGTTTTTTCGTTATCTTTTGAATTTAATATGAATTATGGAACCGTTTTGTCAATGTTTGTTTCCCCCGTTTTGTACAATAAGTTATTGTTTAAAGTTTCAACAAGTTTCTTTTGGAGTGCGTGACACACGTGTGTTTTGAAAACGACTGCGGACTGTCACCTGCTCAACACATCAGTACCTTCGGATGCCATGACAGTGATAGATTATAGATTAATAGATTGTAATAATAATAATAATAATAATGTCAAAATATCATTTACAGACCGATTTAGCAGACGATTACTGCTGCCCGACCCGCAGGTCCATTTGCAGGTCCCGCGGGTTACGGGTCGACCCGCGCATCACTACTCAGCTCAGTCTATAAAGGCTGTACACAACAGTAAGGCTATAGAAAAAAGAAAGCATAGCATAATGTACCGAAGGAGACTGTTGTGCCATCACATTTTTTTGTGGTGTGAGAGATCCGGTCGCTGCTGTGCAAAACTCTGTCGAAGGTCCGAATGTTAAAAAATGGTATTCGGGACAGCCCTACCTTCCACAGAGGAATAGTTAGTTCCATCTCAACAATAAGATCACTTTAATAACATCTCACATACTTAGACACCATTGATTGCCCAACACTAAACACACATGGACCTGACATTTCAGTGTTATTCTTGTGTAATGTAGTTTCACTTCTACATCACCCCTTCCCGATGTGCATTGTCAATATTAATAAACAGCATCTTTTCATCTTTTTGCTTTACATGGGCAACAACCATTAGATAAGTTCAAACGCAGCACGTCTTGTCACTGAGTGAAAGTGTGAAGGGACCTTTTACCTTCCCAAAGTTTTCATGCCTGTCTGCTCCCTAGAAAACAACAACAACCACAAAGACTCAACTCACGAGTCTAATTAGAGCCACAAAGTGCTAACGATGGCTGCTCTGTGAGATACCAAGAGACGTTTTGGCAGCCATGGCATGATATTTAGATTAATTTATTCACCTATTTATTTATTTAGCCATCTATTTTTCTTTGCTGTGGACCCCACTGCAAAGTTTTAACAAAGGAAATAATGAACCTCCAAAAATAAAGAGATATCCCTTCCAGTAAATTGCCAGCCAGTTGGAGCAGAAGGTTACAAAGTGTATCCAATTAAAAGTAGGGAAATGATCATGATGTGGCTGAGTGGAAAGTAAACACTCACTACTTCTTATAATAAATACAGGCCTCATCTTTGGCATCGTCACCTCAGTATGACAAAAATAAAAATGCTCACTCTCTTTTGCCTCATGTCCTGATGTCAGAGATCCGGAGTGTCACTTGGCTAAATGCTACACTATCTCTAATTCAATGCACCCAATAGGACAAGTCTGGTATTAATTGTGTTATTGATTATTAAAATGTCAGGGCTTTAGAGATGGCAGTCACTGGTTGGTATAAATATATCACAAAAATATCAGGTCTGAGACTGTGAGGACGAACATTTCTTGAGAAATGATGAGAGCTTCTTTCTTCTAACTGTGTGTGTGTTTGTGTTTGTGTATTTGTCTCCAATCCGTGCCAAGCCGGAGCACACATTGAGGCTGTGTGTGTATGTGTGTGCATATGTGTGTATTCTTTTGCTCCCCTGCTGACAGTGTGTGGGTGATGGATGGCAGTTGTGTGTACAGCCTGTTATGTCAAACACACACACACACACACACACACACACACACACACACACACACACACACACACACACACACACACACTTGGCTGGCAGTTTGAATAGCTAGCTTCATTACACGGACATAACCAGGATGACAATGCTCTCTAATGGAGCATGCTAACGCTGTGTCACACTCGCTCCTTCTGCATATTCCCACTAATCTGGACATATCCGCCTCCAATCTTGTTGATTCATTGCTAATGAGACAAGCCTATCCTGCTTTGCTTTAAACAAGGAAACATCTTAGCAGTGTATTAATACACTTCCTCCTCTCTCTGTCTCAGACGTAACCACCACTGCAGTATATTCTTTTTAAAATGCTGTCAAATCAAATCAAACGAAACAACACATCTTGATCCATTACAAACATGTGAGAAACCCATGTCTGCCGACATGCAGCCGTGTATTTATTGTCTCCTTGACTACCTTTGAGATGTAGCAAACAGCTACTTCACCCTGTTGCATCTACACATACTGGCTTTGACGGATGGTGTCCCAGCAGCAGAGGCATGCAGACTTAAGCGAAGGATGCAGGCATCTTATTTTGTTTGCGTATCCTGTGGGTGTCTCTGGGGCTAGATTGAGACAAAGCTTCCCCTGCTACCTCCAAGTAAATTTTAAGGAACTGGTTCACAGTGTATTTTTATAGCGAGAGTAGTGCACAGTCAAAAGCTGCACCAATTAGTGTTGTAGCAGTTTTCATGTCTATATCTAAATCTATTAGTTTTTTTTTTTACTAACTTGTTATTTGACTGTACTCACTGAAATGTCTGCTGTGGAGACTTTGTTGTGCTAATTAGAAGGAAAACAGATTTGACATACGAAACAAGATAGTTGTATGTCATTAATAATGTTGACGGAACAAACCAGCCTTTTCCCCTTTCACCGCAGAACAGCTTCTGCTTTGCAGTGGTATCTGCCAGTGATTGTGCTCAGTAAATGACACTTTCATTTCACTGTTTGAATAGAAAACCGTAACATGCTTCCAAATTAATGCAGTTGAACTTTTTTGATATAAAAAAAAGCTGTACTTTTTTTTCAATTCATGAATGAGAAGAATGTGTGCACCTCACGCACTCTTCGCACAGTTTGTACACACAGTTTTAGCTGAGATAGCTGCAGGTGATATGGTAAGGAGGAGATTAAATAAGCTCAAAGTTAAGAGACAGAAAACAATGTTTAGAGGTTGCTTGCCAACATCTTAAATCATTCATGAGTGACAAACAGCATAATTTTTATTGACATTCATCTCCCTGCAAGTGATTGTTTAATTTCATCCTGTGGAACACTTTGTAAAGTCAGTTTCCACATGAGGGCTATGAACGAATCATTTATTATCCTTGTTACAGTAAATGATAATGATGATTGAGATTTTCCCACCATGAAGGTTTGCAGAAATGTGATGAATTGTTGGTAAGGATGCTAGAAATATCCACAGTGTGTAACAATGGCTGCGTTGTAACCTCGCTGATGCAACACAGTTGGTAAAATTGCTCTTTCTTTATGGTATTTGTCATTGATAAGGCTGATGAGTGGTTGAAGGGCACAAGTATCCATATGCAAATGGCTGTTTACTGGTGTTTCTACTTCTATTTATAGTGTACTGAGGGTGTGTAAGCCAGGCTTTATAAATCTGATGAAAAGAATGTGCACACAGGTTTAGCCATAAATCTTAAAAGGAGATTTATGCATCTTGCACCAGGTAGCTGAACTCATGTTTCATGCAGTTCACTAGACCAGTGCTTCCCAACTGGTAGGTCGCAGTCCAAAAGTGTGTCGCAAGACCATTCTGAATGGTTCTTACAAAACTAACTTTATTTTTAAAGTACAGTGAATTTCTGGCACAAACAGCTACTTAACAGGGACAGCCAACTAGCTCGACAACAAGGCCAAACACAAGCCTGATGCTGAATGCATTAAACTGTGTGGACCTTGAACTAATGACTAAGGACATATCTGGACCCTGTGGCTGGACCAGTTGCGAACCACCACACTAGACTGAGGACAGGAGTGCATGGTTTTGGTATACAGTGAACATGAGTGAGAACCTGAAACTAATGCCCTCTTTATACACTGAATCAGGAATCAAAAATCAGTTGAGTCAAATGGTCGCACAAGGATACTGCCTAAAATGTGAGATTTCAAAAGAGTCCCACAGCTCTTTATGACTGCAATGCCAAGTAATCTCTGTGTCTTTGATCCAGGTACAGTGGTGCAATGTGAAACTGTTATCAAACCATCCTCTGGACTGTTGTTACAAAGTTGAACACATTTAATTTCTCATCTGAGACAACCGATTGGTTCTACGCTTTTGTGGGGAGTCCAAAGCTATAAGCACAATGATGCCACATGAGAGTTGTTGAGGCAACATAAGAACCGTTAAGGTCACATTGAAGTCCTGAGAGTGGTTAAGTGGTTAAGTGGCAATGATGTTGCTAGCTACACATCCTGTGCATAGACAGTAAAGATGGATGACATGACAGCTCCCCACAAGTGAAGTCAAAACATCTCTATCACGCCATGGTGGCTGGCTGCACTATAGATCATAAACTCCGCCCCCTTCATGTTAACTGATGGGATGATGGGACATCAATCTAAAAGATCAAAGTACATGCCAAATTTTTCCCAAAGATGGTTTCTGTCATTTTATATAGTTCTCATCAGGCTGCTGTGTGTTCAGATGTGTCTTTTTTGATAAGTTTGGTTTTAATGAGTTATTTGATGCTATAAAAAAGGGGTTTGATGTCATGATTGACAGCTGTGTGTGCTAATTGGTATACTCTGTCAAAGGGTGGAAACAAAGTGAAGATAACTCAAAAATTACTCGAGTTGACATTGCAATTAAGTGCAATTAAACCTTAGCGAGTAAGAATCCAATACTTTATCAATACATGTGTTCAGCAAGCATGAACGTGAAAACATGTAGATGGCGATATTCAGTATGCTCTGTCCACAGTCTCTCATCCACGACACTAACATTATGTCTTACATGCTGATTTAGACCGCAAGCTAGTTCAGCTGATAGCGAATGATACTAATAAGCTCAAATGACAGATGTCTGTATCTAGACTAACTTAGTTTGATACTTATCTTAAAATACTTTTAAACTTAGCTGCTGGCTGAGACAAGGACAGGAGGACAGAGAACAGAGGACAGAGGATGGGAGGATTTACTTATAGTGACTAATAAAAATTAAACAGCACTCAGTATTGTGATTAATTGTAAAAATTACTGTTGCTGCTCTGGAAACATTTAGTTATATATAAAATATTCAATAATCCTGTTCTGAATTTATTCTTTTTAAAAAAGCAATTGTTTAGACATGAAAAAGAACTGATAAGGAGTACCAATAAAGTACCAAATCGATAAGGGGATAAAAGTATCGATAAAATCTTATCGATACCCATCCCTAACTGTCATGCAGCCACTAGTGGGGGCTACAGAGCTTTTAAACAGCACCGTGTGAAATTGGAGAGATGCAAAACCAGCGCGATTTGGCAGTACTTTGATCTAGAAAATGAATTCAGCAGCAATTTATCTTTTCTGATTTTTCTAATGTGCAGGTTTACATTCATACTGCACGGTGCAAAATGCCTCAAATTTCAGCTGAAATTTAATTATAATTTAGATGTTGTTTCATTAACTTTAAAGTGAATCACTGTCATTTCTGTCGGATAATCTGCAAGGTTCATTGTGCCTCACAGTTCAGAGACAATTTATTTATTTTAGATGTTATTTTAGAGGTTTACTTTTGACTGACATGTTCACATTCGTACCACACGGCGCAAAGTGTCTCCTACTTCAGCGGCATTTAAAATCCGACATGGTTGTTGAAGGTTGTGATTAAAGGCTTCAAAGTGCTCTTAATGCATGCAATATATTTTTGGACAATGTTTCTAATACTTAATAATAAATTTTGCTAAATTTTTATTGTTTTCTAAGTGTTTTCCCTTTTTTTAGACAAGTCAACTCGTCTTAATTACAGTTTTCATGTCGTCGACAGGGAAATTAGTCGCCAGGAACATCCCCAATAAACACAAGAAACAGGAGACACTGAGTGCTGTTTCTGCAACAACACAATGGTTGCCTCACAGATTTCATTTCAAAGCTCAAGGCTTCAAACCCTTTACTGGCACATGATCCCACATGGCCACTGATTGATCCTGTATTCACTTGCGTCAATGATGACCTCATGATGTTTTACCGTCCAGGGGACAGGCCGTGTTGAAAAAACATTTTCACCAGCAGCAGCATATTTTACAAATATCTTGTGTTAGACGAGATCCCATTTTGTTCAGTCTCAATAAGCATATCTCCTATAATGTTTAACTGTTTCATTTACAATTTACCATTAAATCAAACACAAGTTTAACACTACACTTTTAAAGCACAGAATTTACTGGGGGCCCTCTCAGTGTCCCTGGGACCCACTCAAATGACCACCTGTTGGTCCCAGGGACTCACTGCATTGAAAACCTAACATCATCACTGAAGGTGTGAATAGGTGTGAAACCCCCAGAGAGGAGGTATCAGGATGGTGGTATAAGTATCATATCCCGTAATAGCTTTAATTCTACAATACTCCTGTGGATAGTCTAATTTTGACTTGATTTAACCAAATTACACATTTTCTTCATTAAAACATTTTACTGAAAAATTCCTTTTTGATTAAACATTTTATTATTCTCTCTTGGTTCAGAGATGATGCTTTCAGTAACACTTAAAAAGGTACAAGGAGAAGATGTTTGATTAAATATGTGATGGGAATGTTTCCTCATTTACTTTGCATCCTTTTAGAGCAAATTAAAACCAGAGTCTAATGTGAATGTGCACCATTAAGGTTAACTATCCTATGGTTGAGAGCTATGGCTATGGCTTGCATGCTTTATTTTTATTTGACCATCTGTGTGTCCGTGTATGTTTACACCTGCTCTGTGTGCATGTTCTGATTGTGTGTGTGTGTGTGTGTGTGTGTGTGTGTGTGTGTGTGTGTGTCTGGTTTTGTGTGTGTGCCTGGATATCATTTGATAGAGTGACTGAAAATAGAAGCTGACCTTAAAAATGTGATGGATGAGTGGACTGAATCCAGAATACTAAAGCTACCCGTGTCAGGCACCGACCCCAGTTGGCTTATAGCTTAAGGTCAGCGCGCAGTGACAGAAATGGGAATGGGGAGCAAAAAAAAAAAGACAATTCATCTCACCGTGGCCCGAACCTCTGATCCCTCATCACAACTCTGTCTCAGTCTTCCTGTGTTTTTGTGCAGCCAGATATGTCACAACGAATTAGGCGAACTCACTCGCCAGTAATTGGTTTCTGGGGAAAGGCTTTTAGGCTGACATTAGGAAAAGGGTGGCTTCCGTCTCTCGTTAATTGAGTCAGTGTTTGGAGTCAAAGAATATGGCAGAGATGTTCCTCCACAGTGAACGACGGCATTAAGACGATCTGCACTTAAAGTTTCGGCTTCACTTTGTCAGGTCATTGAAAACCTGTCCAGCCTTCCACCATGTTCTGTGAGGATTAGTGTGTATCATTAGGAAGGGAGATAAAAGAATAATGGGTTGAATGAGCGATGCTGTACCTGCTGATGTGATTGCAGCCAATTTGCTCAGAAAGATGTTGAGCATAGCGCTGTGCTGAATGTCATTTTTCTTTTTACATGCAAAGTTTCCACTGAGGTTTTGAATGAAGTGTCTGTTGTCATATTTTATGATGTCATTACTCCTTAATAAAATAAAATAAAATAAAATCCTCAAACAAAATTGTCAGTTTAAATAAAGCAGTTTGTTGGATTGTTTTTTTTTTTGTTTTTTTTTTTAATAAATTTGACTTTCTTTAATGAATAAATGTAATATATGGTGCTGTTAGATTGCTGCTAGATGGCCCCATTAATACAGGTGTGTGCCTCCCTTTGTGTGCAGCAAACAGGAGAGCAATAAGTTTTGGACTGCAGTGAATATGTTTATGAAAGGCAAAACACCAACAAATATGTACTGAGATAAAATCACGACTTTTGGAAATGATTACATTCTGTATGTGCAGAAATACAGGGTTTACAGAACGCATCAACATAAAAATAAAAAAAAGCAAAAACAAAAAAAGACAACAGAACTTTGTGTCATGGGTTTACAGCTGTGGTTCCCAACCGGTGGGTCGTGGGTCCATTTTGAATGGGTCGCAAGTGACTAGCGAATGTGTCAAGTTTGGAAAAAAACACTTTATTCTAGAGTACAGTGAATTTCTGGCACAGAGATTTCATTTTGGAGTGCCGTTATCTGCTGTGGAGTGAGTGACTTATGGACAGCTATTAACGGAGACAGGAGACTAGCTCAACGGTTTGGCCAAGCGCATGTATGACGCTGAATAGACACTGGTCTACAGGGTATGGAGGTATGCTTGCCAATGCATTTTTGTTGCCTTGACCCTCCAGTGGGGTTTGTTGGTTGCTGCTGAGTTGCTGGCAAGGGAAAGCAAAAAGTATGCTCGCCCTAATGTGTGTGCACATGTTGTCCATTATGAATTCATTACGTGGAGCAAGTTCACAGATATTGACTCACTGAATAAAATTATAATCATAAAATGATTTACTAAAGACAGGTCTCCAACGGCCTCTGTGAGCATGTGTCTCTGTGCCTGTAGATTAGAAGATGTGGTTGTGCTTTAGCACATCAGTGCAATGTGTGACTGTCTAATCTAGAATCACAATGTACTGGCGCGTGTGTTATATGATAAGCTAAGCACCCACGTCTCTGCAGAGGAAACGTGTGCTTCTGAGCAGGCTCTTTTTCCAATTCTAGATTTCTACACGGTAGTGATGTGACACTCAATGAAGAGAGTGCTTATAGATCATAATCAACACCTCCTCGTGTGTGTGGAGGTGGTGGAGAGGCACAGGTGAAATACATTCTGTACTAAAAAATATTTTTTTCACAAAAATACTATGGAACATATTATTTCACGCATAAGGTACAAAGTGTACCAACTCAGCCTGAACAAAAAGTACAATAAAGTGAGTTAAGGTAGCACACTGACAGGCACACCTACAAGAACAAGGGGGATCCATTCACTCACCATCACACAGACCTCCAAAAATGATTTATATGGCCCTTGAAGTACTGTTAGATGTAGAAATGTATGCTCAGGAGGTTGCTGACCAAATCCAGAGAACAAATCCATCAAAACTGAACATGTTTTACTAGTTTTTAGTACATTTTTGACTCTCAGGCTTTCACCAGGGTGGTTAAGATAACACCTGGTCTGAGATCTTGTGGGTAGGGAATGACGAGGGCAGGGCAGGTTGTGTATCCATTGTGCATGCTAGTAATGGAATGAAGGGTAGACAAAATGCAGGTTACGATATCAAGGTGTTTCCAGAGTAGACAGGCTGTTAAACTTTTGGACAATTCCAATACGCCAGTAATGTAAAATGTCAATTTCAAAGTTTAAATGCCAACACTAATGTGACCACGACAAACGTTTTCCTATAGTAGATACAAGATTCCAAACTGAAGCAGTTGTTGATCACTTGCAGCCCCTACCGACTGATTTAGAGGAGTGAAGATTCCTGCAACCATGAGAGGTCCTTGAGCATACAGTCATAAACGCACACAAAAAATATTAGGCTGATGGGTCCAGTAGTATGCAAGATCACAGTAGCTGCGGACAAATGGATACACACATGCACACACGCACACACACACACACGCACGCACACACACACACACACACACACACACACACACACACACACACACACACACACACACACACACTTCCAGATTCATGATCCTGCAACTGCACTTTTGGAAGTCTTGTCATAGGTGACAGAGAAAAAAACAACTGGAGAATCCTCCTGCTTCCCTGAAGTCAGTTTGAAAACAAAAATGAAAGTCAAATCGAATGCTGGATTTGGAGATTCCTGAAAACCCCTAGAAAATAGTTGTTAGTTGCAGCCCTACTACTTGATCAAGGCTAGAGTATTATTAACTACATGGTTAAAGGAAAGTCGTGGTGATTGTTGGTATAGGAGGTAGAACAAACTCTTCTCTCTGGTGTCTCTGGTGTTTGCTTTTTGCTGAGTTCTATTGTAACAACACTAAGTACTGAAAGTACAAATAGGCCGTTAAATGCTGTTTGATGGATCATGTCCATGTCACTGTAATCGTGACTCCTACTGATCCATCTGTTTACTGTCTTTTTTCCACCATTGTTGACATGTTCACACAGGCTTTTTGGAGTACATATATAATTGTAATTGAAGATATATATTGTATAGAGACAAAACATGTTGGCAAGGAATGGCAAGGTAATATTCTCTAAGAGGGTCGTGTCCTAGTTATGAGGTTTTTACTCCACAAAGTACAACCTTTTTTGGAGCGTATGTGAGTGTGAATGCTTGTGGGTGTGCATTTAGGTGTTACTCTGCAAATGATACAGTTCCAGATTGTGAGAAGATAAAAAAGCAGAACCCTGACGGTGATGTTTATTGTTTGTAGTGCTATTAAATACTCCTTTCTCTTGCCTTCATTGCCACTTTATTTGCTATGAGCTCAATTTTCAGACATCATCATACTCAACATCTGGGAAGCGGTAAAGCCACAGTCCCCCTTTAGCTCATCAGTGTAAAATAGGCATCGACCACATTCATCATGACACCATCTCATTTCCCACCAGTGGAGTGGTGGAGAGTGGTCGGATCAAACACTCAGAGATGCAGCCGTAATGCCGTTTGATAACCAGACAGACGAAAAGAAACAGACAGATGAGGGAATGATGGGTGGATAAGTCTACAGATTCAGAGGATGGCGAATAAGACACGGTGCTTGTCAGGAATTACAGGCTCTCATTTTGTTCTGGGTGGGCTGGTGTGCAGTGAATGGTAATTGCAGGTAGCAATGCGAACTGTGGGTCTGGTGATATCAGCATCAGCTGGGTGAAACATGAACTCTTGAGGCATCATGAAATAAATATGCACGATAGAAAATGAAATCACTCGCTGCCTCGAGGATCATTTTAAAATCTGATGCTGCCTCCCTGTTCCAGGAAAAGAAGTGTAGGTTATGGATATGCTCTGGCTTTAGGCATCCAGCAACAACAGGATTTATTCACACTGATTCTTTCGCTGAGTGACCATGACCTGTGTTAACATTTTTAATTTGGCTACTTACTGAATAGATTTACCTAATATCATCTAATAGGAAATGACTGTAGGCTGGACAGAGACAGTGCATGAAATTTTGCTTCTTATTGTTAAGTAGGAATAGTGAGAGGTGGCATCGTTATTAAACCATGGTGCATACAGGGTCAACCCATTTCCTGGGGTTATTTTGAGCTCCCAGGCAGCGGCTGGATTGGTCAAGGGTGGGTTACAGCCGTAGCTCTAGCCATATCTTTGACAGCCCTATTTTGTTTTGAAGGGTGTAATGCTGTTATCACTCCCATATCTTCTCTGATGATGATGATGTTGATGTGGATGACAGTGGTGGCGAGAGTCGAGCCAGACTGTGTTTTGTTTAAATGAATCCCTGCAGAGGTTGGTCCTCAGCGAGCATTCGAGTGGATTCGGTAGTTTAATATCTCTGTTCACTTCAGTAAATATGGAACAATTGCTCTCCACTAAATCTGATTTTTAAATGTCTCAATTTCAAGCTGCGTAAGCAGCATATTTTGTCCAGTCTGACACCATTTCACAGTGCAAGTCCCAACCTTCACTGACATTTCAGTCAACTCTACAGTTATCAATCTCCACTGGCTGTCAGTTGGAGGATGATCAGCCTCTGGGGGCAGTGGCCAATATTTCGGGAGATCCGGTGTAGCAGGAGGATATCCAGGCCAAGGCCTCCTCTTCTATGCACTGACATTTTAGCTTATCTCTATATACAGATATCTGCATATGAATGCAGATAAACCTAGTAAAAAAAAACTAATAAATAGCTACATCGTCATCAGCCAACAGGTTCCAAGATTGTACTTTGGCTAATGCGTTCCTCCTCTCCACATAGACTGTTCATTTGTTGCTAAAATGCGATTGTTCAATAGTACTGGGACTACAAATGCCCCACAGATTGCCTACAGATTCTATAATCATATGTAGAATCTGTTTATAGGGATTAGGGATGTAACGATATGGAAAATTTCATATCTCAATTATAGTGACCAAATTATCACGATAAATGATAATATTGCGACATTTTTTTAAGCACTGTAAAATGTCCAAAAAAATAGATACATTGAAATAACTTCACTAAATCTTGTAACTTCTTAATCATACTAAAATGTTAACAGCCAAAATCTTATATTAAAATGAAACTTTCACATTAAAGGGGCAAGGGATTGGCACAGCAACAGAAAGATTTATTTTAAATGAACAAAATATGTAAACACATTGCAGGAGCAAAGCTTATTTGTCTGGTGCATTTTAACAGTCAGCAAAATATGTAAACAATTTATATATTGTTTATTTATTAGCACGAGAGGAAAAGTATATATAAAACAAAACAATGCAAGAGTAGAACAAAAGACATACAATATAACAGATATCACAAATGTGCAGGAGAAACCAAAAAAACCCTAAGGGCAATGGTCATCATTACACAGAATAATTCACACATTAGAAGTGTGCATGTGAGTCAGAGGATTACCTGTATGACAAAAGGAGTGCATGCTCTCGGTCAAAGGTTAACGCGACAGCGTTTTATGTTGTTTCCTTGAGCTTATGTCGAGAAAGCATAACTGGCCGTCTATATCGATTCTAGCTCGCCATACAATAACCATAATCACAGTGATTCAATCATAGTTGATCTCAATTAGCGTTATGTTACGTCTATTATATACGGTTTATATTATGTCGTTATATTATGTGTTTTCAGCTCCGTTTCATTTTGAAACACTTAACGTTAGCAACATAGCTGCTAATACGGCTATTAGCTACTCAGCTAGTAGCTCCTAAGTGTCTTAAATGAAAACGGAAAACCTTGTCGCTGTTTAGGAGGACAGATATGGCTCAAATGTCCCGTATACATTGAGAGTTAGACATTATGACAGTCTTAGTAAAACCGAAGTTCCTCACACAATAACTGATGTTTGCATAGCATAACTTGCATTGGCTGTAAAGCTGTGGATGATGGTCACGGAGATGAGCCAGCAGATTTGTAGTGTCGCTACCCTTCGCAGCAACTTTCTTTCTGCATGTTCTGCATACAGGATAGTTGTCCTCCATCAGCTGTTCCTCAGCATTCTTCAGAAACCCAAAGTACGACCAGACCTCAGACTTTGTGCATTTAGTTGGGGGGGAAAATGTCCTGAGTGCCGCTATCACCACCTTCTGCCATGTTTTCATTCTTTGTGTTTACACATGCTACGCATTCATGCAGCGCCTGCATCGCGAGACTTGAATGAGGCTAATTAATTTAAACATAAACGGTAATTCTTACCGTGTAAAAATTAACTGAAATTTACCATAATATTGGTAATCATTACATCCCTAATAGGGATGATAAAGTTACTCTTACATAAATAACTTAAGATTTTGGTTGTTACGAAATAACTGTCAGGGACTCAGGAAGGATGTATTCGAGAATATGGGTTTTATGTTTTGTTGTCTCTATATACCAGCACAGTAAAATATAAATGACATCAGTGATTGAAGGCAAAGTTCTGACTTTTAGGGTTGTCACATACATAGTGGGTGAAAAATGTAGACCAGGGTTGTCAAACTCATTTTAGTTCGGAGGCCATGTGCAGCCTAATTAGATGACAACCGGACCTGTGAACTAGACATACATATGACTTTCACAAAGCCAGTGTTTATAATGCGTCTGTTCAGAACATGGTGGCTTATGTTGGCCATTGTCATTTTTGTGCTGGTTTATAGTTTCAGCCATTAGTGAGGTGGCCCTGGTACAGTCATCTTAAGGGCCAGATGAGATCCTCTGGGGGGCTAGTTCCAGCTCACGAGCCATACGTTTGTCAACCCCCTTGACAACACTTGCATCCTTGTGTTAAAACTACCCCTGCACTCTGCACCCAGCATGGATTTCAGCACATACAGATTTGAAAACCAAAGTTTATAATTGTTTTACTTCATTTTCTATGTGCTGGAATGCAGAGCAAAAGCAATAGTTATATAGACTTGAATGCTTTTGACAAGACACAAATAACAAGCAAACAATATGTGAAGTGCAGTATCTCCTTTGTGCTTCCTTTAGTTGTCAGCTTGTCAAATTAGATGATATTAATCCTAAAGTCTATCTGTCTGTGCAACTTAGTTGCCAGTAAGTTTCTGCATTTCACTCTGTCAGTGTTTTTTAAAATGACTCAATTTCTTTGCTTTTGAATTTTTAATGAGACACAGGAATTTAGATGAAGAATATTTACTTTGCACTGGTAGGCTTCTTCAAGACACAGTTTGACATTCTGGCTTAAGGAAATCCACTTTCTTGCCCAGAGTTAGATGGGAAGAGCAATACCACTTTCACAACTGTCTGTTAAATATGAAGCTACAACCAGTGACCAGTTAGCTTAGCATAAAGACTAAAAGCAGTCACTGCTCTGGGGCCGAGAAACACTCTTGTGCTCTTCTAACACAGCAACTTGTTGTTTCTACACCTCAGGTTATTGTAACCCACGTGTATAAGCATATTTTGAGCCTATTCCTAAAGCACAGTATATTGAAATTGAAAGCCATATCTAACAAGATGGTTTTGCACGTTGTACTTCACAGTCACAGGGTGTTGCCTAGACTGCCCATTTCATTTCATCCGTCATGTTCAGCTTGAACCAGGACTGACTTCTTTCAAACAAGAGCACTAAATCCAGCTTCACACAATTAAGTTCTGGCAAAGGGAACTATGAGTTCTAAAGGGCACAGTGTCACCTTTGGGTAATCCCCTCTTTCTCCAAATGAAAACTCCTCATATTCAATCTCCTGACAGCTCAGTCAGCTGTTCATCGGTGCTGGCTGGTAGATCAGCAAAAAGCGTCATAGTGGAGTGGGTCAATCACCCAGTCAAATGCTTTCCGAACTTTCTATTTTACCATATATTACAGGAAGGTCCTCTTTCTTCACTACGTATAAAACCATGCTGAAAGTTAGGTCACATCAACATTAGAGGTGGGAATCACCAGACGACTTGCGATAGATATTATCATGATATTTATTATTGCAATATTGCGGTATTCTGAGTATTGCGATACAATATATTGGAATATTTTGCAATTTATTACCTTTTTTTGTCAAAAAAAAGTTTTGTCAAAAATTTTGTCAACATGAATTTTACCTCATAAGATAAAGTTTTCAGTCTGTTCATCTGATCTTAATCATTTTTATTGCAGCAAAATGTGATGCAAAGCAGACAGACTGACCAACACCGTCATAAAACCTGTTATAAATGCTGCATACATCTGACAAACTGAACTGCTGGCAGATTTAACAGATTAAAGCGCGTCAGTGAAACACTTCACATGCAGGTATCCCGCTGACTAAATGGCAACACCCATGTCAGAAGTGATGTGTGATACAACCACAATCCCCTGTTCTTGTGCTGCAGTGTTTGTTCCGCTGTGACTTTTGTGTTCTGCTCTAGTTTGGAGAATTTGAGACAGCAGTCACCAGTCTTCTGTAGGATAATGTGGTGTTATAGTCACATGTGAATCTGCTGACTTTGAGGTCCAGGGATCACAAATTAATGCCACCCTTCCTGCTGCACTTCTCAGCTTTATGCTACACTTCTCTGTAGAGCTTGGGTACGGCTCTGTCGGTGACAGTCATGTACCGATGGAGTGTTTGTAGCATGTAATAATAGCCGTTGTTTTCAACGACGCTGCATGGACGCTGATCTCACCAGGAAAAAAAAAATCAGCACCATCTAGTGGACAGAAAAAGCAATCAAATTATTATTTCAGTACCAAAAGTGTCAAAATGAGTATTTGTAAAATAAATTATGTTTATAATAAAATGCATCTGTGTATCGATACTATGTTACCACGCAAAATATCGCGATACTATGCTATATCAATCCCCCAAGATTGTAATTTTCAATTCATTCAGTTCATTTTTTTTTATAAATGTTTTTTAATTCAACTTTTTTTTTGTAAAATATTACATGACTTTAAACCAACTCAATATTTTCTATTTTTAAACATTTTCATGAGACCTAAAGTTTGGGAAAGAACGAGAGAAGTTTTCAGTGTAATCACGATTCTCCATGAAAGGGTTTGACTTGATGGATGATAAGATAATTTATCAAACCTTCATTAGTCAGAGTCATTAGTCTGTTGCTTTGTCTCTATTTGAAAGCATCAGATGATCTCATGCACTTGTCATATGCTCTTAGTCACTGTGTACAGACCTCTTCCAATCAATGTCAGAATGAAATATGTCTCCTGTTCTGCATTTTATTGTTCGGCTTTTTATTTATTTATAAACTTTATCAGGTCTACTTTTTATTATGTTTGTATTCTGGACTGGATTTTGACTTTCTCATGCTGTTGCATCTCATTGGAAAATAAGAGCAGGGTATTAGAATGATTTTTTAACAGAAGTCTGTAGATAATAAAGAAAATATAAAAGTTTGTAGAGCTGAATGGCTGGCTATAAATCAATAAAACAGATGCTCACAGGGTGTTTGGAAACACTGAGTTCAGATGTGAAGCTACAGGATAATGGCGCACACCTGCCTTTGTGGGGGTTTTTTTACAGTTAATGTATAATACAGAAAAGGGTATTGTTCCCTCAATAGGTTTTTAATAAGCAAGGAAGTCATTGTGAGGTAATTATCCTCCATCTCAGTGGATCTGAGATGACTGCAGTATTACTCTCCTTTCTTTTCCCTCCACTGTGCTGAATGATCGCTGCGCCTGAGAAGCCAGAACCCACGGTGTTGAGAAAACACATGAACTCAAATGGACATCTGACAGGCATTTCCCGGAACTGATGTGTGTATGTGTGTGTTTGTATGTGAATGTTTGGTGTGTGGGCAGTTGCAGTGGCAGTTGGAATAAGTGTGTGCGCGCACGCCTTTCTGTGAGCACACATCAATGTGGTTGGCTGTGTTAAACTAAGTGGGATCTGTTACAGTGTTGACGGTAAAGCTGGGTTTCATGTAGCAGCTCCAAATTGCTGCCAGTCCATCCATGAAACTGGTAGCAAACAGAAGACATGGTGTGATGATAAACATGAATAATAAACAGGGTTTTTTGCAGAGGCAGTGTTGAGAGAGACACAAACGGGGAGCGAGAGCTGAGCAGCTACAGTGATCTGTATGTGGGGAAGGACCAAATCCTCCGAAGGTGAACAAGTGATAGAATAGCTTTGCTTTTTAATCAGGATGTATACAGCATCGTATTGGCAAGAGATTTATTGCTGAATTGCTTTCAATCAGTTACCTGAAGGAAAGTTCCATATCCTCATAGCCGAGGGCAGCCTGTTCTACTTCACCGAGCGTCAAATACAGCAGCTTGTTCAGTGGCTGATGTTGTCTGACTGGGACGTACAAGGCGCAACCTTTAGCCTCTGTTTGACAAGTACTGGGCTTTCAACTAACTCCAATTAGCGCTGGGCAACATATCAGTATTATGTCTATCATGATATGAGACTAAATATCATCTTAGGGTGCTTTCAGACCTAGAGCTCGCTTGCATTGGTCCGAATCAGGGACTAGTTTTGTTACAAAGTTGCATAATTGCCTAGAGTTGGTTCATGTTCTCATTTCCATGCAGGAAAAATCCAGGAAGTAAACCAAACGTTGAAGAAGAGCACACTTGCAAGATAAATGTGACACTTTCTAATGTCACAATGGAAGGACAACTACGCAGGTTGATTTTAGCGCTGGTCATCGTGGACTATATTGCTGTCATTGTTTATTTTAGTCAAACCATACAGTTTGAAAACGAGGCGCGGCTCCAACTAAAAAACAATGCTTTGATGCATTGGATGTGCTGAATGTCCATATTAAGGCAGTACAGGAGGAGGAGTACATTAATAATCCTCCAGGACTGTAACATGCTCATGTTTAACCCAAACAATGAGTGCTATGTTCACGCCTGTTCAAATGAACTGCACTTATGTGGGCAAACAAACTTAAGTGCAACTGAACCGAACCAAACAGGGCAGGTGTGAAAGCCCCCTTAGATTTTGGATATCATAATATTGTATGGTCTTTTACTGTTTTTTAAGGGCTACAGTACCATAAAATGATGTAATTTTCTGAATGTACCAGACAGTTGTAGCTGTTCTATTATTTTCCTTTACCCACTTAGTCATTATATCCACATTACTGATGATTATTTTTAAAAATATCCTTGCGTAGATATTAGGGCTGGGCATCGGTACTCGATACCTTTTAAGATACTGACTGAAATAACCCAGTACCAAGTAGATTTGAAACACCTCCAGTTGAATGATACCTGCATTCATACCTTTCTGCGCCAGGGATCTGATCCTGGACCATCCCGCCTTCCTGCCAGATTGGCAGATGTTGTGTTACAGCCATCATACGTCTGACGTCTGCCCGGTAAGCTGCACAGTTGCATTAGCAGGTAATGCCCAACACCATGCCAATAAATGGCCCCAACAAAATCACACCAACATTGAACATTCAACTCTGTAGTAAAACTCATTTATGACAAGCTGTATGATGCTAGCCGTTAACCCTGTCACTGTGTGTGTGTGTGTGTGTGTGTGTGTGTGTGTGTGTGTGTGTGTGTGTGTGTGTGTGTGTGTGTGTGTGTGTCTGTGTCTGTGTCTGTGTGTCTGTGTGCGCAGCAGCCAGGTGTACTCTCAAAAATTTTGTGTAACTTTGGGGCGTTACTTTGCCCCCTTTTCCGACAAGATAGCATTGTATTGTTGGTACTATTGTGTTTTTTAGATCCTCTGGTTTGATATGATACCAGTATCCTCACTGTAGCTTTAAAGATAAAACTGAGCCAGATACAGCAGGTTTTATTTGCTAACATTAGTCAGCCTCACTTCTCACCATCAGCTGTACCTGCTGCTTCTTCACGTTTTTTTTTTTCATCCAAACATTTGCTTATTGCCTCCCTGCTAATTTCATTTTCTTGTTCTCTTTGTACCCTGGCATTTTCCTTCAGTGGTTGCTGATTTTTGGTGAGGCATTCTGACTTTGCTAGTCAGGCTGCAGTCCGCCTCACATGTTTACTTAAAGAGCACTTATGATTTCTGCACATGGTGCACCTGACCTGTCAGATGGACTGAACCATGGAGGATGGGAGCATCAGATGGCACGTTGAATTGTGTTTTAATGATAAAAACACATTTATTTATCATGTAAATATATAGCTTGTGTTGTCAGTGATTTAAGTTCACTAAGTAAATTTTTGTAGCTACTTGATCCATTTGATGGTCAACCAGAGACTTTTTCATGGGCACCCCTTGGCCTTGGGATCATCTGTACCCTTTAACCACCCTGACGATAGGCTCGCTTCTGAGGCAAATCAGTCCCCAGATTTAGCTGCAAAGTGTGTGCCCCTCACTGTCATGCTGCTCTCCAGAACAGGCAGCTGCAGACCCAGAGCCAGGGTTAGTCTGCATCACTCTGAGTGAGATTCAGGCAGCTGCTTGGAGGAAGAGAAGCATTGCCTGATCAGACTAAGAGATAACGCTATCATCTGCCTTCTGCTTAGAAATGGTGGATTGTTTGATATTTACTGACTCCAAAAATTGTTTTTGCACATTTTGATCCGTAGTTAGCATACATTAGCTTGGAGGGCTAACTTAGCTTGTTTGCTATACTACATCAGTGTTGCTTTCATCCTTAATGTCCTACTGAACCCTGTTCAAGCTCTCAAACTCTAAATTGAGACAAAACGGAATAAATAGTCAAATATTAGTTTGGAACAACCACATCCAATTTGGCAGACTTTATTTTGCTCTTAACGAACTTCCTATTTTAACCCTAACCACGATCTTTGTTCTAAACCTGGCCAAGTAGTTATGTTAAACATAAAGTAGTTTTGGTAAAACCTGTGTTTCCTGTGAACATAAAAGTTAATTTTTTAGACACCATACATGTAGCGAGGATAAAATTGACACACTGTCCCTGAGCATCCAAAACTGAAGCCAGAGGGATACCTAGAGTGATATAGTTTGAAGTGTAGGGCCACTGTCCAAGCTGCCATATTTTACAAGTTGGGAGTGAGAAAACGTTGTCAAGGGGCAACCCAGAGCCAAAGAGAAGATCCTGTGCTTTTAGAAACAAACTCTTTATTCTGTTTTATTACTCATCACTAAAAAGTTTGCTATTAGTCAGACACAGCACCTAAGCACCTAAATGTAACACATAAAACAAGTAAGACTGCAGTTCTAATTAGATTTATTTCATTTTTGTTGATCATCATCAAGTATTGCTCCTGAGTCTGTCTTTAAGCAAACACTCAACATTGCAGAATTCACATAATAACTCAAGTCACTGAATCCACAATCTTTGCCAAGTGAAAGCAGTTAAAGGGCTTTCAGCTGTGACTGTAATATAAGTCAATAGTTTATCTCACTATCTTTCCTCATTAGTGAAATCTCCAGGCTACCACACTGCTGATTATTGTTTTGTTTTGGAAGATTGTGATCTCCTAAGCACTTTGCGAGAGCCATTAAAGTACCATTTCCTTTACCAGAATCCCTCTCCAAGTCATTTTCAATGAGTGTTTTCTGGTCGTTGGAAGTTTTTTATGTTTGTTGTCAGAGAATGATGTGTTTGTTTTGGTGTCGAGGAAGGTTATGAATTATAGTTTATGTGTGACATGGTAGCAATTTGACAATATAAGCAACCTTAAGACTTCAAGCAGTTATTAAGACATGAATTTAGTTTTAGAAAACTGTATCCAAGAGTCATCTGGGGAAAAATTGATTACCATGTTGTTTGTGCTGTTATTACTTAACACTCAAATTGACCAATGTGCCATAACTGCTAGATGTGTAAAAACACTACCAACACCATTATACCAACACAAAGAGATTCATGCTATATTGCAAGTGAACTTAATACAATTCTGAACAAAAGCATGCCATTTTTGCAATGGTCCCACAAAGCATTTTACCATCTATAGCTGCACATACACAGTACAGCATGGCACTTCCTTTGTGGTTCAGCATGTTGCCACTAGAGCTCACTCTTAAGCAGAACAATACACTTGGTGAGGGTAATCTTATTAATTCCAGTCTTTAAAACAGTACTACACCCGGTTTCCTTTACATATCTGCTTACACATGGAGAAGCATTTATAATTTTGGCAACATGATGCCCTCCTGACTATATTTGGATCCATTTAATAGCACTCCTGCTACTTATTAGGTTTAGTGCTTTGTAACCCTTTACTGCCCATGTTTGACTGCAGTGTTTGGAAACCTGCAGGTTATTTCTGTAACCTTTCCTGAAAAGTTGAAACCCCTTAAAGTTGTTTTTGTTTTCTCTGTCGTCCTCACAAAGCTCGTCCAATACGCCTGAGTCACGTCTCTGCAAATGACTTACTAAGCTTCTTAAGTTTAATTCTTCGCATTGCACTTGAAGCATAGAAAATCTTTGCTTTCTCGATCCAGTCATGCTGATCATGCATCCCCAAAACAATGAATATATTAAAAGTATTACAAAACAGATACTCTCCAGGAACACGCTGTTGCTCTTTGTGTATACAGGTGTGTGTTTGTGAATTCAGGTGCAGTCTTTGGAGATGGCCAGGGACAACATGGCAAACAGAACAAAGACGAGCAAGGCTCGACACTTCTGAGCCGGAAAGAGCCACTCTGTCACGAAAGTAATATGACAAGTGTTCACTTTTGCTGTCACAAGACCCTGGGAAACGATCCCTTGTTACAAGACGATGGCAAGTTCAGGCAACAAAGGACAGGTAAATTGACAGGACAGTGGATAGAGAATGAGTTGAAAGCGGTTTACAGAGAGTTAGAGAACACCCCAGGGGAGAGTGTGGGTAGTGGGTAGCAGGAGAGGAAGAGGGTGAGAGATAGACTTAGAGAAGAGTAATAATGAAGAATGAGAGCAAGTGGGAGGGAGCTGTCAAACCAGAAAGAAAGTGATCAAGTAGGTGTGCAGCTCTGAGGGAGGTAGGGGAATGAAGGGACAAGGTAGGTGAGAAAAAGACAAGGAGCGACTGTTTTAATAACTTCAACTTACCACAGGTCAATTGAGATGAGATCTCCCCAAACACACAGGAACCTTAATAAAAGCCTTGCACATCACATTCAATAACTCACCGTGAAAAGCCACAGAAAACCGCTAAGGCGGTGACAGGCGTACGGACCAACATATGGATCCCCGCCACCTCTCCAAGGGCTGGTGTTACAGTCATCAAGAGGAGCAAAAAAGAAATCAATACGAAACAATGGCAAAACAACTTTATTAGTTCTTATTAGACCGGGTTAATGAATCCCGCTGCACTTGCAGAACACAGGGACATGAGGCTGTGCATGGATTTTTTTCTCCCCTTCAGCTTTTACATCACTACACCTGTGTGTTTCATCCCATCACTCACGCTGACTACCACAGCCGTCACAATCCTATATTGCTCCCATGTGAGTAAGGCTCTGTGTTGGACGTAGGCTTTCACGGTGCACGTTTTTCCACTATGAGCTGCCTGCGTACATGGTGACATATCATGGCAACCACAGGCAGTAATGGCTTAAGGGCTGTCAATCACAGGACAAAAATATTCTTGCAGAGATCAGTGTGTTCATCCCGTTTCTATTTTTACAGGCAAAAACTGAAGTACAGTCAGTCCAAGCATCAAATAGAGGGATTTCTAAACATCTACCTGTTGCTATTGTTGACAAACCACGTGGTTTTCCCTGGTGAATTGACAACTGTACTCAGGGATGAGGCCAGCATTTAAATTGGCAACCTTCGTAAGCTCCCTTGCTGTGTTGTTGTGGTGACTTGTGGGTAATGTAGTGCCGCAGGGAGCCCGAAAAAAAACCTAGCCCGATGAGGGGGTTGATGTCAGGTTCAAATATGCAGAGAGAGGCACATCACAGCTACGGCTACCCTTCCCCCCAACTCTCCCGTTATGACTATTTCATCAACTCACCTTTAATTAAAGATGAAAGGCCTTGACTTAACTTCCGCCAGCACTCAGTATCACCTTGAAATCTGTTCAGTGGGCCAGATCGTGATGAGCCCTGCTGGCAGGATCAGTCCCCGTGTTTAAAAATGTGGTTTCAGATTTGTTTCTCAGACTCACAGTTGGGGGATAACACATTATTTTTGTAAAGCAGGAAGTACTTTCTGGGATATTAGATGAAAAATGGCATAATATTTGGGCCACTGTAGAGCTGTCACAGTCACCACTCTGGGTAATATATGTTGCAATTAACATCAATGGTATTCTCACAGCACATGATGCTGCCTGGATGAGATTTTTAAAAATTAAATATAATTTATCAAGTAAATGATTAAACAGTTTTTCTTTCATCACGTGAAAAAAGAAACCTCATACCTTGCTGAAATTGAAAAAAGAGCAGAAAATGTGAATATCCTTTGTGTTGCATCAATTTTAATAGTAGTTGTAGTTTGTCCTCTCAAATGAGTAACACCATGACACAATAACAAAAAGCACCCAATCTATGTCTTGCTGTCTGCCCTTGGCAGTTGGCATGAGGTTAGATGAATGCTTACAGGGTGCAGGTAAAGGTTTGTTATTATTATGTGGTGATCAAAGTCATTACTTTACAAAGAAAGCAATATTCACACAAATTATGATGAGAAACTAAAGTGGTATCTATGACAGCACTTCTCATAGCAACCAATTTCAAAGGCCTGACGTGTCTAGACTAGTGATGTCAGTTTTGGTTAATTTTTCTTTTGACAGCCCAACCCACAAACTGGTTAATTTGAAGAGAGAAATGCAAAATGGCGCCAGGGCTCAACATTAATGCTTGCTCGGGACAACTGAACCATTCAGCCTTGTGTAATGCCTTATGCAGATGTCCGATCTTGCAAGTGAAATATAAATGTAATCTGTAATCAATGTTATCTGAAAAGAAACTACATATTGTATTGCAATTTGTTGTATATTGTTGTGCATCATGCCTTTGTTAAACCAATTAGAAGCTGCATTCCTGACTTGTCGACCAATCCAAGGTTTTGTTTCTGACTGTGTCTGTCTGTAGCTGACAAGTGGCTTAGATGTGCCTGGGTGTGGTAATCCCCTCCCAGAAGTTGCATCATGACGCTGCCGGTGTAACACTGTTGGCAGCGGGTCTCTTTCAAGTAGAGAGAGTGTGTGTGTGTGTGTGTGTGTGTGTGTATGCAAATTAACCTATAAAGCAACATATGTAACCAGTCAAAAATAGTCCCTAGTCCATCCCTGTTGCAGACCTGTCTGCATTCACGGACTAGTTCATGAATAAAATACAGTATAGAAATAGAGCATGATGTTCGAAGAAGTGTTTTAATTTTGATGGACTTGCATCTGAAGGATGATCAGTGTTGGTGTCAGAACAGTCTAAACGCTGACTTTGAAATGCACCATATTGTACCAGATGTACAGTATACATCTACAGTAGATTACAGAAGTCCTATGAAATGGAGTAATTGAAACTTGATCAAAATAGCGTTTTACTGTTTGATAGTAATATAGTTCATCGAAAAATATTGGAAATAAATGGTTGTCAAATCAGTTAGTTGATTATCAGTTAAATAAAGCATTTTGATAATTGATTATTTAATACATGTTTTAAGGAAAACACACCAAAAACATGCTCGTTCTTGCTGGTTCCACAATTGTGAGGATTTTCTGCTTTTCTTTGTCTTGTGTAATAGTAAACTGAATATCTTTTGGGGCTGTGAATTATTGGTTGGACAAAGTAGGCAATTTGAATATGTCATTGTAAGCTTAGGGGATTATTTCATCCCCCAAAAGACCATTTGTATCTTAATTACTCACCTGTTTTATGTTGAATTTGTAAAGAAAACTTTGTTTTTCTCGCATGCCTTGGTGAACGAGGAATCCAAAAAGGGAAAAAATTCTTGAAAAATTGAAGTCGTACTGGTCTATGTTTAAGGACAAAACTATATTGAAACAATCTATATCAAAACATAACTATCTGGATCAGTAGTTTTTTAAATTTTTGTGTGACTTTGGCAAATTCAAACTAACCCTATATTTCGCCAAGTCACAAATGCAACACAAACAACGCTCGGGCCTCACTGCCTGTGTGATCAGCGTGTGTGTGTTGCAGAACCTGTTGTATTTTCTTTCAGCACCCATGTTAACAGCTTAGTGCAACTAGACTGCTCATGTGAGCATGACTGCTCAGGCACGGCTCGGGTGCTGCTAAGCTGTAGCACATGTAGAGAACAGGAGTCTCGCCTTTTTTTGTCCATGTGACGTGCTATCTCTTAGCAAAAATAGACTGAAAATGGTCTTTTGGTAATCATATTGACATCACACCACTTTTCACTACAGTTTTAATGTCCTGTCTGTCACAGACATGACAAAGGATAAATATTTCTTTTTAACTCGACCTCTCCTGTGTTGTTTCAAAATAAAAGCCCACTGACAACTCTTCTGTTGACAGAATCCCTTCATTTGTTAACACAAGGCTTTTTATTGGGAAGTATTTGCAGGTCCATGTGGTTGACAATGCAGTGGCTTGCACAGTTCATAAATTTGTAGAGTACCAGCTTTTAATTGTTGAAAATCAGCATACATAACAGCAGGCAGCTCTGCAGCAGCAACACTGTCAGTGTGAACACAGTGTGTTCAGCAAGGTAAAATGACCGTTTTTGTTGATGGAGTCTGGCTTTAAAGATAGCATGGAAAGTTTCACTTTCAGTTTAACTTACTAAATATCTCACCATCTAACTAACTCCTTAACTAGATGTAGTCGCACTTTTGATTTACTGACCTGTATCCATACACATTGTTCAGCTGGTAGCAGTATATAAGGCATTTTAACCTTTCTTTCCTTGGTTTATTCCACTAGTACTTAGTTTTCTGTAAGAGCCCTCACCAGTGAGGAGGTGATCCACTCCTCCATCTTGCATTAATACATAATTACACTGTTCCTGGGTATTAAATTATGTGCTCCATTGAATGTTCAGCTGGATAGCAGGTGCAAAACAGCGAAACAACCCATAATAATATCCATCTGTAACTGCAAGGTTTAAGTCTATAATATGATGTCGCTGTGTTCATGTTAGATTTCCATAACATCAGTAGGAGCTTAGGTCACACAGCAAGCTTTAATTAAAGCATGGTGTTAATTAAAGCAACACATTCACCAACAACCGAATGTGTTGTGTAACCCTGTTCTTACACAAGTGAGACTGTTGCTTAGGGTGCTTTACTTTGTGCTGCTCTAACAGAACATCATCATCATCATCATCATCATCATCATCAATGGCTTTTGTTAAATGACTGCACCATCACACTAAACAACAGTTTGACCACTCATGCATTCAAAAGCTCTAAATGTGTACACATTTGGTTTTCTCACTAAAGCTGAATGTCTGGAGCCTTGAGTGGAGCTGGCAGGGCTGTTTGACATGATTGGTCATGTAAATGTGATATTAGTAAACGAGCTGTCCTCATTAGCAGGCTGCACTGCTGTAATCGCCATTTTTAAAAGCCACTGCAGGAAAATAATGGAAATGGCCAGTGGGGCAAACAAAGCAAGATGCCAGTATTACATTGTCCGGTTAATTTATACTCCACATACATGCAGTATATACATGGTATACCCCCAGAAACACACACAAAGACACATAAATAATCTGCATAACATTGACAACTGTAACATATATCTGCATATGTATGCAGAATCTGTAGGTAACGGCACAAGATTTTGGTATCAGAAGCATCCTGATTTGTAGTCCAAGTAGTATTGTTCAATCACATCTGAGCAGCAGGTAAACAGTCTGTGTGAAGAGCAAATGAGCCAGAGGGCACTGACTGTAAATGTCATCTTGGAACCCATCCACCATCATCTGATGAGCTTTTCATTAGCGTTTTTTTTAAACAAAAAATCTGTTTTGATAAATGATCGCCACATGGAAGAGGAACTTTCTGTTGCTGCTGTTTGTGGAGCTGCTCTCCAAACGCCTAAAAACAGGGTACCTGCGGATCCTTGAAAAGTCTTAAAAAGTCTTAAATTCATGTATCTAAAAGTAAGGCCTGAAAATGTCTTAAATTCATTAGAAATGTCTTAAATTGGTCTTAAATTCATTACTCAAAGGTCTTAAAATTGTTGCAGAAGGAATATTTAATCTGACTTTCTTTCTTTTCTTTTTTTTATTCTCGCGGCACTTTTCTGTGAGTGTCCATGCGCCGTCCAATAACAGCGCGCGCTGGCGGTAGCACATACACAATGAATGGGTTCGTCGGCGGAGGTCTGCGCTTTGCGCGCTCTGTGTGAAAAGGGCTTAACGGCGCGCGCTGGCCACCTGGCACACAATATGCTGCTGTAGTGGTTTGTTTTCCAGACATGTGAGTATCTTTGAGCAGTGAAAGTTATTATTTATGACTTTTTACTTGTCGGCAGTGATTTCTTTTCCACATAGCTCTACGTGCGAGCATTTTACTCGCATTTGCGACTAAAAATAGTTTTGTGCCAGCAAAATAAATCATTCAGCACGCAGTGCGAGTCCAGATTTCAACCAGCAGCAGAAATGAAAGGCGAATCATGCAGGTTGTGGGTTGAACGGGGGTCACAGACAGGAATACGGTGGTCAAATAGCCTACGGTGGCTCTGCGGTGCAAAATAACGGCTTACCGGCAGCGACAGAGAAATCCAACCCCAGGTCCAGTAGCCTAATTTCCTCTTTCATTAGCGTCATGACTGCCCAGTAGTACCTGGACAACCGAGCCGTGGCGGCACACAGGTATGTGGCGCGTCAGAGGAGAAACGAGCCGCTCACATTTCTCTCTCTGTGGCAGGTAACGGTCCACAAACCTCACCGCACTTTAGGGACTGTTCGTTACTTATGGAGGGACTGTCAGGGGAGGAGGGTGGCTGGTTGATTCTTACTTTATTTATTTATTTTATTTTGATCCCCCTATGTTAATCACTTATTGATGCTGTTTTTGAAGTATGAATAAGTCAATAAGTAATTTATTCCATTGAAATATCATTGATGTATTATAGAAAAGTGATTAATAAAAAGTGTTCCCCCATTTCTAATTTTACATATTAAGCACAGGTTATAGTACAGCGGGATCCCCCAACCATCGCTTATATTCATAGTTTTTTCGGTCTTAAATTCCATTCAAGGTGGCATTAAAAAGGTCTTAAAAAGTCTTAAATTTAACTTATTGAAACCTGCAGATACCCTGTAAAAAGTACAAGTTAAGTTAAACAGTACGACAAACTGGCACCGACACCGAAACGGCTCGAATCTTTCATTAAATTTGTTTTTAACTATTAGGTAACATTAGCTGTGTGATGCTAACAGTGAGCTGTGTGACTGTATGTGAGAACAGGTGGACTCTCACCAACTGTCTGCCGCCACTGAGCAGCAGCAACACAGCCCATACAGTCTGTGGTGTGTTGCAGGCTGTTCTCATACATGAAAAGTAGTGCACCAAAATTTTTATATCCCATGCAATGATGAGCCAGTAATTCATGCATAATAATCCCTGTATTTTGGAAGGCTGCGATCATGGATCCACTGCGCCGAAAGAAGTAAAGAAGGAAGTGGTTCTGAGCAGTCCAGTAAGGAGGCAGGTTGGGGCAGTGGATTGGTCACAAAACACAGGACTTTTCCCCAGGAACTTTGAGTCATTTTAAGGTACGTTGTCACTGTGTTTCTTTTCCTAAACCTAACCACAGTAACCTTTACTTGTGTAAACCTAACCTCCCTAACTTTTTGTTGATTACGTACCTTTGTGTTAAGGACAGTTTTTTGTTGGGTAGTAAATTCTAGAATATCATACAAACCATTGTATGAGGATACGTTGTGTGGTGAAGTCGAGCGCAGTTCTTGACAGAGTTGGCAGAAGTATGGCCATACTACATACCACCCCATTTACATTATAGGTATTGAAGTAAGTATTCTATTGGTATCAATATCACTTTAATGGTGCTGGTATCAGAATTTTTTAAACAATATCCAGCCCTACTGCTGTAAAATTAAGATAAAACAAAGAAAAAAAATATAATAAAAGGAATATACACTTGTTACTAGCACTCAAAAAACAAAGGGTCAGAATGCCTACTAATATTGGCACTCAAGATGCTGAAAGGGATAGATTCTCTACATAGCCTAGTCAATGAAGGGAAACTAGATTTTGTGATCATTTTAAAGTGATCCATTTTAAGTGAGTCTTAGTTTCTCACTTTTAAGACACATTATAATTTCTTCGATCCACTGTATAAAAGGAGGGCAGGCCGCCTTCCACCTAAAACGGAGTAATCATCTATCTACTAAAGCAAATCCCTTGTGTGTATAGTTCATTATAAGAGTGAGTGAAAAGACACTTTTGCTTGTGTCTGTTGATGTTTTTGTAAATGTAAATGTGACAAGTAGACTCAAGTGTCAGAAGAATCAGATGGCAAATGTGTGTGTGTGTGGGAGTCTGTTTCGTTTCGACTCGTGTTTACGCTGTTGTCAGGAGAAAAAGGGAGTGAAAAGTTGAAAGACATCCTTTACTCAAAACACCCTGTTGAGGCTTTGTGATTGCACGACCACCTACTGTATATAATGCCCCGTGTTTATCCACGAGTGGCTGAGCTAATAAAAGAGAACTGGCTGATCCACAGAAGGGATGGCATGGCTGATCAAAGGAGTGTGGAAACCCTGCTGATTTAATGAAATAGTAAAGTGGCGGGCCAAGTTTAATCACATTTGTTATTTTGCTTTTGTTTACCCTCGTAAATGCAGTATGTGCTCTCTAGTATTTGGGATTAAAATGATTTCTACAGCAGATGTTTTCAATTGTCTTTTGACCAAGGACCCCTTAAAAGATAGAGAATACACAGGGGACCCCCTCATGTATGTCCCTTGGAATTTATTGACAAATACTATTCTTTACACTTAAGTAGTCTTAGGGTGCTTTCAGACCTAGAGTTCACTTGATTTGGTCAGAATCAGGGACTAATTTTGTTAGAAAGTTGCATATTTGCCTAGAGTTGGTTCATGTTCTCAAAAAAAAAAATGCCTTGCATGAGAATGCTGCTCTTGATTGGTTGGTTTGGATTGAGGTTGAAACACGTTCTCACCACAGATGAACTGCACCAGAGTTCGTTTGTAACCAGACCGAGACCACCTCTTCAAAAAGGTCTCGGTCTGTTTGTTTTGGTGCGTACCCCAGTGTGATTGCTGAGTTTGATTAGACCAAACCAAACAGGGCAGGTCTGAATGCACCCATAGATTTTGCATATCGTAAAAATGTATTGTGTCTTTTCCTGGTTTTAAAGGCTTCAGTACTGTGAAGTGATTTCATTTTCTGAATGTACCAGACAGTTGTAGCTGGTTTATTATTTGCCTTTACCCACTTAGTTATCATATGCACATTACTGCTGATTTTTTTTTATTGAAAATGCCATTGTGTATATATTAGTGTTGGGTATCTGTACTTCACCCCTTTTAAGATATCAACCGAAATAACCCAGTACCAACTATACTGAACAAAAACATAAACGCAACACTTTTGTTTTTGCTCCCAGTTTTCATGAGCTAAACTCAAAGATCTAAAACATTTTCTATATACACAAAAGACCATTTCCCCTCAAATATTGTTCACAAATCTGTCTAAATCTGTGTTAGTGAGCACTTCTCCTTTGCCGAGATAATCCAGCCACCTCACAAGTGTGGCATATCAAGATGCTGATTAGACAGCATAAATATTGCACAGGTGTGCCTTAGGCTGGTCACAATAAAAGGCCACTCTAAAATGTGCAGTTTTGCTTTATTGGGGGAGTCTGGGGGGTCAGAAAACCAGTCAGTATCTGGTGTGACCACCATTTGCCTCACGCAGTGCAACACATCTTCTTTGCATAGAGTTGATCAGGTTGTTGATTGTGGCCTGTGGAATGTTGGTCCACTCCTCTTCAATGGCTGTGTGAAGTTACTGGCAGGAACAGGATATTGGCAGGAACTGGAACACGCTGTCGTATACGCCGATCCAGAGCATCCCAAACATGCTCAATGGGTGACATATCCGCTGAGTATGCTAGCCATGCAAGAACTGGGATGTTTTCAGCTTCCAGGAATTGTGTACAGATCCTTCCAACATGGGGCCGTGCATTATCATGCTGCAACATGAGGTGATGGTCGTGGATGATGGCACAACAATGGGCCTCAGGATCTCATCACGGTATCTCTGTGCATTCAAAATGCCATCAATAAAATGCACCTGTGTTCACTGTCCATAACATATGCCTGTCCATACCATAACCCCACCACCACCATGGGCCACTCGATCCACAACACTGACATCAGCAAACCGCTCACCCACACGACGCCACACACGCTGTCTGCCATCTGCCCTGAACAGTGAAAACTGGGATTCATCCGTGAAGAGAACACCTCTCCAACGTGCCAGACGCCATCGAATGTGAGCATTTGCCCACTCAAGTCGGTTACGATGACCAACTGCAGTCAGGTCGAGACCCCGATGAGGACGACGAGCATGCAGATGAGCTTCCCTGAGACGGTTTCTGACAGTTTGTGCAGAAATTCTTTGGTTATGCAAACCGATTGTTGCAGCAGCTGTCCGGGTGGCTGGTCTCAGACGATCTTGGAGGTGAACATGCTGGATGTGGAGGTCCTGGGCTGGTGTGGTTACACGTGGTCTGTGGTTGTGAGGCCGGTTGGATGTACTGCCAAACTGTCTGAAACGCCTTTGGAGACGGCTTATGGTAGAGAAATGAACATTCAATTCACGGGCAACAGCTCTGTATAATAATAATCATGCTGTCTGATCAGCATCTTGAAACATCTCCAGTCAATGATACCTACCTCATACCTTTCAATGCCGGGGTTCTGAACCTGACCTGTCCTCTCTCCCCGCCAGATTGTCAGGCTTTCTGTCACAGCCTGGTAAGCACAAGCTACACAACTGTCTCAGCAGCTAACGTCCAACACCGTGCCACTAAATGGCCCCAACAAACTCACTCCAACACTAAACATTTAACTGTTGTTAAACTCATTGATGACAAGCCATGTGATGCTAGCAGTGAACCCTGTCACTGTGTGTGTGGCCAGGTGTCTTCAAGAAGGTCTCAGTCCAGTTGTTTTGGTGTGTCTCCGAGTGTGATTGCTGTGTTCACACCTGCCCAAACAAACCGCACTTAGGGGGCAAACGAACTTGAGTTCCCTTGAACCGAACCAAACAGGGCAGGTGTGAAGGCACCCTTAGTTATGTAAAAGAACAACACAAGCGAAGAGTTGTCATTAGATTACATTGTTATTAGATTAGGGTGTAATCGATTAACTTTTTTAGACCTAAAATTGAATAATATTAATTGAAATAGTGTCATTAAAATCACTGATTATCTATATCTATTCTGAAAAGGCTATCTGCAGTATCGATATACCTGTACTAATCACGCTGTCGTGCTCTCTTGTATTGGTAATGTTCATTTCAGTTATTCTGCTGTTCTCTGCTCCAGACCCCACTGTGAGAATCATTGTTTCACAGGACATCTAACTGTAACCTTGAAACACATAGCAACATCAGTAACTGGTGTTAGCAGTGAGGTTTATCTGGGCCTGTTTTATGACACAGGCCTTATATGATTCAGAAATTAGTCTAGGAAATAAAATATAATCATAAAACAGTTTGACAGACGTCGGAGTTCTTCTTGCCATATGGTACAGTAGTTTTAGTGTTTGCCGTAGCTGCTGTAATACTGTACATGCTGCTGACAGATGTGCAGAATAACCCTGCAGGGTCATTTGCCAGAGGCAGGGTGATAGTTATGGCCTGTAGGGTGATTCTGCCTGGGTGCAAGTTGTTTTGCCAGAGGTAAGGTTATATCTCTACCCCATAGTGCAACTTTTACCATCATCAGTGGGTGCCTGCATCTCTTTAGAGATTCAGCACACTATAATCCATTCAGTATGGCTAAATATACATGTCATTTAAGGTTTAAGTAACCCCTAGAACCTCAAGTGATTTGTCAATGTTGACAAGATGTTGATGTAGAGCTTTTTATTAATTACATGCAGACACAAATGTCTCCAATGTGGTACAAGTAACAAGCTCATCAGAATGGGGCACCATGTACCAATGTATTTATTTTTAATTACTCTGTATGATCTTATTTTTTTTACATTACAGTTGCAACCTCTGCATCCTGCCAATGCTCCTGGCACTGATCCCATTTACAGTAGCTCATGCAGGCATTCAGTGTCTGGATACAACCCAAAAAGCTTCTTCTTGGCCATCCAATGAACTCTGAGCTTCCATACAGCCCTCAGCACTTCCTAAAATCTAAATCTGTACGGTATGCTTTGGAAAACAGTTCAAAGTGATGTTAGGTATATGTTAGGTCTGTGATTAATGGTGATTGATTGTTTACTGGCATACAGTGCCATCATTTTCCGTCATTTCACACAACTTCATGTTTCATCTGTACTCCTTTGGCATGCACATGTAAGCATTACATGTTCTTTGTTGTTTTATTAAAAGACCAGAGCTGCTTTATGAGCTCACAAATAAAGCAGGCTGTTTATGGTTACACTTTTGAGGCCAAAGAAAACTCACGTCTTGGCATCAGTGTGCAGTCGAGGATGTAGACAGAACAAGAAGCAGGAAAAAAAAAACCACTGAGTAACTCTAAGTACAGAAACAGTTAATATTGTATATATCTGGTATATCTGCTAAATAGTTAGAATTTGATTAAATATCACGTTAAAAGGGAGATGTATAGCTTACTAGAGGGATGTTCTGAAACATGAGAGGCTGATGGACTGGCAACATGCCCGAGGTCAGCCCTTCCTCTTACCCAGTGCATGCTGGGACTAGCTCCAACCCCCCTGTGACCCTGGATAAGTGGGCACAGCAAATAAATGGATGGATTGAACCACATGCCCTTTAAAAATGCTATTAGTTTGCAATTGTGCCTCATAAAAGAAGGTGCATATTTTTTGTGAATGCAGAATAGGTCAGAATGTATTTTTGGAAAACAGAAGATGGCACATGGACCCACAAAATTGGTGTCCACCCTGAGTTGGAAATTAAATGATCAACAGTGGAAATAGAAGTGTGCTGGAACTTTCTGTAAAATGTCACTTCTAGTTTTTAACTTTAGTCAACAGCCTTGTGTGTTAACCTTGCCAAGAACCAGATCTCCAATAGCGTAACAGTATCTTTTCAATCTTCTACTCAGTAGAATAGTGTCTGTGAACTGTACCTTTTTAAAAAAAAAAAAAAAAAAAAAATTTGTGTCTGAATATAGAATGTTTTCTGTCTTGAGCTTGTACGCCTCACGATTTAGTTTTGAGTGTTCATTGCCATCGAGGTGATGCTATCAAATCAAAAGTCAAATTTCACCGTATCAATTGACTGAATCAAACAAAAGAGTACGTGGGTGAGGACCGCAATTCATCCACGCTTTTCAAAGGGTCTGTAATCATCCTTGGCAGTGAGTTGCTCGTTAAAGTCATTACAGTTTATGAAACAGCTGAATGCAACAATGCAAAAGAACGGCATGTCCTTGGTGTTGCCTGACAACTGGAGCTTTTTTGTGCCAATTGAATTGCTACTCTTTTCAGTGGTAAGACTCACAGCTTTTACAGCTCACTCAGCCAAAGGCATCGACGCAGGTGTGACGACAAAAACATCTCACAGCTTACATTTTTGTTTAGATATGTACCGGTGAATTATTTATCAATTCCAAAATGATACAGCAACGTTAATACCACATGGAGAATTTACTTTAATGTACTATTTTTCAGTTTTAATGTTAGAGTTATTTGTGTGTTCCAAAATATAAAATCAGTTTTGCAAAACATAGAACAGAAGTATCAAAAACTCACTAGAATGTGAGTTTAATACGGATGTCAACATATTTTCATTATCAGTACTGATGCCACTTGTGGCAGAGGAGGGTCTCTAAGTGTGAAGCACCCTTTTGCACTTCTTGTTTTAGATGAGACAAGCAGAGGTAGTGCTCATCAGCGCCAGTGTCACTTTGTCTGTGTTTATAGTCACTTAGCATATTAACATGTTTCATATGGTTGCAGACAGGCTTGATTTGTTCCTAATTATGTTCTTTATTTATAAGAGGGTGACATGAAAAGTACTCAAATCTACTGACAAAGTCATCAAGGTAAAAAACCGTGAACTCATAGCTTCACAGAACTCATCAGGTTTTTAATTGCACTAATAAGAGCTGTCCAACAGAGAAAAGTACCTATTGAACTATTTGACTAGTACTTTACATTGGCACATTTATATAAACTGTGAGTAGAGAAAAGGGCTGTGACTGACGTATCTTTGATCAAGAGATTCTATTTGTATTCAGCTAACTCTAAGGCCTGCAGTAACAACAATAGTACTAACACAAGACTCAAGGCTCATTAACACTCCCTTTATGTGTTAAATTAGATATGTTCTTATCAAACGTAACTGTCACTTCCCACATACTTCCTTGCATCTTCTATGTTGGCATAGATACATCCACTTGATGGCACAAGAGGGCAGAGTCAAAAGTTTCTGATAGCAACGATCATGGCCACAGTGGAGGAGGTCTCAGTAATGTGCCTTTTAACAAAAGCAGTGTTTTAGACGGCGGAGGTCTGTACGGCAATACGTATGTGGCTGGAAAATTTATTTTCGCTATATTAGGGTTTCAGTCTGTTCCACCATTTAAAAAAACGTCTTCATTGTGTTTAACGGTTGAGTCTTCCTTGAACGACACCACACTGCCCCCACAATATTTGGTGGTACTGCTTTGTTTCATTCATAACCATAAGCTTTTAGAATACGACACACAAATGCAGAGTACCGTCTGTTTGTGCGTTCCTAAACATACCTGACAAGCATAAATGAGCCTTCAGTCTACACCATACCAGCGGCTTTGTGAGGCTGTGTTGTTCTGAGCTAAATGTGAGCATCAGTATGCTAACTTTCTCACAGGGACAATGCTGATATGCTAATGTTTAGCAGGTTCACCATCTTAGTCAACATTTTCCAACTCGCACTAAGCACAAAGTACAGCTGATAGGGATATTATTGGAACTGCAGGTATTTAGTCATAAAGCAAATTAGACAAGTTAAACATTTAACCTGCTGAGCGGGTAGATGAAGTCAGGCAATCTATATCTGTTGAGACATTTCAAATAAAAAGACAAATATAAACCTCATGGTGCTAGAGGCGAGAACTGTAAGGAAGCCGCTAAAGTAGAATTCATCCTCTGGTGACCATGACTGTACAGTTTTACCGTAATCCATCTAATAGTTGTTGAGATGTATCAGTCGGCATCAAAGTGGTGGACCAACACCAACGTTGCTGAGGTCAAGTCTTTATATACCTTGCTTCCAAAACCACCATTTTTTTCTGTCAGTTGATCAATTGGGCGAGAATCTGGGGGGAAGTTACTGCCTCAAGCGAGGGAGTTCAAGTATCTCGGGGTCGGGTGAGGGTAGAATGGAGCGTAAGATGGATCGGAGGTTTGGTGCTACTTCTGCAGTGATGTGGGCGCTGTGCCAGACTGTTGTGGTGAAGAGGGAGTTGAGCCAGAAGGCGAAACTTTCGATTTACTGGTCCATCTATGTCCCAACCCTCACCTATGGTCATGAGCTCTGGGTAGTGACCAAAAGAATGGGATTGCGGATACAAGCAGCAGAAATGAATTTCCTCCATGGGGTGGCTGGGCTCAGCCGTAGAGATACAGTAAGGAGCTCGGACATCCTGATCAGGATGCCTCCGGGTTGCCTCCAGCTGGAGGTGTTTTGGGCAAGTCCCACTGGCAGGAGGCCCCGGGGTAGACCCAGAACATGCTGGTGGGATTACTTATCTCATCTGGCCTGGGAACACCTTGGGGTACCCCAGGAGGAGCTGGAAAGCATTGCTGGGGAGAGGGACGTCTGGGGTGCTTTGCTTGGCCTGCTGCCCTGCAACCAGGCCTCGGATAAGCGGATTAAAATGGATGGATGGATGGATGGATGGATGACATATTGAATTTAAATTTAAATTAATAACAAGCTCATCATCGGACTGACATCGGGCTGCTCCACATCAAGTCATATGTTCACACACATCAATATGTCCACAACTACCTAACAAACCCAAGGACTCACCCTACCCAAGCTAGTGTTGTTGAGATACTTGAGAGATAACTTAAGTAGTGAATGTCATGATGAAAGGCTTCATATACTGTAGAGTGCTGCTATTATCAGCAATCTGACCTCCCCCTGTAAACGCCTTTCTATTTTCAGGTTTAGCCCACTCACAGTCTTGGCAACATGCTGAAACAGAGGCTCTGAGATATCACATATCACATCGCTCCAGTCTGCTGTGACACCAACACACTGCTGCATCATTCAGCGATGCACACGAGCTGGACGGCCCGGAATATTCTGAGAGTGAGAGTGGGAGTCCTCACAGCCACAAATTAACCAGTAGAATTAGATTAAAAATTGTCTCAAACACATGTAGATAAATTGGTGGATTTTTTCCCACAAATTAATAATGCTACCAGTAATCATTCTGTTGCATATATTGAAGTCTTTATGTTGTGCAGTATTGCAGTATTATTATTTCATGTTGTAGCGTATAAACAGTTGTTGTGGCCTCCTTCTGGTTTTCCATCCTTCTGACCTCTGTCTGTCTGCAGGGATGTGGGACATCTGGCAAACCCACATCAATCAGCACACAATGACACAAGACTTGCAAACATCATTCTTTATCCTGGCATTGATACTTAAACTGTTAAAACTTCTAAGGCGATGCCGAATGTGGTGTCGAAGCATTCTCTGCAGGTCTTTGAGTGAACCAGAGAAAAGGGTGTGTGTAGTTGGTGATAAAATGTATTGTATTCCTCTCCAGCTTACCACTCAGCAAGCGGCTCCCAGGAGGAATCTCACCTTGCCTGCTTGCAAACTTCTAAACCCGGCTTGAATCTGTGGCGTCACATGGATTTGTTTCCATGGCGTTCGATTGCCCCATGTGGATATGTTTCCATGGTTTTTGATTTCCCTGCGAGAGTCTGTCCCCTTGGATCTCCACCAGTGCTTTTAACTTGTCTCCACTGTGTTTAGTAGTTTCACATGGATTCCAAAGAACTCGAGCATGAATAGTGGCTGAAACTGTGGATGATATGTGACAGTTTAGTCAGCAGGTGGGCTCAAATACACTTGGACCTGTAGGTTTATTATTTATACCTAAAATGCTGTTAAAAACAAAAAGAGTGGAATTCACTTGTTTTTTTATTGTTAGAACATGTCCACTGATGTTAAAGGAGACAATACAATAATGAAGTGTTCCTTCATAAAACCATATTTTTCCATTTTGTGTTAACTTAATCAGAACAGTATTGTGTAACTGAAGAACCATAAACCACATAATTAAAGTTTGCATATAAATACCTCATTGTGCTCCATAATGTGTTTCAAAACATAAAACAGCTGAATAAGTGGACAAGATTAAAAAAAAAATGGAAAAATGAGCACAGAAATAATTTTATTTTAATGTATATAAATGTTACTTTAGCTACAGACAAATGTGCAGACTAACCAAATAAAACATGCACACTGTGAAACTGGCTAACAACTAATTGGAATTCAAAGCTGCAATCATCAGTATTTTATCTTAACAATGGATCAAGCGAAAAACTATTTGTATGAGAAAGATGCTCCGCACCAAACAGCAATCCAACAAAATGAAAGACTAGCTGCCAAACACAGTGGAGCATTTAGCAGCTAAAGAGCCACATATTTCCGTCAGAAACGGAGTTAAGGGAGGAATAATATTGTCAGACGTAAATTAGCAACTTTTGGCTAACAAGGACAAATAAAATCAGTACAGATTTTAAAAAAAATTATAAACTAAAGAAATAATGTTGAATATTTTCTTTTGTCTCACTTGCCTTCCATTTTTATTTTTCATAATTTTGTCAGCTGCAGTAAGTTAAGTACTGCAATAATCGAATGAAAAGCCTATGAACCTTGTGCTAAGCCCCGCCCCTTTGTTGTGCCCCTGCCACTCCGTCAAGCTGTCAGAGTGAATTAAGAGCCAACACTGTCTAACTACACTGTCTAACTGAAAAAAAATACTGCCAACTCAAATACTCTTATAGATACTCAAGTACTCCACTAAATACACTCAAATACTGTCACAATTTGAGAGAGAGGCAGACAGAAGGGTCCACAATATGAGACTGAAAGATATATCCAGTCTATAACCATTTAAAAAGACAAAGACAGAAGCTAAGGTCTACATCATCACTTGGTGATCAAGATTGAAGACAATGAAATTAAGGAGCAACCAAAGACTCTGGGATCAACACTGGTCCTGTAAAGCAGGGTAGGTCTTTTGTCACTGTTACAATCCTTAATAACCAAGCAGTGTACAGCAGAAACAGCATATACAGTCAGTATTGCCTTCAGTAATTAGCATAGCTTATGAGTGATAACTTAGGAAGGTAATGTTTGACATAGATCTTCTTCCAACCTCTCTGGGTAACGAGATTATTTCAATCAGGAGAGACAGATGAATGAAGTAAAGATAATGTTTTATGCAGAATACGAGTGTACAGATTAACAGATGATCTGTGCTGATTAAGATTTAACAGAAGTCTTTAGAAACCAGAGGGAGATTTTTTTGTGATTGAGGGACATCTGAGGGGCCGCAAGATAAATCCTCTCGTAGAGTCCAGACACTGGTGGAGGTGGTGGTGGCTGATGACTGTGAGGCTGATGGCTGAGGAGGCCGATGAATCCGAGAAGACAAGGTGGCAATGGGGAGGTGGAGGGTCTGCATGGCTGTAGCATCAAAGAACTATGACAGAGAAAGAACCAGATTTAAAACCAGACACAGTAAGATGATAGCCGCTGTGCTATCGGTTGGTTGTGAATCAGCCGTAGAGCAGCTGATGACTCAATTGACAGCCTTGGACAATGACAGTTAGAGATAGAGAGTGAGCATGCCTGCAAGGAGTGAATGGCAGGGTGAAAAAGAAAACTGACAGCCTAAGCGTGAAAAGTATTGTCTTCCTGACTGAACTTTTGCTATAGCTTCATTACACCTGCACCAGTTTAACCTTGAATAGCTCGAAATCCACAAACCCAGCCTGAAATGTGGAATATTTGTAACGATTGCATGAGTTTATGGGACACAGCCATATAGTTGTTGGACTTTGGTCAGAGCTGGCTGATGATATGCTATGATTGGCCTGTTGACTTTTGAGGGTGGGGTTTAGCGAAGGGTCAGTTGACAGTTTTTGTCTTTCAATGAATCGTTTGTTCAAGTCAAGCAAAAATGTCATTCTTTTTTTTTTCAAACTTTTCCACTGAGTATTTGCTGCTTTTTTGTTTCATTCAGTGGCAGAGAACACAAAGTGTTTATCACTCTGTTACTGTATTTTCTGACATTTTATAGACTCAACTATTAATTGATTAATTAATGCAGTCAGCAGTTTGATTGATAGGGACAATAATTGTTTGCTCATTGCATTGGGCTCCCTTTAGAAACCTGTGTGTACACAAAATCTGAAGTCTGCACAAGTTCTGCACATTTCCAATACACGGTCTGTTTGTATGAATACCAGGTTTTGTAGGACATTATGGGTGTTTTGTTTTGTGTGTTTGCACATCTGGTCCTGGATTTGCCAGATGGGGGATGAAGCTGTTTAATATTGTTTTGTGCTTCTAGGTTATCATTTGTCCTCCGAACAACAGCAACATTACTATTATAAAACATCTTAATGTCAGAACAGGGAAGACACATCCTTTTGTTGTTAAATATTTAAAGATAATACAAAAAGGCTTCCAGGCAGATTTGTAATTCAAATTGGACCTTGAGGATGTGTCTTATCCCCAGTATGGGGCTTTGGTGAGGCTTTAAGGCAAACTGCTAAAATTTTAATATCTTGTATAACTTTGTGACATCAAGAAGTGAAAGTTGAGCTCCACGTCACAGTGTGCAATCATGGATGTATTTGTCTATTTATAGCAGCTGTCTTTGTAATCCAGTTGTGTTTTTAGTCTTTTTATGTTACATAACCCCGAATGTAACCTCACCCCAACCCAATTACTCTGAAGCTTTCTTTGCTTCTAAATACGCCTGCAAACCTCCGCCTTTGGTCCCAGGTTAGTTCACTCTCATGATTTATTAATGCGTTGTTGTTATTTGTTTATTTCTTGCTGGTCCCCCCCTGCGTCTGTGGTGAACACGACGCACTCCCTATGCAACAAACCACAAACGAGACGACTGCGCGTGTACATAGAGGACACATGAGGGCACACTGGGATGATGAAGCTGCTATCATCCATGTTATTTACAGTCATATGTTGCATGGTTGATGGATGTTTTTAGGAGGTGGCTCCCATCCTGGTTGAGTCAGAGAGAGAGAGAGGGATTAGATTGACACCATGCTTTTTAAATATTTATTATAATGTGAGATTAGGTTGAAAAGGAGAGATAACTGGAAATATTATACATAAAAAATGTAGATTTTAAAGCTACAGAGAAGCGTTTCAGGGCTTTGACGTCACTGAAGCGTAACATCTTCATGAAATGCAGATCCATGAAGACAGGAGATGCAAATTCCTCCTGAGACAATCTGAAGATCACGATGGTGATGAGGTGGTGGTGGTGGTGGTGGGGGGTGGGGGGGTGGGGGGGTGGGGGGGTTTCACAACATTCAATGTGAAAGGTATAAAGATCAGTTCATGACAATAGATTTATTTTTTTTTTTTGTAAATGTAAATGAAGTGAAGCTTTTAGACTGTGTGAAAATGGGAAATGCCTCAGAATTTAATTCAGTTGAAAATAGTCAGGAAATTGAACAAAGGGAGTGAGAGAAAGACAGCAGGAGTTCACTTACAGGAGGACAAAAGAGGAAATATGAAAGAATACATCCTCCATGGCTTCATTAGCAACACGCTAACTGTTTTTTTTTTTTTTCTGGATTTCCTGGCACTGATTCAGAGAAACAGCAGGTTTTCCCACACTTTTATTCACAACTTTTCCACCTTTTGTCAAACTTGAAATTGCATTTCAGGTACTTCTCACTGCTGGAGAAGGTGACAATGTGTGAAAAGTTACAGATTTCAGTTTTGACATTTTTGAAATGTTCCTGTACCAGGCATTCTCTGCACCAAACATGTTACAAAAATAGACGGTAAGAGACATCTGTTTGGTTTTTAACTTCATGTTATGTGCGATACAAGTCCATGAGAAACATAATCCATCACATATTTCTGGGTAATTTATAACTGATTTAAAACTTTGATTAAAACTGTGAGCAGAAAAATATAATTTAACTATAAAGTGGATCTCATTATATGTTAGGTATAACTATGATTATCAATGTACCATCAATTTGAAGCAATTATCAACCATTACTTTGAGATGTTCGAACTCCCCCCTTGAATGTGTCATGCGTAGGGAAGATTTATACTCTTTGGGGTGGGCTCAATTAGCCTGAAACTTGTCTTTGAACTGCATCTTTGCCTTAGTATCGTTAACGTTGTCATTAACGTCACATCATTGAAACCTGTCCGTATATGCTATTGAGTGATGTTAAAAGAGCAGAGGGAGCTTGTAGCCTCGTAGAAAGGGAGAGAGCATGTCAGGTGTGTTGTACAGAGCGAAAGTCAGCCCATCTAATGAAGCGTTCTGGTCAGTCCTCCCACTGGCTGAACTGGTGCAAATGTTGGACAATTTATATGATATTGTTGTAATTGTGTTTGGGAATTTTCCTCAATGAAATGCTAGTGATTGATAAAATTATGCAAACCCAATCACCAAAAAAGTGTTGGCATTGTTAGAGTCTGCAAACCACAGGTACGTTACATTTGCACATTATTATTTAATGGATACATTGAGGTTTTATGTGTCACTGTTGTGGTTAATGTGTGGTTAGGGTTAGGCACAAAAATCACTTGATTATGGTTTGTAAACGATCATATTTTGGCTTCAAATACCCAGTATGGGGGGCTCAATCCCGTCAGGAGAAGCAGTGATGTCTCTATAAAAAATAAGTCCTTTTTAGCAGCAATGACTTGATCCAAAACAACCATTTTTGTGTCTAAAAAGACAGCAAGGACTCACTAAATCAAAACTAGTTTTGTTGTTTGTTGGTCTCGAAAAGGGGTTTGTAGCTTGACAGATGTCTCGCCTGGGTGCCACATTAGAACTGTTGATATGATATGTATGAAACGTGCAAATGTATTGCAATTGTGGTTTGCAGAAACTTACAGTTGGAACATTTTCTTCTGGTGACTGGGCTGATTGTAATACCCACAATCCATCACTGAAATTTAGGCCCCAAATAAATACTGACAGGACTAGCTGATTATTCAATAAGTCAGTTGACAGAAAATAATATAATAATAGTATAATAATACCATTTATTTGACATAGAATCTTTCACAGAAATGGAATTCACAAAGTGCTTCACAAAATACAATCAAACAATAAAAGATGCAATCAATAAAAACATAGGCAATATAACAAATAAAACAAAGCAACAAAAGGAAAGTAAAACATAGAGACAAAGAGACCGGAGACCATAAACGTAATGGAAGAGAGTTCCAAAGCGTTGGAGCCACGACTTCAAGGGCACGATCACCTTTTGTTTTGAGTCTGGAATAGCCAGTAGGTCCTGTTCTGAAGACCTAAGGGTATTCAGAGCAGATGCCTGACCATGGAGGACTCTATACATAAGAACAAGTATCTTGAAGTGAATCCTGAACCTGATGGGAAGCCAGTGTAAAGAAACTAAAATGGGAGTGATCTGGATTGACCTGCTGGACCTGGCAGCAGTGTTCTGGATTATTTGAAGACGGTTCACAGGATATTTGTTTTGACAAGAAAAAAAAAGAATTACAGTAGTCCAGACGGGAGGACACAAAAGCATGGATAACCATCTCCAGCTCAGATTGAGACACCACAGACCTGAGCTGTGCAATATTTCTCAACTGAATAAAACAGGGGGCGGCACGGTGGTGTGGTGGTTAGCACTCTCGCCTCACAGCAAGAGGGTTGCCAGTTCGATCCCGGGCGTGGGAGCCCTTCTGTGTGGAGTTTGCATGTTCTCCCCGTGTCAGTGTGGGTTCTCTCCGGGCACTCCAGCTTCCTCCCACAGTCCAAAGACATGCAGGTTAATTGATAACTCTAAATTGTCCATAGGTGTGAATGTGAACGTGAATGGTTGTTTGTCTCTATGTGTCAGCCCTGCGATAGTCTGGCGACCTGTCCAGGGTGTACCCTGCCTCTTGCCCGATGTCAGCTGGGATAGGCTCCAGCCCCCCCGCGACCCTCAAGAGGATGAAGCGGTTAGAAGATGAATGAATGAATGAATAAAACAGGTACTGATCAATGATTTAACGTGATGATCAAAATGCATGGCCTGGTCAAAAATAGCACAAAGATTCCTACAAAAAAAGTAAAGGACATTTTTAGATAATCAATTTATTCATCAAGTAAAAAATGACAATCATTTAGCAGTTTCAACCTCTTCAATGTGAAGACTTGCTGATTTTGCTTTAAAAAATTATAAAGAAAATGATGTGCCCCCAAAATGTTGCATTAAAAAAGTTATACAAAAAAGTTATACAGATAAAGCAATGCCGCAGAAAGAAAGAGAGAATGAAAAAATAATGTATGCATCCAGAGGCATACAAACATGAATATATAAACTTTGAATAAATGGCCTGGATGACACCTGTTGATTCAAATAATTGTTTGTCAGTAACCGTAGAGAGCACAGTCATTCCATTACTTTTATCCACAACATGTTGCCTGTGTACACATATTAATTCTCAGTTTAAGCAGACTGTATGAAATCTAATTCCATTGAAACCACATGTTGTGGGTTTGGATTCAACCCTCCCACAGGGTCTATTCTGGTGTCTGGCTGTAACATTCAGCCACTGTGTTACAATAAGCTGAGCCAGGGTGTGACAGCAGAGTGATGGGAAAAGCTAATTGGTCCAACTGATGTGTCAGCGCGGTGCTAGGCTCAGCCGAGAAGTGGCGAATAGCTAGCAGCTTCTGCCAGCCTCTTACACCTGCACTGCTGGACCGATAATGGGAACCGCCACACCACAAGTCAAATGCAGTTCAGTGAGGCTGAATAAATCTGCAGACCTGTTGTGTTGGAGATTGTCTCATGAGCTCCAGACGGACATATTAGGCCAGATAGCAGGAGCAGGGCAGTCGAGGGTTAGAAAATTATGTGTTCAGCTGCTGATGGCATACACAGGTGTAAAATGCACCTTAGGGGTCTTGAGTTCACAACTTTTCTGTTTTGAAAAAGTTTGCTCTTTTAAGAAAAGTCCTGCTTCACATTCTGGATGCATCTGTGTCTGCACACTGGGGCTGAGGGATAGGCACAGTATATACTCACCTCAGTAAAAAACAAAATCCACAATAGAAAATAGGGAAATGTCAGTATACGTTGACATTTCTTGACAGTGCACACACAGCCAATCATCTCACAGAATAGTATATAAGAAACTATTTGGCAGTTCTAAATAGAGAGGAACAACAGGGTTGGTTGAGTATTCACAAGGTTGGATTACCAGTGAGGTAGAGTGTGCAACTGGACCAGGCCAGAATTTGGGACCACTGAAGGTGACAAAATCTCTTTGGCACTAGTGTGTTTGTGGGGTCCAACTGGCAGCTTAGTCACAGATGCAAACCAGTCATCAACCATCCAAAGAATCAAAAAATCTTGTTGCTTTTATTTTAAAATGTCATACAGTACACAGAAAAAAATGAAGAATCCTACGTCTTTCATTCTTCTATTTAACCAATGATCACTGAAATTCATCACAAGCATTGCACTAGGGCTGCCCCCTATTAGTCAACCAAACGCTAGTCGACCACAAAGGTCATTCGTCTGCCAGATTTCAGTGGTTGCTTTGTCACCAAAAAACAAACAAACATAAAACTCTATTTGGAACTGCGCCTTGTCAAAATAAATCCTTTATGACTGGACCATGTAGGATTTTAATTTGAAAGGACAGACACAGGAAGTGGCCATGCTCAGCAGTCAGACAGGAGTCATGTTACAAACCAATCACAGCCGACAGGTATATTATCCTTCTTCTGTAAATATTCAGTCTAATAAATACGGAAAAGTTGATCATGTTAGTGCTACCCATGGCTACCCAGAGCTTTACATCTGTCCCACAGACTACAGGCCTACACACTTATAAACAGCACCTGGAAGAAGATCAGCTCTGCACTCAGGATTTCAGGTATACAATGCTTGTTAAGGTTGCTTAGCAACCTCACATGCAACCTGCCGCCGTGCTCTTGAAAGCTGGCACAAAAAAGCTACAAGAGTAGCGCCCAGGCGTTTTCCAGGTGGTTAAAGACGCGGCATGTGTACGGCCCCTAATTTCCAGGACTGGTACCTGCGGTTATTACACAGGCTAGTTAGTAACATGTCGGGCAGGAAATCCAAAGTGTGCCATCATTTTGACAAGGTGAAGGACGAACTCAAGGTGATATGTAAACTAGGGATGTCTATCGGCCGCCGATATTAGCAAAAAACGTGCATCAGCATCGGATCGGATTGCTTGGAAAAATGCTGATCCAAGAACTCCGATCCAGTTTTTCCAGCCAGCCCAGCGCTCCACAATTCAAGCAGTCCATTCCAGTGATCCGCTCCAGCACTTACTATCAGTCCACCAGGGCAGCATGCAGACACACAGGAAACAGCAGCACCAGGCTGGCACTGACACTACAAAAATAACTGAAAAGGAAAGACTGCAATGTTTGTTAAATGTCAACAATGTCTTGTGGTGTTAATCTATATTTTATTTATTAGGGGGGCAAAGCACAAGTGTGTGGAGTCTTGCTGCTATTTTAATTTCAATGTTAGACAGTTTAAAGATTTCTTGTGTTGATTTATTTTCTATTTATTAAGGGGCCAAAGCAGCCAAAGCAAACCAGCTATATTTTTTATTTAATGTTAATGCTCAAGTTTAAAGTTTGTTTATTTAACCCTGTTAACAATAAACAGGTCAGTTTCTCATACCAGCTGTTGTGGATCATTCTAACTAACCCGCTTAAGTAGTTGTTCATGTTAGAGTAATATCGCTTGATCAAACCTTTTCTAACATGACTGACAACAAAATAAGTTGAATATGTATAATACGTGCTTGGATCGGATTGGTATAGGTATTGGCCAAAACTCAAGGCTGTAATATCGGTATCGGATCAGAAGTGAAAAAGCTGGATCGGGACATCCCTAATGTAAACTCATCTTCATTGGTCGACTACAAACCTGACGTATCATTTTGAACATGTCAGTAGCTACATGCTCATTAGCCACTTAGCACAATCATTACTGCTTTGCCGACAGCGTCATTAACAGGCGGCTCGCTCAGTGTGTGACGTGCACTTGTAGATAAAATATAGGCCTATATTAATGAAGGTTCATTAGTATGGTTTTGTATTTCTCTGTAATGTAGCACAGTGTTAACAATGTTACTGATACTATTCTTTCTCACACCTTCAACTCAAACTATTGTGTTGCCCTGCCCAAAACATATAATTTAATGATTAAATTAATATCGTAAACATGCGGGCGACTAGTCGACTAATGGCCCTAAATGATGACTATTGGTTGACAAGGAAAATCCTTAGTCGGGGGCAGCCCTGCGTCATCCATTCTGCAGTATCCTGTTTATTCATCTTTATTATTATTATCAAGCAGTATCACGACTACATGTACATATTCTTCCTCCTCCCACTGATTACTGCAGTTTATAACTTTCAGATTTCTGTGCATTTTAGTTTGTTGGTAAGGCTCAGCAGTCTGCAAGCTTGCAGGTCTCTACATACTTGCAGACCACAGACCTCTTGTCCATTTTGATGAGGAGCCTAATTTCTGGAAATAACCTCAACATATTTATACTATAATGTTATGAGAGCAAGATGGTGAGCGGGGCGGCAGTAGCTCAGTCCATAGAGTCTCCATAGAGTCATAGAGAGTCTCCATAGAGACTTGGGTTGGGAACCGGAGGGTCGCCTGTTCAAGTCCCCGTCTGGACCAAAATATGGAGCATGGACTGGTAGCTGGAGAGGTGCCAGTTCACCTCCTGGGCACTGCCGAGGTGCCCCTGAGCAAGGCACTGAATCCCCCAACCGCTCAGAGTGCCTGTCATGGGCAGCCCACTCTAACATCTCTCCACTTAGTGCATGTATAGGTCCAGTTTGTGCATGTGTGTGTTCAGACCTGTGTGTAATTGATAAACAGAGTGAAAAATTGAATTTCCCCTCGGGGATTAATAAAGTATAGCTATAAAATTAAATTAAAGTTTATTTATTGTATATATAAAAAAACATACCTTTTGTCACCTTTGTATGCAACAGCAGGCAACATAGATCGTTGATATCACATACAGCAGTGCCATGTTGCTGTATAATTCCTCTGATACATCCCAGGATATCCCTAGGGATTTAAGGGACTATTGGATCACAACCCATAA